>NC_077229.1:281147409-281790619 GCF_027887165.1 Monodelphis domestica | reverse complement strand
ATGTGGCATAACTTTTAGTGGACTCCATCAGCATGGTTTCATGATTTTTCTCAGCTTAGTTCAAGAGGCATGTGAGTGTAAATGAAGGCAACAGTTAGTGGGACTGATCCGAGGCTGAGGATTGGCAGGGCAAGATCTCTGATAAGAAAAGGAAGCAAATGTCTTTGAGTGAGAACTGTAGCATTGAACTGGTTCGATTTAGGGTCAAGATGAGCATGGGAGTGGGGCATTTGAGGATGAGGGGAAGATCACTGGCATGAAAATCTCTGTGTAGCCAACATAAAGTAGAGAAATAGACTTGGGAGGTTAGGAAACTTGAAGGAATATCAGTATATATGTACAAGTCCTCTGATTGAAGGCATAAATTGGTGAGGATATGAAGGCTATGAGCCACACACTCTATTCACTGAGGGAAGGGCAGTGTTCTAGAGGCTGATAGAAAACAGCCAATTGAATCTTGATTGGTTGATAAATATTGATTGAATGAACTTCAAAGGAGGAGAAGTTACAGAGGGAGGCCCTGAAAGTGTTAATAGGGAACAAGGAATTACATGTTTTCCTATCACAAATAATGAGTACAAGAAGATGAAAGAGAGAAAAAAAGATTTAAAAGCTTGCCTGTTCCCTATGGAAGATACATTCCAGAAAGCAAAGTGGAAGAGGTAGGTCATTTTAGAGTATACTACTGGGAAAATTAGGTTGAAAAAATAGGAAAGGGAATGATCACTGGCAGACTGGAAAGGGGATATGAATGTTGGGGAGAGGGGTCAGAATCACTAGGATGGGAAAGGAATGACAAGATAAGATATGTTCATATGTTACAATAGATCATAAATATATGTTATATGTTAAAACAACATTACAGATATAGGCAGGTATAGAATAGATATATAAACCATTATGAAATGGATTCTGGTTGGTTGCCATGTTCCATAAGGGTTTGCCCTTTAGGTACTGTTCCCCAGGCCTCAGGAAGCTGTGTGCATCTGAAAAGGGGGTAGGATTGGAGGTAGCAGAGGGTCCTTAGGCAGGAGACCATGGTAACTGCTTTGGAATAATAGGAGGGTGAAAAAAGATGCCTGCTGCAGCATGATGGAGTGATTTCTCAAATCCACTGGGAAGATTCTTTTCCTAGGCAGGCACAGACAAGGTAACTTAATTCTCCTTCATGCCTGGAAGGGCAGAAATGCATTCCATGAGACTTTTGACCATTCTCAAAGGCACATACTTAGTACTTGGGAATGCAAACATATAATGAGTGTACACCCTGCAAATCATAAGATATCTCATCCTTCCTTGTTTGATGTTAGTTCTTAGGGTTTTGCTATTTGGGGGGATAACTTCTTGGCAAACACATAGCTAATTCCAACTTTTAAAAACAAAACTGGTTATCATGCCTTGTTTGTTACTTGAACTAAGTCAACAAGATTTGTTTTATTCCTAGAGGCCCTACCAACTCTTTGTGGCATGTCTTGGTGATACTTTAACACTAAGCTGCCTTGGATTTGACATTTAGCACATTCCTCCATATTCCTCATGCAAATAGAAACTTCTCTAGGATGCTTCTTCCTAAGGGCCTAAAGTAGGAATCAAATGACTAGCAAGTCACTCTTTAATCAATTCTAATTACCCACCTCTTTTCTGCTGTTTCTCTTCCTCCTGAAGCTCCAGATAACCTGACTGCCTCATCTCAATACCCCCTGGAATATAGTAGGTTTGTGAAAGGACAACTATAATGTCAGTATTTTTCCTATTATAAATACCAATTCTTATTACATGTGTTTATCAAAGGCACTCTTTTATATATCAAAAACTGGATTGAACTCAACCAGTCTATGCTGAGTTTATAGGTTTATAAAGAAAACTTCACAATAAAATCAAATTAGGTATTTATTCCAGTGACAACATTTTTGAAAGTAATTCAAATTATATTCCTCACATCAAGATACTTTACAAATGTATTCATATATATGTGTGTATGTATTTACATATATGTAACAATTAGAGTATATGTATATACATACACATACATATTTCTAAAAAACTTAGGGATCAAGAGAGGTTTACAAGCTGAATATGAAAGCAGAGCCAGTTTGATCATTTGTGAAGTTCCCAGTGTAAGTACAAGACATTATATTAGGCATTAGAATATATTTGAATAAGACAAGGTCTCCACCATTGTTTTGAACAAGGGAAGGGAACACATAGACACACACAAAATAACTAGAATATCTATTAGAACAGGATAAGTGCCTACTTTGAGATATTGTACTACAAAATTCCAAAAGATTGGTGAAGCACCAACACATGTCATTTATCCATATATGTATCTGGTCACACTTTTATTCCATAGAACATTGAATGCTTTCAGGCTTTCAAAGGTTTGAAATGCAAATTCCTAAATTGTTCCATGAATGAGTAAGAGAATGATTTTTCAAATGTAATGGCATGATTTCTTAAAATCCAAAATTACAAAACTTTTTGACATATCATTTCCCAATGTCATACCCCTCCCAACGCTCCCCCACTAGATCATAAGCTCTGTTAGAACAGGATAAATGCCTCTGTTGAGTTCTCAACTAACAGCTTAGTTATAGGACCCAAGTTATAGAAAATACTAATATGAAGGAAATACCAAAGTTCAGTTGTAACAACGACATTGTTATTACCTTCTTTGTACTTTCACTGCAGCATTTTGTTCTTGCCATTTTAACTTCCTTTTTTTTCTTTACTTCCCTAAAGTGTGCTGTTTTCTCTCAAGCATGTTCCCAAACATCAATGTCAGTTAACAAGTGGCTGCTTCCACATAATCTGATCATTAGAGGTGGTTGTCAAATCATCAAAAGTAACTTATAAAAAAAAATGCAATGTTGCCCATTCCACTTAAAAAAGAGCTACTGGTATTGCAAAATTCCAAAAGAATGGTGAAGCACCAATACATGTCATTTATCCATATACATATTTGGGACACACTTTTATTCCATAGAATATTAAATGCTTTTAGACTTTCAGATATTTTAAATACAAACTCCTGGATTATGCTGTGATTGAATAAGAATTATTTTTCAAAGGTAATGATGTAATTTTATTAAATCCAAAATTATAAAGCTCTTTTACTTGTTATTTCTCAGTGTTATACCTCTTTCAACTCTGACCCATGAGATCATAAGCACTTTTCAGGAAGGGACTCTTCTGTCTCTTTTTCAAATCCTTATGTCTAAACACAGTGCCTGGTACATAATAGGAGCTTAATAAATGTTTATTGATTGATCAATTTGTAACTACAGCAACAATAAAAGTATAGTCATACAAAACATGAATGATAATGAGTCTGATTCCACATCTATAATCTACCATGTCCTTATTGAAAGGAAGGAGCATGCTACACCATCCATCTTCTGAAGTTATAATTAGTTACTTTCAATACTGTCTTCCTTTAAATTACTGAGACCATTACCTGATTGTTTCCTTAGTCATGCTTTCTGCCCTCTGCACCCTTCATACAAGTCTTCCCAAATTCACACAGGCTTTTGGTATTGTACCCTCTTCTGCAAAAGACAGAGAATGATTTTGAGTTTCACTGGGGGCATTTGGTACTTCTCAGACAAGAGCCAACTATAAATGGCTCCATATTGGTTGATATTTCCATAAGCCCTGTTGGCCTTTGTTAATGGTCAGTGATAAAGATTTGTGAACATTTTACAAAAATCACCAGGGAGCTACTGTTTATTTGACTTCTCTATACCACTTGGAGTGTTCAGCATATGCAGACTTGCACTTGTCTCATTGCAAAATAAATAAATAAATGTCACTGGTTACTTTAAAAGGTCACCTTTCTAATTGGTATAATAAAGCCCAGCTGGTGAGCTCAGTACAGGAATGACTCAGGACTAGCACAGCAGGGGCAGATTGAAGGGTGTATGTGGTGTGTGGGAACTCAAAACTGGTTTTAGCCTGTGCCCTTTATCCCCTCCATTCCATTACTGACAAAGTCACCCATGTCTACTTCTCTTAAAGGTAAAGCATCTTCTAATCTTCAAGGATTTTTTCTCCCCTGGACTCGTGTTCCCTTTTGCTAAGTAAAGGAGGGGAGATTTATGATGATGAATACAAAAATGAAGTAATTAATTCTTCAGTGCAAATTTGCCTCCCCATTAATAGACGTCCCCTTTAGCAACAAGAAGAAATAATAAGGGAGCGTGAGTTTCAAGATAACTTAAGTGCATTGGCACTGCCAGTCACTGAAAACTTATCTAGCATTTCCAGCATTCTCCATGAATACTCTTTCTGCTCTGTGTTTAGAATAATAAAGTCGTGTCGCTGAGTAAATGTTAACTTGGTCTCAGAGAAAAATAATAAATACGAGTTTCCTGAAATGTGGAATTCTCCATTTCACTTCTTGACATTTCAGAAAATCCACCATGAGGAGATATTTTTCCAAATCAAGTGTGTTGTTTAATTGTATATGCTTCTTCTAGGTAATCCTAAACAATCAAAATGAGTTCATAATGTCATTATCAGAAATAGTATAATAAGATAATGGCTTTACGTTGGGATCTGTACATTTTCCTCAGAGGCCATTAAGACAAAACCCTTTATTTCTTAGCTGAAATAACTGATGCACAGAGAATTTTTAAAGAGAATTAAATTAGTAAACTCTAGTGATATTATAAACCAGGCAAGTAAAGCTGAGGCATATTATCAACATCAACAGAGCACCGAGATAGCATTACAAATATCTTTTATACAACTGATTTTTTAGTTTTTACTAGGGGACATGAAGAACTGTAGCTATTTCAATCTCATGAGCAAAATTGTATGTGCCTGGGCTCATATAAGTCTAAATCTAAGCAGCTTCTCTATGGTAGTTAGACAAGATTGATAAGCCATCTTTTTTGGTTGGGTCTTCCAGAAAAGTATCATTTCAAATGCCAAGTATATAGGGCTGTTTAAAGAATTAGAGAAGGTCTAGATTTATTTTACTACAGAATAACCAATTAGATCTAGTAGCAACATTATTGCTTATCATAAAAGATGTAATTTTTTTATATTTTAGTCTAAAGAAATACAACTATCCACTTAATGTCATATATCTCATGAAAATTCATCTCCTACTAGACTGTAAGCTTGATGAGGACCAGTATCATTATATCTTCCCCCCAATATTAAGCACCATAGCCTCCACTTTATGAATGTGTAAATATTTTATGAATAAATAAGATTTAGACTTCAAGGTTTGGTTATTTTTTTGAAGTCTGAAAAGCAATGTGATATGTGGAATAAAAGGCTTCTAACCTGATAGAAACATAATCCTAAATATTTCTTCTTTTTTCTTTTATGACAATCAAATATTATTTTAAAAGTATTTTGCATGTGAATTTTCTTTTAAATCTGATTCTAAACATTTTATGAACTCAAAATTTCTCCACTGGAAAAGAAAAAGTACTTCCACATATCTAAAAGGGTTGCATCTATGAAAATGTCAATATTTTAAGAAGAATTGGCTGTTAAATTAGAATTTATCACTTGGTTAGTAAAAATTTAGAATTATAGAAAATTTGAGAAAATGTTTATCTAAATTCCCATATTTAGATTATTAAGGAGCAAAAAAAAAGGCACATAGCTTTTTGCTACTGGCCAAACTGGATAATTAATGCTAGCCCACCCAACTCTATTCTTCTAAAGAACTTCCTCAACTCATTAGAAGTGATACATTGTACCAATGCCAGCATGAGAATAGTGGAAATCACTAGAGTTGGGACAAATAGCTAATAATATTTCCAGAAACAACTTGTCATTCTGCTGTGTAATTGGCCTCCCTAAGCTATAGCAATTATCTTATTGAAAGGGAATTGTAATGATCATATGGTCTAGATGACTGATTAGTCATTTTCTATAAACACCCTCAACTGCATATGTTAAAGAAAGAATTATGTGCCAGAAATAGAATACTTATTGATAAATTCACAGGAGAAGGCAGAACCTCTGGCTAGGTAAAAATTCCTTTATAAATTAACACTGGATTAATCCCTAGAAATCTTATTCAGCACCACTTCTCCACTGTCTTTGGCACCCCTGATGCAAACAGCAAATAATATTATGGGTTAGAGCATAGGCCTTAGTAGAAGTTTAAGCTCTCATGATCTTTTTGTGATGATAAGAGGTTATCTGCTGTCTTCCTGTGAGAAATGACTAGTCGACGATTCTGCTCAGCAACTTGAAGGAAAGAAGTAGAAAGGGAGAAACTTGAAGGGCACTAGCATGACAGATTGTGTCTGGTCAGAAGAGAAGGTAACAAACTCAGGAAAGGAGTAAGGGCTTTCCTCCAAATTCTTCTTGGGCAAGGGTTCAGTCTTGTGAACTCTATATGCCCCAACATGAGGAGGATATAGGGGAATTTTCACCTATATTCAAGGCTCTCTTCACCAGAAAATGGGAACAATATAGAAAGTGACAAAAAAAAATAAGAAAAGGATTAAAAAAACAAAAATATCACAAGAAAAAGAATTTATGAAAGCTTGGCTAACAAAGAAAGAAAATAAGAGAATAAGGGAAAATTAAAGTAGGACTGAGTAAACCTTAAAGCAAATATGAAATTTTCTTAGCTAAAATTATAATATGAAAAAATATGTCAATAATACCTAATGAAAGACCATATCAAACAAGCGAAAAAAAAACAAGGTTAATCTTCAATTTCACAAAGGAATAAATTAGGAATAAAAATAAATCATGAATTATTGTTAGCAATACAGAATTTTAAAACCTAATAGTAGATTAAGAAATATATTAATACATAATGGATAATCTCTCTAAATAAGTGATAGCTACATTAACACATTTGGAACACAAAAAAATGAAATGGAGGGGGAAAGTTTGGCAGAAGAGAAGAAGAAAGTAACAATAAAAGAACAAAGAATTTTTTATGTCAAAGTAACTGACCTTGAAGCTATGCTTCTGAGAATTAAGTTAAAGATTTTAAGTTTCCCATAGAAAAATAATGAAGAAAAACCTGGATACATAATTCAGTAATCAATATACTTCTGTAACTACAAACTTCTAAATCAGTGGTTCTCAACCTTTCTAATGTCGTGACCCCGCAATACAGTTCCTCATGTTGCAGTGACCCCAAACCAAAAAATTATTTTGGTGGCTACTTCAAAATTGTAATTTTGCTACAGTTATGATTTGGAATGTAAATACCTGATATGCATTATGTATTCTCATTGCTACAAATCAAACATAATTTAAACATAGTGATTAATCACAAAAACAATATTTAATTATATGTTGAGAAATATTAATCCAGCGGGAGGCAGCCTGAGCGCTGGGGCAGGAAGTAAGTCCTGAGCTGCCTTCTTCTTCCTGTCATCTCCCTCCAGCTCGAGCTGAGGCTTCACTTTGCTGGGGTTACTTGGCTCCTTTTTCCACTCCAGGAGTTATCCACTCCAGGAGTTATCCTCTCCAGGATTCGTCCTTAACCCCTCCAGAGACAGCGCCCAGGTGCTCTCTCTGGGTCTCTGTTTGAGTCCAGTCTCCAGGCAACAGGGTAAATCCATTGCCCCTCATAGGGGGAGGGCTGCTGATAGGTAACTAATATTAGTACAATGTGCGGGCAGCAGGGTCCCCATTCTTTCCGAGATCTTGCTGTCAAGTAGTGCAATTTCTCAGCGTCTAAAGCCATCAGAAATATGTATTTTCTGATGGCTTTAGGTGACCCCTGTGTTTTGGCCATTCAACCCCCACTGGGGTTGTGACCCACAGGTTGAGAACCACTGTTCTAAATAAAGGCAACAAAGCTTTCATAAAGAGAAGCCACAGTTGAAAATAATGCTTCAAAATTCCAGACCCACTGGTAGTTAAATTTAATAATATCATTGACAAACAAGTTTAGCACAAGAATGACTTTCATGGAACAATAACAGAAAATTCTAATAATAAATCAGAATTATTCCACAGTCCAGAAGAGTCATAGAAGAGAATAGATTGGTATGTTAAAAATAAAACAAGCAAAACTAAGGAGCTCAAGCAACCACCCAGAATGGCATATACTGAAATCAGTGCCTAATCATAAAAAAAGTATGTTCAAAAGAAAGTAAACATCTAAGTCATTTATGGAAAAAAAACCCAATCAAATGTGAGCATAATATTCAAATAACCTGAATCATAACAGGACAAGAAAAGAAAAAAAAATGAAATAAAGTATTCTCTGTTTAGAAGTTATGAAAAGTGTATGAAAAGAAGTGTATAAAAAAGAAAGACAGAGACATAATAGAGATTGAGACTGAAACTGAGACTGAGTGATGGAGAGAATATGATAATCTTTAGAGTAAAAGTAAAACAAAGAGGGATCCTCAGATATTTTTAAGTACAGAAGATAATGAAGATTTTTACCCCTAAGGATATATTGGCAAAATAGATAAGGAAGATAAATGAAAGTAAATTTTAAAATATACAATAAACTCAAAATGTTGATTAGCAGAAATCATGAAAATAAGATGACTATAAATTGAAAAATAAAGGGATCATATAATTTACAAGCAAAACTAATAAGTTTTTTTTAATTTAAACCTGTAGCTAAGCTGATTAAAAAGAACAGATAATAAAATCATATTATTGTTTTAAAATGATTAAGGCAAAGAAAATATACTTTTAGCAACTCAAATATAAATAAAACTATTTCTTCTTTCTGCAAATGTTGCATGGTTTTGAAATGAAATTAAAGTTCAAAAATTCAGTCAATGAGTATTTATTAAGTATAGAAGAGCTCAAGATAAATCAAGCCCACTAAGCAAAGCTGCCATGCTTGCCTAAGATTGCTGGCAAGGTCCCAATCTCTCACACAAAGGAACTTCTGATCTCCACCAAAGGTCGTCATTAAACCCTGAGTCCCCCCTCACTCTGAAAAGCAAAGAAGTTCTTGTAACATCATGACTGAAGCACCAAACCTGCCTTTTCCTAAGTACGCAAAACAAATTAGCAATTGCTGTTTCTCAATTTGCTCACGTCTGTAATAGCAACCCTGGTAAAGTTCACATGTGAAATCATTTTCATAAATATTATCCTGTGGGAAAGTAACACCCCCCCTAAGAATTTTGTAATGCTTAATATTTTACTCTCTATAAAAGTCTTTCTCTTTGTCACAATAAACAAAGACCATACCCTCCAGTTGTGGTTCCACGATTATTCCAATTGTCCTCAAGCATGCTGGCCCCAACCTTTCCTGTCTTCCTTCTTATCTTACTCTTTCTCTTTAGCTGCTAGTCTCCCTAGCACACTAACTTTCATTCTCTATGGCAACAATGGCCCTCAGATTCAGTGACTCATGAACAGATTCCCACAATTAAGTGCATTTTTGAGTCATTTTGGTCTTGTAGAAATAGTATTTATTGGGTTTGGAGTTAAATATCCAGGATTCTAACCCAAGATGTGCCACTTACTGTCTATGTGACCACAGACAAGTCAACCAAATACTCTGGCTTTAATTCCCTCAGTAATAAAGCAAAGGGTGTGGATCATATTACTTCTGATAGTCCTTCCAACTCTATTTACTCTATTACCCTATGATTCTATATTATTGTATGTCCCTGGCACCTTGATAGGAACTGGTGATGGAACACAGAAGTGAGATGGTCCCTGCCTTCCAACCAAGTGT
This sequence comes from Monodelphis domestica, assembly GCF_027887165.1. Lineage (NCBI taxonomy): Eukaryota > Metazoa > Chordata > Mammalia > Didelphimorphia > Didelphidae > Monodelphis > Monodelphis domestica. Next base: position 281,780,967 of record NC_077229.1, on the reverse strand, counting down.
TATGTCTTCATTTAAATTAGTGAGGTAAAAGAGAAATTGTGAGAAAACAAAGAAATAAAGAAGCAGATAGTTATGATCCAAGGGTTACATTAGGGGATCTCCAATGTCTTCTTTTCCAGCCCTAAGAATATATTAATCTGCCCTTTATGTTGGACTTTGCTATATTACTTTTTAAATATGCATTTATTCTAAACAAGTGACTTACATAAATAGATCATCTGAAGAGAGAGTATAATTAGACTTAGGTGTCATCCTTACACATCTTTTCACAGGGTTGGTATTGATGAGAGGAAATTATCCCACTGAACCAAATGCCAATCAATCCTTAATGTGGGCATTACCAGGAGGAACAAAGGAAGACTTAATGATTGTTGAGCCATAAGTATAATCTCAAAGTGTTTATAGCAAAAACCTGTTGCAAAATCCTAAAGAGTGAAATAAGAGTTGGTATTGGACCCATATTGTTCAGCCCTTCAAGCAACTATAGTGAAGGATAGAGTTCAGGAAGTCCAGGACAGGGGGTTGATAGACTAACTTTTCTGTATACAACCTTTGCTGACAAGAGATGTTCCAATCTCTTCTGTTTCTTCCTCCACATTCTCCCACACAACTGAAAGAGAAAATTTAGTTTGGTTCCTTTCTAGAGCTTATATGTGAGAAACAGAGAAGTTTTAGCTAATGAATACAATTTTAAATGATCTATTTCTTATTTAATCCTTTACACAATTCTTTAAAAGTTATGTTTATATTCCATTTTTCAATAAGTGAAATAAATAAAAGGATAAATGAAATTGTGTGTTACTAGCTGTATTGACCAGACTGTGTCAAGACATGAAAAGCATGCAGTTTCCAGACCACCTTGTGCCCAGTCTGGAAATTCCCAGACCATCAGAATATGACTCACTGAAAAGAGAATTTAAATCAAGGCAGTTAGAACCCCCTCTTCATAGCTATTTACTATCCATCAATAATAATTTAGGTAATTGAGATGAATATAAAATGACTAATTTCATTGTCAATCAAAGGAAGTGAAGTGGTCCAACATCTAACACAATATTACTGACAACTAAATTCATAAAACAGTCTTGGATGATAATGAACTCTAGAGAAACTTTGACTTGTATTCACTCTTCTAATGGAAGGGAAACCCATGTGGTCTATTTATTATGTGACATTATACAAGTTACTTAACCACTCAGCCTCAGTTTCCTCATCTAGAAATAAGGGATATGGACTAAATGATCTTTAAGGTGCTTTGCATCTATAAATCCTATATGGTTGATGTTGACCCTTTAATAACTATAAGATCCTTTTTCAGACTATTAAGGTATCAATCATTTAAACCTTCATATTGTAAACCTTAAAATTTCTTAGACTTATAAATGTTGGAAATTTCACCATTGGGAAATTTCATACTTGAAAAATTTCCTATTGATAGTGGGAACTCTATTGGAATGTGAACCCCATTGGCATGGGAGGTTCCTCCTCCTCCCTTCTTAAGATTACTTTAGGACAGAAACCTTTTGCTGAACAATGGAAAGGGCTTTGACCTATGCTTAAGCATAGAACAGGAATTTCTTTGAGTCATGATTGATTTTAGAATTGATACAATAGAGATACTTGGAATGACAGAACCAGGTCTTGGAAAATACAATTTCCACCCCACTCAGTCCTAACAGGATTTAGGTAGGGCTGCAGCAAAGGATCAAGATTTAATTATTGAGAATATGACCTTCAACAGACATGTGCAAAGCCACAGATAGTCCTGGGTTAAGCTAGAGCCACCATTGGCACAGGGAAGACATGGACAGTGATTGGTAGATGGGAGAACTGAGGGGAGGGAATTTGGATGGTTTCCTTAAAGATAGAGGGGTCTGGAGACTGAGGGGTTGTTGGTTGGAGAGGTTTTGCTCTGAGAGGTTGTGCTCTGAGAAGCTTGCTCTGAAGGAAGCTGGAGGTGGAGGCCCCTGAGACTTTTTCCATTTTGGTCACGTGAGTAATAGGGACTGATCTCCTTTCTTTGCCTCAGCTATCTAAGGGCTTGGGCCTTTTGGCCCAGCCTAAACAGAGGGGGTATTTAAGCCCTCTTCCCTTCTCTCCCCTTTCTCTCTCCCTCTCTCTCTCTATCTCTAATTCCTTTCTTCCTCCTGTTTGTAATTAAACTCTATAAAAGGTTGATGGCTGACTTGAGTTTTCATTTAGGAATTACATAGCTGAATTCCTTGGCGACCTTAAATTAATATATATCAGTCTTTTAAAGTGATTTCCTTGTCACAATATGAATAAGTCTTCATTCCTGTGTTATAAGCAAGTTTTTCTGGAAAGGAAAGAAAAATAAGCATTGGATACCTGGTGGTAGTAGAGCATAGCATAATACCTACTTTGGGTGGTGGAAATGGGGAGGTAGAAAATACAAGATAAATTTGACCTACTTCAATATTTTATCAAAGTCTATCCCTGCCTGCCATAGTTGCATAAAATCATAGCATCTTAAGGTGAGAAGAGACCTAACAAAACATTTAGTCCAATCTCTAACACAACAGATGAATCTTTTAAAATATCCTTTACAAATAGTCATCTAGAAGATTTCTGACAGCCAACACATTCCATTATTGGATAGATTGTTTTTAGAAAGCATCTTCTTAAAATTTACTAAAAGATTCTTTTCTAAAACTTCCAGCCACTTGTCCTAAACCCACCTCCCAAACAATACTAGTAATAATAATAACAGCAAAACCTGACATTAGTAGCCTGCTGCTTGTTTGAGAAGTCATTTTTATCTAAATCACAGCATAACTATATGAGGTAAGTGCTTATGATCTCCATTTTTTCTGATGATATGCAATGAGCATCTACCACTGCAAAATACCAACTTTTACATGTGGGTGTATGAGTGTTTGGATGTATGTGATGGGTGGGTGTGTACCAATCAAATTTCTTTGTCTTCCTCCAATAAAATCGCTCAACTCTCACCTCTAACTTTCTCTTACAACTTTATCCCTTTTGTTTGCCTCTCAGTTTCCTTACCAAAGTAATTACTTTTATAATGTGATCAATCTAATTAGAACATGAGCATATTAATATCAAGAGTAGTATGCCAATAAGGCAAAAATTATTTATTCCATTTTAATTGCAAGGGTTCCTCCCCTTCCCCCAACTCTTAACCCCCTAGGAAAAGCTCTATTGGATTTCTCTCTATGCTAAGGATTGGGTCATAAGCCTACAGGAATCAATGTATGGTCATAAACATTCAAGGTGCCATTATAGCCAGAGGGGGACACAGAAGACTGCTCAGAGCATCAAGTGATTTGATAGCTGTCAGTGATTCTCAGCATTCCAGCTTTAGGAGAAAACAAGACAGCAAGATGCTGGTCCTGGAGCATCAGGAATTTTCCAGGGATGCTCAGTCAACCATTGTCTGGGTACAGATTCATTCTGGGTGAGGAACTACCTCTGCTCACTCAGCCGCTCTGAGCACCTGACTCATGCCAGCTGTCTTCTGCAAGTAAACAAGTAAACTGAAGCTTTTGTGCCAGGGGCAGCAGGGCAAAACTGCTTATAGATCTTCCCTAAGACTACTATACCTCTGCTTTCCTCTTCCTTGTCTCTTCCTCACCTTCAGCTTGACGTTCTCACACAGGAACATACAAGATTTGTCATAGTTCCTGGAAGTAATCTACCCTCCAATTTTACAATGACCGCACTTCCCCAACTGTCTTACTTTTCTACACCCTTTCCCCCAATAAATTGAGAGTTAGTGAGAATTAGTGATTTTTCTGCCAAGGGCACATAGCTGGTAAATGGAACAATTGAGGTGTGTGTGTGTGTTTGTGTGTGTGTGTGTGTGTTGGAGGAGGACAGTCTTTCATTTGAAATTAGAGCGACATAATGGATAAAATACTAGATGTGCTGTCCAAAAGATCTGAGTTCAAATCCTTCCTTTAATATTTTCTAGTTGCATGACCCTAGGTAAATCATTCAAGCTATCATCCTCAAGTTCCCTATGTACAAAAAAGGGGATTAATAATATAACTTACTTCCTAAGATTGTTGGGAGAATGAAATGAGATAAAAACATGTAAAATTCTTTGCAATCCTTAAAACACTATACACACCATGTTAGCTATTATTATTATTCCATTCATTCAAAGATTATTTCAGGTGTCTTCTGTGTGCCAGGAATTGTACTAGTTCCTGGAGCCTTCTGGCTCCTATAATCTTTCTGCCTTGAACAGAACGATATGCAATTAGGTACTTTAGTCAATATTTTCTCACGATGATGATGATGATGACTCCTTTGGGAAACTAGCTTCAGGTTGAAAAGTACAGCTCAGGGACATATGATCTAGCAAAAAGGCTATGGTTAAATTTTCATTTGCTGGCTTAATTAGAGCACTTTTAATATTTATGTCACAGGTTCCTGATTTAGACTTTTCTCTCCAAAATGCCTTTTCTTGGTTCATGTTAAATTTCGTGTAAACTATTTATCTATTCCACCTATGCTTTGGCAGTTAGAGTGAAAATACCTCATAGTGAAATTGTTGCAGGGATTATTTCTCCAAGACAGAACAGTTCCTGACAAAATGATCTAAAATTAGTCTACAGAGAAAAAGGTATATGAAAGAATAATATGAAAGGGGAAGTGTTCTTTTTTTTGGTTAATCAAATTGTTTAAGCAGCTGAATTCAATGCAGATTTCCCAAAAAATTCTTAAGTCTTGTACTTACACGTTTATTATTTTATTTCACCACAGATGTGCACATAATGGGTCTATATTTTCCCTAGAAAAGTTATTCTATTCACATCAAAATATGTTTTCTGATTTTCTCTAATTAGGAGATGTCTTTTTTTATTTAGCACCCCATCACCTCTATCCCCACTGACTGGGAATTGTCCCACCTTGAAATCTATAATTGACAGTATAAATAGCTGTTCACTTTAAAATGGAATTCCACTGGTGCAATAGGTTTCTATTCTAAAGGGATGAGTGTATGTACTCCTTTTTTTTTCTCTCAGCAGCTTTCAGCCCATGTGTCTTCAATATATGAGATGCCCATTTTATTATACTTCTTTTAAAAATGTGTTCTTGGGATTGAAATTTATAAAAAAGAATGATTTTACAGCTATGAAGAGGGGCAAAAGCGTCAAGAAAGTGAGCTTTGTGAGCTGCCTTTGCCCTTGAAATAGACATTAGGTGATTTTGCAGCTAACATAATAACCAGTAGCAAAGAGCACTCTAGTTTTTGAATTAAAATAAGAAGAATGAATAAAGGCCCTTTTAAAACTCTGAATGCATCCTGGTCACCCAATTAAGGCAGTACATTCACTGCCATTCCATAGTGCAGTAAGGGAAATATAATGGAAAGCAGTAACTATCTATGCCAGCCTTCCAAAGAGTTTTCTAAAATCATTAGGCCTGTAGACATTTTATTCAGCCTGATAAACTGCCATTAGTCCTACTCTCACTTACCACCCACCATCCATTCTTACCCCTTCCTGCCACTTCCCTATAGTAGATAATAAACAAAAAAAATCATAGAATTTCATACTTAGCAGATGCCTCAAAGGACACCTGCTCCCATTCATACATGAAGATGGTAGCACAATTCAGCAAGAATTGGCCATCCAACATTGCCTGAAGCCTTCAGTAAAGGAGAACCCCCTACTTCCCAAGATAATCATTATACTGTTGAGGAAGTTCTTTCTTATATCAGGTCTAAATTTGCTTCTTCCTACATTTCACTAATTCCTTCCAGTTATGCCATCTTGAGCCCATCACTAACAAAATTAATCCCTCTTCTGCGTGAAAACCATCCAGATACTTGGAGATAACCAATTTGTCCCCAGTTGTCCCTTTCCAAGCTTGTCAACCATCTCCAATTCCTTCCTCAAATATCTGTTTGTTTCTTAATATCTTGTTAGTTGACATTGTTATTTTTGCATCTACATTTTCAGATAATACACTTTTTTTCCTTCTCATTGGAATTCTTTTCCAAGGAATCTTCAGCTTGAAGAATTTTCCATCCTTTTAAGGTGAATTTCCCTTAGAATTTTAGTCTTTAAGATTTTACCTTCAATACCTACAAAATTTCTGAAATCTACTCTTCCAAAATCTAGTCAGAACTTTTCCTAGCATTCCTTTCCTAAAATAAATTTTGAAAAGGATTGATTATTTCCATGTAATAGAACCCATTTCTGTGCTGGAAGTTATTTCTATTATGTTAGTGAGAAATAGATCCAGAAGAAAATATCCCACCTTTCAATGACCAAAAAACAAACAACAAAACAAAAGAAATTCTTCTTTTTTCTCCTTTTAGGTTCTCACTATAGCTTGGGTAGATATATGCAAATAGTCTGCTACTTGTCCCATTCTCTTCATTTTAAAGTCCTTTTGATTTAGACTTGAATTACATTAAATATCCATTCTTTTTTTTATTAATGGGTTTTGTTTTCACATCACATTCCTTTCTGAATAGATCTCATTCACCCCATCTATCCTAAGTAGCAATCAATTCTTTAAAACAAAAATTTTAAAGAACAAAAATATCAGGGAGCACCAAGGTGTCTCAGAGCATTGAGAGCCAGGCCCAAAGATGAAAGGTCATGAGTTCAAATCTAGCCTCACATACTTCCTAGCTATGTGACCCTGGGGAAGTCACTTAATCCTCATTGCCTAGCTCTTATTGCTCTTCTGCCTTGAAACCAATATACCATATTGATTCTATGATGGAAGGTAAGGGCTTAAACATTTTTAAGGTAAAAATATCATTTATGCACAATCAACTGACATACAAGCCAGATCTGAAAGTATATGCCATATAACCATAATCTTTGTCCTCTGAAATGGAGGAAAGTATTTGTCTCAACTTTGGGGAGCTAAGCTTGGTCATTATAATGGATAATTAAATAGCATTTAATTTTGCTTTTTTGTTATTTTTCTGTTTACATTTCTATAATCATGTTATTTTCTTCATTGTACTTTATTCAGCAGTAATTCATATATTTTCCTGTTTCTCCGAATTTTCATAATTATTCTTTCTAATTATAGAATCATATACCATTACATTCATTTGCTATGATTCTTTTTAATATGCTCCTCTACTTTTTTGTTTCTAATTCTTTGCTACCACAAAAAATATTATAATATATATATTTAGTACATATGAGATTTTTCTGTATTAGACCTCCAGAGGGTATATTCTTGGCCATGGGATCTTGGGTTAAGGGATATGACTAGGCAAATATATTATTTAAATTAGTGTCATTAGCTCTTACATCAGATTTGTTTCTAAATATCTACCTCCTCTCTCCACTACTTAACATATTAGATCTTATAGTAAAGTGGCAGGAAGCCATCCATTTTAACAAATCTGAGAGGATTCTGTTATCTCTTTTCTATATTCCTTAGGAAGACAACAAAATTTTTTCTGTTATCATAATGCGGTAAACAAATAGCTATCATTTCCCATCAAAAATTACTTCTTTCTCTTATTAATCCTCCTCCCCCTTCTTTTTCTTGTTGAATAATCCTCAATAATCTAATGTGTAGAAAAATATTCCTTAGGCAGCCTTCTTATCCTCTCTTCTTAGACAGAGTCTAGTTTATTCCTTGAAACTTTTAATTCCTTCACAAACAGAAATTTCTATTTTTCAAAAATCAAACTGAAGAGAGCAATAAAGGAATACTGGGAGAATTAGAGTCTATACATTTTAGCTAAAGCTACAAAGTAAGTTAATAATAATTGAGAAACAGTCTCACTCAGTGTGAACTATTTAAAAACTGTAAAAGACCTCTGTGTACATGTAATTCTGATATTTGATTCTCATTAGATACGTCCTAGTTTCTTTTACTACTTGGCTGAAAGCTTATTTTCTCGGTTTGGCTTTATACAGCACAGACAACCCTTGTAGAAAGTTTGTGCAATTGAAATTATTTTACAATGTTAACCAAAACATACAGATTTCAGTGAAAAATTCAACAATCCTCTTAGAGCATCATTCTTCCTATTAAATGAACCCCATCTCCACCCTTGGAAATGTCTTCTCTCCTCACCTAGTATTTTGACAGAACTAATTAAAAACAAAAAGTAAAGGTGGTTGTATTTATTAGCAATTCATAAGTAAATTAGTTAATTAAATTAATAAATCAGTTAATTAATTAAGTAATTAAATAGGTACATGAACTAGTTCCTTATATTTGCCTATTATAAATCACTTTCACTTCTGGTAGCTAGAAGTTATAGCTTCTGTCAGTAATATCATAGAATTTTATTCTATATTTTGTTACACTGTGTATTTTTCTGGCCATGACAATATTTGTGTTGGCTTTCCCCCTCTGGCAAAGACTGTAGTATCCTAGAGCTGACAGGTATCCATTGCTTGAATCCAAAGTCACAGACTTAATCCAATGTCAGTTGTTATTTTAGAAGACATTTCACTCTTCACGTTGCTGCCCTCATTTATATTTCCCACATCAATTTTGTAATTAAGCTGAGCCAGAGAACACTAGAATACTTCTTGCCGCAGCAATAAACTTCAGAAACAACCAGGACACATCCCAGTGGCCTCACAACTACCATGTTCAGTAACCTCTGGGGATGCTCTTACCTCCAGCCTTCATGTTAGAAAGAGCTCCCACTGTGTGCATTCCTGAGAGCACTGGCTGTTGGGCTTCCATAACAAACGTTTAATATTCAAACTTATCAGAGTTTAGTGTCCATCTTGGAAGACCCTGTTTTCTAGGAGAAAGATTCAGCACAGTGGATTAATGGATTTTTTTTTTCTATTCTCTGCATGGAAACGGAATCTTCCTTTTTATTTCACAGTATCTTTTCAGAAAAAAAGCAATCAGCACCACCATAACAACCAATACATTTCATGATGCAAACTTCTATCTAACAGCCCGAACTTCCTGTAAGTCTCTCAGGCTGCTCTGTTTAACATCACAAAATCAAAGAATTTATGAGTTAGAAGTAACCTTAATTCAACCTATGCCCAAGAGGTATTCCCACTATAATATCACCCAGTGTCTAATTCAAGACTTCCACATAGAGAGAACCACCACCTCTTTAGGAAACTCATTCCATCTCTGAACAGATCTAATTTATAGTTTTCTCTGAGAGTCAGCCTGAATTCTGCTCTTTGTCTTTGTTCTCTTCTTTTCTTTAAAAAGTGAAATATTTGCTTTTCTTTAATATAGTTGTATCTTTTTCATTTTCCATGATCTTTCAGATATCACTGACAATGACCTATCAATCATATCTACTACTACTCTCAGGATATGGTTCAGTTAGATCAACTAGCTTGAATTCAAGGGCAACTAGATACTTTTTTTTTATTATCTCCTAACTTAAAATCAATTCTATGAGACAATTCCATAGCCTTTCTTCTTTCCTGGGAATAAATAAATATATATATATATATATATATATATATATATATATATATATATATATATATATATAAGAGCAATGCCTTCTTTGATCAACATTTTTTCTACCAATGCAGCTTTTGTAAATGTCATTTTCTTTGCAGAGAGGTGGGGGGGAGGGGGCAGAGAATATTTGTCCTTAGCTTTTTTTAACAAGCTCATCCTGAAATTTGGGATTCCTAATGCTTAAAAAAAAATACCATGTCACAGACTAATATTTATCCTCTGTTGTTTTGCCTTGCTTTCTTCTTCTAGACATTTCTTTTTAAAAGCTAATTTTATTGATGAGTTTGTTGCATATCTCATTTGATCTCTTCAAGTAAATCATATTGTTTCTTTTTTTTGGAATTGTTTCTTTAGAATTTCACTTTTGTTCATGTCCTTTTCCACTTGGGCTTATTTCCCCTGAAACATTTTAATCCTGAAGAATGTATTTATCTTGCCTTCAAACTCTTTCAAATCTGTTTTTCCCAAATCTTCTGTTTGTTCGTTTCAACTAAACTAAATCATAATTTATCAAAGAACTACCATGTATAAAGCAAGTAACCACTAGCCAGCCCATGTCAAAACTCAAATGGTCCCTACTGTATTGAGGAGTTTGTACTCTACTTGAGTAGAGGGACAAGAATATCCAAACTAGGTTTATTAGGAAGGTCTTCCTCTAGAAGATGTGATGCCTTGGGGGAAGCTAAGGTTATAAGAGACAGAGAAAAGAAAGGATTCTGTCCAAATATGGAAGACAGGCTTGCTATCCCATCAAAAGGCACAGAAGAAAGACATGAGATATTGAGTTTGGGAAACAGAAAATAGATAAGTTTAGCTATAACACAAGGTCCATGAAAGTAATCAATATGAAATTAAGTCTAGAAAAATGTGTTGGGAACAAATTGTGAATGTTCTTCTGAGACTATTTTTTCTTGGGTATGGATCCAATGAAACCTCTTGAACATGGAAGTGATATAGTCAGAGCTGAATGAAACACAAAGACCAAGAGAATATTGTCTAAGTGAAAAGTGATGAGTGTTTCATTTATGAGCATCTCATGAAAGTCATGTCTTAACTGAAAGTTCATTGAGGAAAAGGAGGAAAGATAGTTCCCATGTCTCAGTATCATCAACTCTTGGAATAATTCCTTGTACATGGCAGGTGCTGTTAAAAATATGAATCAAATCAAATTGTCCAGTAGTTGCTGACCTCACATAAGAGACAGAGGATAACTATATAATTGTTATTATTAAAATTCTCTGGAGACTACATATTAACTTATAATTATTTATTCATAAAAGTTTCAGTAAGAGAGAACCTAACTAATCTGAGTTTACTGTGCTTGTCTCCATTCTACAGCCCCAAAAGCCTCCCAAAGAAGACCTTCTAGCTTTCTTGGTCCCCTCTCGTGCAAAGCCATTGATGTCACTTCTTACCAGTCTCTCTGGTTGGACAGACTTGGACCTCATTCACAGGAGACTCAGGGCCAGCCTCTTCCAAGATGCCAGAGAGTCATGAAGCTTCTGGCATTCTCCCATAGTACATATGCATGCCCAGTCAAAGGGTAGGTCTGATATTGGCCAAAATAGTTTTTCAGAAGGAATAAGAGGTAAAATTTATACTAAATTCCTACAATAATAGGGGTTTGGAGCTTATCTAGATTACCTAAAATGGTATTGCTCATGTGTAAAATGCCATGAGACTTTCTAAGAACCTGGGGAACTGGTAGTTGTGTGTACATTCTGTCTTAGCCCACCAAATGATTGAGAGAAGCCTTTATCTCTCACCTATGTAACCAGAAATCTCAACTACCCAACTGATCAGCATCTGAACATTTTCCTGAGTCAGAAGGTGACAGCAGGTGACCTTACATAATCAGGGAGGAGAGTCATTCCCCTCTTACCCCCATGCGGTCTGGAAAAAAACAAGCCTACAGCTCCTTGAACTTAAGTCAGGTTATGTTATCTGGAATCCAGGAATTCAGAAAAAGGTAAGATGACCAGACGAACATGAAAACCCTGAAGGTCCAGGGCCCAGGACACTGTCCTAGTAAGGCTGTGGACTTGAACTTGGTTGGGATAATCCTATGTTAAGAATTGAGCTAAACTGTTGAACCTAATCCCATTTCATCCCTAGCCCCCTTGGAGACTGAGGCAGGTGGGGGGGGGGTCCCCTATAGTACTGAGGGAAATGTTTGCATGTTTATTCTTGTTAAATCATTTAATTAAATATCCCTTTGTCAAAGATAGTCTAATGTTAAGAGATTAAATGAAACTGGGCTGCTAGGGACCGGGACCCTAAAGTGGGAGGTTCACAATAGGCGATGGCTCAAGCCAATGACAAAGAACAAAGAATCTCTACATCATGGTGTACTGAAGAATTGGGAGGAGGGGGTGATGGGGAGGCAGGATGGGGAAAGTGATGACAGGCCTAGCCCCTAGAGAAATGGGCCAGAGCAACCTTGTTTACAACTCTATATAATCTTTTAGTATATATTTAGTATATATTTTATATAATCTCAGTGATGCTTATGTGCTTTTTCTCTGGATAGAGTTGTAAAACACCACATTTTTGTAACTTAAATCATAGATTTGTTTATGATGCCACTAATGCCCTCCCTTTCCTCTGTGATTTCCAGTGAGATCCATCGACCTCTTCCCCCAGCCCTTTGTCTTTACAGGGCTACTCGTGGTGAGGTGAGGTAGCAGGAAGTCTCCATTAATCACTTTACAGAGTGACTAAGCAACATCTTGCCAGATGACTTACACACAGCCTGACCTGACATAGCACAATAGAGCCATATGGAAAGCACAATTTGGGCTAGAGGAAAATGAAAAAGTGTCGATTTGTTCAAAAGATGAAAAACCAAGGGCATATGCTCTCTGGTACCCAGAGAGAATTGCTGGTGAAAGGACTCCTTTCACATTTCAGACGTAACCCATCACCAAGATGCTTTGTATTCCTACCCAGGAATACATCATATAAGATCCCAGACAAGAACCAGATCCTAAACAGCACATTCCATTTAAAGACCTGGCAGTCAGTAGAGGTTAGTGATTTCTAGTGGGAATATCATTGGTCTTACTGTCAAAAGACCTCAATTCAAATCCTGTCTCTGTAATTTACCCAGAGACAAATTAATGTTCTTATCAGTAAAAAGAGGAGTTATGTTTGTCTTACCTTCTTCACAGGGTCGTTTTTGAGGATCCAGAGGATTATAACTGTGAGAGTACTGCTTGAAAGTTAACTACAAATTAATGAAATAATATTTGGATAACACTCAAAAATAACAAAATTGTTGAATTTAGTTTTGCAAAACCTATGTGATATAGGCATTGCAAGCATTATCATGACCATTTTACAGATGAGGAAATTGAGATTAAGAGACTTGGCTAGGGTCACACAGCTAATATGTGGTAGAGCTGGGATGAATTCCAAGTTCAAATACTCTTTCCATGCATTAGTTATTTCTCTACCTCTTAGTGAGAGGAGAGAAGCCAATATTATTAACAGCTCAATCTGATGTAATTTTATATTCATATTTATTTCTTTAGTTATTTTCATAGCTACATTTTGTCAACTGTATATTTGGAAGTAGAGGAATGGGGAAGGAACCAGAGCTACTTCTTGTTCTTGTTCGGAGACTACATCAGTGTCTCTTTGGCCCTTGGCCAAGTGCCCTATTCCAGAGTAACCTAATCCATTCCACCATAACCCATGAGCTGCCAAGACGATATCTCCTACCTGTCAGACAGGTATCACATTTCAAGATCATCAGTAGTGTTGTTCCTTGGAGACCTGCTGTTGAGTTAGATATTTCTAGGAGCCACCTGGAACAGGAGACAGACACTGTCACAAATTATTTAAGTAAGGAACTATTGGGGAAAGCATTATACACGAGTTGTAAAGAACACTGTAGAGACTTAGAGAGGGCACTCAAATTATTTCAAATGCATTGACACAAAAGGTGCACATAATGTCAAACTCAGGGATGGAGTCCCAGCAACAGGAAGTGGGAGCTGAAAAACCATAGCAACCACTGGCACACAGGTGCTACATGAATGCCCAGCAGACGTTGGAGAGTTCTGTCATTGATACCCACTGTGAAAAGGAAGGGGTTTATCAGGAAACATATTCTTCTACCTTGTACCTTAATAGGACAGGATGAGAATTACTTTTTCTGCCTGCATGGGAGGAGCAGGTCAGCATAAGGATGCAAAAAGATTGCCCTAACTGTCAGTACATACCCTGACATGACATATCTTAGGAAAAAATGGTTGTTGAGATAAAGCAGGAGTCTGTTTACTTTTTCTTAAAACTTTACCTTTTGGGGTTCAAACCAAGAACACATGTGATACCCAGTGGAATCGTGCGTTGGCTATGGGATAGGTGGTGGGAAGAGGGGGGAGGAAAAGAAAATGATCTTTGTTTCCAATGAATAATGTTTGGAAATGACCAAATAAAATAATGTTTAAAGTGAAAAAAAAAACTTTACCTTTTGTTTTAGAATCAATACTAAATATCAGTTCTAAGGCAGAAGAGTAGAACAATAAGGGGTACACAATTGGGTTAAGTGATTTGCCCAGGGTCACACAGTTAGGAAATTCCTGAAGCCAAATTTGAACCCAGTTTCTCCTGATTTCAGTATTGGATCCACTGTGCCACCTAGCTTCCCCTTGGGTGTCTGTCCTTTAAAAAAATAAATTAATGACTGTCTTCCACCATAATTGGTTTCTTTTATAATTATATGTTTATTTTACACATTTACAAATATTATTTCAAGAGTAGGTCCATTAATATCATCAGACTGCCAAAGGGATCTAAGACACACACACATACACACACACATACACAAACACACAAAATCTGATCTGGTCCTAGTAGATATAAATTTAAAGCTGGAAATGACTTTATAGGTTATTTAGTCCAACCTCTTCATGTTTCAGGTGAACAAATGAAGATTCAAGGAAGTTAAATGACTTGTCCAAGGTTGCATAGATAAGTGGCAGAACTAAAATTGGAACCTGGGTCCTTTGATACTGAATTTGTTGCTTATTTCACTCTCCTATGATGGAATACTATAGTACAGATGGGATAGAAAATTACATCACACAGGAATGTCCACAAATGAGATAAACAATTCTGACAGGAACAATAATGCTGCATGTATAGTTGTGCAAGTACACAATTATAAATCTCATCACACACATTTTAAACACTCGTTCCTTTCAGAAAAACCAAACCCTAAGCCCTTTAATTCAGCTCTGTTTGCTCCTTTTCTAGGACAAGTTTGTTGTTCTCCATTTTTTTCCCAAGGTCCCTCTGGAGCTACTGCTCCTACGTGCATTCTCTCTTTGGAATCATTTTAACTGTTTGGTAGATAAGACAAAGAGGAAACTCAAAATCTCAATTGGAGTCAAAACTACACATTTCTGAATACCTGATGCTCACAGAAGTCTGGAAGCAAACTGTTTTTCTAACCCTCAAGATCCAAACAGGAGTTTATGGGAGAAATGTCCTAGTTGAATGACTTTAATATCCTGTCACAGAAGTCTTGAAGTAGATTTTCTCTATTTGGATGCTTCCTTTTCATCAAATACTTGGGCACTAGGAAGTGTGACCTGTAGCCTGGTGTGACTTATCCAATGTGAGTTGGACAGTGGTCAATTTCCAGTACATAGTGCTTGTTAGGTGAGCTGTGACTAAGGCTTATGTGGTTTTGATTTCTAGATCAACTGATGGACCCAGTTTAGCAGTTGTTGTTTTTTTTTTTTCCAGAACTACCAGAGCCAGGCAGAGGATGTTAAAGCAACCTTCTCCATCAGAGATTGCTTAACATGTGATTAGTCAAAGGAAGTACAACAAGGTATCAGTGCTGCAAGTAGTGGGATATTCCCTGACTTAAGCCACACTACTTTTACATAGAAGTGAGCAACCTTTCCTTTATTTAACCATCAGCTAAGCTGTTCTTGATTCACAGCTCCAGATGGCTTTCAGTTTCATTCAAATCTAAGCAATGGCTTCTTAGTTCAGAAACCTGACACCCTAAATCCAGATTAACACACACACACACACACACACACACACACACACACACACACACACTGCACTGTCACAACTCTCTCTCTCTCTCTCTCTCTCTCTCTCTCTCTCTCTCTCTCTCTCTCTCTCTCTCTCTCTCTTCTCTCTTTCTTTCAGTACACATATACATACACATACAGCCACTCACTGTCTCTTATGCTATCCCTCTCTCTGTATCTATCTCTCTCATTTTTTCCCCATCTCTATTTTTATGTCTCTGTATCTCTGCCTCTCTCTATCTCTCTGCTTCTTTCTTTGCCTCTCTCTTTTTGACTCTCTTTCTTTGTTTCTCTTTGTCATTCCGTCTTTGTTGTTTCTTCCCCCACCTCTCTCTCTGCATCTGTTTTTCTCATTTTTCTCCCTCTGTATGTCTTTCTGTCTTTATCTCTGTATCTCTTTTTTTCTCTCTCTCTATTTCTCTTTCTCTCTGCTTCAATCCTTCTTTATCTTTTTTCTCTTCCTCTGTCTCTTTGTCTCTTATATTCTGACTGAGAATATTTCTGTGTTTCTTTGTCTATCTCTCTTTTTGTATCTGTCTCTCTCATTTTCTCCCTCTGTCTCTCTCTCACTCTATCTTTATCCCCCTCTATAAATCTCTCTCAGTCTCTTTCTCCCTGTCCCTCTGTGTTTCTATTTCTGTCCTTCTGTCTTTCTATCTCTTGCTCTCTCACACACACATGCACATACACATGCACACATAAAAGCTCACAAAATCACAGCATTTTTGAATTACAAACTCATGAATCTACTCCAACATATGGCTTGAACACTTAGAAGGATCTTCAACTGGTCTGTCCTCTGTTTATACTACCCACTTTCCATTAATGGGGGACAGCAAGTACCCTGAGCTAACAATTATAGATGACATCATTTTCCTTCATTATCTCTGATAATGAGCAATTTTCATTCCCTGGAAACGAGGGGACACTAACAAGGCGGCAGTAAACAGGAAGATAAATAACAGCCACTTAGCTATACTGTGTTATGTTTCTCTTAAAACTGAAGAAAGGAAAGGCAAAAAGACTGGATTATTGATAAGGCAATGCTGCAGCTTCCAGAGCAAATATGTGAGAATTAAACAATGTTCTGAGAGTCAGACGTCTGAGTGTTCAAGACCCAGAAAATGGAGGGGGAAAAAAGATTTTAGCCACTATACCCTCTTTACCTATGAAAGCTATTTGATTTTTAACTACTTATAGAGCATTGTATCACATTTACATAAAAATCATGGGGAAATGTAACACGGGAAAAAGAAGCCATGGGGAGACAGTGTGGTCCAATGAAAGGAGCGCTGACTCTCAATGCAGTGGACCTGAGATGACCTCCAGCCTCTAATGCTTACTGATTACATTTCTGACTTTGGGCAAGTCATTTAACATTCCCAGGTGTTTTCTTATCTGTAAAATGAGAACATTTGACTAGTTGGACTATCAAGTCCCTTCCATTTCTAGATAATCTGATACTATTATCCTAATAGCTAGTTAGAATCAAAGAAACTCATTGCCCTACTGAAAGGCAAGTGAGATATGTGGAAAAAGTATTTAGTTCCTTGTTGGCAGGGAACATTTCTCATTTTGTCTTTGTCTTTTCAATCCTAAAAAGAAACAAAGAAATAAAAACTGTGTCTCACATATAATAAGTGTTTAATATGTGCTCATAGGATTAAATTAAATCAAAATGTGAAGAGCTAGTCTTGGTTCTGCAAGTCCAGAATTTGAATACTGGTTTCTGATTCTTATGAGTTGGGACCCTAAGCATGTCACTTAACTCCAAGAACCTAAATTTCCTAATCTATAAAAAAGTTTAATACCTAACTCACAGGAAAGCTGTGAATGATATACTATAAAAATAGTTTTTCCATTATATTGGAATATCACTCAAAAAATAATGATTATAGATTGATAGATAGAAAAGACCTTAAAAACACTGAAACCACCATCTTTGTTTTACAGATAAAGAAATTGAAGTGAGATATTAAATGATGTAGCAAGATCATATATCTAATATCTGAAGTGGAATTTAAATCCAGGTTTTTCCAAACTCCAAATCCATCACTCAAACCACTAGCTTATGTCCATAGGTCATATTTATGTATTAAATTAAGTTTACAAAGCATGTACAATATGCAAAAAGTCTAACTTTATCTTTATAAGAAATAGATGAGATATTTTTCATGTGAGATAGGTGCTATATTATTTCCATTTTATACATGAGGAATATGAGTCCCAAAGATGTTAGTATCTTGACCAAAGTCATACATGTAGTAATAAAAGTTGAACTCAGATCTTGAAGACTTCAGATCTAGAATCCAATCTACTATGCTTGAAAGGTATCTGAGGTAGGACATTATGCCTACTAGCAATGATTTAGTTTTGCCTAATCTGCAAGGATAGAAATCCTCATGTATCTACTAATAAAAATGCAATAGAATTGAACATTTCAATAGCTAATATCTCAGGAAGACAGGGGTTGGGAGAAGAAAAGAAGCAAAGATGGAAAAGAGGGGGGAAAAAAGCATTTTCTTTGCAGACATAAACTGCCATAAATGAAGACCAAAAACTCCTGTAGTAAAAATGTTGCTGACATGGAATGATCTATGTTGTCCATAAAATTAGTCATGTGTTTTGTGCAAAGTGGCATGTTCCTTCTGAGCAGGCTGTATCACGAACATTAAATATGAAAATAAGAGAAAAAAAACATTTCACATTGTTGAAAAGTAATTAAAAATATATTTCACCATATGCTCCTCTGCCGTTAGTTCACTTCAGCAAAACAAATGCCTCAAGCATTTATTATCCCCCATCATTTTTTAAAGAGGCCTAATGTTCACATTTGGCACAGAAGCCAAACAGATAAAATGAATCAGCCCCTGAAATGAATCGCATGGCAAGCATTTGTCTAAATTCAAAGAGATTATGGTAGAGTTAGTCAATGTGGAACCTATCTTCTCTCAGAAGTCACACTGCTGAAAATCCTTATCTTCACAGGTAGGGCCCTCAGCATCTGTTTGGATAATGTAAGTAAGACCATTATGAACACTCAAGAGTATGCCAAACAGCTGGTACTTCCTTATTCCCTAATGTTAAAATAATACTTGATTTTTAAAAATAAAACAACAACTTCATCTTTTTCATAAAAGATAAAAGAGGGTAAAATGATCAATAACTTTACATTCAAATGCTTCCAAACAGATGACATCATTGAGAACTTCTTTAACATGATTTTAGAATTCACAGAACACAGTGAAGAAGAAAGCCATTTTTGTGTCTTTTTTGGAATTATCACTCAAGCAATGAAATTAAAAAGCCTCCACTTTGGACAGAATAAAACTATGCATCCTTCAGTCAATCAGAGAGAAGAAAAATGAATAATTATTTTAAGATGAATAACTTAATTCAGAGGTTTCTAAATAGAAATAATATCCCCTGCATTGTCAAATGCTTACATCCTATAATTAATAGAGATTGCATATAAATACAGCTGGATACCAGCTACCATGTCTATTCAATTGATAAGCTATGGCTCTATGACACTGGGAGGCCATTGCCCACTAACAAAAGACAGAAAAGGAAACTGATATATAACTGCAAGGGACCAGCTTTTCAGAAAGAATCTTTATATATATATATATATATATATATATATATATATATATATATATATTCTGGTGTAGTGCCAAGATAACAGAGTAGAGAAAGCACTCAGCTGAGTTCTCTCAACATTGCCCTCCAAACAACATTAAAATAACTCCCCAAATCAAATTCTGGCTGAGAGAACTAAGAAAAGGTCAAAATGAGACATTCAACCTAGCCAGGGACAATTTAGGAGTTCAGAAAGAGAGATTTATGACACAAAGGTAGAAATAGAAGTGGTGGGACTAGTTGATGAAAACAGAAGCAACAGTAATTTCAGAGCTCTCAAACTAGATATTGTTAGGAGACTCAGCAACTGGTCAGAAAGAGATAACAGAAGACCTCGGTGATAGCACTGGACTCAGGACTAGACACTGTTTGGTAGCTCCATTGCCTGTACCCACTTCTGGATCATAGTTCAAGCAAGAAGAAGAGTACTTTCAGTCAAGTAGTAGTGGAAGCTCAGAGGGACAAAACCAATTTTTGTCACCAGGGGTCTAGGATCCTGAATAAGAGTTTCACTTCTGGTCCCCCATGGACAAGGGCTCTGAATAGCAGTATTAATTTCTAACCCAAGGGATTAGAGAACATTCTTAAGTAAGTACCAGAGTGCAGTGACCACACCATTCTACATATCACACCACTTTGGAAATACCAAAAATTTCCAAACTTTCAGAACTAGCTATGAAAACTAGCAGAACCAAACCAGAAACAGAACTCAACTTTACTATAAAATTAAAAATCAAGAAATGGTTATAAAAAAAGAGAAAACAACAAAAATAGACCTGACCCTAAAAAGGTACTATGATGATAAGGAAGACCAAGATATAAACTCAAAAAAGACAATCCATTCAAAAACACCTACAAGAAAGGCCTCAAAGGAAAAAGAATGTGAATTGGACACAAACCAAACAAGAATTCTTGGAAGAAGTAAAAAACAATATTTAAAATTTAATGATTGGTAGAGGAAATGTCAGGTAAAGAAATATGAGCAAAGGAAGAAAATTATGAAAAGAAAATCAACAACTTGGTACAAGAAGCATACAAAAATCCTGAAGAAAATAACATCTTGAAAACAGAAATGGCCAAATAGAAAAAGAAATACAAAAGTTCACTGATTAAAAATTAGAACTGGGGAAGTGGAAATTAATGATGTAATGAAATATCAAGAAACAATAAATAAAGTCAAAAGAAGAAAACTAGGAGAAAATGTAAAATATCTCATTGGAAAAACAATTGAACTAGAAAATAAATTATGTAGATATAATTTAGGAATTATTGTACTGAACGAAAGTCAAGATCAAAGAAAGAACTGCAACATTATGTTTCCTTTTTTAAATTAACCCTTATCTTCTATCCTAGAATCAATACTATAGATTGGTTCCAAGGCAGAAATGTGATAAGGGATAGGCAATAGGGATTAAGTGTCTTGTACAGGGTCACACAGGTAGGAACTATCTGAGGACAGATTTGAACCTAGGACTTCCCCTCTGCAGGTATGTAAGGAAAATCATCTCCATCCCACCACAGCACTCCAAAGGTGAATGTTGCAGAGTAACATCATATCTAATGGTCTGGCATCCCCTGGCATCAACCTGAGGGTCCTCTGGTGTCAATGTGCAATGTTGCTATGGAGGGAGGAGCTAGTGGACTTTATAAGGCAAATGCAGGAAGGAAAAAGGTCTTTTTACTTCTGCTCTTGAACAGAGACTGACTCCCTTTGTGAACAGCTGTCAGCATGGAGGGAACCATGTTGGGCTGAAATCTGGGACCAGATCTTACTTTAAATTAGTAAGGCTGAAGTTTATCTCCTTTCTTTCTCTCTCTTTTCATTAATAAATGCTTTTAACTCTGGCCAGAGCCCCTTTTATTTGTTACATGAGCCTGGATCTCAATCCACTGAGGCAACTAGCTGCTTTGCTCAGCCTTATATATAATTATTAAGGAAAACTGCCCGAATAGCCAGAAACTGAGAGTAAAACAGAAATGGAAAGAATTAACTTATCACCACCTGAAAGAGATTCCAAAATGAAAACTCTGAGGAATACTGAGAATATTATAGCAAATTTCAAAGCTCCCAGGTCAAAAAGAAAATACTTCAAGAAATCAGAAAGAAACATTTGAAATATCATGGCATCATAGTCAGGATCACATGAGACTTAGGATTTAATAGAGCAGAGGAGTTGGAATATGATATTCCAGAAGACAAAAGAATTGTGGTTATAACCAAGAAAAACATACCTAGCAAACGGACTATACTCCTTCAAGAGAAAAAAATAGATAATTTGTGAAATAGAGGACATTCAAACATTCCTGATGAAGAAACCAGAGTTGAAAAGAAAATTTGATTTCAAATGCAAGATTTAAGAAAAGTATTTAAAAAGGTAAATTTGAAAGAGAAATCAGAAGGGACTAAATAATGTTAAATTATTCATTTTTCTAAATCAGAAGATGATACATATAATTTCTGAAAACTTTATCATTGTTAAGGCACTTGGAAGGGTTCCTGTGTATAAAGAGGTAGGTGTGAGTTATATCGCGATGATGTAAAAAATGCACAGGTAAGAAAGAGGGATGTCTGGGGGGAAGGGCACAGAAATGAAGACAGATCTAAGCAATTGGAGAAATATTATTGCTTATGGTATTCAAAGCCAATATAATAAAATGATGTTTCTGTTCAAGTTAATGTATTTATTCAGTGTCAAATTACCAAAGAACTATTTTTAGAACTAGAAAAATAATAATATAATTAATCTAGAATGAAAGATCAAGAATATGAAGAGAATTAATGAAAAAAATGTTAATTTTGAAAGAGATCTAGCAATTCCAGATTTTGAACTATATTAGATATAAGTAATTAGTATCAAACTGCTCACCTTCTCAAGAAAGAAGGGATGAGTTGAGAGGGAAGGAAATAGCAGCTTGATTAAATGCTTGTTGAACTTTTTCTATATGTCATTGAGACCATTCGCCACCATGGCCTTAGAAGAAACTGATGGCAACTAAATACAGACAAAAGCAAACCATTCTTCACTTTATTTCCTCCATGAATTTTTCTCTATTGTAAACAATATAATTTATTTCACAACATGATCAACATAAAAAATATGCATAATGATAACATGTGTACAATCTATATCATATTACCTGCCATCCTGTGGGAGGAGCAGTGGGAAAGAGGGAGAGAACATTGAATGCAAAATTTCAAAAAGAGATTATTAATAATTATATTGATGTAATATGGGAAAACATTTTTTAAAAATAAATCTGCAATTATAGAATACTTACTCAAAGTGGCCTTGGCCCATCCTATTTGACAAGTTATTCAATAACTTCAATGAGGTCATAGGTGGCATATTTTTAAATTTTGTGCATAGGAGTCAACTAAGCAGTAATGTGAATAAAGTGCTAGTCTTGGAGACAGGAATACCTGATTTCAAATATTTTCTCAAGTATTTCATAGCTTTGTGACTATGGTCAAGTTCCTTTGTGAAACTTGGTTTTGTCATCTGACATAAAATTGAGATAATAATAGCACCTACTCCCAAGTGTTGCTGAGATGACTAAATCAGATGACATTTGCTTTACTTAAGCAGTTTGCAAAGTTTAAAGTGTTCTATAAATGCTAGTTGTTGTTATTATTATTATTATTGGATGGATTATGAACATTTTGTATGACTGAATTGGGATCCCAGAAGGTCTCACCAGGTTAGAATGATAAGCTGCATCTAATTGGAGAAAAGTTCAGAATTTCATTTCTTAAATTGATCTGTGATATCATATCTATGTGGTTATACTCTCCTATAGTCAAGAACATAACCAATACATGATTTCTCACCCTATGTAACTCTTATCTGTGTCTTTTCACAAATGCTCTACAGAAAGTCTACCCCTTGGGCTTAGACTTTCATTTAGATCTTTTGCCAATATAGAATCACTAATGCAGCAGTCCCATTCACACCTGACTGGACCATCCATTTTTTCCATTATTCATCTTACCAATGAATACAATTTAGACATCTTTAAGTGTAGCATTTGTTGTTGTAAATATGCTATAAGCTAAATGTGTCCATAATACATCTTTCCACTTCTCTTCATATGACCCACAAATTTGATACCTTGTACTTTGCTATATTCAATGATTCAGAGTCATAGAATATTGCTCAAAATAAATTGAATGTAAAATTAAGAAATTTTATTCCATGAAGAAACTTGGGATCATTAAAAGCATCATCTAATTCTTGAATATTTGCCTTTCTAAAAAGTTTTACTGTTTGCTCAATTCATTGATTTATTATTTCTTTTTTTCATTGATGAAAACTCATTTGAAGATACACATTTTCCACTAAGGATTGTTTTGGCTGCAGCCCCAAATTTTTGATATGTTTTCTCATTGCTGTCATTTTATTTTATGAAATTATTCATTTCTTAAAGTTCTCTTATCCCCAAGACTTAAGTATTAATTTTAATATCTATTTAAGTTTGAATCCTTTCTTCAAATATACTTTCTTGGGTTCAGCTTTTTTTAACTTGCTACAGGTTTTTTTATGTTCTAGCACCTGGTTAGTTTTTATAAAGCTGACACATTAGATAAAAAATGAAAATTTCTTTATATTCCTATTTAATAATAACTAGAGATCTAATATAGCTAACTTTTTTCTAAAATTTTATTAATGTCACTAATTTCTTTTTTCTTTATCTTTTTTTCTTAAATTTCTTTAAATCTTAAGGAGAAACATCGAGGTCTTCAACCATTATAATTTATCTGTCAGTTGTTCTTTGTAATTTGATAAATTAGGAACTTTCCTTTAATTTCACTTTTTTTCATTCAGTGAATACATATTAAACACTGACAATATTATTGTCCATGGGAGATATGAACATAGTGTACTTTCCTCTTTTAAGTAAGTTTATTTTTACTGTTATCTTATTCAAGACTGTAATTGCTATCCTCATATTTTTTTAGTTCAACTAAAGTATAATAAATTCGTCACCAGCCCACTCAGGCTTTACAGTGAAACTATAAATATTGATGTGATTCAGTTCCTCTAGTTGTATGTCTATTTATCATTGCATAAAGTTCTTACATTTGGTCTATTAGATTACCGAAAGTTAAGATAATGTTTCTACAAGGCCTAAAAATTATGCAATTCATTGTTAACTTTCCTAACATAATATTACTATCCCTGCAGAGGTATGAGTGATGCTTATTAATATCTATCTTTCTTATTGTACCTTGCTTATTGATTTGCTATGGCCAAAGGATGTTTAACCTACTAATGATATATTTCTGCATACTTAATAAGACCCATCCTTGAAAAATATACACGTTCCATCTCCTGTATTGCATTTGAAGCTTTCCAACATGAATTTACTAGAGTCTTTGAATATCCAGGATAAACTCGATAGAACAATAAGGACTAACATTAAGACTTTTTTAAATGAAGATGCCTAAAAGATAAATATAAAATTCTAAATGCTCAAAAAAGCAATTATTGTAGGACAATTTGAGGAAAGTATTAAAGAGTACCTCAGAGTTTCAGGGGACTAAGCATGAGTAAATAATATGATAAGGAAGTCAAAAAAGGTTATAATGAATTAGGATATATTGAAAGAAATGTCATATTCAGAAAGAGAAAAGTGATTATTTTGCTGCACTATACCAGTCAATATGGAAATTGAATATTCAATTCTGTCTTGGCTGCCATGTTTTAGAAAGAACATTGACAAACTGGAATATGTGAGGATTTTTTTTTAGGAAAAATACTGTTTCAATTCTGACTGTTAATTACTATCTATTTACTAATCAGGGGAAATCATTTAATTTTTCTGTGCTTCACCTTTCTCTTATGTAAAAAGGAGTTACTGAACTAGACAATTTCTCAGGTACTTTCTTGATCTTGAACCTGTATGACTGATGGATTTTGAATAACCTGATGGGATGACTTGACACTATTACATAAGATGAAAGGTTAAAATGGGAATCTTTGCCGTCTTCAAATATTTTGTGAGATGCTGTATTAAAGATGAACAAGAGTTGTCTTTTTTTTGTCCTAGAGGACAAAATTAGTCACACTAGTTGGAAGTTGCAGAGAGGGTTTCATTGTGGTGAAAGGAAAAAGCAATCTATGAAAGCTGACCACAAATGAAACAAGTGGTCATAAGAGCTAGTTATTAACCATTTCTGAGGGTCTTCAAGGAAAGGCTGATAAGAATTATCATAGATTGTCAGGGATATCACTGAGGGATTTTTTCAAATATGGGTTGACATAGAGGTACTTTCCAACTAGAATATTAAAATGTATTTAGACACGTTAGTTTTTACCTTCTTCTACTAACTTATACAGAGAAGGAAACTGCAGCAAAAATTTTTTGGAAAATTTTCCATATATGAATTTTCAAAAGATTCTGGCCATGCTCCAAAGGAACATCAAAGACACTTCGCTGCAACCAACACTTCTCTCTTTGTACCTCAAGACTTTATCAATATCATGGTTGCAGCCTCAGTCCTTGTTTCTAAAAAGAATGAAATTCCATAATCAAAGATTATAAGAACCTTTTTTCCTATTTTCACTGGTCTAAAGGGAAAGGGGAATAAGCATTTATATAGTGCCTACTATGTGCCAGGCACTGGAATTAGTGTTCTGTTTTGTTTTACAAAGATTATTTTATTTGATCCTCACAGCAACTCTACAAAACAAATTCTAATTTTTCCCATTTTGCAGTTGAATAAACTGGAACAAAAAAGGATTAAATGTTTTATTCTGAGTCATATAACTAGTGCCTGAGGCCAGGATTTGAATACAACTCTTTCTAACCCCAGATCAAGTACTCTATCCACTCATCACCAACTATTTCAATAGATGTCAATGTTTCTTTTGCATAGATGATTCAGTGAGATGTCAAAAGTGCCCAGAAAAAATTATTGATACATTAAACTTTAATTAGTGAAAGCCTGAATAGAATTAGTGCATTCTTACCATTTCATTTCTGCATGTATGTCTGAATACATTTCAAACCTTTTCAAGCATGAAACAGAAAACAAAGTAGGTAGTTGTTTCCATGACCCATACAAGCTATAAGCAATTTTGCTTTCTAGTGGTTCTTTGTTCTCTTACTTGTGGAAAAAATGTAATATGGTTCAAATGGAGAATGTAAGTTTTATTTTTTGAGATTCTCAAGGCCACTAAGCAGTTTAAAAGGCAGGATACTCTAGGGAGACTGACAACTGCATGAGTTCAGAAGGACAAAGAAGCAGCTCTTTTCAAGTAAGATGTGTTTCTAATCAGCCTTGATCAAACAGCTCATCCATCCTGTCTGGATTTCACACATATTGAGATGAGTTTAACTGTGGAATCATTCCCTCCAGTGATGTTAGCAGTCTTCTTAGTAGGGGGAAAAGAGTTACTTCCTCTCTTTCCCACTTCTTAGGGACCTATGTTTGTATGTGTGTGTATGTGTGTGTGTGTGCATGTGCACATGCACACAAATGTGTGTGTAAAGTATTAATGGGAAAACAGCAAAGTTTGAAACATTGCTCCTCTCCTATCAAATAGGAGTTTGGCATAAGCAGATGGTGTGGCTTAATGAAAAAAATACTTAGGTTTTAGAGACAACTTGTTTTTGTATTCTGTTTCTACTACTTACTCACTATATGGAAGACCTGGACTCCGTTTCCACATAATAATGTTTGCTTTGTCTATCCCCATTGGATTGTTCTTGTGAGGTTCCAATGAAATTCTGCAAAATGACATATAAATGTGAGCTACAATTATTTTTACTACAACTCACCAATCCCCTTCTCTAGGAAGCCTACCCAAGCCTTATCATTTGAAAGTTATCTTGCCTTTCTTGTGTGACTCATTCTATGATGCTCAGATCTCTCTTTGCCATTGATCACATTCTCTTTTATTTCATAGTCATTTGAATCCATTGAATAGCTGCCTCTTGTGATATAGTCTTTGGAAGCTAGCTTTATGTCTTTGATATCCATTGATTCCTCTGTATCTCCACTCACTTAACAAAATGGCTTGAGCATAGTAAGCACACACACACACACACACACACACACACACACACCCCACAGACATATATATATATATATATACATACACATACATATACATATACATTTACATACATATGTAATCTTATAAGTCACGGAGTAACATAACTGACATTTACATAAAGTTTCAACTTCTGAACAGCATCTTGACTCCAATAAAGTCTCACAAAAACTATGTGAACTAGGTACCTCAAATAATCAGGCAGCTAAGTGGCACAGTGGAGAGAGGGCTGGTCCTGGAGTCAGGAGTCATCTTTCTAAATTCAAATCTGACATCAGACACTTACTGTATGACCCTGGGCAAATCACTTAACATGGCCTCAGTTTCTTCATCAGTAAAATGAACTGGAGAAGGAAGTGGCAAACCACTCCAGTATCTCTGCCAAAAAAAAAAAAAAAGAACACATATGAAGTCAAAAAGAGTCAGGGAAAACTGAACAAAAACAATAAAGCAAGCAATCTGATCCACATTTAACATATAAGAAAACTAAATCTCAGTTAGTTTAAGCTACTCATCTGTGTTTTCTTTTCTAAAACAGAGACAGGAATTGAACCCAGATCTTCCTCATGTAA
Organism: Monodelphis domestica; assembly: GCF_027887165.1. Taxonomy (NCBI): domain Eukaryota; kingdom Metazoa; phylum Chordata; class Mammalia; order Didelphimorphia; family Didelphidae; genus Monodelphis; species Monodelphis domestica. The sequence continues at coordinate 281,753,202 of NC_077229.1, read as the reverse complement.
TGTTTAGCACATTAACTCTCTAAAATAATTTTTTTAAATCATGGTTTTTTATATGTAAAAATATAAGCAGCATAACAATGACATAATACACATATGTTATGAATATATAATAAATCATGGCATTTTTAACAAAGAAAAACAAATTTGAGAAATGAGACCTTTATTAAAGACTTATAGATTTTTTCTCCATTATTTATCAACATCCCCTGGGCCCCAACATTAATCCTTATCTCTCTCCTTTCATTGTGTCCATCCTCAAAAGTGTTTAGCTCAAGAGCACCATATTCCACAATTTGCCCTCTTTTCTACTAGCTCTTTCTCTTATTCCATTCCTCGTCTCCTTTCTTGTAAGGTAAGATAGATTTCTAAATGTAGTTGATTGTGTATGTTCTTCCTTCTTTGAGCCAATTCTCATGAGTGAAATATTCATATGTTCACCTTTAAACCTCCCCCATCTTCTTCACTGTAAAAGTTCTTTCTTTTATGTAAGAAAATTTACTCCATTCTATTTCTCCCTTCCCCCTTCTCCCAATATATAACTCTTTCTCATGTCTTATTTTTATTTTTCAGATATAATCCCATCATATTTAACTCACATCTTTGCCTTCTTCCTATGTATACTACTTATAACTCCTCTAATAATGATAAAGTTCTTAGAAGTTATAAGAATCGTTTTCCCATGTAGGTACATACACAGTTTAATCTTATTAAATGTCTTTTGATTTCTCTTTTTTGTTTGCCTTGTTATGCTTCTTTTGAGTCTTGTATTTGAGTTAAATTTTCCATTCATCTCTGGGGTTTTTCATCAGGAATATTTTAAAATCCTCTATTTCATTGATTATTTATTTTCCTCGTGAAGGATTATGCCCAGTTTTGCTAAATGATTCTTGGTTGAAGTTCTAGTTCTTTTGCCCTCTATAATATATTTCAGGACCTCTGTAGAAGCTACTAAATCTTGTGTTACTCTGATTAAATTTCAGTTGTTTCTTTATGGCTACTAGCAATATTTCTCCTTGACTTTGGAGTTATGGTATTTACCTATAATAATACCAGGACTTATCCTTTGGGGATCTTTTTTAGGAGGTGGCCCATGGATTGTTTTCATTCCCATTTCACCCTCTGGTTCTAGAATATCAGGGCAGTTTTCCTTGGTAATTTATTGAAAGATAATGCCTAATTCTCTCTCTCTCTCTCTCTCTCTCTCTCTCTCTCTCTCTGTCTGTCTCTGTGTGTGTGTCTCCCGGTCTCTCTCTCTCTGTCTCTGTCTCTCTGTCTCTGTCTCTCTCTGTCTCTCTCTGTCTCTCTCTCTCTCTCTGTCTCTGTCTCTCTCTGTCTCTGTCTCTCTCTCTCTCTCTCTCTCTCTCTCTCTCTCTCTCTCTCTCTCTCTCTCGGTCTGTGTGTGTGTGTGTGTGTCTGTCTGTCTGTCTTTCTCTCTCTATCTATCTCTCTCTCTATCTCTATCTCTCTCTCTCATTTTCTCTCTCTTTTTGGTCATGGCTTTCAGATGACCCAATAATTCTTAGCTTATTTCTCCTCTATTTCCAGGGCACTTGTTTTTCCAAATATATTTCACATTTTTTGTCTATTTTTTCATTCTCTTGACGTTGTTTGGTTGTTTTGATGTTTCACGAAGTCATTAGCTTCTACGTACTCAATTCTAATTTTTAAGATTTATTTTCTTCAGGGAGTTTATGTATCTCCTTTTCCATTTGGCCAATTCTACTTTTTAATAAGTTACACTCTTCAGTGGATTTTTGTTTCTCTTTTACCCATTGCCCTATTCTGTTTTTTTAAGAAATTAGTTTCTTCAGTATTTCTTATGCCTCCTTTACCAAGCTATTGGCCCTTTTGTTCCTGATTTTCCTATGTCACTCTCATTTCTTTTACCAATTTTTCTTCTACTTTTCTGATTTGATTTTTAAAATCCTTTCTGAGATCCTCCATTAATTATTTTGGGTGTTGAGACTGATTCATATTCTTCTTAGAGGCTTTGGATGCAGCAGTAATGAGTTTTTTGTCTTCTAAGTTTGTGTTTTGTTCCTCCCTGACACCAAAATAATTTTCTATGTTGAACTTTTAGTTGTTTTTTGTTGTTGTTTGCTCATATTTCAGACTTTTTTCTTTTCTTTTAACTTTAAAAACTGTTAAACATGGACTCTGTTCCTATGGTGAAGGGAGCATTGTGCCAAGCCTCTGGTTCTTGTGAAGATTAAAATTAACTCTCCCCTGATTATAACAATGAAAATACTTAACTCCCCCCTAATTGTGAAGATTAAATTGTAATCCCTGTCTATTTTTAGAATACAGTACTTAAAGCTGAATAGATCTGCCTATTTTTAGAGTTAATCCCCAAAAGTGTAAACACCCTACTTAAAGTTGTGTGGAAATCTGCACATTTTTATATCTAATCACCAAAAGTGTAAACATCCCACTTAATTATTAAGTGGGAGGTCTGTGAACCATGTGTGCAATAGTGGGTGACAAATCAGAAATGACTGACTGCCTTCTGGGCAGTCCTAGAGCAGAGCATCAACTGTGATTGATAAACGTAAAATTAAGGGAAGGCAAAAGAAGTGATAAGAGAAAATGCCTTTAAAAGAGAGAGTGCTACACAGAGTTTTGGGGATTCTTGGAGTGGAGTTCAACTTGGGCTTCCTCTTCTACTGCATTCAATTCTTCATGCTTTCCAGTTGAGGCTGGTGAGAAGGGGCAGAAGGATCTGCTGACTGGACTGATACATGGTGATTGAAAATTTGACTATTAACTGCTGGTTTTCTCTGAAGAAACTAGCCTAAGGAAAGATTTATTCTGCTTGAGAAACTTCCCTGATGCTCAGCTTTACCAAGGCCAGCTGAAACTAACTCTCCCTACCTTGGGGAAGGGGGGGGGGACTGGTGATAAATTATTTAGTGTTTAGGCTAGATATCTTACCTTATCCTCTCTCTGATGTCTTGTTTCACTCTTTCTACATTTTTTAATAAAATTATAAATAAAATATCTTTGGAATTAATTAAATTCCTGGTGACCACACTCATAAAATATAAAGTCCAAATAACACAAGAAGCTGGTACTTTGAAAAAACAAACAAAATAGACAAAGTACTGGTCAATCTAATTTAAAAAAGGAAGGAAGAAAAGCAAATTAACAGCATCAAAGATGAAAGGGGGGACAGCACCTCCAATGAAGAGGAAATCAAGGCAATCATTAGAAATTACTTTTCCCAATTATATGGCAATAAATACACCAATTTAGGTGATATGGATGAATATATACAAAAATACAAACTGCCTAGACTAACAGAAGAGGAAATAGAATTCTTAAATAATCCCATATCAGAAAATGAAATCCAACAAGCCATCAAAGAACTTCCTAAGAAAAAATCCCCAGGGCCTGATGGATTCAACAGTAAATTCTATCAAACATTCAGAGAACAGTTAATCCCAATACTATACAAACTATTTAACATAATAAGCAAAGAGGGAGTTCTACCAAACTCCTTTTATGACACAAACATGGTACTGATTCCAAAACCAGGCAGGTCAAAAACAGAAAGAAAACTATAGATCAATCTCCCTAATGAATATAGATGCAAAAATCTTAAATAGGATACTAGCAAAAAGATTCCAGCAAGTGATCAGAAGGGTCATCCACCATGATCAAGTAGGATTTATACCAGGGATGCAGGGCTGGTTCAATATTAGGACAACCATCCACATAATTGACCATATAAACAAGCAAACCAACAAGAATCACATGATTATATCAATAGACGCAGAAAAAGCCTTTGATAAAATACAACACCCATTCCTATTAAAAACACTAGAAAGCATAGGAATAGAAGGGTCATTCCTAAAAATAATAAACAGTATATATCTAAAACCATCAGCTAATATCATCTGCAATGGGGATAAACTAGATGCATTCCCAATAAGATCAGGAGTGAAACAAGGATGTCCATTATCACCTCTACTATTTGACATTGTACTAGAAACACTAGCAGTAGCAATTAGAGAAGAAAAAGAAATTGAAGGCATCAAAATAGGCAAGGAGGAGACCAAGTTATCACTCTTTGCAGATGACATCATGATCTACTTAAAGAATCCTAGAGATTCAACCAAAAAGCTAATTGAAATAATCAACAACTTTAGCAAAGTTGCAGGATACAAAATAAACCCACATAAATCATCAGCTTTTCTATATATCTCCAACACAGCTCAGCAGCAAAAACTAGAAAGAGAAATCCCATTCAAAATCACCTTAGACAAAATAAAATACCTAGGAATCTACCTCCCGAGACAAACACAAGAACTATATGAACACAACTACAAAACACTCTCCACACAACTAAAACTAGACTTGAGCAATTGGAAAAACATTAACTGCTCATGGATAGGACGAGCCAATATAATAAAAATGACCATCCTACCCAAACTTATTTATCTATTTAGTGCCATACCCATTGAACTACCAAAATACTTCTTCACTGATTTAGAAAAAACCATAACAAAATTCATTTGGAACAACAAAAGATCAAGGATATCCAGGGAAATAATGAAAAAAAAAAACACATATGATGGGGGCCTTGCAGTCCCTTACCTTAAACTATATTATAAAGCAGCAGTCATCAAAACAATTTGTTACTGGCTAAGAAACAGAAAGGAAGATCAGTGGAATAGACTGGGGGAAAGCAACCTCAGCAAGACAGTATAAGATAAACCCAAAGATCCCAGCTTTTGGGACAAAAATCCACTATTCGATAAAAGCTGCTGGGAAAATTGGAAGAGAGTATGGGAGAGATTAGGAATAGATGAACACCTCACACCCTACACCAAGATAAATTCAAAATGGGTGAATGACTTAAACATAAAGAAGGAAACCATAAGTAAATTGGGTAAACACAGAATAGTATACATGTCAGACCTTTGGGAGGGGAAAGGCTTTAAAACCAAGCAAGACATAGAAAGAATCACAAAATGTAAAATAAATAATTTTGACTACATCAAATTAAAAAGCTTTTGTACAAACAAAACCAATGTAACTAAAATCAGAAGGGAAACAACAAATTGGGAAAAAATCTTCATAGAAACCTCTGACAAAGGTTTAATTACTCAAATTTATAAAGAGCTAAGTCAATTGTACAAAAAATCAAGCCATTCTCCAATTGATAAATGGGCAAGGGACATGGATAGGCAGTTCTCAGATAAAGAAATCAAAACTATTAATAAGCACATGAAGAAGTGTTCTACATCTCTTATAATCAGAGAGATGCAAATCAAAACAACTCTGCGGTATCACCTCACACCAAGCAGACTGGCTAGCATGATAGCAAAGGAAATTAATGAATGCTGGAGGGGATGTAGAAAAGTAGGGACATTAATTCATTGCTGGTGGAGTTGTGAATTGATCCAACCACTCTGGAGGGCAATTTGGAATTATGCCCAAAGGGCGACAAAAGAATGTCTACCCTTTGATCCAGCCATAGCACTGCTGGGTCTGTACCCCAAAGAGATAATGGACAAAAAGACTTGTACAAAAATATTCATAGCTGCGCTCTTTGTGGTGGCCAAAAACTGGAAAGCGAGGGGATGCCCATCAATTGGGGAATGGCTGAGCAAATTGTGGTATATGTTGGTGATGGATTGTGCTAAAAGGAATAATAAAGTGGAGGAATTCCATGGAGAATGGAACAACCTCCAGGAAGTGATGCAGAGCAAGAATAGCTGAACTAGGAGAACATTGTACACAGAGACTAATACACTGTGGTATAATCAAATGTAATGGACTTCTCCATTGGTGGTGGTGTAATGGCCCGGAACAATCTGCAGGGATCTAGGAGAAAAAACACTATGCATAAGCAAAGGATAAACTATGGGAGTGGAAACACAGAGGAAAAGCAAGTGCCTGACTACAGCGGTTGAGGGGACATGACAGAGGAGAGACTCTAAACGAACACTCTAATGCAAATATTGACAACATAGAAATGGGTTAGAATCAAGAACACATGTGACACCCAGTGGAATCACGCATCGGCTATGGGGGTGAAGGGGAGGAAAAGAAAATGATCTTTGTCTTTAATGAATAATGCTTGGAAATGATCAAATAAAATATTATTAAAAAATATATAAAGTCCAACCCTTTAAAAAATAAACTCCCTTCCCCCCCTTACATTCTTCATGTATCTGCCTTCAGAGCTAGCTCTGTGAATCTATAAAATTTTAGTTCTTCTAAGACCTAAAGAAAAGTATATTTAATATTCCTCCGTTCTGTGTTCAGGTTTTGGTGAACAACCTCACGTACTCTTTCCTACCTTGGAATTGTGACTAGCATTCTTTGTTTCCTTATGGTAGCAAGTGCTGGTGTGTTCTCAGGATCCTCCTCACCTTGAGACTATGACCCAAGACTATGTCCTGGATCTGTACATGTGTAATGTGACCAGGGTCTTGCACTAAAAACTAAAAAAGGGACCCCTCCTTCTGAGCAGTTGCTCTTACCCACTCTTACCATCAGTGGCTGAGAGCTCTAAAAGTCTTTTGTGCTGATTGGGCTACCTCTAATGACTGTTGCCACCATGGGAGCCTGCCTTGAGATGCTGCTTTGTGCTCCACTTCTACCCTGGTGCAATAAATCTTTTGTGCTGGCCTTCTAAGTTGTTTGGGGCTGAAAATGTATTTCATCCCATCTTTTTGTGGGTTATGCTGTTTTGGAATTTGTCTTGAGGCATAATATAATAGATGTTTGAAGGATAATTTGGTAGTGGTCTGTGTATGTGTACCTTCTCACAAGGAGGATAATTTGTGACCTGTTTTAAGAAGTCACTTTTCCTTAATAAATCATTTGTGATCTTAACAAGTCACTTTTCCTCTCTCAATGTCAACTCATTTGTAACATGAAGGGAATTGGAGTAGATAACCTCTCTGATTCCTTCCAGCTGTCTTCCTATGATTACATGAAGTAGTATTTCTTATAAATCAGTCTTTTTCATTGTATTTCCTTCCTACTCACAGTGCTGGAAATTAGACCAAGTAGAGGTGGTAGGAAGCAGGGAGTGAATTCTAATACAGTTTAACACTCCAGGAGACAAATGAGTGCAAACTTGACTCAATTTTTACTCTCATGTTTCCATCTCTACCACTGACATTGTGTTAGGGAAAAATTAAAGACTTAAGGAAGGTATGGAGAAGTAAGATTCAGTGTCTATCTTCAAATATTCAAACTATCTTCAAGAAATGGATAAGACTTATTTTGTTTAATCCCAGAGTGTAGGAACAAAACATGTATGGAATCCACTGCTAAGTATCTTCCTTCTGAAATTACTCTCCAGCTACTCTGTATAAGTATATACACAGTAATTTGTATCAGAAGTGGCAAGTATGTGGCCACACTCAGCTTGAAATCCATAACAATGCCAAGTGTGGTCCAAACTAGATTAAAATGTGGTTCCTATCTGATTTTCATATATCAATGTATTAATACATAAACATGTATTGTGTTCTAAGTTAAGATGCAATTTGTGGGAACGCAATACAATTTAGTGGCACATTTTTCTATTTGAATTTGAAGCCATTGACTTATACATGGCCTCCTCTAGTGAAATATGACCTCTCTGAACCAGAGACTGCTTTTTTTTTTTCATTTTGTTTGTATCCCTGGCACTTAGCACAGTGCCCAGTATTGTATAAGTGCTTCATAAATTCTTAGCAACTCAAAATTGGGACATTAATGAACTGCTGGTGAAGTTGTGAGTTGATCCAACCATTCTGGATGGCAATTTGGAACTATGCCCAAAGGGCCCTAAAAGACTGTCTGCCCTTTGATACAGCCACAGCACTGATGGGCTTGTACCCTAAAGAGATAATAAGGAAAAAGACTTGTACAAGAATATTCATAGCTGCACTCTTTGTGGTGGCCAAAAATTGGAAAATGAGGGGATGCCCTTTAATTGGGGAATGGCTGAACAAATTATGGTATGCTGGAGATGGAATACTATTGTGCTAAAAGGGAACTTTGAATAAAAATTAACTGGAGGAATTCCATGGGAACTGGAACAACCTCCAGGAAGTGATGCAGGGTGAGAGGAGCAGAACCAGGAGAACATTATACACAGAGACTGATATACTGTGGTACAATTGAATGTAATGGACTTCTCTACTAGCAGCAATGCAATGATCCAGAACTATTCAGAGGGATATGTGAGAAAGAACACTATCCACATCCAGAGGAAGAACAGTGGAAAAAGAAACACAGAAGAAAAACAACTGCTTGATCACATTGGTTGATGGGGATATGACTAGGAAAGTAGACTCTAAAAAATCACCCTAGTGCAAATATTAATAATATGGAAATGGGTCTTGATCAATGACACATGCTAAACCCAGTGGAATTCTGTGTCAGACACGGGAAGGGGGTGGGGGAAATGGAGGGAAAGAATATGAGTCTTTTAACCATGGAAAGATATTCTAAATCATCTAATTAAATAAAATTTAAAATAAGTAAATAAATGCAATTTTGCCAACTGACAGGTAAACTTCCTCACAGTAAGAGCTGTCCAAAAAATGGAATGGTTTACATCAAGAGGTACTAGGCTAATTGTTTTCTATATACTTAACTTCTATATTGGAATTAATAAAGTATTGGTTCCAAGGCAAAAATGGTAAGGTCTATGCAATTAGGGTCAAGTAACTTGCCCAAGGTCACACAGTCAAGAATTACCTGGGGTAAGATTTGAACTCAGGACCTCCTATCTCCAGGCATGGCTTTCTATCCACTGAGCCACCTAGTTGCTCCTTAGGTTAATTATTGAAACTTTTCCAGAAGAAACTGAATGACCTTTTTTGGGGATTTGTCCTAGTGGGAATTCCTGCTCACATAGCATTGTACAAGATGACTTTTGAGGTTCCACCCAACTCTGAAATTTTGCTATTCTTCAAGTAAGAGGTAAGGATTTTGATTTCTACAATTGTCCATTACAGGACTTAATAGAGAGGATAATACAAAAGGACAGAAATGACACCGAATATGCTGTCATTATTCAGTTTCTTTCCTAACCTACCTGCAAGGCAAATATTTCATTTTGTTTTTGAATTTTGAAAACAATAATCCACAAAAGACATATCTTTCTGACTTCAGCATGTGAGAGAATCAAAGCTGGTTTTTGATTTTCAAAGGAAGGTCACTAGTCAGACCTAGAGTCATCGAGTCATTTTGGTCTTCAAAGATCTATTTCATCTCCAGCAGAGTAATATTGAATCGGTGGATTAGAGATATTAGTTGGTTGAGACCTAAAGCAGCAGTGTTCACTTTACTCAAACAGCTCCCTGGAATGGGCCCAACTTTCCCTCTAGTCTCTACTGAGAGCCTCTACTATGTCACAGTGAGAGGAGTACATGGCCTTCCCTTAGTCCATGAGGTATTCTAACATTAAGTCTCAGGTATTAGACTAATTGAGCTGGGATAACTTATCCAATGGCAGACAGAGAGTGAAGGCTATAAAAAATTCACATAATTATTTTACATGCAGAGATTTTAAATTAGATATCATGCTAGAATAAGTTGGAATAGGGAATTTTTTTATATTTAGAATGCTAGTTAATATTCAGAAAAGTGATATGAAAATCATTAAAAGGAATGAAGACATTCAATTTTTAGAAATTTCTTCATCTCACACGACAACTCCAGAAATATATTCAATCTGGACTCAGTCATCTTCATTATTCTCCATAAATATTCCAAAATATTTGGTAACTCCAGAGTTCATTCATTCATTCATCCATTAATAACTCAAAAAAATATCAATTGTCTACTCTGAGCACAAGCACCATATTAGGCACTATTCTCTAAACAATTCTAAAATATCTTTGGCTATTGTAATACTCTGAAGCAGGACAACCATTAATATTTTCCTCTTTATATATTGGAAAAAAATTTGCATGTGACTAATACATGATGGATTTGTGATTCTGTTAGTATGGGAAACTTCTTTTATCAATACAAATCACAACCTGTCAATGATTTAGTAGATAAATTAGGCATTTGTCTGAGGCACAGTGGTTTGTCCAGAATCACATAGATACATAGTGTCAGAAGGGGAATTTGAACCTAAGTCTTCTTTGATCCAGTGTAATAGAACTGAAAAATTGATAAACTAAAAAGCATCCAGGAACAAACAACAAGGAATGGTAAAGACCATTCAGTCCAGGCTATATTACAGAATGCTGTGTCAAGAACAACAAGAGGGTATAATTTGTCTGGGCCAAAGTAGTCAAAAAGGGAAGTAATATACCATAAGTCTATAAAGTTAATCTATGTCTAAATTTAGAAGGCATTTAAATGGCAAATAGAGTAGTTTCTATTTTTTCCATTTAAGTAATAGGGAGCCACTGAAGCTTTTTATGCAGGAGAAAGACATGATCAGACCTGTGCTTTGGAAATGGTATTTTATCAACTATGTGAAGGATGGATTGGAGAGGAAGAAAACTAGAAACTGGAAGATGAATAAGTAGGTTACTGTAATGGTCCAGATAAGTGGTAATGAAGACATGAACTAAGGAAATGGTTGGCTGTGTAAGTAGAGAAAGAGGGATGGATATAAGAGGTGTTATGGGAGTTCCATTGAAAAAAATGTGACAAATGATTAGAAATGGCAGGTGAAGGAGAATTAGGAATTAAGGATAACTTTAAGCTTACAAGTCTCAGTGACAAGAAAGATGGGTATACTCTCAGAATAGGAAATTTAGGAAGAGTGGTAAGGGGTAAGTTTAGGAGACTAGAAAAATACTAAGGTTTTATTTGGAAAAATTGAGTTGGTGATGACTTTGTGGAACATCTAGTTGTAAATATCTAATAGACAGCTGTGACATGGAATTGGAGGAGAAAGACTAGAACAGGATATATAGATCTGGGAGTCATCTGAGCAGAGGTTCTAGTTGAATCCACAGGAATTGATACTATAAACAAAGAAAAAGTAAAGAGAGAAGAGGATCCAAAAATAAAGTCTTAAAGCATATCTACAGATAGAAAATACTACATTATAATAATCTAGAAAAGGAGATTGAGTAGTTATACCAGTAAGACTTGGATCAAAGGAGAGCAATATAATGAAAACCAGTCAACATCTATCCATTTGTAAAGTTCCTATGGGTCAGTACTTATGGAGGGGCAAAGCAAATAAAAGCAAAATGAAGTAGTCCCTGTGTTCAAGGTTATATTCCAGGAGAGATAACTTGTTCATATAAAAGTACATCCAAAATAAGTATATACAGAGTAGGTACAAAATAAATAGAAGGTAATTAGGGGCAGTAGATAGACAAAATGAAAACCATATAATATCATAGAAAGTGAAACTGATTATATTTTATTAGCTCATAAATTACTCTCTGTAGTTGATGTAGGAGCCTTTCCAGGATCTGCTGTCTGTGGAAAGCTATACTACTGATTAGTCAGAGCAGAGATCAAAATAAATATCAAACTAGAAGAAGAATAAAAATGAGAAAAAAGATATGGATGGCATGCTATTAGTAAGACTGCATCCTGCCCTATTTAAAGAAGCTACTGACATTGAAAAATGGAAAAGGAGAATAACCATCTTTGGGAAACAAAACAATTATTTTAATCTCAAGCTTTTTCCTGAAACACAGACCCATCTTTTTAGTACCAGTATTGTTCTGGTAGTGTTGGATGACAATGGGTCATAGAATTATTTTATCTCTAAAGAAGTGAAGTTAAGGATCTCCAAAGAACAATAGAGAGGTATATGATAACTATAAGCAGGCTATAATATATTACAAATGAGAAATTACAGAGGATCACCAGTGTAAAGAATGTCAGAAAAATGTATAACTAGGAGGGAAGAGAGGTATTTTGATCAAAGAGAATAAGCTAGGAATAACGAAAGGATAGCCTATGTGCTCCATTGATAACCACCAGAGTCATAGTCCATGCCCCCTCATCATGTTGAATTGATCCCTGGAGATGAATTTATGGGAAAACTTGAATGAAAATTACATAAGAAAACAGTTACAGAGTGGTTGTGATCTGAATTAGTAGAGGGAATATCTATATCAGTGAAATCATAAAATCATTTGAGTACTTAGTACTGATCACATTAATATAAAAATAAAGTCCACCAAAATAAATTAAGTAATTGCCCAACCATACTTTGTCTTAGTCAAATAATTTCTACAGTAATTCTTAACCTGGAATATTTAGGCTTTAGAAAAATATTACTACTCAGTATATAACTTATTTTCTTGGTAATCCTATCTATCTTATTTTATGCATTTAAAAACATTATTACAAGAAAGAGTCCATACACTTTACTGGACTGTCTAAAAAGTCTATAACACAAATTTTGAAGAACTGTTCTTCTAAATTGTGCTGTCTTAAGCAGCAAATTTTTAAAAGAATTGCAAAAGTACTATAAAAATATTTCTGGATACCATGGATAATATTTATCCTGAAGTAGAAAAGTCTTAGGGGAAATCATCATAGCTATTTTTATTGAGGTGGAAGAAGAGGAGGGGGATAGATATTTAAAGAACACTTTACATAAATTATTTCAAGTTCACAACTCTGCAAGATAGGTGCTCACCAATGAGGAAGCTAAGGCTTAAAAAAGATAAATGCCTTATCTATGATCTCAAACTAGTAAGCCTAAGAGACAGAACTGAACCCTGGGCTTACTGACTTCAAGACCAACAAGTTTACTATGCAATGTTGGCTGACATTTTTCAGATATTTGAAGGATTGTTATGCAAAGCAGGTATAAAGATGCTTTCCACCTTACTCAACCATTCCTCATCAGCCTTTTTATCCTAGAAGATCTCACTGCCCCTACATATCCATCCTGATTGATCAGTTCCTCAAGGACCCTCCATTTTAAGGAAGAGCCAACTCCTTCATTCTTTTCTGCTCAACTCTCTGAACTTCTTTCTCCATCTTGCCCTTTACTGGGTTCCTTTTTCCCAATGATACAAGCAATCTAAAAGTCATACTTACATAAAGAAGTAGTTTCTCCATCACTAAACATCTTCACTTAGAGTCTGGATGGATGTTGGAATGTATTGCTAAAATTTATGTCTCTTTCCACTGCACCTATATGCAATCTGAGGTCCCTTCCATAGCTAAAATTCCATAAATTCTATGCAATGCAGTGGCCTCTCAGTCAATCATTACTAGATCTCATTCTCCTTGTTTCATAATGAAATCTTTAGGAGAGATTCTGATAAGCCAGTGGCAAGGATTGCTTTTGCCTACCTTAACTTCTTTGTGAAAGAATTACCTCTCAAGGATTAAGTTCTTAAAACACTTTAAGTTCTCCATGTCCTAATTTAATTATGAGGTTTAAACTAGAACACAATCTCTTAGGATATCTGAAAGTAGAAGTGATCTAGTGGGATGTATACAATCAAAATCCTTTATTACAATGAGAAATCATTCTGTTCGTGTGTGACCACCTTCATAGGTGAATGATGAAAACAAACAAACAAACAAACAAAACAAAACTTCAAATCTATCTGGATCTCTTGGTGTCTATAAGTTAAGCAGTTAGGAAATTAGTCAGGGCCATTAAATTATACAATTATTGTTCATATCCTCAGTAAACACCTTAATTTTCTGCAGAATATCATCAGTCTAAACTTCCATCTTTTATTATTTTTTCACATCATCATATGATTTTTTAAATTATAATTTGCCTTTGAAGAACAACAGATTAAGTTATTTACTGTTGAGTGTACTTTATAGAGCATCTTGTGCTTAAAAGTTCAAAGCACTATTTTTTACCAATCATTCCAGCATTCAAAGAAGGGCATTGATGAAACTGAGACTTTCCCTAGTGAAGCAACCCATCTTCCTGTACTGCTCAGGGTCCCTAGTGAAGCCCAGAATATTCTCCAAATCTCCTTATCTTTAGCCTTTGCCCCTCTCTTGCCAGTGCCTTAATTTGAGGTTTGCACAACTCTGAGGAAGACTCCATTCACTATAACATCAGACACTCCCCAACTATTCACTGGCTCATTATAGGCAAAGCTCAGAAGCTGTTCCTCCCAAGCCCAGGAAGAGTATCTTTGGGAGGTTAGGAAAAGAGGAAGAAGTTTAAAAAAAAAAAGCTTTCAGATGACAGGGCTTCATTTCCTCAGGCCATCATTTGAAAACCTTTTAAAGAGCAGTCTGGTCCTCTGATGGTAATGTCTTGCCTGGCAATTAGAAGTGGAGGTGTTGGGTTTTAAAAGGCTTTTAAACTGTGTTATTAAAGGTCCTCCTACAATGGTGCTTTCATTATACTGGGTAAAGTCCATATACTCCTCCCAGTTCTTATACAGGGACAGCAAACACATCTGAAGGAGTCACTCACACAGACTGAAGGCTTGGAATTTGCCAGAGACATGATTGCCAATATAGCATGACTGCTAAGTGATAATAACCCAATTTTGTATGGAAATGGCTTTTTTTTCACTTGTTCCTTTTTTCCCCTTTTCTGTGGCCTAATGAGCAAACATCAAAAGCTGCTTATCTGAAGTGTGTCCAAGGGTATAGGAATTTCTTTCGACAGAAAATCAGGTTCTCTTTCTTCTGGAATAGACCCAGAAGGCTAAGACATTCAGAACTAGTCCAGATGCATCTTGTGGCAAGGAACCAACAAGCAAAGAGATACCTCTCAACTCTGAACCCTCTGCAGGGAAGAAATCAAAAGTGACAGCAAACTGGGGCCAGCACTTGCATTGGTCAAGTATCCCCCAAATTGTTTGGTTGGTTTGTGAATGCAAAACTGGCCTCAGCATCTCTACTCAAACTGGGAAAGATGTGAGGAAAAACATCAAAACTAATACCCCTTTTTTAAAAAATCAACAAACCAACTAAAAGACCTGAGAGGAGAAAGAGTGAGATTTAAAGGGTGGGGGGAGGATCACATTATCGTATTTGTTTTGATTTGGCTTTTCCCCATTCTAGTTAGAAAAAATAAGTAAAAGGCACACTGGATAATATGGGGTGGGGAAGTATAATAATAGGGGATTTCTAAAATAAAATCTAAAAGCCCATATGAGAATTGGATCAACCACCACATTTCTTAATAATTGTGAATTTAGCTGCAAAGAAAACTATGACATAACACATGCTGACCGGCTGTGATACCTTAGCTGAACGGCTTCCCAGAGATCTTTTAAGGAGTAGGTTCCTGGTTGTCAAGTCTGGCACTTTCATTCTGATTAATCAATCACAGGACCCTGTGGCCTTCATCAGAGAGTGAGTGAGCTCAAATCAAACCCAGGCTGGGCATCAGTCGTGCTGCACACAGGTTCAGGATCTCACCTTTGTTGAAATGTGATGAGATTCTGTTTTTCCCTTCTTCTATCAGACTCCCACATGGTGCTTCACTGGCATCTGATTGGTTTTCCTCAGCATGACTTTGGAGACTAAACTGAATTTTTTCACCCAAGTGACTGTTTGCATTTGCTTGAAGGAAGATATGAGGGTCAAGGCAGAAAAAGGATTGCAATCAGGAGGCTTGAGTTTACATTCTGAATCTGTTCTTTGAGAGATGAGAGATTTAGTGCAAGTCCCTTAAACTCTCTGAGCCTCAGTTTTCTCATCTGTGGAATAGAAACGGTACGATTTTACATTACTGACTTTGCCAATGGAGTACTGGCTTTGCAAAATTTAAAACATTATGCCTATGTGAACAAGCATAATTAGGTTTATGCTCATGACAACTTAATTCACTTCTTAAGAAAAGGTTTAATTTTTACTGAAAGAAACTGAATTGAGAGGTCAGATCAATGGTTCATTTAATGGATTCATACTATTTTTTCCCTCTATCATCTTGGTAGGGTCCTTAGCTTTTTGATGCTCATTTTCCCACTCATGATATGAGGGTAGATTTTATTTATTAGACTCCCTTCTGTAATGGTCTTTTTGAGGTCTTCTAGCAAAGTGCTCTACCACTGCTAAAGTATATGTATAAGTATAAAGTATTATTGTTGCTCAATTTTTCCCCTTTGAGTGATGAATACATTTTAAAAGGTAGAATATTCCATTCTTCTCTTCCTTCATTTGTGCATACAAACATCCATTTAATCCCTGTACTATCTTATCCCTGTCTCATGAATATATCCTCACACACACACAAACTACTTTGAATAGCCAAGTTGGAAAGTCAATCATCTTCAGCCTTTCCCAGGAGGGTTTGTTTAATTACTGATCTACTCAATGGCTTTGATTCACCACATTGAAATGTCCCTCCTATTGTTCTGGAAATGGTAGTTTGCTAGAAATCAAAAACATGAAGGTCTTTGCAAATCCCTGGGAGACTGGGGCACTGAGGAAAGGTCCTACTAGTTTAAGCATATGCCTGCTAAGGAGTGATGACAGACCTGCAACAAGAGATGGCTTTAACTTTCCGTCAAAAGAAGACAGTTTTCTCTCACTTTTCTCTGTTGATCGAGTGAAACCTCACTGCATGGCTCATCTCCATTACTCACACACTCTCCAGGCAATCAAAGCTCCCTGTCTTTGACTGGAGTAACTCATATTATCAAGTACTGAACTAAGACAGAAGAGATAGGACTGAGTACTGGCTTTTCCACAAATGTAGCTGTTTGACCTTGGTTAGACCATTTACTCTTGATTTGCCTCAATTTCTTCTTCTGTAAAATGAGGATAATAATGTGTATACCTCCTCCCTCCCCTGGTTTTTGTGAGGCTCAAGCAAGATTATGTCTACAACACACTTAACCATAAGGCAAGTCACTTCATTTCAACAAATATCTTTTATGTCTAATATGTGCAAGACATTATATAAACACCATATAAATGTGAATTATTTTTAAAAGGGCAATCATACTTATCTGAGGCTTCCCTTCAAAGTGACTCAGCATATGTAAAAGAGTTTTGAAAAATGAAAAGTGTGGAAAGGAAATAAGATTGACAGTTGGTGTAGGAAGGGGCAACTGGGAGTGGCAGTTGGGTCTTTTGACTAGCACTTCCTTCCTGCCGGGTTGGACTTCCTTCCTGGTATTGGAGGAGAGAGGAGTTTGTTCAACCCAGTCTGGTGTGGTGTGCCTCTTCTTGGTTCAGCCCGAAGATACAGGCCCATTCATCTCTGAAGGTCAGACCTGTTCTTGTTTGCTTTCTGTCTACTGCTAAGATTCTGAATTAGACACAGCAGGACTGATATAGAGTAGACAGGAGTGGGAGAACCCTCCGCCAGCCTCTGGGGCCTGGCCTCAACTCTAAAGCTGAGAAAAAAAAAACTCCAATCCCAACTGCTTAATAAATTTAATAGTATTTGAATTTGCAGTCAGATAAGTAGACTATCTTTTCTGGGCATGGAGGGAGCTGAACATCAGTTCATTCATTCAAAGACAAACAGACCTTATTGGACCCCTGCTGCTTCCTCTAAGCAGGGGGCATCTCTCTCTCTTTTGCCTCTACCAAGCAATATTCCCTCTCTCCCCTCAACTCCTACTTACCCCCATCTAAACCTCCCATTATCCCCCTGTTTTCCAATTCCCCATTTCCTTTCACAATAAATATTACAAAAGTATGAAAGGGTATTTTCTATTGCTATATATTTGTGGTACAAGGTTAAGTAATACATAAAAAGGGGAAAGACAAAAAAACAAATTAATTGTGACTTTAAAATTTTTAATTACTTGTCATTTTAAGAAAATTACTAGAAAAATCACATTTTAATTCAATACTAATGACCCTATTCTAATTTTTGAAATTTAACTCTTTATGGAAATGAGGACACACACACACACACACACACACACATACACACACACACACACACACACATACACATTCACAGAAAACTATTCTAGATACATCTTGTGTCAAGGAACCTATAAACAAAGAAGGGCCCCTAAACTTTTACTGCAACTCAGTGAAAGGAGTTTAAAAAGACAAAGCAAACTGGGGCTACTTCCATACAATTCAAGTATTGCCTAAATTATCTGGGCAATTTATAAATGTAAAACTAGATTTGAAGAATTTTAAGTTACATCCTGTATTATATACAGTAAAATCATTTTATAGAAAAGGCCATTTATAGTAAAGATATCTTTTAGAAAATGCATGATGAAGCTATTTTATAAAAGTCAGCATTGTAAAGATTCTATATGGGCAGATCATGGCATGGTGGCTAAAGAGTTGCCCTTGATACTGGAAACATCTAAGTTCAAATCTTGCCCAGGATACTGTCTAATAACTTACAACCTCTCTAAGCTTCAATTTCTTCATCTTTAAAATGAAGACAGAGTTATCTTGGGTATTTATCTCATGAGATAGTTATGGGGTATATGATAATATGAAGTGCTTTGCTAATCTTACAATGCTGTTTGAATGTCCATTGTTATTTGTAAATGCATGAAACCTTACCGGAATTATCACCCTTAATCATAGATTTGCAAATCTAATCTTACTTATTAAGAGGATCATTATGGTTCCATAGTGTAGACACTGCCTAATGTTTGGACTTAACCTTTAAGTTATGGATTCTATATATTTGATGATGAATATGATTCAGAGAAATATTTTTTAGAAAATAAGCAATCTCACTGGTGATTTTTTTACCTTCATCTTCTGTCTTAAAATGGATATTAAGCATCCTTTCTAAGGCTGAAGGGCTTTAAGAGCTAGACAACTGGGGTTAAGTGACTTGGCCAGCTTCACTCAGATAGGAAGTATCTGAGATCAGATTTGAACCCAGGTTCTCCCAGCTCCAGGTCTGGAGCACAATCTACATAGTTGACCCCCCAACTTTAGTTTTTGGAGGGTATTTCCTAACTGCACTTTTAAAGATACCTGCAGCCTAATTTTTTTGAGATTATTAGAACTGGCATAGTTGGCATAGAAGTCATTAGAAGTAATAGGTATAATTCCACAGCAAATACCCAGAAAAATGTTGCCAACAGGTAGAAATATCCCAAAGGGAAAACTGAAAGAAAAAGAGGAGTTCCCTCATTTCCTGTAGTTGAATTTCATTCTCCATTTTTGGGTCTACCTTGAATTTGCCCTACCCAAAAAAAAAAAACAAAAACAGTCCTCCTGCTCATCTGTTTTCTTGTATGTCAAGCTGAAATCTCCAAAAACAGTTGTTTCCTGGCAGGTGCTGCTTCAGAAGGCACTCATTCAGCATGGCGGGAACAGAGTAATGGAGCAGTCTGACAGCAGAGGTGATACCCAAGGAGAGAACTTTAAAAAATTATAGAATTTCCTCACGAACTTGTGGCAAAGGGGCAAGATGGATAAAAAAAAATAAAATATTGAATAAAAGCACATTTTAGGAGTTAAAGAGTAGGCTCATAGAAACAGAAATGAGAGACAGAAAAGTTGGGGATAGAAAGTTTCAGAAAATAGTAATAAATCCCAGGTGAGCTTTCAGGATGACTGAATTGTCAGAGCAAAGACCTATTACAGCATATGTTCCCAATTTCTTTTATTACCCTCCCTACCTGGGACCTGTTTGGATTGTGTAAAACCTCAGTTGTTGGCAGCTTTGCTTCTTCTGCATTTGGTCTTTTTCTGCCTTGGGAATTGCACCTCCCTTCTTCAGAACCATTGAATTTCCTCGCAATTGGAAGCCTCTTTCTTTGTGGATGGAATACTGGATTTGAATACAGGAAGACCTCAGGAGTAGACCTCTGATACTTAATAGCTCTGTAGCAATGGGTAACTTATTTGACCTCTCTGAGATAAAATGAGGATAATAATATCAATATTACCCATTGTGCAGTGTTGTTATGAGGCTTGAATGAGATACACGCAATCATGCAAATATAATATATGCAAATCACTATGCAATATAAGCATAATTTGAGATTATTGAAATTATGTTTATTATCATTTTATTCTCCAAAAGCAATTCCCTCTTAATGAAGCCTTGCCCAATTCACACACACACTCTCTCTCACATAAAAATAGAAAATTTTTCAAAAAATTCATCTGATCTTACCCATTCGTTTGCTTATTTAATTCAGTGATTTTCAAGCTTTTTTGGTCTCAGGAATTTTTTAGACACTTGAAAATTATTGAGGAGCTTTTGTTTATGTGGACTATTTGCTCTATTATAAACTAAAACTGTTTAGTATTATTATGAAAATAGTTTTGACCGCAAGGATCCCCTGAAAGGTCTTGAGGACCTTCAGGGTTGGTTGGTCCACCCTTTGGGAACTATTGAGTTAATTGAACTTCTACAATACAGGTGGGGGAAATTTTGGCTATTTTCAGGACTTTTTCCTTTTCAAAGACATGAGATCTCTGGGGATAATGATGAAAGAGGGGAAAGGGATGGTTTGTTAGTCAATTCCTTAAGCAGAACAAGAAAGGGGGAACCATTACTTAAAATTCATTTGCTTCTCCAATTAGAATCATAGTAGAGATATGAGGATGGAAGGGAGCCTAGACATTTGCTGATAGCATTCAAC
The DNA here is from genome assembly GCF_027887165.1 of Monodelphis domestica. Classification (NCBI taxonomy): domain Eukaryota; kingdom Metazoa; phylum Chordata; class Mammalia; order Didelphimorphia; family Didelphidae; genus Monodelphis; species Monodelphis domestica. The sequence continues at coordinate 281,732,776 of NC_077229.1, read as the reverse complement.
CTACTAATTAGAAACCATTGGCATACTCCATAATGCAGGAACTGAAGTGTTTTTTTTTTTTTTTGCAAATTTGGCATATGAAAGACAGGGCTGTTGTGAAGAAGTAACAGAGTTCATCCCAGGAGTGAAAGGATAAAGACTCAGGCTCAGGATACTTGAAACCCTATTGAATAGCATGTTTGTCCTCACCTCTGATCAAGAACATTCATGAAGCCAGTGGCAAGTTACTTCCACAGCCTGCTAATGTTCTGAGAAGGGATAATGAAGAAATAATATTTTCCGGTTGTCCTAACTGAAGGGTGGGAGGGTGAAACAACATTTTCCTCTTCCTTCATAAGTCCAGCAATTTTATTTTTCTTGAGCTTGACTCTCAAGCAGAAAATTCTGAGCCTGTTATAAGTTCATAGTCATAGGAGAGACTTAGAACTAGCCATAGTCAGAATGTGCAAGTAGGAGTTTTGAATATAGATAGAAAGTAAACAAGATGATGAGATTTTAAGGGAACTAGAAAGGAATAAAAAAATGGCATCATGAAAAACACACTAGAGTTGGTACCAGAAGACCTGGGTTAAATCCTAGCTTTGCCTCCAACTATGGACCTTTCACCATACTAACTAGCTGTGAAATATCTGTGCCAGTTTCCTTCCCAATAAAAGAGATTCTTGGATTAAATTATCTCTAAACTCTTCCAATAGTCATATTTTGTAAAAGCCCCTTTCCTGATGAAAGATCAGTTTGTCCCCAACAGTTTAGCTATGAAGCTTGAGAGTTCCAGAATTAGGTCACTTATGGATAAGGCATCCACATATCTAGAGGCCAAGAAGAGGACCAAGTTTCCAGTCTCTAGCTCTCTGGCCCTTCGGGCTACCAAAGGAAACAGAGCCTTGTCCCTGGACCTCTTCTTGAACTTGTAGCCTCCTCCTGGGGGAACTGAGCAAGAATTTAGTTTGTTTTTTTTTTTTTCCCCTCAGGAAAAGAGAGATAGAAGATCCCAAAGGCCTCAGTAACAGGTTCAGACATCACTGTCACACTAATCCTTCTTTACTACCAATTTAAATGTTTAATACCTCAAAAATCCTCATGGTAAGGAATACCAGGCTGTGATTTTTTTTTCTTTTAACGAAAACAATAATGTAATCCAACTCCTTCAGTTAGCAGAGGAGACAATTGACTTGGTTTTCACCAGGTGAAATGACTTGATAAAGTTCTAAAAACATCAAGTTTCAAAGCTGGTTTTGGAATTCAAATATTCTGAAATCTAGATGCTTTTCAATACCCACCACAAGCAGCTCACAGTGATATACTACTTACGATTTGCAAAGTGTTTTTTCTCCACAACCCTAATATATGAGTACTAACATTATAATTCTCATTTTACCATGAAAAGGCTACAAAGAGATTTTTAATATTTGGGCATGATAATAGAGCCAGTGAACAATGGAGGCAAGATTCAAACCCACTTCTCCTACATGCAAACTCAATTCTCACCCCACTGAGCCATGATCCAAACTGGAGAGAAAGCATTAAATATAGTAGATGGGGTTTGTTTTCAATCATTGGGTCTACTTCTACTCATCCCATTTAGCCTTGTGCCTGAGAATTACAGGTGTTGCTAGATTAGGAATAGGTGAAGAAATCCAGAGAGGTGAGAGAAACCAGAGACATAAAGGCAAGTAAGAAATTGATGATGCTGAAAAGTTTTGCAAATGGAATATGATGGATTGAAATATGTTAGAGTGAATGAGATGAATAAAAAGCACAAAAGACTATTTTGCCCTTCTCATCTGTACAGAAGAAAAATGTTTTAAGAGGGGGGAAAACCTAACCAAGCAGCTCTCTTCTAACTCTGCCTTCTGATTCTGGATCTGTTTTCACTAACTTTGTGACAGAGTCCAAAGCTTTTTTCAACTTATTTCTTTAGACTCATTTCTACTTTGTTGGAATAGAAATCTTTGGTGAAATATACTGTTACCACAGCATTTAAAGAAAAGCTGATGAGTGGCTTAACTGGAGAGAAAGCAGAGAAATCTCTCTTAGGCACTGAGTTATGATCCTGGGTGTTTGTGTAATAGCACCACAATTTGCCCATGCTCCTGGCCTTCCTAGGGGTGACTCCAATGGAGTTAAAAAGCTGCTTTTCCCTCCTTCTTCCACTATCTTTTATCACTCCTAATGGGACCCTAACTTACATATTCTCTTTCATTCTTCATTATTTTTCTAGCTGGAGATATGCCTGAAGCACTCTTTGTGCTGATACAATTTCTTCTTTCAACTTCATATCTCTCTGAGTGAGAGAACTTTATAAACTGGGTTACATAAGAATATCTCAGATGTAAATGTTGATAGAAAAAAGTAGGACTGCAGCTTCAGAAAAAAAAATGCCTCTAACATACCCACTGCAGTCTTTTTAAGTGTATTAAGTCAGCTTTTTACCCATTTTTTTTTCACTTTTCTGGCCTTTTTTGTATTTTTTGCTGCAATCTTGCCCTGGTCCTCTCTAATTATGTTTTTTGGTTTTGTTTTTTTTTAACCTCTTAATTACACACTTCTTTTCTATTTTACCACTATTCCCTCTAAAATTGAGAAATTGAATTTAAAGAAGAGTTAAGCACTGTCAGCTCCAGGAGGTGGGAGGGAAGAGGGGTGGAAAAAAAATCATGAATCATGTAACCATGGAAAAATATTCTAATAAATTAATTATTTTTAAAAATAAGAGTTAAGCACTCGGCTTTGCAAGGAATGAAGAAAAACTAGGAAACAGATATTTGGTAAAGTTGCCAAATCAATAGGCATTATTATAGGCTGACACTATATGTTAGGTGCTTTGCTGGATACTGGGGGTACAAATATTTTTTAAAAAAGACAAAAAAGCAGCCCCTGGTTTCAAGGAGCCTACAGACTAAAGAGGGAAACAACCTGCAAACACCTGCCTACAACCATGATGCATAAGGAATAAATTGGAAATAATGTCTGAGGGAAGGTAGTAAGATTAAGGAGGACAAGGGAAGCCTTCTTGGAGAAAGTGGAACTTTAACTAAAACTTGAAGAAAACCAGGTGAATGGGGAGGCAGGTATAAAAAGGCTGACTACTCCAGGCATAGGAAACTACTAGAGAAAGTACCCAGACTTAGGAGATTGGAGGATCATGTGTGAGGGTCAGCAAGGAGGCCAGCGTTAATGGATCACAGTGCACAGGGGTTAGGTAAAAGAAGGCTGCAGTGGGCTAAGTTATGATGGGCTTTAAAAACCCAGACGGTTCTATATTTAATTCTGAAGATAATGGAAATCCACTGGAATTTATTGAATGGGGGAGATGATGGTCTGACTTGTGCTTTAGATGGATCAATTTGACAGCTCTGTGGAGAATGGACTGGAGTGAGAAGAGATAAGACAGGGAAACCAATCAACAGGCTATTGCAACAGGCTAGGTATGAGGTGATGAAGGCTTACATTAGGGTCAGTGGAGAGAAAGGGGAGTTTATGAAAGACATTGTCAAGGCAGAAACAGTAAGACTTGTCAACAAATTGGATATGCCGGGTGTGAGGGAGAGCTAGGTTTTGAGCCAGAGTGACCAGGAGGATGTGCTTAAACAGTGCGTTTTCAAATATAGGCTTTGTAGGTGCAGGTGAACAATTTCTATGTTTCACCTTAAAATCTACCCATGGATGAATTTTGCCTTTTTTTTTTTTGCTCTGGCTGCTAGGGAACTGATTAGCTGAGAGACAGGCATTCATCAGGTGATCAAGCACTTTTGATCTCTAAAGCCATCAAGACAGGAGAGGTAATATTTGTTCTCACTGGCAGGGAACAGCTATCAGCTAATGCATCACAAAGGAAAAAATCATTTTTTTGTTTTGCCTATTTTATTATTTTTTATTCCCATAAAAACATTTTAGCCTATTAGAATGATAGCTATACTTACAAATGTGTGTACATACATGTGCATATGAGTTCAAATACATATGTATGTGTATGTATATACATAAGTTTGTGTGTCCTTACAAAAGGACAATCAACAATCTTACTATATGCTAAGCAATGGATTAGCAAAAAGAAAGGCAACAACAACCTCTGATACTAAGGAGCTTACATTTTAATGGAAAAGAGAGCATGTTAAAAAACCAGGAATATGAAAGATTAATATAGAGAAACAGAAGGTCATCTGAGAGGAAAAGGTAAAATACTGAATAGGAGGGAAATATCCAGATAGATTGCATTTACGTAAATTGTACAATACTTTCAATGACTCCCTCCTCTTTCCTAAGGATGACTAACATCACCATTACTCTGCCAGTTATATTATAGGATTAGAAATCATGGAATGCAATTAATTCCAGAAATCAATATTACCTAAAGGTGATAGAGGAGAAGAGGGAATAGGACAGAACTATGAAGAACATCCACAGTTAGGAAGAATAAGTCAGATGAGTCAGCAAAAGAAATAGAGAGGGAGCAGTCTGACAAGTAGCAGGTGAATCAAGAGAAAATCAATGTCAAAAAAAAATATTTAAGAGTTTCCAAGATATAAAGGTAGTCAAGTATCAAAAGCAGAAGATATACCTCAAGAAGAATTAGGAATAACCATTAAGTGGTTATTGCTAGTCTCTTGCCATCTCTTAATGGCAATTAAGAGGTCCTTACAACTCTGAAATTATATTTTCTTTAGGATTCATTTGCCCATAGAAAATATACTGAGCTTCTTCATAAACAAAATTGCCATGAATTGAATAGATAAAGGAAAAACAAAAGACATAAACAGCATTCTTCCTTTGATCTGATTATTCTTTCTCTGTTTGCCCACACTGATTTCTTCTGGTCTTGCAAATCACTGCTTATTTTCATGGTGACAATCAATCAATCAATAACACCTCTTGTGCTGTTTCAGGGATAAATGGGAGTTACTTTGACCCCAAAGAATGTATGTTCATAGAAATTGTGTACAATTACATACTAAATACTAAGTCAAGTTATTGGAGTAGGGGAATAACAATCAGTACATCAATAAGAGCCTCCTCTTAAAGGAAGCAGCACAGGAACTGAACACATGAAAGGACCTTTGGGTTCCAAAAGTCAGATGAATAGAAACAATTTTCCTGGCAAAGGAGACAAGCTTATATGGAGGCTGGAGATGAAATGTCATGCTAAGGTTATTTGAAATGTGAGATTCAGGGAGATAGGGAGCTGAAGGCAACAGACTTCATGTTGTCAGCAATACATGAGTCAAAGTCATACTCATCATTAAGAGTACTGATATTTGTGTTCTCTAATCATGATTATTAAAAGCATAAATTTCAGGCAAGTTAGGCTAGTACTTTGGAATTTATGGGGTTAATGATTTCATCAATGTAGGTATTCATCCCATTAATATAAATTACAATGCATTTGGCCCTATTCACTTTTTCTTATTCTATCCAAGTTTTCCCATTCATTCCCTATTTAGGATTTACCCAATGAACTGAAAATTTGCTCCTTTTTAATCTTCAAAGATACTCTTACTGTCCATATGTTGTCAATCATTTTCACTACATAAGAAATTTGTCACATTTTTTGTTCAAAATGTCCTTAATAATGTCCTTTATACCACTAGCTTAATAAAAACATGTTTGAGGAAGGGAACACCTTACACCATAATAAAAAGAAAAAAAAACTACTCAGCTTTCCCTCTCCCACAGGCATAGAGATAGCAATATCTAGGCTCAAAGCCTAGGTATCTTCCTTGATTTCTCATTTTCTCTTAGTCCTATAACCAATCTGTTGCCTATTCCAATCAATTTTACCTTAGAGGCATCTCTTGTATATATCCTACTCTCTCCTTTGACACTGCAACCACCTTGGTGTAAACTCTCCTATCTTCCTGCCTGAACTATTGCAATAGTGCAATAGCCTGTTGATCAGACTCCTTACCTCAAGTCACTCCTGCTTCAGTCCATCTCTCATTTATCTGTCAAATTAATCTTCCTAAAGCACAAATATGACCATGTGACCCACTAATCAATAAACTCCAGTGGTTCTCTGTCATACCTAAGATGAAATATAAATGCCATTTCGGTGCTATATTGTTTTATTTTTCTTAGAGAGAAATGGGACATATCCTCATGTACCCCACAGTGCCCAGTTCTATAACTACTGGGCAAAAAAGAGATTTACATATCAACCATGAGAAGACAGGTTGGCTCCTAATCATTAATTCTGATTTCCTTTAATTTATTTTTATTGTTGCTTTCTCTACATAAGAAGATTAAAACCTACTGATACTTTTACTTTTATATTAGATGAAACTGGCCTTTAAATAGGGAAAATCTAGGTAAAATGGGTAATTTATATAATTATCTATCTTTGTGTGTAGATGATATAATTCTGAAGGTCAGGAATTATATTTTTGGTACATTCTACATTCCCTAATATTTTACTATATTTTAATATTCACCAGGCATATCAGGGGCTTAGTAAGAAAGAATATTAAATTCAAAAATTCCTTCCAAATTGCAAGGATAAAAATGTTCCTTTAGAAAATGCTAAGAAAGAAGGAAGGGAACTAAATGGAGATGTTTATTAAAATGCTCCTTAAGTAGCAAGTTACTTTTGTAAAGTTTTACTTGATTTAGTCTGAAAAATACATTTTCAAAATTGTACTTGATAATGATATTTTGATGGTTCCATAATATAATTTCTGCAGCCTCTGACATAGTCAATCACTTAACTACTTGATACCTTCAAAGTATTCATGATGACACTTTATCCTGGTTCTCATCTTACTTGTCCAGCCACTCCTTCACAGTACTTTGCTGGGTCGTTATCAGATCATACCCAGCAAAAGTCTATCCTAGATCTTCTTCTCTTCTTCAATACTATTTCACTTGATGACTTTATCAGCATCTGCCACTTCAATGATCACTTCTAGATTGATGATTCTCATTTCTCCTTATCTATCCCTAACCTTCAGAATCTCACCTCCAACTGTCTATTGGATGGACCAAATAGATTGACATCTTAAACTCACCATGTCCAAAACTGAACTCAGTATCAACTCCCCAAACCCTACCCCCTTCCAGACTTCAGTATTACTCTTGAGGGTACCATCATCCTCCCAGTGCCTTAGCCTCTCACCCTGGCATCATTCTTATCTCCTCACTATTTTTATCCTGTATTTCCAATTTTTTGTCAAGTCTTATTAATTGTTTCCTTGGCAATATCTCTCAAATATTCTCTGGTAAATTTTCCCATTTCTTCTTTCCTGAAACATTGTACTACCCTGTTGGGCCTGCCTGCCTGCCTCAGGTCTCTCTCCCTCCAGTTCATTTTCTACTCCATAGCAAAAGTGGATGTTCCTAAAGTTCAGATCAGATCATGTCAGTCCCTTTCCTATTCAATAAACTTTAACGACTCCCTATCACTGCCAGAATAAAATATAAAATTGTATTTTTGGCTTTTAAAACTCTTTTTAAAAAACCTTTACATTCTGTCTTAGAATTGATATAGAGTATCAGTGCTATGACAAAAATGTCATAAGGACTAGGAAATTGGGTTTGTGACTTGCCAGGATCACACAGCTAAGAAGTGTCTGAAGCTAGATCTTCTTGACTTCAGGCCTAACTCCATTCACAGCACTGTCCAGTATCGCTTTAAAGTCCTTCTTAGTGGCATCTTTCCTATTTTTCTATATTGCATATTTTATTTCTTCTCATATTCTGGAATCCAACAAAATGGACCTCCTTCCTATTCCTTTGCAAAGCGCTCCATCTCAAAATTCTGAGGATTTTAATTGGCCTTTAATGCTCTGACTCTTTGTCTCTATCTTCTGGTTTCCCCAACTTCCTTAAAAATCTCAACTAAAGCCCCCTTTCTGCAAGAAACCTTTCCTGATCATTCTTAGTGCTACTGATTATCTCTTACTGCATTCTTATCTCTTGTTACAAAGAGAGTCAAAGTGAAATAAAAACAGTTTAACAAATCTCACTGACCATTTTCTGATATTATGTGCAGCATAACACACACACCTTGTGCAAAAAGGAAGAGACACGTATTCTCAGATCTCTTCATCAGAGTCAAGCTTGACTAAGTATAAAAAATTCATTTTCCATTTTTTAAATTGTTCATTCTATTTACATCATAATCATTATGCATATGATTTCTTGATTCTGCTTATTTCAATTTGCATTGATTCATATGAATCTACTGTTTTCCTATATTCTTCATATTTATTGCTTCTTACAGTACCATAATATTGTATATTTATAAATCATAATTTTTAGCCATTGACTAATAAATGTCCATATGGGTGGGAAGAACAAAGATGACAGAGGGAATGGAGCATTTCTGCTGAACTCTCCCAACTCAACCCACTTAACAATATTTTAAAGGGCATTAAATCAAATTCTGAGTAGAATAACAACAAAAGTCAGCGTCTGATTTTTCTAGCACAAGATAGCATAAAAGTATAAAAAGAAAGGTCTGTAGACACTAGCAGAGAGGATGGCCAGGAGCACATCATGGAAACAGCAAGAGAAGAGTGGTCTTAAGACCATACATCAAAGGCAATGGAGGCACCAAGGGCTTCTTTTACATTACAAAATGGAAATATGTATTGCAAGATAGCACATGTACAGTCTATATCATATTTCCTGCCATCTCAGGAAGTGGGGAGGAGTGGGAGAGAGAGAACAAAATGTCAGAAAATGACAATTAAAATTATATTGAAATATAATCTATTAAAAATTAAATTAAAAAAACAAAAAAGGAAAGAAAGAGAATTAAATGTATGGTCAGAAGATATTACAGAAGACCATTGTGATACCACTAGGTACATAACCATGTACTCTTTGTCAGCTCCTTCACACATTATCCAGTTCTGGATGATAAAGTCAGGATAGAGGGAAGTGATTAGGATCTGTGGTCACAAGACCATAAGTGTCTTTAAAGAGAACATACTAGAAGGACAGTGTGAACAAAGTTTTCCCTAGATCATAACACTGTGGAAACATCAAAATAGATAAGAATCCAGATCTAGCAACAAAAGCTCAGCTAGTCATCACCCCCAAGAGGTGAACAAAGTTTGGCCCCAATGTAAAGTCCAAAATTGAGGAAATGGCAAAAAAAGAACTTGACCATAAAAATCTTGTACAGCAATGGAGTAAATTAAGATATAAACTCAAATGAAGACAATGACTTTAAAAGTTCTTGAGCTAGGACCCAAGAGAAAAGTGCAAATTGTATATAAACATAACAAAAATTCCTAGAACAACTAAAGAGATAAGTGCAAATTTTATTTTTAAGAATAAAATGAGAGAAATAAAGAAAAAATCTAGGAAAGGAATGAGAGGGAGTAAATGGGTTTCTCAATGGATTAGTCAGGCTTAAAGTGAGGCTTAGAAATGTGAGGTCCTGGGTCAAATCTGACCTCAGATACTTCCTAAAATGTGACCCTGAGTAAATCACTTAATCCCAGTTGCCTAAACCATACCACTCTTCTCTGCCTTGCAACTGTTAAAAGGAATTTTCTTAATCACCCTCTTTCTCTTTAAGAGACAGTAACAGACAGATTGGCCCTCTGTACCTTTAAGAGACCAACTATATAAGGAAAGGTTTCAGTGGCAGGGGGCTCTTTTTCTCTGGCTTCTTATTGAACAGGGTTTCTGTGTGGGTCTCTCTCAGGAACTAGCAGTTAACTTCTGAAAGTTTGAATTTAGACACTGATTTGAGAAGGAGTCTGTCTCAGGGATTTTTCTCCTCAGTACTTTGAAGGAGAAGAAATTTGGCTCTGAGGGTTTTTCTCCCCAGAACAGTGAGGAAGGAGAAGTCTGTGTCTGTGTCTCAGTGACAGGCAGTTTTACAACTGACAGTTAATAGAGAAACTACTTTAAGGAGGTTGTTTGATGATTAATGTTCATTTATTAGCTTAGGCAGATAAGGAATATATTTCCAGATAAGAGGTAAGACAGGCCTGCTTTGCCAGGCAAGAAGATCCTACCCAAGAAGATAGCTAGATTTAGGGTTTCTTAGAATTTTAGTATAGGATTTTGATTGTAGGCATAGCTATAAGATACTAGAGAAACCATCACACTTTCCTCCCTCCTATTTCCTATCCTAACTGGTCCTCAGATTAAATAAGTATTTGTGGTTTAGCAAACTGCTCTCTGTAAATTTTATCAAACTCCTACCCAAAAATTTAAACCCTTTAAAGAATCAATACTTAATATCATCTAAAACAGAAGGTAAGGGGTCTTTTTTAAATAAAAGAAATAAAATGAGAGCAATGTAACAAAATTTGAAAAATAATTAGTCACTAAAGAAAATGATTCCTTAAAAATTAGAAGTTCATGAGACATGAAGAAACAACAAATAAAAGCCAAAAGAAAGAAAATATGAAATATCTTATCAGAAATAAAATACATGAAAAATAGATCGAGGAGAAAGAATTTAAGAAATATTTGGATCACTGTAAACCCAAAATAAAAAAATACCCTGGACACCGTATTTCAATATAAATGAAAATTATCTAAATATCATAGAACCAGCAGACAAAGTAGAAATTGAAAGAATCAACCAATCACCTCCTGAAGATCCCAAATGAAATCTCTCAGCCACATTCTAAAGCTCCTAGATCAAGAATAAAATACAAGAAGTGACCATAAAAAAGCCATAAAAATGCCAGGGAGCCATAGTCAGGATCACACAAGATTTAAAGCAACCACTATAAAGTACTGAAAGTCATGGAATATTATATTCCAGAAGGAAAGGTGCTAGGATTGCAATGAATACTAACCTACACAATAAAACTGAGTAAAATCCTGCAGGTTGAGAACAGGATTTTAATGAAATAGAGGATTTTTCAAGCATTCCAGATGAAAAGATGAAAGCTAGGTAGAATATTTGACACTCCAACTCGAGAATAAAAGAAGATATAATATTCTTAAAAGAAGAATAAAAAAGCAAACATGAGAGAGAAATAAGGTTTAAACTATTTATATTCTGACACAGAAAGATGAAACACAACTTAAGAATTTTAGCATTATTAGGATAATTGAAAAGAATCAACAAGGACAGAGGACATGAGTGTGAGTCTATCATATTAGGGTGATATAAAAAGAATAGAAGAGGGAAAATGAGGAGAAAAAGAAAGAGAATGGAAAATGGAGAAAACTATCTTATATAAAAGATGTGTACAAGAAAGAGTTTTGACAACAGATAGGGGAAAGGAAGAGAGAAAACTGTGATTAAAACTCACCCTCATCTAAACTGGTTCAAGAAGGAACAACATATATACATACATATTTGAGTATAGAAATCCATCTTATACAAAAGGAAAATGGAAGAGGAAGGAGCTAAGAGAAAGGGAGAACATAAGAAGGACAGATTAAGGGAGGCAGTCATCAAAAGCTAAACAAATTCCTAAGGAGGGACAGGGTCAAAAAAAGGATCAATAGAAAATAGTAGGATGGAAGAACATGTATAGTTAACAATAATATATAGAACAGATATTGAAAAAAAAATTGAAAAAGGATATCCATTATCAACAGTATTGAATAATATTATACTAGAAATACTAGTTAAAACCATAAGAAAAATTAATTGAGAGAATAAACAGCCAATAAATAATGTGAAGATTGGATTTAGCTATCTCCTGATTATAACAATGAAAATACTTATCTCTTCCTTTATTGTAAAGATAAAATTGTAATCTCCTGATTGTAATAATGAAGGTACTTAGCTCTTCCTTTATAGTGAAGCTACAATTGTAATCCACAATCTATTTTTAGATTTTAATCTACAAAAAGGTAATAACTCAGTATTTCAGTACCTCTACCCATTTTAAACACAAAAAGGTGTTAAGTAACTACAAAAGGTGAACTTACCAAAAAAGATGTTAAGTAACCCAAAAAGATATAATCTAACCAAAGAAGGTGAGAACTAAAGAGTGGGCAATCCTAGAGAAAAGTGTCTGCTGTGATTGGTAGACGTGACACAAGAGAGGTGGCACAAGAGAAAAAGAGTCTTTAAAAAGAGGATGAAAGGCAAGAAGAGGAGAGATATATTCAATTGAGCTTTGAGTAGGATGAAAGATCTCTGACTCAGAGTTGGACTCGGAAGAGAGACTGGAGACAGACACTTAAGGAGCAACCAGAAGACAGACACCCAGACGTCTTTTCATTTAGACAGTCATCATTGGTGAATGAAACGCTGACTTAGTGACCCCGCCTTTCTTCATGAAGCCTCCAGGAAAGACCCATCATCTTGAGATTCTCTTCCTCAGGCTGGGGCTTAGAAATTTCTAACTGGCTCAGAGGAAGCCAGAGTTTTCTCTCTCTTATTCCTTAATATTAATTATATTATTATATTAATTATATTAATATTAATATTAATATAATTAATTAATATAAAATTAATATATTAAGGAATAAGATATATAATATATAATAATATAATATATAATCATATTAATATTCCTTAATATCTTCCCTCTATTTTAAATAAACTACCATAAATTCATTTTACTTTAGTAATTCATTTGGGATTTAGAAATGTAAATTCCTGGCAACCACCTATTATATATTCAGAGTCCAACAACAAATAAATTTAACAATAAACAAAATTATTACTTTTTGTACATGAGAGGCTGATATACTTAGATAACCATAAGAATAAACAAAAACTTGTCAAAACATAGTTTCAGCAAAGTTGCAGGATGTAAAATAAACCTCAGAAATCATTGGCATTTCTTCCTATTGTCTCTTTAAAAAAACAGCTGGAAGAAATAGAGACTCTCCACTTAAAATAACTATAGACAGCATAAAATATTTGGTTGTTTACCTGTCGAGACATACAGGAACTATATGAATACAGTAACAAAACACTTTTCACAAAAATAAAGTAAAATAAAACTTTCTGAGAACTGGAGAATTGTTAATTACTCATGGGTAGGCCAAGCCAATATAACAAAAAAAAAAAAAGCAACAAAATTAATTTGTTTTTTCAGTGCTATACCAATCAAATTGCCAAAAATTATTTTATAAAGTTAGAGGAATAACAAATTCATTTGAAAGAACAAAAAAAATCAACAATATCAAGAGAATCAATGAAAAGAAAAAAGAAGTGAAGGGAGGCAGCCTAGCATTACTATAGCTCAGACTATAATACAAAGTGGTAATTATCAAAACAATCTGGTACTGTATAAGAAATAGACTATTTTATCAACAAAATAGACTGAGCAGAATATAATGCAGAAATAAATGACCATTACATTTAATTTTAAATTTTGCACAAACAAAACCAATGCAGCCAAAATTAGAAGGAAATCCTTAAACCAGAAGGGAAATTCTATAGTAAATTTATCTGATAAATTTATCATTTCTCAATGATCATTTCTCAATGATCATTTCTCAAATACAGGTATCATTTCTCAAATACAGAGGACACTGAGCTAAATTTATAAAAAATGAGAGCCATTTCCAATTGATAAGTAGTCAAAGGATATGAATAGGCACTTTTCAGAAGAAAACTTTCAGTAATTATATAAAAATGTTCTAGATCACCACTAATTAGAGAAATGAAGATTAAATCAACTCTGACAAACCACATTGCATTCATCATATTGACTAACATGACAGAAAAAGAAAATAGGAGGGTATGGAAAAATAAGTAACCTAAAGGACTATTGGTGGAGCTATGAACTGTTCTGTCCATTCTGGAGAAAAAAAATTAAAACTAGTCCCAAAAGTCTATAAAACTGTGCATACTCTTTGACCTAGCAATACCACTAGTAGGTATGTACTCCCAAAAAAATAAAAGAAAAGGGAAGTAGACCTATATGTTCAAAAGTATTTAAAGTACCTCTTTCTGTGGAAACTATTAGTAGGAACCCCAGGAAATGCCCATCCGTTGTATAATACCTGAAAAAGTTATGGTAAATGACTGTGATGGAATACTACTGTAGTTTAAGAAAGGATTAAGAATATGGTTTCAGAAAAACTTGGGAACACTTATTTGAACTGATTCAAAGGGAAATGACCAGAACTAGAGAAGAGAGTACACAATAACAGCAATATGTAATTGTAATGACAATCAGCTATGAAAGACACCTACTCTGATCAATGCAATGATCCAGGAGAGTTCTAAAGTACTCATGATCAAAAATGCCATTCGCCTCCAGGCAAAATACTTATGAATTTAGAATGTAGATTGAAGCATATTTTCTTACTTTTTTCTCCAAGGTTTATGTGAAAAAATATGTATATACTTTAAGTCTTTTCTAGCTTAAAAAGTGTAGCTAAAATATTTTGAGTATATGGAACCTTTGTTCTTATTTTTAATCTCCTTAGAACATGTGCTTAGCAATGGAACCACTGGATCAAAAAGGATAGGTGTTTTACTTACTTTCTTAGTATAATTCCAAATGGTTAGACTGGATCACAATTCCACCAGTAATAGATTACAAACCTGTCTTTCTACACCTCTTCAAAGTGATCTATTACACTTTTTTAATCTTTGAAAATTGACTGGTTGTTTTGATTTGCAAGTTTCTTATTATTTGTGGTTTGAATAATCTTTCATAAAATTGTTAATATTAAACAATTCTTCTTTTGAAAACTGCTTTTCTTAGTTCCCTTTGAATTTTTAATATTATAACCTTATAAGAGATATTTCCTCTAATTATTTTTCCTAGTTAACCAATTCACTTTGTTTTCCTAGTTTCATTGAAAGCTAACTAGTTTCATGAAATCAAGGCTGCCCTAGTTTTGTTAAATATCCTTCCCCAACCCATAGTTGGATAATGAAAATAATATAATAAAAACAACAAAAATATGTATAGTATTTTCTATGTGCCAAGTAATTTACAAATATTAGTTCATTCAGTCAGTGGTAATATGGTCCTCAGCTAAGGAAACTGAGGCAAAAAGAGGTTGTGATTTGCCAGAGTTCACACAGCTATCAAATATTGGAGGATGGATTTGAATTAGTCTTCTTACTGAGCTGTCTAATGCCTAACATTATGAAGACTACCTAACCTACTTTTATTTTTTGTTACAATGTATACTTTAATTTTAGGTTGCATACACATTTTGAAATTATTGTGTCACATGTTGAAAGATTTTGATCTAAAACTTATTTCTGCAAGCTTCTGTCTTTTTCCTTAGCAGTTCTTCTCAATGGGGTGTTCTTTTCCAAGTAATTCATGTTCTTAGATCTATTGAACTCTTGACAATAAGTACAATTGCTTCTAATTCTTTATTTTCTAGTTTGTTCCACTCATCTACTTTTCTCATTTTAATTAATGCCAATTAGTTTTGATAATTACTACCCTATGCTATAATGTGACATCTGGAAGAAATATCTACCTTCTTCCTGACTTTTTTCATTATTTCATTTGAAACTCTAGACCTTTTATTCTCTCAAATATATTTTCCTATTATTTTGCCTAACAGGTATTCTATTGCTAGTTTGACTAATATACACTAAAATATTATTCATTAAAAATAAAATAAAATGATAATATACATTATCATAATTTTTTAATAATGGCATGACTTTGCTGTGAGGACCATCTCTCTAGTTAACTGTTATTAATTATTTCTTTAAAGAATGTTATTTTAATTATATCTGTACAATTGTCTGGTCTCTCACCTCTCTTATTTCTTCTTCCTGAATTAAACTCTCCTACATATTTTTTAAACTCTTACCTTCTGTCTTAAAAATCAATACTGTGTATTGGTTCAAAGGCATAAGAGTGATAAGGGCTAAGCAATGGGAGTTAGGTGACTTGTCCAGGGTCACACAGCTAGGAGGTGTCTGAGGCCAGATTTGAACCAAGACCTCCTTTCTCTAGGCCTGGCTCTCAATCCACTGAGTCACCCATTTTTCTCCCACATATTTCTTAATGTCAGTCTACATTACAGATTGCACAGATGCTCCATGCCTTGATAGTAAGAACATTTTATTAAAAAGAATTAGTAGACACTTGATATGACAAGCACCAAAAAAAAATCACAAAGAATTGAAAAGATTTTATTTTTTTAAATAAAAATTATTTATTATTCAAGCAGGATTAATACCTGTCAGCTGTCTGTGGACAGTCATGCCTTTGACTCATAAGATCTAAGTTCAGATTTAGGAAAAAAATAATGAAAAACATATATACAATTGCAACAAGATCTTCCTGAATGATCAAAAAATGGAACATCAAAAACAAGAAGCAGGTAAGAGAAATGTCATCAGCACAGACTATAATAATTTCATATAGAATCATAACCAGTGTAACTTAACTGCCACAACCAAAATGAAAGCCCAGAAAGTAGGTCAGTTAGTAAACTTCTGAATTTCCTGGCAAATGGAGAACTGACAGAAAAAAGGCAATACTGGGTTAGCATATGCTTGTTTGTGAAATCTTACAAACTATGGACAGTTCTGAACAGTATTACCCCAGGAAGCAGAGAGAAGCAGTAAAGGGAAAACCAGCTTCAAGAAAGCTTGGCAAGATATCTAACAAAACCAAAGTCATCCCAAATGTATTCAGAGATGAAAATGAAGACATCACTTCCAACAAAGATCGCTTCCATTTATATTTGTTTCTATCTGTCTTTTCTACAAACAGAAGAGTAATGGAAAATATTTACAGAACACCAAAGTGAAAAAAAAAAAGATATTTTAACAGTTTTCTTTATTAACTGCAGCAGAACCTCCATACTTGAACATTAATATCATTGTGTCAGGCATAATCACATGAGGTAGAAATGACCCTACAGAAAAAAAGAGACATATTAAACCAAGTATATTGAGAGGAGATGTGTGCTGAGAATTAGATAATATTAGGGAATTTGGGGTCTGAAATACAAAGTATCTGAAGAGTATAGAGGGCAAGGTTGGGAAGGGAATTCTAAAGGCATGGAAAAATAATGAGAGCTAAAATTTACATAGCACCTACAATGTGCCAGGTACTGTGCTAAGTGTTTCACAATTATGTCATTTGATACAACAACCACAGGAGAAAGATACTATTGTCATCCTTATTTTACAAATGGGAAACTGAGGCCAAGTAACTTCCCAAGGGTCACACAACAAATAAGCATCTGAGGGATGATGTGAACCCGGGTCTTCTTGACTCCAGTCTCTGCACTCTCTCCATCTACCTTCCTGGAAAGAAAAGGGGGGAAAATGTAAATAACCAAAAAAAGGACTGAAAGAACATCAGTAACTACTAACTTATATACCTGTTCTTGCATTTATATAAAATCTTTAGGGGATTCTGTCCTCCCAAAAAGCTAAGGTTATCTCCTTAGTAGAAGTCATTGTATTCATATGAGTAGAAAATAGTGATTCTTAAATATTTAGTTGGAATTAATAACGGAAACAAGAAAGAGCTTCAGATCTCAAATTGTAACTCAAAACCTATGGGAATTGTAAGTGATTTCTCATATAAGCAAATTAATGCTCACAGTGCTAAATTTCAAATTAGAGGAACTGAGTGTAAATCTTGTCCTTTATGCTTACTTTTTTGTGTGACCTTAATGAAATAACTTTTCTGATCCTCATTTTCCTCTTTCATGAAAGAATAAGATCTATTAGAACCATTGCAAATCTAAACCTACAATCCTCAAACTTATTCAGAAATTTAAGCTATCCTAACAGTGTCACTAGGGAACAAGGAGGTTTTTGCAAGAAACATTAAGAAGTGGACCACTTCTTAAGTATTCCTCAATTTATGTATAAAAAAATAGAGAATATGAGATTCAATTGATCTTATTGTGTATGAATGATGAGAAAGCTTTTGATTGGGTAAAACAAAATTCACCTTAACAGTCTTTTTTATAACAATCTATTTCACAGCCATACACCAAATCGTTAAAGATTCATTGGAAGCGAAAGCATCAGATTTAGCCTGTTCTATGACCTGTTCATGAAAAAATATATTTGTAAAAAGATTACATCAATAAATCATAAATATTATATATTATGGCCAGGTTAGATTTATAGTAGATATACAAGGCTAGTTCAACATCAGGAAAACAAAAAACATAATTGATGATACTAATAACAAAAATAACAAAAATCATATTATATTAATAGATGAAGGAAAAGCTTTAGACAAGATATAATATTCATTCTTGTTTAAAAAAACACTAAAAAGCATAGTATTAACAGATTTTTCCATAATATGATAAATAGTATCTATCAAAAAAATCCAAAATTAAATATAATGGAGATAAAGGAGCCTTTCCAATAAGATCAGGGATAAAGCAAGGACATCCATTATTAATATTATTATCTGAGTGCTAGAAATGCTCACTGTACAAATGACAGGAAAAATCAAAGATTAGAATAAGCATAGTAAAAAATAAAACAAAATTATTGCCTTCTTTTTTCACATGATCACTAGATTTCGAGTCAGGAAGATTTGAGTTCAAATTTGTCTTCAGACACTTTACTAGCTGGGTAAATCACTTCCTGTTTCTAAGTTTCTTCATCTGTAAAATGGAAATCCTTGTAGTGATCATTATTTAAAATATTTCTATGAATCAAATACCGAAAGGATACATGGACAAAATGTGAACAGGAAGTTTCCAGAGGAAGGAATCCAACCTATTAATAATCACATAAAAAGTGCTCCAAATTATCAATAATTAGAGAAAATAATATTTTAAAACTTTGAGGTTCAACTTCACATTCATTATATTGGCAAAGTTGACAAAAAGATGGCAAATGCTAGTGTTGCTAGCATGGAAAATAAATACATTTATGAACTCTTAGTAGAACTGTGGTTTCCATTGTTATAAACTATATGGAAACATATCCAAAAAATAACTAAAATATGTATATCCTTTTATATCAATAATCTCTCAGGAAGAAAAAGACCAAAACATTCAAAAATATTTGTTAAAGTTCTTTTTACCTGATGGTAAAGAACCCAAAACTAAAGAAGTGTCACTTATTTGGGAAAATGAATGAATAAATTATGGTATATAAATGTAACAAAATGCTATTGTGCAATAAAAAATGATAGAGACAATTTCAGTGAAATGTGAGGTTTATATGAACTGAAAAAGAAGTAAATAGTACAAAGAGAATTTATGCAATAGCAATGATATTGTAATGACAAACAATTTTGAAAGACCAACAAACCCTGATTACTAGAATGACCAAACATAATTCCAGAAGACTCATAATAAAACATGCTACTCACACACTGCCAGAAATATAATTGACATAGGGTACAGATTGAGAATCATATTTTGTGGCCATGGAAAAAAGAAAATTTTATTTTCCTTGACTATGTATATTTGTTATAAGGATTTTGTTTTTCTTTCCTTTTCAATAAGGAAGAAGGTGGTTAGAGGAAGGGATAGAGAGAAGGTTTTGTTCATTAAAAAATAAAAATTTTTACACAAATAAAACAAATGTAATGCTTCTACTTTTTTTTTTTAATTTTGTGATATTCAACTATATTGGTGATGTCTTAAAATATCTATACAATAAATTAACATTATCTATCAAGATTTTTAAAATAAAAATCACTAAACACATTGATCTCCCAGTACATGCAATGCTCTGTACTAAGGATTACATTAAGAATTAAGATATAAAAATAAAAATATATATATATACACCCTGCCTTTGAAGAGCTTCTGTTCTAAAATAAGTGAAATTCATGCATATAAATATTTATAGAATAATTTAGAACATCTTCATAATTTCATAGCATTTTTTGCATATAATTGACCCCTTTGGAAGCTTATAGATCCATTTCAGAGTGTTTTTAAATGCATAAAACAAATTAATACATAGGAATAAAAAGGAAAGGCAAAATTGTTAAGGCAAATATTAAGTGTTAAGGCAAAATAAATCTTCTTTTGTTAATTGTTTAATGACTTGAAAGTATCTCATTTCACCCCAATATAAAACTTGAATTAAGATAATGTTCTAGTTAGAGCTACCTCTGACAGACAGACCCCTTCTAAGGACCTCAAGTTAAGAACTCCTTTATTAGGGGAAGAAGAGAACCACTTCCAGCTAAAGGAATCAAGAAAGTTTTCATAAAGATGGAAGTGTCTGAACTGGACCTCGAATTTTGAGAAATATTTCTGGAGATGAGTCAATTCTAAGTATTAGTGATGTGGAAAGGAAATTAGACTGACAATATGTGGGGGAAGGGCCACTGGGAGTGGCAGTTGGGTCTTGTGACTAGCACTTCCTTCCTGCCGTGGTGGGACTTGCTTCCTGGGGTTGGAGGAGAGAGGAGCTTGTCAGCCCAGTCTGGTGTGGTGTGCATCTTTCTTGGTTCAGCCTGAAGATTCAAGTCCAATCTCTTCTGAAGGTTAGACCTGTTCTTGTTTGCTTTGTGTTTACTGCTAAGATTCTAAAAAAGACAAAACTGGACTGAGATAGAGTAGATGGGAGTGGAAGAACCCTCCACCAGCCTCTAGGGCCTGGCCCTATACTCTGAAGAAAAGGAAAAACTCCAATTCCAATTGGATTACTAAACTTTATATTATTTGAATTCACAGTCAGATAAATGGACTATCTTTTCTGGTCATAGAGGGAGCTGAAAATTAGTTCAGTCATTCTACAACAAATAGTCCTTATCGAACTCCTGCTGTTTCCTCTCAGCAGGGGGCATCTCCCTCCTTTGCCTCTCCAAGCAATATACCCTCTCTCCCCTAAGCTCCTCCTTACCCCCATACAAACCTCCCATTATCCTCCTGTTTTCCAATTCCCATATCCTTTCCCAATAAATATTACAGTGAATAAGTGAGTAAAGACATATAGATAGGAGAATAGAGAACAAAATCAGAAAAGGTGTCCAGTTTGGATGAAGGATACAATATATAAAGTAGTGTAATTTAGCAGGTCTGGAAAGATTAGTAGTATCCTTATTATAAAGGCCCTGTATAATATGTTATGGAGTTTCTATAATATCTGGTGATCAATTGGTAGGTAAATATGTAACTCAGTAGATAAAATGGTGGTCATTCTATCTGGAACCAAGAAGACCTTGTATCAGATTCATTATGGTAGGCCATGTGTTGATATTTTCAGCCTCCCAATGCCCCCCCAAAAAATTATTATTTTTTGTCTACAGAACTCATTAAAAATTAGTTCATATAGACTATTCAGAATTAAACAAAAATGTTGTTTACTTATATCTTTGTTTTTTACCTCCTATATTAAAAGTAAATCTCCTTCACAAAGGCTATAGAGATGGAAATTTATAGAAATAGGAGGGATATTATATCACTCCTCTCAAACATATTGTATTTATGTATGTATGTATGTTCAAACTTTGACTTATTCTCCTTTTTATTCAATATATATTTCTGAATGTACTGATTACAATCCCTACTCCTAAGAGAATATAAGCATCCTGAAAATAAGTATTGGTTCATTCATTGTATTTTTATCTCCAGCACTTAGTATATTACCTGGCATAAAAGAAGTTCTTAATAAATATATGTTAATTAATTGATTTTCATATAAATAAACTGATATATAGAATGGTGACATAATATATCCCAAAGTGTGCAGTTCATGTGAATACTCTCATTTCCTCTAAAGTTGTTATGCTAGAAAGGTAAAAGATAAGAGATATTTCAGAGCTTAACCCTCAGATAAAAGTAAAGGATTCTATAATGGCACCATATTTCATTAGCTGTGACTTTCCCTTCTAATCTTGTCAACAAACTTTTATTAAGTGTCCATTATAAACCAGGCAGTGTTTTAAGCATAAGGATACAGAGAAAAGTAAGCTTTATTACTACTTCAAAGTTCCCCATAGTGACAACAAAAATATCCTTGGAATAGAAGCTCCTTGAGGAAGAATTTTTTTTTTATTTTTAGTTCATATAGCCTGCTAAAACAAATTGGGAACAAATCTTTATAACAAAAACCTTTGATAAATGTCTAATTACTCAAATTTATTAGGGAGCTAAATCAATTGTACAAAAAATCAAATCATTTCCCCAATCAATAAATGGGCAAGGGATATGAATAGGCAATTTTCAGATAAAGAAATCAAAACTATGAATAAGCACATGAAAAAGTATTCTAAATCTCTTATAATCAGAGAAATGCAAATAAAAACAGCTCTGAGGTATTACCTCACACCTAGCAGATTGACTAACATGACAGCAAAGGAAAGTAATGAATGCTGGAGGGGATGTGGCAAAGTAGGGACATGAATGCATTTCTGGTGGAATTGTGAATTGATCCAACCATTCTGGAGGGCAATTTGGAACTATGCCCAAAGGGCACTAAAAAGACTGTCTGCCTTTTGAACCAGACATAGCACTGTTGGGTTTGTACCCCAAAGAGATAATAAGTAAAAAACACTTGTACAAGAATATTCATAGCTGCGCTCTTTGTGGTGGCCAAAAAAAATTGGAAAATGAGGGGATGCCCTTCGATTGGGGAATGGCTGAACAGATTGTGGTATCTGTTGGTGATGGAATACTATTGTGCTAAAAGGAATAATAAAGTGGAGGAATTCCATGTGAACTGGAAATCATTGATACAGAGTGAAAGGAGCAGAACTAGGAGAACATTGTACACAGAGACTGATACACTGTGGTATAATCAAATGAAATAGACTTCTCTATGAGTAGCAATGCAGTGATCCAGGATAATTCTGAAGGACTTATGAGAAAGAACACTATCCACATCTATAGGAAGAACTGTGGGAGTAGAAACACAGAAGAAAAACAACTGCTTGATCACATGGGTCAATGGGGACATGATTGAGGATATAGACCCTAAATGATCACCCTAGTGGGAATATCGATTATATGGAAATAGGTCTTGACCAATGACACATGTAAAACCCAGTGGAATTGTGCATCAGCTATGGGACGGGGTTGGGAGAAGGGGAGGGAAAGAAGATGATTTTTGTAACCTTGGAAAAATACTCTAAATTAATTAATTAAATAAAATTTTGGAAGATAAAAGTAAAAAATACATATAGGCTACTTAGCTCGGTGCCTGGCACACAGTATAAATTTAATAAATGCTTCTTGATTGATTAAAAAATGAAGTCTTGCCTCAAGATATCCAACCTTCCAGAAAGCAGAGAATCCTTGGATTGGATGACCCTGATCAATTTTCTTCTTTTAGAGATTCTCATATCTTTCAAAAATGACTTTTCCAGCAGAACTTTTCAGAAGTAAATGAATGGAATTGTGAACCATTACTTGTCATTGGTATGAACACAAATTTAGTATCCTTTGACCAGTCATTACAAATTTCTCCAATTCTCCATATTTAGCAGGTTTGATTCTCACTTCTCCATCACTCATTCAGTTGCTTGGTTAATTAGAACCTATTTAGCAGCTATTATGTACTAAGTAAGCACTGGGAACACAAAGAGAGAAGATTTATTAAGGAAAACAATTATCTTCTTAAGAAATCCACAATCTGATGAGACAACCAACATGAAAGTAACTATGTACCAAAATATAAAAGATAAATTAGGAGTATCTGGAGGGAAAGCACTAAAATTAAGAAGAATTAAGAAAAGCTTCTCCTAAAGGTAGGATTTTTTGAGACTTGAAGGAGTTAGAGAAGTCTATCTTGACTAAGTGTTGTGGCAAACTGCTTGTTAGTTAAGCTAAATGCTAAGTCACTTGAGTTCCACTGATGGGGACTTATTATTAAACCATTGTTTATAAGGGACTAATTTGACTTTTCTTTTTGTGATGACAATTTGCACAATTTCCATCAAACCATAATTAGTACATTTCTCCAAAATTTATAAAGAGAACAAAAAATATCCCTTTTCTAATGTCAGCAAGGTTGTAAATACAAGTTCAACTTTGATAGACCTTTCTTCTCTTCCTTTCTCTTCCTATCATCTTTTTATCCTAACCAGGAGACTTTGAATATCTAATCCTGTCTTGCTGACTATAGGCCAGAAGGTTTGAATCAATTGTATAGAATTCTTGTCAGCTGCTTTGAATGCAGAAGAAGGTATATAGAGCAGAATGAAAATTAAGAACTAGGATGAAGCAGAAAATGAGGAGTTATCAAAGCCGTTCATGGGCTGAGGGATATGCTGAGTACTTTAATTCAAAAGCAACATAGAACAACTGAATTTCAAATAAAATTTCACTTTCCTAATGAGGACTTGTTTCTTTAATGTAATAATAACACGGACAATTTATAGAGCTCTTTAAGGTTTTTAAAGCATTTTACTTATATTGTTTCATTTGATTCAATTGTCACAACATGCCATGAGTTAGGTACTATTTTAATTGCCACTCAACAGATAAGGAAACTGAAGTAGGCAGACATTAAGTGACTTACCCAAGATTACAAGTAGTAAGTATTAAAGAAAGAATTCTAACTCAGATCTGCCTAATTCCAAATCTGGTACTCTATCAATTAGCAATCCATTATCTATTTAACTGTCTTTGCATGTTTGGTCATATGTAGCTTTTTCTCACTTCCATAATTTTGTAGAAATAGCTGTGGTTACATGGTATCCTAACATAATCAGTAGAATTATCCTAAATGGAAGTGACGATCTCTATGCCATGATGGAGATTCAAAGTTCCGTTATCTTTACTCTTTGAATTCTTCCCCAAATGTCCCAGTTAGAAATGGTCTCTCCCTTTTATGTCACTTTGTATTTCCCTTAAAAAACAAAATATATTCTTCATGTTAGTTACATATATTACCCTTTCACTAATTTGTATGCTTCTTGAAAGAAGGAATTATATCTTCTTCCTCCTTCTTCCTCTTCATCTCTAGTTTCTGGTTTCCCTTTCTTCTTTTATGTTCTAGGTAAAATCTTACCTTCTATAGGAAATCTTTCCCTATCTTTAATTCTAGTGCTTTCTGCTAGTCTTATGAACCCAATATATAGCTTTATTTGTATGTAGTTGTTTGCATATAGATTGTCTCCCAATAGATTGTCAGTTCCTCAAGGGAAGGGATTGCCTTTTGCCTTTCCTGATATCCTCAATACTTAACATGGTGTCTGGCATAGAGGGAGTGTTTAAAAATGCTTTTGGACTGATTAGCTCTTCTCCAAAACTCTTGTCATTTTGCCTTGAATAAGATGTTTGGGATAAGTATTTCTTGAATAAATGAGTGAGTGAATCAATAAATCAATGGACTTAAGTGACAGAAACTGTGGAAGAGGAAGAGATGTCTATGTTAGAAGTAAAATAGAAAGGAATACCTGGGTAGCAGGCAGACATTTGAATTCATGGTAAAGATGAATCCCAGTGTTTTAAATGGAATGTTGGAGAATGAGGGGTGGCAAGTTAACTATATCTGCCAAAGCATTTACTTCTCATTTCTTTTCTTGTTTTGTTTTTTTAAAAAAGTACATGACTGATCTTATTTCTCATTGGTCAGTTGACTATAACTTTACCAGCAGTTTGAGAAAGGTAACAAATTACATCTTCATATATTATATATTTGTTGTATGGTTGTATTCATGGGTCAATAAGGACATTGGGTCACTGAGGTAGTAAAGATATGTGGTAAACTGAGGAAAATAATGTTCATTCAACAGATTGATGCCTAAACAAGGGTGCTAGCTCTCTGAGTGAAGAGACATGAGATATTTTGTAAATGTAGAAATGAAAAAAATTGGCAACTGATTGGATACATGAGCTATGTGGTTACAGTGTGAGAAAGAAAGGGTGAAGTAGCAGACTTGGTTTTCAAATCAAGGTCCAGGATCTATTTTATTGTATCATATTGCTTCAATATTTACAAAATAATTCAATAAATTATTATTTCATATTATTATTCCTTGATTCTTTATATTATTCCTTAATATTTAACTCTAGAATATTTTCTCTAACATTTTTCTGTTATTTTTCAAAATTATTTATTAAGTTATAGTATCAAAATTTGCTGCTACTCTGTTGTTGCTAATTTTCCTCTGTCCTGCTGCTCTCCCCATAGTTTTGAAAATCCTTCATCAATAGTAGTTGCTGGAGGCTTTTAACTGGCATTATCCCTTCCCTTTTTGAAGTTTACCCCTCAATTAGGCAAATATCTAGAAGCTACAAGTACTCAGCTTAGTTTCTGTACTGACTGAAAAAGATGACTCACTTTCTGTTTGCTTTTCTCAGTCAGATTTTCAACTTTAGCTAATTTAAAACATTTCTAGTCATGTTCAACTTTGGGGACTCCATTTGGGGTTTTCTTGGCAAAGATTCTAGAGTGTTTTGACATTTCCTTCTCTAGCTCATTTGATAGATGAAGATACTAAGCAAAAAGGCCAAGTGATTCTTGTTCCAGGTCACACAACTAATAAGTATAGGAGGCAAGATTTGAATTCAAGAAAATGAGTCTTCTTCACTCTAGCCCCAGCACATTATGCACTATGCCACCTAGCTAACTATTTTAGCTTGTGGTGAATTTTTAAATCAAGACTCAAATGTTCTTCTAGTTTTCTCCCAAGCAAGTCTTCAAAAGCTTTTTTTTTAATGTTCTGCCTTTGTCTCACTCTGTCTTCCTGACAATATTGTCACATAATATTTTAGATATGAATCCAAGTCCTCAGAGAAGACAGATACCTGGAAATATAGTGAGTTCTTTTTCAAATTAATTCATGAACATATTATATATATATATATGTGTGTGTGTGTGTGTATTATATGTGCATGTGTATATGTATATGAATATATACAGATCTGTATATATGTATGTGTACATGTATATCTAGAAGGCATTATTAAAGACATAGTTTTGGAATATGTAGAAATGAAGTGATAGATACACAGATTCAGTGACAGATAAGACTTTAGTTGAGAACCCAAGGGATCTGCAGGTTGAATGACAAGGTCCAGATGTCTTGAGGGTACATTGTAGCTCAGATGTCTACAGATGGTATTCCTGTAAAATAAAAGTCAGAAGTACTAAAACTCAGAACAATCTGAATTTGTAAGGGTAGCTAACAACAAATGCCTGGGGAAAATGGAAAGCATTGTAGCAGGACAGATGGAAGGTCTGACTTACGGGGGGTAGTGGCAGGGAAAATTTTAAATCCCAGTAGTCTTCTATCTTAGAGGAAAGACTGAAATTGGTGACTCCTGTTTATCCAAGCTATAAATGGCTATGTCCTTGGAGAAAGGTGTAGTAGATTGAGAGGTCAGAGAGGAGGAAAGACTCTGAGTTCCCTTTCACAAGGGAAAAGACAAAGGTTTAGCATCCAGCAATGTGTGAAAAATGAGGAGAAGAACCTAGAGAATTGCTGGTCTTCAAAGCTTCAATTATCTGTGAAAAGTATGAGATACAGGTTGTCATAGGCATCGGACATGATCAGGCAAAGTCAGACATTGCAAAGTGCAAGCAAAATTTCATAAAATTGGGGGGGAAAGTCAGAAACCAGAAATCCAAGTGTTAATAAAATATTTATTAGTTATAAGCATTATTATCCAACACAAGAATATGCTCCTTGTTAGCTTAAACTTACATTCCAAGCTTTTGTTTCTTCATTTTAATTAGAGGGAGGTAGGAAGGTTTTCCAGGGAACTGAATTTTGCTGGATTCAGGGGCAGCAAACAGGCTGCGATGGGAAAGGCAGAGGGTGGTCATGAAACTGATCATCTTCTGAGACTGTGATGAAACATACCTCCCACCTGATGATGGAGAAGCACAAGATGCACTTTTCAGACATGGCCAATGGTTTAACTAACTTTTGCTAAATAACACATAATTGCTAAGACAGAAGGCATCTACTCCAGAAGGTAGAAGTAGGTAGTAGTTTAATGGGTAATGAGAAATGTGCAGAAAAATCAATAAAACCTTTTCAAATGCATTGAAGAAAGCAAACAAGTAAACTAAGGAGCACAAACAAATAGAGCACTCCTGTTTCTACTTTGCATGTGTGTATATGTATACATGGGCAGCAAGGTGAAGACATGAATATAGTAGTACAGGACTGGAGTCAGGAAGGAACTGAGTTCAAATACTGCATCAGACATTTACTTTGTGATCCTGGGCAAGACACATAAGCCTGTTTACCTCAATTTCCTCATCTGTAAAATGAGCTGAAGGAGGAAATGGCAAATCATTCCAAGGTCTCTGTCAAGAAAACTTTAAATGATAATGAAGAGTTGGACACAAGTGAACAAACAAAAAAAATGTATATATATATATATATATATATATAACAGTATTATAAATATTATACTGATTAAATATAGTGCATCTAATATGTGAATATTTATATATACACACAGATATGCATGTATATTTCTCTCTTTAGATGCTGTATATAATAGAAACTCTTAGTTTATTTTATACAAATACTTTCTTATTCTTTTAAGGGTTGTTACCTGAGTTCAAGGGGGTAACTGAGGGGTTGTAGCTTTTAATGCTGAAGCTCTTGAGTCTGCACTAACATGTACTCAATTATAAATTTGACCCCAATAAGGATATTTCTCAATTTCCTTACTATCCTGGTCCCTCTGGACTTGCTCCAGTTTGGCAATATCGCTTCTAACATGTTATACTTGGAACCTAAATTAATACTCTAAATGTGGTCTGACCAAGACAGAATTTGGTGAGATTATCTCCCTCACTCAGGACATTATAGTTATATTAACATAACCTAAAATGCTTTAGTTCTATTACTTGGTACATTTCACTGTTAATTCATTTTGTTCTTGGAGCTCCTAATTCTCTTTGGTGTCTTCGTATGAAGTACTTTTTAACAATGTATATGTGCAGTTGGCTTTTTTTAACCCATGTTCATAACTTGATATTTGTCTCTATTAAATTTCTCTTATTAGCTTTAACCAAGCTTCCTACTCTTTGATTAACACCCAAATGCATTCCACCAAGCCCCCTCTCATTTTCTTCAATTTCTATACAGATATAATGTTCTTCTCTTTCAGCTGGACTAATCTATTCCTTTTGAGGAAATTCTTCCCTTCCACCCTTGCACTCCAGTTTGCTAACTTATTTGCCCAAGAGCAATGTTTCATTGCAATTGAAAATTTAATAATGATTCTCTCAGGTAAATGAATAAGCTCAAAGACTTCACCTCACTGCTATGATTCAGAAGGTTATTTTGCTACAAAGTGTTAGATTCTTAGCATTTAATTATAATTTAGTTAAATCATGGAAATGTGTGAAATTATACATAAAATATATTTTATGTTGAATTCTGGTGTGCTTATGCTTTTATTTCTATACAAGTGAGTTTTTATAGCTCTCAAGATCAAAGATACAGCAAGAATTAGAACCCAACTCCAATCTATACAACATTTAAACATATTCTTGGTTCTTTCTCTTCTTCACATTGTGAAAAAGCAGAAGAAAGATTTTGCTTCTTATCTCTTCAGCAATAAATTTACATTATTTCTTCTTCTTTTTTTCAAGGCTGAATCATAAAGATTAGAACAATTCTATCACTTTCTAGAGCAGGGATTCTTAACCTATGGTCTATGAACTACATAGATGGATAAACAGACAGACATAAAAACTGTCTTTTAACAATTGTTTCCCCAGCAATCCTATTTTGTTTTTTACATTAAAAATACCCTGATAAGGTATGCATAGATTTCACCAGATCACCAAGGGGATACATGGCATGATACCAAAAAGAAAAAATTAAGAACCTTAATTCTAAAGGAAGTCAAGAATATAGTTAAGTAATAGCTCCTCCTTAAAGGCTCACATATATCTGGTTCTGACATTTAAGAATTATGCTATGTAATCTATCCTAGGTATAAAGTATATATAATCAATCAATCAATAAGTCTAAAAACATTCATTAAATGACTATGCTAATCATTGTGCTAGGTGCTGGGGATACAAAGACAAAAATGGAATCATTCTTCTCAAGAAACTTCTTTAGTTTGAAAGGATGTCAGTGAGCATTCTGTCCAACTTCTTTATTTTGTAAATGAGTAAAATATGTGGCTCTAGAGATAATTTTGTACAAAAATCTCATTTTTT
This sequence comes from Monodelphis domestica, assembly GCF_027887165.1. Classification (NCBI taxonomy): domain Eukaryota; kingdom Metazoa; phylum Chordata; class Mammalia; order Didelphimorphia; family Didelphidae; genus Monodelphis; species Monodelphis domestica. Next base: position 281,702,871 of record NC_077229.1, on the reverse strand, counting down.
AGAAATAATTACTAAATAGTAAATATCAGGTAGGAGCACTTTTCTAGCATATTTAATCCATAACTTTTTTAAAGTCTGAATTTGTTCAAGTTTCAGATTTTAAAGAGGGAGTAATAAATAAGAGTTCTTGGCTTAATCTAAAGGATAATTTGTCTCAAATCCCACATCTCTTACTTATTAGATGTATGACCCTGAGCAAGTCACTTAACCTTTTTTATGTTTCTAGCAACTGTGATTTATTAAGTAATAGGAGGGTTGACAACTTAATTGGTAGCAAAAGCTCCCCATGCTGAGAAAAATAAAGTCATTTGCAAATTTATATATTTAAATTTTCAGAAAAACAGGAACACAGAAAAAATAAATCTATAGTTCCCCTAATTTTATTTATTTGTTTCTGTTTCTGCTCTTTAGAGAGCCATTATCAGACTCGGGTCTAGGGATAGTCAAAACATTCAGCAGTCTTTAGTATAACAGCTTATAAGAAAGGGTTATACAAAGAGGAATTCTCTTTTAATAATATTCCTTATAAGTACATGTAGAAAGTGCCAACCTCAAAGGCATGTAGATATTAATTTTGTAATAAATTAAGTTTCATGAATTTTGTTGAAGATTTCAAATCTCTTGTGCATCCAAGGAACACCACCATCAACTCTCACCTAGGGTTAGATGTGCCTTGTCAGATTGAAGATGTTCTAGATCTGTTGTTGTCATCAGTGTTTTACTGATGCTTCTTCTATAGTTTGGAGTCCTTTCCTGCCTTCTCCTCTGTTATACCAAGTGCATCACTCCTTTTAAAATCTAACTCAAGAAACATCTCCATGATGGATTGTATTATTATTATTATTATTGTCATTATTATTAATTAGTTAACATTTGTATAGCATTTTCGGGTTATGTTATCTCACATGATCCTCAAAACAATCCTGTGAGATATGTGCAATTTATTACCTCCATTTTACAGATGAAGAAACTGAGGCTGAGATTAGTGACCTGCCTCTGGTCCTGAAACTAAGTAAATATCTGAGATAGGATTTGAAATCATGCCTTCCCAGATTCCAAATCCAAAAAATTATCCACTGTCCTACCTTGCTGCCTCATAGAGTGATTAATTTCTCACCATACTGATCATTCTTTCATCCAGTTCCTCACCACTTTCATGTATAAATGTATGTATATAACATATAATATAATGTATAATAAATCTTAATATATAAAGTATTCTTTCCCCATTACTTTATATATATTTGCTTATAGATGACTTTGGGTAAATTACTTAAACCCTTTAGAGGAAAATTAATATCATGTTGTATCATTTAATAATCAATTTAATAATTACTCTGTAATCCATCTATTCCCCATTTTGTCAAACCCCATTTCTCAGTCTGGCTCAAAAACCAGCCTCCCTGGGTCAAAACTACAGGAAGTTGAATAACATGATTACCCCTAGCCCCTGGGGCATTTGCTAGCTAACCAATTTAAAATGGAACTCTTGCTTTGTTTATAGTTAAACAAAGAACCATCATGGGATGAGCCCCTCCTCAGGGAACAACCTCCAGTTCTTGCCCCTCCTTGTAAAAGTTAAGGGGAAGCTGGGTGTTGGTTGAGATCTCAATTGGGGATGGATCTGATTTTCTGCCATAGAGTACTTGAGGCAGCTGAGATCCATAAAGCAATTAGCATAACTTGATTCTCAGAGAGCCACAGCTGAAAGTCAACCCACTTTCCCCAGCTGCTGCTAATCATGATGCCTTTACCTCCCCCAAAGCTCAACTCCATTCCACTCTAGATAGGGTCTAAATAAGTATGGTCTTGCCAGTTCCATTGTGGTTGCTAACCTACTGAGGAGACCAGTAGACCCATTTCATTAACCTCTATTCATGCCACTGTTAATCAATTATAATCTTGCCTCAGTTTGCCTTTGTACTGGACATACTTTATAGAAGTTTTGTAAACTCTTTGTTAGGGTTTTCCCTAGCTGTAAATTAAAGGCATTGGATTAAATGAATCCTTAAGGATCTTCTTAGAAAATGATTTTGTATTAGGAATAAAAACACTTGGAAGAAAATGTAGCTGACACTTTCTGTGAGCATCCCTCTATTTAGGAAGCCCAGTACTGTGTGCTGCAGCAATGCCAACTAATCTTTATTTAAAGATACCTCATGTGCTCTTCTTTCTGGATAGTTATAGTTTCCAGGGGTTTATAGCATCCTGGGTATCCATAACTTGATTATTACCTTCTTCCTGGAATACAATTTCAAATAGAAAACTTAACCCTTTTATTTTCTGTAAGTCCTGTTGGATCCAGGATGAAGATTACAATTTGCATGATAGCATCTGTTTCAGTGGTCCATCAATCTAGCATATACCTAAAACAAGTAATAGGATAAATCCTAAATGGCTATTAATGGAACTCGCAAGTTCTATGTATAAATTTTATAGCTGGCATTCATTTTAAGTTTTGTACATATATTTTCATCATTTGCAGATCCAAGTTTGCCATTTTCTTTAAGTTCTAACTTAAGACATAATTCCAGGTAGGGTTGCCTGATTAAGAGTAAAAATAATAACCTAAATGATATGAATAAAAAATATGCATTGATCTCATATGAAAAGGGAATTATGTATTATGAAAAATTATTAGTTATTTTGGAAATATTGTTTATTAAAATAAAGAGAGCACTTGACATGGAATGTACTACATAGAAAATAAGCTGTATGTCCCAGATAGCTCATTTTTATAAGTGAAAGATAACAGGAAAAATTCTATCTTCCATTCTAAGTAAAATGAATTAAACTAGAATCACTGGTGGTCAGCAAAACTTGAGCCAAGTTTAAACTGATACCTTCCTCCTTTCAAAGTGACCCATACATTGGAGATTAGCAATGTCAGAGTTATAACTTATATATAAATTATAAGTACATTGAACTTGTGTTTAATCTTAAAACAAAAATATTTAAACTGAGATGAGGCCATCTTACTTTTATTATACTGTCTAAATAGAATACAAAGAATGAGGTTTTCAATATGATCAAAGTTTAGCACCACAGGAAATACTATATATGATCCCCACCTTAGAATCATACCACAACCTAATAATGTTAAAATTCTATGGGCACAAGGTGCTAAATAAATAAATAAATGAAATCCAACTATATAATATCACAGCACCAATATGAGGGAGAGTTGAGGTAGTCCGTAGGTTGGGTGCCATATACGAAAAATTAGGCCTTATAAGCAAAGGCATGCATGAATACTCCTGCTTTGGTGAATAAAATAGCTAGATTCTAATCTTCCTTTTTCTTGTACTTCTTTGAATAAAACAGAAATAATAAAACAGTTAATAGCATTGCACAGAGTCCATTTAGTTCAGTTTGGCAAACATTCATTGAGTACCTGCTGTGTGCTGTTAAGATTAAAATTTTGGGCCAAACTGTGGCAGGTAAAAATTAGTTTCTTGCTAGAAGTATTATATTTTTAAGAGGTTTATTTAGGATTAAGAATTTAAGAAAGAACAAATAAGAAAGCAGGTGCCTAGGTGGGCCAAGAGGCCCATTCAACCTCACCTACATCACGAGAGACGAGTCTGCTTCAAAGCGGAAACAGGAAAGAGAGAAAATCATAGATGGCGACTCTTTAAATAATAATTTGTTCTCGACCCAGGTGAGAATCTCAGTGAGATGAGAGGGCATCTCGGGAATTTAGAGCAAGGACTTCTGGGGATTGGAGTCTGGGATTCCAGTCTCCATTTTTACAGTGCTGAGCACCATGCTATGCACTGAGAGAGTTGAAGCTCTCCCTCTACCAGATGCTTGAATATACATCACCAAAATGTAAAATGAACTAACTGAAAGAGAATTTTTATAGTATTTGATTGAAGCTTGTCCATAAAGATCCATGTGTTTAAACATTTGAATAGCAAGAAGCCAGCAGTTGTGGCTAAAGGGAAAATATGGTACTACCATGGAGGACAGGATGCTTCAAATCACTTAAAGATTACCTCAGAGCATGCTCAGAAGAAATGAATTAGAACACCGTTTTCCTTGTTGTTCTCAAATAAAGTGTGAACTTATAAATAAAATGGACTAATCTAGAATGTGAATTATTTATTTTAATAAGCAGCATATATAGGCATATATATTTTTAATGTGGTTATGAAGATTTAAATACAACTAAGTTAAACAAAGTCACATACTACAATAATTTCTAAACAATTACCTGTATGGATTGTGGTTTCAAGTACTCAAAAGAAATCATAAAATTCACAAGTGTAGACAGTCCTACCATTGATTGGCTCCTCCATGATATTGCCAATACACCACCCATTATTCACTGAGTATCTCCTCCTGGGGAGACCCTGGAGGCCCAAAGGTTGGTGATGGTAGAAGGTAACTTGCTTTCTGACAACAAATGGTAAGTAAAAGCCCTCAAAGACAGGGAAAATCCCTCAGAGGACTCTAATGGGGCAAAGATTTGATATCCATCCTTATGGAAATCTCAAGGAGAGGGAGGTCCTGGCTAATGGGCCATGGAACATTATGTGGCTACTGATATGGACTAATTCTCTTTTAACTACTGGGCCATCTCCCCAGGCTGCCTATACTCCAGCCATCATGTCCATCCTCTGAGCTAGCACTGCTTTGTATTCTGCTTTTTTGGGTACCCAGGGTCTGATGGTTCAGCTTTTACCCTACTTCTCATGCCATCTCTCTGCCCCCCCTCCTTTATGTTATTTCCCATCATTAGAACTTAAGCTCTTTGAAGACAGGGACTGGTTTCACTTCTCTCCAATGCTTAGCACAGTGCCCAGAACAGAGTAAGTACTTATTAAATTCTTTCCCTTCATCTATCAATATGTAGCTAGTTGGTTGTCTGTCTTTCAGCCTCTCACAAGGCGTGTCCCCTCTCTCAGTCTCAGTTCTCACAATGTAAAATGAGGAGATTGGTCTGTTTTAGATGACCTCTAAATTGCCTTCTAGCTCTAAGTCCTCTGAAGCTATTAGGAGACAATTAGCTAATCAAGCATCAAGCATTTATTTATTACTTTCTTCATGCCAGACACTATGCTTGGCTCCAGGGAACATAGAAAGGCAAAAATAGTCCTCACCCTTAAGGAATTTATATTCTAATGTACTTTAATGTAATTTAATGTACTAAAATGTAATTCATAATCTAATGATCAAAACCACATGTTAAAAAATAGGTGTAAACAAGATCTATACAGAGTAGATGAAAGGTAATTTTAGAAATGGTACTAGCCATTGAGGAGACCAAAAATGGTCTCTAGGAATGGGAAAGATTTGAGCTGAATCTTCAAGGAAGCTAAGGAACATAGATAAGGAAGAATAGTATTCCAAGCATAAGGATCAGTCAATGCAGAGTCCTAGAGTCAAGGGATGGAGCATCCTGTGGGCTGAACAGCAACTTAACCAGGGTAAACTAAAGTCAAGTTTGTGGAAGGAACAAAAGTTTAAAAAGAATAGAAAGGTAGGAATAAACCTTATTCTAAAGAGCTTTAAATGGCAGAGCAATTTGTACTTATATTTCATGAACTCTACCTCAGTTTCCTCATCAGCAAAATGGGGGTAATAATAGCCTGCCTCCCAGGGTTGTTGTGAGGATCAAATGGCATAATAATAATAAGCACATAGCACAATGCCTGGCATATAGTAGGCTTTATATAAATGTTAACTATTATTAGTTATCAAAATGAGAAGTAATAGAGAGCCATTAGAACTCACTGAGCAAGGAAGTGGCATGGTCAAATCCATATTTTAAAACCTTCATTTGGTTGCAACTGAGAGAGCAAGGAGAGTAGACTCACCCAGGCACAAAGACAAACCAACCAACTATACTAAAGAGAATGAAGATTATTATACAAGAATTTATATAATATCATCTCACCTCAAATGTTCTGGTGGTTAATATTCTCAAAATGTGCTAGCAGACAGGGTGATGTAGTGTTTTTGTTTTTTTTTCGGGTTTTTTTGGCTTGTGTTCTTTTTCTTTGGCCTTATGTACCTTAAATTCATTTCATATTTTAATTATCAGGAAACATTATACATAGAAATTGGCTGTAGAATAATGTCCCCATCATGATAAACAACCAGGGAGGCAGCCAGAGGATAGAGCAGGGATCTCGTCCTCTGCCATATTATTCATCTCTCCTTTACTGCAATAAGGTTACCTACCTTTGGTTTGAAGAGATAAACTAATCTAATACAAAACAGTTTGTGAAATCATAAAACGAAATTATTTACAACTGTGAATTCCAAGTTGCAATAGTGTTCCCAGAGGCTAATTGCACTAAGTAAAACTAAGTTAAAGGAAATAGGTATGGGGGGGGGGGGTGATTTGGGGAAGAAACAAATTGGATAGTACGGAATGATAGTGAAAAAGGAACTAGTTCCAAGTAAACATCCAATGGAATTGTGTAAAAAGAATGACCACCTATTAAGAAATGATCATCGATGATAGGCAGCTTTGCAGAAAATATGCTCATCATCTACCATTTACCACCTACCAAAATAAAACAGGAAGATAGTAACAATTGTTCTCATATTCTCTTTTGAGATGTAAGTGTAAGGCAAAAACCATTCCATTTCATCTCTTTTAGTATAACTAGGTAAGAGCATTTTTTTTCAGTTATAGCAACCAAAATGGTATATGAAAAGGATTCATCCAGCTCTTTGGATTAAGCTAAACCACTGTGTGAGAGATTGGGTCACACTCTCTTGAACTCTCTCATCAAAGTTCTCTTCACCTTTCCTTTACTGAATTTGTTGGATATCACAAGTCCTGCCAATAATTAGCTGAGGCTTAAATGAATTAACTGAACACTTCTGACTTCATTCCCAAGCAACCTGACTCAGACCCTAAGTGCCATTTCAGCCCCATGCCATCCAAGAGTACTTTTCAATGATTTTGTGACTTCGAATATATTGTAGAGGTATGCCATATCATCTTAAAAATTATAGAGGTATTATATAATAATAATATAACATATTAATGTTTTTAAAATAATATACAATATAACATAATCATATTATATAATAGATGATATTACCAAAATGTCACTATCAATTACAAGTCAGGGTTTGCTTTATATTAGGTGTGCAAAGGAAACTTTTTTATCAAGCTAAAATTTGTCCCTAAATACCAAGAAAAGTTGTAGCCTGAGTTTCCATGCTTCATGTAAGGACAAGTATTTGACTGGTATCTTTAAACAAACAGCAACCATGCAGACCATGAATCACATACGAAGCAGAACAAGACTGAGCATTTTATAGATGGGGTAGACAACAGCTGAGCAAAATGAGTGGCTCATCTAGAGTTCTTACTTGAATGAGGCAAGTAATTAAACCTAGACCTCTGGACCTTGGATCCAACTCTTCAAATAACTTAGTGTAGAGGCTACATGGTAGAACATAATGTGCCCAAAGTTTAGAGTCAGAGGACTATGGCTCAAATCCTCAGTTTATTATTTACCCCCAGGTGAATTTGGTTGTTAACGAATATTATAGAACTTTTCTGGCAATTATTTTCCTCAGCTATTAGGGGGCTGGGATACCTGGGCCCAAAACACATTTTCAGCCCTAAATCTATAATTTTATAGTGTAGTGGAAAGAACTTTCCATTTGAGACTAGAGGGCTTAGGTTGGAGTCCTGATTCTGCCTTTTATTCATTCTCTGACCTTGGTAACTCTGACGAGTTACCTCACTTTCTGATTCACAGTTTCTTCATTTTTAAAAATGAGAATATTTATTTGCACTACCTGCCTTCTGGAATATTTTGAGAATCTGATGGAATAGTGTATATAAGGCATTTTATAATCATTAAAGTCCTCTATAAATGCCACTTATTCACAGGCAAAGTCTCATAACCCAAAATGCCCTGAGGTTTGCAGATTCCAAAGAGAATAGATATATCAGTCTAGTTTCTCTCTAAGGATTGACTGTATATAGGGATTCCTGGAGTTCATAGTAATAATGATATACTATTATGTACATAATTATTATATACTGTCTATAACCTGAACCGATGGTGGAGTTCCACAAGCCCTAAATTTCATAGTTTTCAAAATGTAAATGGGATTTTTATTGATTGTTTAGAAATTCTCTGTGGCTGTACTTCAATATCTCAAGATTCCTTGATTTCATTGATGTGGCACTCCCTTTCTACACAGAAGTAACAACCTATTCCTTTTGATATGTTCTGCATTATTTCTATAAATGAAAACATTCGGGGTCACATAAATTTATATTTAAAAAGAATCTCAGAAATCATCTGATTCAGTTCCTTAGTTCCACCAATGAGGAAAGTACATCTCAGAAAAGTTAAATGATTCCTGCTCTTACATAATGAGTCAGCTACAAAACCATGCCATGAAGAACAAACTTTTGGGAATGAGCCTCCCACAGCTAATTAATCTAGACTACAAAATATAGTTAGATAATCATAGCAGTTATAAAGTGCTTTACGATTTGCAAAAAACTTTAAAAATATAGCAACCCTGAGTTACAGGTGAGAAAACTGAGGCAAACAGTGGCTAAGTGTTTTGCCCAGATCACACAAGTGAAAAAGTATCTCAGGCCACATTTGAACTTGAGTTTTTCTGACTCCAGACCCAGAACTCCATCCACTATGTTGCTCCCTAGAGAACAATGTTGGAAGCAAGAGGACCCATGAAGTGTGATTTTCTCAGGTTCCTGAGCACACTTTGGGATAGTCTTCATTAGAAAAAATACTGTAGATTTGTGTATATAGCAAATAATATATATATATATATATATATATATATATATATGTATATGTATATATACAGTGAAGAAGAAATGAGGGGGGAAATTTCCAGCAAGGAAAGAATGTAAAGTGAAAATAGTTGTGCTGTGCTTTAAAAGTAAATGCTTGTACTGATAATGAATGTCAAGGAGCATTTGGAAAACATATTGAGGGTCAAAATATTTCATTTTCAACCAGTCTATGACAGGTCCAGAATATGATGGCCAGTGTAAATTGGAATACAAAAGTAGATGGATTTGCTTTTGGCCATACAGAAACCTGCAGTTCCATAAAATGGCTCACACATTCATTGGGACCAGGGGACTCTGGAATTCAAATGTTATTACAATATCCATTAACTGGTCAGAAGCACATAGTTAGGGTAGGTTGGGAATGAGTGGCGTTTATTGCATGCAAGGGCCACTGTGCTAGATGGAATTTAGTTCACAAGCCACATCAATTTCAGAAAGAGCATTTTGAGTTGCCTGAAGCTGCAATCTTTTTTAGACACTTTTTAAATGTTTGTGTGTCAATATGTCTTCTTGTTTGCTACCGGTTTTTAACTTTGGTTTTTGGTCTGGGGGAAACTCTTGATGAGTGCCACTTTAGAGAATTCTTTAGCAAACAAGAAAAGGGAGAAGAAAAAAAATTAAGTTTTCTGGGGTTTGTGAAATAGGAAAGCATAAGAGATGGTGCACTGTAATTAGAAGGCCAAGAAAGCATCAAGGTCAAGTCCTCCTAACTGATATAGCTTTAAATCCACTTTATTTGGAGTCAAGACCTTGATTTCTTTTGAGAATCCTCATATCTATTCACTACCTTCTGCACTTGATTCCTTTGTTCCCAAACATGCCTTATCAAATTCCAATTTCATGTAACTCTCTTTTTTACTCCTATTCACATGGCTTCTGCCATACACTCACATGCTGCATTTATATCAATAAACATTTTTTAAGAGAAGGGAAGAATCCCCAGCAGAGATGAACTATAAGGCTCCAAATGAGGGAAAAAAACACAAAATTGGGAAATCTAGATCCAATATGAATTTTTGTTACATAGTTTCAATGGGACCATTACTGAAGAAAGAGTCTTTTTACAATTTTGATCATGTCTTGATAAGACTCACTGCAGAGGCAATCCCAATCTTCTCTACTTCCCTCTTTCATCTCAGCATCTTGTCTTTTCACAAGAAAAATTGAAATTATTCTGCAAAGACACACTTTTCTTTCTTCTTCATCTCCCATTACTCAGGCAAACTACTCAGCATATTCTCCATAAGATTGCCCAGCGTACCATTCCCAACCTGCCTCATAGGTTCTTTCTATAGGTTCTTTCCCTGATGCCTAAAAACATGTTCTTATATCCCCTATCAAAAAAAAAAAAACAAAGAAAAACATTCTCATTTGATGTGATCATCCCTACAAGCTATCATCTTATATCTTTCTACTCTTTCTCAGTTAGACTCCTGGAAAAAGTCATCTGAATGACTCCTCCACTCCTTTTTTCTCACTATCTTCAAAATAATCCACAATCTGACTTTAGATCTCATCCTTTAAAATTATTCTTTCCAAAATTATGAATGATTTTATGACTTTATAATTTCTTTATCTAATGACCTACTTATCCTTTCTGTACCCTTTTGATAATGTCAATAACTATATTGTGTAGTATACGCTCCTGGATTATTTCTGTATATGAATTTTAATGGCAATATTCCCACATGATTCTCCTTCTATCTGCCTGAGTGTTCCTTATCATTTTCCATTGTTGGATCTACATCCATGTAACATCCACTGATCATGAATACCACAGAAGAGAATGTTCCTATATTATATCTTATCAGCTCCTATGGGGAGATGCTACAGTGAATAGAGATAACCAGGGCTATAGTTTAGAAGACTTGAGTTTAAATCTGATCTTAGACATTTACTAGCTAACTGATATTGGGCAAGCCAGTCAATCCCATTTGCCTCAGTTTCCTCATTTATGAGATGTGCTGGCAAATAACTCCAGTATTTTTGCAAGAAAACCTCAAAAGGGGTCAAAGAGGGTGTGAAATGACTGAAAGAAACCTCGATTGCAATATTGATATATCTAAGTTTGATCTCTCTCTTGAGCTCCAAGGTCACATCAAAACTGTTGACTTTTCAAGTAGGATGTTCCATTGCCATTTTATACTCAACAGGTCTAAATTATAATTTATTACATTTTTATTAGTTCTGCTTTGTGATTTCATTTTTTTGGTTTAGTGATTTGACTTTTTTCTTATACATTTATCTCATGTTTATCTCATGTATCCCATTTCAAAGAATATGGTTTTAGTTTCTATTGTCAATTCTATTTTTTTTGTTTTCTATTTTATCTATGTCTCTTCTAACTCTCAAGATTTATTCTTTTGCACTTATTTTGGTTTTATTGGCTTAATTTCTAGTTTTAAAATTACATATCCATTTTGTTAACTCACCCTTTTTCTGTTTTATTAATGTGTTTTCAGGAATAAAAATGTTTCTTTTAAGAACTGCTTTAGATATATCATAAACTTTGGTATATTCTTTCACTGTTATCATTCTCTGTCTATTAATTACCACTATTAATTGCCTATTAAATATTATTATTAAATACCTTTTAAATTATTAATATTAAATACCTATTAGCTATTAAATACCACTTTGATTTATTCTTTTCTTCTCATTATCATTTTCCACTCTTACCTTTTCATTTTAGAATCAATACTACATATCTATTATACAAGTTAAAAGAGCAGTAAGAGCTTGGAAATTTGACTTAAGTGATTTGACCAGGGTCATACAGCTAAAAAAAATCTGAGATCAAATTTGAACCCAGGACCCTCCTCTCTCTAGGCCTGGCTCTCTATCCACTGAGACACCTATCTGTCCCTTTCTCTATCTTTATTTAGGATATCATTATTAAGTCTCCATTCAGGTCTGCAATTTTTGTTTATATTTCTAATATTAATTATTTCCTTATTGCATTGTAGTCTATAAAAACACATATTTAATATTTCTAGTTTTTTTCTTATACAGTATTTATAATTTTCTATACTTTATCATATGACCTCTTTTTGTAAAAGTACTGTCATGTCAGAAAAACATAGATATTCATAAATATTCCCATCCAGAAGGCATCACAACTCTCCATTCTAAACTAGGCTACTTGTTCAATTCTTTAATTCCTTCGTATGTGTGTATCATTATGTTTCTATAAGATTTGTCCAGTTCTATTAAAAAGATCAATGGTTCTGCTTAGTTTAGACTCTAGGAATATCATGTGTCCCCACAAACTCATCACCTAAAATCTCATTGTTTTGAAGATTTGGTTCAACTTTGACACTCAACAACTTCTCAGCACCCTCAGCTGCTTCTCCCTTCTGATTGCAGGGATATAGGGCAGAGCAATAATCTCTTCTCAAAGGGAATTCAGAACTTTATAGTTAACTAACTCTCCATTTTCCATCCTATCTGTTCTGCTTGGTTTCAGCTCCCCTGCTTTTCAGTAACCTTTCTGCATGGTGTCTTCCCCCATCAGACTGTAAGTTCCTGGAGGGTAAAGACTTTATTTATTTTTCTAATTTGTGTTCCCAGAACTTTAGGCAGTTCCTGCCACATAGTGGGCATTTAATAAATATTTATGGATTATTGATTAAAAGCTCCTCCAATTATTGTTCTCCTATATCTTTTTGAAATTTATTAAAATTTTCACTTATGAATTTAGATATAAGCCCAATTAACTGATAGTTTTAGTATTTAAATTTCATTGATTACAGTTCCTTTAAACATAATATAATTTCCCTGTTTATTTCTTGAATTATAGACTTTTATTTTTGCTTTATCTGATTAAAATTCCTGAATTTTTAGATTTACCTAATGTAATCTTTGTTTAAGTTTTTCAATTTCTTCTATATTACCTCTATTTTTCAGATGTGTTCTCTGTATACAGCATATTATTAGGTTTTGTTTTCTTGTCCACTAATCTACTTTCTTCTCCATTGATATTTAAAGTTTTAGATATTAAGCCCATCTTTTAGAGTCTCTTTCTTCCACATTAATTTTTATCCTCTTCTAATTTTAAGTCAATACTTTCTTACTTCAGTTAGTTTTACGTACATTAAATTGATACTAATCTATTCCTACAGGCTCCTTTCTTATTCCTTGCTTTGTCTGACCTATTCCAAGATTTAAAATTTTTTATTAAAACTGCTCATTTCTCTTAATATGCTTCTTTTAATTCTAAATAAAATTTTCTTCTTCCACCTAATTAGGTGTATGATTATTTGCATCTTCCATCTAAACTCTCATTTTAAGTAATTTTCTCTCACTAAGCCCTCATCGAGGATATTTTCCTTTTCTTTGTCTTCCACATTATTTCTTTTTCCTTCTATTCTAAATTCATTTTATTAGATTCATAGGATATATCCTTGCTCTTGTATCTTTATTCTTTCTGTGTCTCTCATGGTGATAAAGTCCTCTTCAAAACAGTATGTATGCAACTGCCCTTTCAATACTTAAGTAATTCTTTCTTTTTTCTGCTATGCCTTATTATTAGGGAATAGCAAATCATGAGGAAAGTGGCTTTCTTTCCCTAATCATTTAGTGTTGCTGTGTCCCTGCCCTTACCAGGATCATTTTAAAAGCCATCTTATCTTCTCCTGCATTCTTTTGACTTCCCTCCTATTCTGAGAAGATGCCAAAAGTCCTTGTGAAATCATGCATAGCCTCTCTGGTGTTCTGATGCTGTCCAGGCTATCCAGGTGTCCAGTTGCTGTTAAACCCTTTCTCAGAAAAGGTCTTCTACTACACAAATTTTCTAAATAGAAAGCCCATTATAAGATTCCTTTGTCTTCCTGTGAATATACCTCCTCTCCTATTGGAATGTTGTTTAGTAATACTTTTTCTTTACTTTTTTTTCCTTTTTTTTCCTTTTATAATATTTTATTTGATCATTTCCAAGCATTATTCATTAAAGACAAAGATCATTTTCCTATCCCCCAACCCCCATAGCCAACACGTGATTCCCCTGGGTATCACATGTGTTCTTGATTTGAACCCATTGCCATGTTGTTAATATTTGCATTAGAGTGTTCATTTATAGTCTCTTCTCTGTCATGTCCCCTCAACCGCTGTATTCAGGCAGTTGCTTTTCCTCGGTGTTTCCACTCTCATAGTTTATCCTTTGCTTATGCATAGTGTTTTTTCTCCTAGATCCTTGCAGATTGTTCAGGGACATTACACCGCCACTAATGGAGAAGTCCATTACATTCGATTATACCACAATGATATAGTCTCTGTGTACAATGGATGTCAAATAGTTTATATAGTATTAGGATTAACTGTTCTCTGAATATTTGATAAAATTCACTGGTGAATCCATCAGGCCCTGGGGATTTTTTCTTAGGAAGTTCTTTGATGGCCTGTTGGATTTCATTTTCTGATATGGGATTATTTAAGAATTCTATTTCTTCTTCTGTTAGTCTAGGCAGTTTGTATTTTTGAATATATTCATCCATATCACCTAAATTGGTGTGTTTATTGCCATATAATTGGGCAAAGTAATTTCTAATGATTGCCTTAATTTCCTCTTCATCAGAGGTGATGTCCCCCTTTTCATCTTTAATGCTGTGAATTTGCTTTTCTTCCTTCCTTTTTTTAATTAGATTGACCAGTACTTTTGTCTATTTTGTTTGTTTTTTCAAAGTACCAGCTTCTTGTCTTATTTATTAAATCAATAGTTCTATCACTTTCAATTTTATTAATTTCTCCCTTAATTTTTAGGATTTCTAGTTTGGTTTTCTGCTGGGGTTTTTTAATTTGATCACTTTTGAGTTTTTTTATTTACATTTCCAATTGATTGATCTCTGCTCTCCCTTGTTTGTTAATATATGCACTCAGGGATATGAATTTACCTCTGATTACTGCTTTGGCTGCATCCCAAAAGATTTGAAAGGATGTCTCACCATTGTCATTTTCCTCGATGAAATTATTAATTGTTTCTATGATTTCTTCTCTAAACGATTTTGGAGTATCATATTGTTTAATTTCCAATTAGTTTTTGATTTGGTTTTCCATGTACCATTACTGATCATTATTTTTATTGCCTTGTGATCTGAAAAGGCTGCATTTATTATTTCTGCTTTTCTGCATTTGTGTGCCATGTTTCTGTGACCTAATGTATGGTCAATCTTTGTGAATGTGCCATGTGGTGCTGAGAAGAAGGTGTATTCCTTTTTATCCCTATTTATTTTTCTCCATATGTCTATTAATTCTAATTTTTCTAAGATTTCATTCACTTCTTTTACCTCTTTCTTATTTATTTTTTATTTGATTTATCTAATTTGATAATGGTTGATTTAAGTCTCCCACTAATATGGTTTTACTGTCGTCTATTTCTTCCTTCAATTCTCCTAGTTTCTCTTCTTTACTTTTTTTAACAAATTTCCCCCTGATCTTTATATTCTCCTTTGTCATAGTAGTTCTCCACTATTTCTGTCATCTTTTTTCTCCCAAATATCTCCCTTCTTGTTGTCAAACTAAAAGGATTCTTGTTTTTTCATTCAGACTTTTGCTAATTGTATGACCCTGAACAAGTCATTTAACCTTGTTTGTCTCAGTTTCCTCTTTTGTAAAATGAATTGGAAAAAGAATTGGCAAATCATTCAAGTATGTTTGCCAAGAAAACCCCAAATGAGGTCACAAGGATCTTCTGAATGAACAATAGCACTCTTTCACTGTTGGGCATCAAGGGGGCATCAACCATTTTTCTCTAGTCCTTGTTTCTCCTCTCCTTATTCTCACAACTTTCCACTCTCTTCATACCTTCCACAAGAGTTACTGATTCACTTAACAGGTGCTCAAGGTATTTGGTCTACAGAGTATCAATTCAACTCTTTCCTCCTCATTCATCTTCAAGTTCCCCTCAAATTGTTCATCTCTTCATTCCTCTTGATTCCTTGTTGATCTTTGCTTTTATTTGCCACATAAATTAACTATTCTCTTTTTATATGATCTTTGAATTTCTTTTATTACTTAGTCTCTTCTGTTTTTTAAAACCCTTACCTTCTGTCTTGGAATCAATACCGTGTATTGGCTCCAAGGCAGAAGAGTGGTAAGGGCTAGGTAATGGGGGTCATGTGACTTGCCCAGGGTCACACAACTGGGATGTGTCTGAGGTTAAATTTGAATCTAGGACCTCCCCTCTCTAGGCCTGGCTCTCAATCCACTGAGCTACCTAGCTGCCCCCTACTTAATCTCTTCTTAATAATTGTACTTAATTACATTTAATTAAGCTAAATACATCTGTGGCTTGGGTTACTTCCAAATAGGATAATCTGTTTACTTCTAGTTATATTTTGTGAGATCAGCAAAGCCTTAATTCTATTTTTTAAGTATATAACTTCTGTTGATAATTAGTTTTGTGGGACATGTGACTGGGTTGCTATTTTGTTTCCTTGGTATTTTGGAATATAGTATTTTATTTTCGTATGCATGTGTGTTGTGTGTTTGAGCATTTTGTTCTAGTTTCTATAAATGTAGAATAATGGTAGACAAATTGGCATATGAGATAAAGTATAGGACTTGGAGTCAGGACAAACCTGAGTTCAAATTCTGCCTCAGATACCTACTGGTTTAATAATTCTGCCTAAAACAATTAGCTACTTAGTTTGAGTTTCCTTATCTGTGGAATTGGGTTAAATTATTAGCGCCTTCCTCACCAGTTGTTGTGAGGTTTAAATGAGATAACCTGCAAAGTTATTTGCAAACTTTAAATTGTTACATAAATGCTAGTTATTTGACTTGCCTTTCCTTTGTACTTAAAGGCATTTCTCTTGGTTGTTTATATTATTTATTATTGAAATTTTTAAGTATAATCATTTGGAATTTGAAGCATTATTTTGTTTTCTTTTTCTTCTGGTGATAATTTCTGGATTCTCTTGATTAATGCCTTGTCTCCATTCAGAGGCTCTGGACATTTTTTTTTCTTATATTATTCCTTCCATTTTTTGTTCATTTTTAATTTTTTTTTATTTTTGTCATGTACTTCAGGGAGACCTATGGTCCTTAAATGACTTTTGTACACCCTATCTTACAGGGAATTCATGTGTTCTGTTAACATGTTTGCTTTATGCTTCTGTTTTGCCAAATTTGCCTCCTGTTACAACTTTTGTGTTTCAAATCTATAATAATCTCTCACATAGTTACTTCTAAGAAGAGAGTCTCCATCATTCCACTTACTATATTATTTATACTTTTTAAATTGTGTGTTGAGAGTTATGATTTCAGTGCAGTTGGGACCTAAGTTATGCAGTAGGTGTGGTGTTGGAAATGGAGTCAAAAAGACCTAAATTCAAATATTGCCTCAGACGCTTACTAGCCTTATGTCTCAGGGCAAGTCATTTAAACTACCTGAGTCTCCACTTTCCCAGAGGTAAAATAGATTCTAGATGTCTCAAGCATGTGTGTATGTGTGTGTGTCTTTGGTTTAATTTTGTTTTCTTTACAAACGTAGAACAATAGCAATAATAGCTCCTAGCTCATAGAGTTTGTAAAGATCAAATGCAAAATGCTTTGCAAAATTTAAAGTGCTATAAAAATGCTATTGTTTTTATTTTTCCAATTTAAATACTTTGCTTTTGTAGGAGGTGAAGTTAAATTTATTTTTTGGTGCCTTCTATGATTTTTTTGCTTTTGTTCTATGATCTCTCACCTCTTGATGATCTCTTTCCCCCCCTTTGGCCACATAGATTATTTATTCTCTTTTAATATGCCAAAATTCATTGAATTTGTTTTATTACTTAGTCTCTTTTTAATAATTATACTTATTTTTCTTTCTTGTACTTCTATGACTTGGGCTGCTTTCAAGTAGGATAATCTGTTTATGACTAGCTGAATTTGGGGGGGGGGATACAACAATCCCTTAACTCTTTTTTAAAGTTTACAAGATTCTTTCACTGGGTAAACAATGGTTCATTTTCCTTCCTATATATTTGTTCCAAAACTTTCAATTTCTCTTTGAGGTTTTATTCTTTTTTTTTGTTGTTTTTATTAACCTCTCTATTGAGTTCTCCTTTTAAGAATTGGGTTTTTATTCAAATTTTCTCTAGGGATCTTTTGATTTTTCTGTTTTTACTTTATATCTCCAATCAATTACCTTTGGAAGTCTTTACTCTTGTTTTCCTCTCTCTACCACTACTGCTCAGATCCCTGAGACTGGGTTGTTGGGTTACCTTGGACTCCTTACTTTTGGGCATACAAAGATCAGCTAGAATTGTGTCTTTTCCAGGAGTGTCCTCCAGTGGAAGAGAACTATCCCCAAAGGGGTTTCTAGGCTCCTTTGCCCTCTAACCTGTCATTTTGAACATTATACGAATCTTTAATAGTAGCAAGATTTTCTACCCTCTTTGCTGTTTTAGTCCTTTCTCATTCTTTCCCGTGAGTGAGTAGAATCAGTGTCTGTCTTGAGCAGTCAGAAGTAGAGTCAATCACTGTCTTGAGTCAACTTCCTACAGCTAAATCCTGAGTCACAGCCTACATTATTGTGCTTTTACTAAGTTCAGGATACAAAATCTACATGGTAGTATTCAAGTTCTGTGTTGCTTGCTCATGTGATTTTTACCTTGTGCCAAGGACTGTCTTATTATTTTGTTAATTCTGCTGCAATTATTCCATGACTTGTACCTAATTACTTTCTTTTGAAGCTGTAGGGTACAATAAATATGCAATACAATAAATAACTATCCTTCCACTTTGCTACTAATATCCTATGAACTTCAATTTTAAATTAAATGGAATAGGGAATGAATACAAAAATAGCATTATATATGGGGTCAGGAATGCTAATGTTTAGAACTACTGAAACTAGGTAATGGAGTCTAAGAACAACACAAATAGTTTCTTAGCCTCTTTGAAGGCATGAGACAACCCAAGAAGGCAAAGAAGTTTCACCTGAGATGATAATATTAACCAAAAATAAGAATATAGTCCTTAATTATCCCTCCTCTGTTTCTCATACAAGGAGAAAAATCATCAGATTCAAAAGCATTGATCAAAAATTTGTCAAGAAGGATATAACAGCCCAAAAAAGTGAGAAACTTATTTGTGGACTTAGCTTCCTTCAACAAATTCAAGCCAAGAGGATCAAATAATCCAAATGACAGAACATTTCAAGAAAAGTCAGAGATAATTACTGAGACTGTTCAAAATTATTGAAAGAACCCAGAGAATAGAAATAGTACAGACAAATAAACATGACCTGACTTTCAAAAATGGAATAAGAAAAGAACCTGAAAACTATAGAAAGGAAAGTATAACTTTTACTCCTTATAAAATTCTAGAATATATTATTAACAAATTATTTTGAGCCTTTAGAAATTAAAGTAGGAATCATTAAAAATCTTTATGGCTTAATCAAGAGCAAGTCTTGTCTTGAGATCCTCAGTTTCCCTCAATTTTCTTTTCTTTTTTCTAGAGCTACAAGATAGGCAAAATGAAAAAATGTTCTAGACACTTTCCCTACATTTCAGCAAAGCAAGTGATAAGGAAGTTCCTTTATTCAGGAATTCCACAAACTTTAATAGCATTTAGCCTTCAAAGTGAGGGAAGTATATCCTTCTGGTCCTCACACATCTTTGATCACATCAGTAGTATGATATTCAGTCCTAAGTACCAAGTTTTCAAAAGGGCATTGACAATCTGGAGTTTATTTATTTTAATTTTTATTTAGAATATTTTTCCATGGTTACATGATTCATGATTCCCACACACACACTTTCTCCTCTCCCCCTTCCAAAGCTGACAAGCAGTTCCACTAAGTTATACATGTATCATTGTTCAAAACCTATTTTCATGTTATTCATATTTGCAGTAGAGTGATCTTTTAACATCAAAACCCTAATCATATCCCTATCACACTCTGTGGTTGATATATTTTTCTAATGCATTTCTGTTTCCACAATTTTTCCTCTGAATGTGGATAGTGATTTTCTCATAGATCCCTCTAAGTTGTTCAGGATCACTGCATTGCCACTAATGAAAAAAGTCCATTACATTTGATTGTACCACAGTGTATCAGTCTCTGTGTACAATGTTTTCCTGGTTCTGCTCCTTTTGCTCTTCATCAATTCCTGGAGGTTGTTCCAGTTCCCATGGAATTCCTCCAGTTTATTTTTCCTTTGAGCACAATAGTATTCCATCACTAACATACACTACAATTTATTCATCCATCCCCCAATTATTGGACACCTCATTTTCCAATTTTTTGCCATCACAAAGAATGCGGCTATGAATATTCTTGTACAAGTCTTTTCCTTATAATCTCTTTGGGGTACAAACCCAGCAGTGGTATGTCTGGATCAAAGGACAAGTATTCATTTAAAGCCCTTTGTGTCTAGTTCCAAATTGACCTCCAGAATGGTTGGACCATTTCACAACGCCACCAGCAGTGTACTAGTATCCCAATTTTGCCACATCCCCTCCAACATTTATCACTTTCCTTTAATATCATAATCTGGAATTTATTTAAAAGAATATGACTAGGGTGATGAAGAGACTGGAAATCATAAAATGAGATTGTCTTAGAAGTTCTGGAGATAGTTAGCCTGGAGGAAAAGAGAATTTAGGGGGATACAATAACTGACAAGTACTTTTAAAGTTATGTAGAGGAGGCCCAAGATTATGATTAAGAGATTAGATTACAAAGAAGCAAATTTAAGATAGACCTAAACAAAAATTCACTAACAATTAGAACTGCCTTTAAAAAAAATTAGATGCTAACAGCAATATAATTATCCAGGACAATTCTGAGGCACTTATGAAAAGAAAGTTATCCACATCTAGAGAAAGAACTATTGGAATAGAAATGCAGATGAAAACATATGATTTATCACTTGTTGGTTTGGCTAGAGTATTTGGGATTTTGGTTTTATTAGATTATTCACTTACAAAAATGAATCATCTGGAAATATGCTTTGAGTGATAATACATGAATAACCCATTGGAATTACTTGTCAACTCCAGGGGGAAGAAGTTGAATCATGTCACTTTTAAAAACATGTGTAAATTTGTTATTGGATTAAAATAAAGATAAAATTAAAAATAAATAAATAAATCATGTGGTTGTGAGTAGCAGATGTCAAAGTAAACAAATAGAAGGGAAAAATTTTAGGTGAAATTAACTGCTGAAGGTGGTAGTAAGTGCACTGTCACTGGAGAATACACTATGACAATTTAAAGGTAACCTCAGAGATCCCTTCGAGCTCAATATTCTAGGATCCTGTTATACTTTAATGAGATTTTTAAGAACTGTATGCTTTCTTTGTGGACAAAATGGGTCTGAACGTATTAAATGACCAGATCTCAAAGGTAGTTATTAATGAATTAATGGCAAATCAAAAGTGGTTTTTGGAAATAATTCCAGGAATCTGTCCTTGGCTTTATGGTATTTAATTTCTCATACAACAATTTATATGCATAGAAAGACAGACAGATAGGTAGGTAGATAGATAGATAGATAGATAGATAGATAGATAGATAGATAGATAGATAGATAGATAGATAGATAGATAGATAAATGAGGTAGGTAGGTAGATGGATGGATGGTTAGATGAATGGATGGATGGATGAAATGAATATCTAATTTGCAGATGATAAAAAGTAGGAAGAATGACGAATACCGTTGTATGAGAGTCCAAAAGGATATCAACTGACTAAATATAAACTTAAGAAATATATACTGAATTTCATGAAATGAAATTGTTAGAAGTAATACACATGTTTTTAAGAATAAATATGGGGAATATGGTGGGATTCAAGTCCAATATAAGTCAACAATGACACATTACAATTTAAAAGACTAATATGGATTTAGCCTACTTTGATAAAGCTATAGTGTGCAAAACAAGGGAAGTGATAATCTCATCATATTCTACTCTGTATACCATATCTGGGGCAGTGTTCAGTTCTGGTCATCATATATCTTCAAAGATTTGACAAGGTAGAGTATATTCAAATGAAAGTGACAGATATGTTGCTGTAACTCAAGATAGTGCTATAAGTTATTATATTGAAGGGACTAGGTATGTGTAAAGAAGTGTATAGCAAGAATTTAGAATCATAGGTCCTGAATTTGAATCCTGGTTTTGCCATTATCCATATGTCTTTGGCCAAGTAATTTATCCTTTCTAGTACTCAGTTCCTTCCACTACAAAATGAATGTTTGACTAGAATTCCTTTCTGATTCTAAATTCCTCTCTGTCTCTCTGTCTGTCTGTCTGTCTGTCTCTCTCTGTTTCTCTGTCTCTGTCTGTCTGTCTGTCTGTCTGTCTGTCTTTCTCTGTCTCTCTCTCTCTGTCTCTCTCTCTGCCTCTCTCTGTCTCTTTCTCTCTCTCTCTCTCTCTCTCTCTCTCTCTCTCCCTCTCTCTCTCTCTCTCAATGTGTGATCCTCTAGATCTGTTTAGTATGGAAACTTAGAAGATGCATGGAGCTGTCATCAAATATTAGAAGGAATATCCTGGAGAAAAGGGGCAAGACTTGCTCTGTGTGTCCACAGAGGGCAGAACTAAGCTTGATTGATGAAAATATGCAAGGAAGGAAGATATAGTGTGAATGAAAGGATTCCTAACAAGAGTTTTCCAAAAGCACAGTGAGCTGCCTTGAGAAGCAGGGTATTACTTCTCAAGAGAGGTTTTAGAGTGAAAACAAAGATGTTATATAGAGGGATTTGGTGCAGCTACGTGTCCATCCTGGTGGTCTGAGTAGCCTTCCAACTCTAGGATTCTGTTTTCTGTATGAGTCTCAGTTTCCTTATCTTTAAAATGAAGGGGTTGGATTAGATGACCTCTATTGTCTTTTTCAGCTGATAATCTTATGAACCTACATGAACTGCAACGTCACATAGGACAGAGCCTAGACTTTGGAATTGGTTAAATTTGATTCAACAAATACTTATTAAGTACCATCTATATGTAGAATGTATTCCTTACAAAGGAGAAAAAAGGAAAAATTTTTGAGTATGAGGAGTTTGAATTTCCTCTGATTCTTCCTAGCTGTGTGACCCTTGTCAAGTCATTTAACCTCTGAGTCTCAGTTTCCTTAGTTGGTAAACAGTCATAATAGCACTTATCCTATACACCACACTACATTATTCTGAAGAAATCACTTAGTAAATTATGAGGCAATATATAAATGCACCACTTTCATCGTTATTCCTGCCAAAAAGTACAGTCCCCATTAATAATTCTTTGATCTTCAGACTGACACATTTCCAACAAGTATATACTTAGAAATATACCATCACCCTCACATTCGTTTTTGGAGATGTGCAGATAACACATATTTTTTTTAAAAATTAACTTTTGACATTACTTTTTTTTCCAAAGGATTTACAAGGATTGAAGTTAATAAGCATAAGAGATGGGAACTGTGTTACCTTGTAATCTTCCTCTTGACCTTGTGCCCCCAGATTATTTCTTTTTCAGGTAATTAGAGTACACATGCAGAAGCAGTATTAAATCTTCATAATTTCATGACCTGACCAAGTTCTTTTTTTAATCTTTTCTCCTTTAAAAATTATCTTTTTAAAATGAGTTTCAGTTGGTATTATTGAATTGTCCTTCCCATTCCCTAAAGTTAGGTTTTATTCATAAGGACAAAAGAAATCCTTTTTCTAAATTATTAAAATGTACCTAACATTTAACTATTCCTCTGGGATAGTGCAACACCTGCCTTTTGTTTTTATTTTTTCATGACAAAGTATATAGCATAGGATTCCTTCTAATCTTTGAATTTTGAAAAATATTTGTATAGACAGAATAGTTAATTATATTTCTTCCCCTTCCAATTAGATAATACATACATTTTTACAGTATCCCATCATCTTTGTGGAACCTAAGCTGTAGATTATTGGGAAGATTCATTTTCACTGGAACCATGGGAGTAATGCAAAAAATCCTAAAAAAGAATAGCCCAGATTTACATAGCATTTGAAAGTTTGCAAAGAGATTTATCTATACTATCTATATATTTCTCAAACAGCCCTATGAAGTTTATTATCATCATTTTGCAGGTGAAGAAAATTGGCCTCAGACAGGTTGCTTTATGTATCTAGTAAGAATCTCTAGCAGAATTTGAACCAAGGTCTTTCTAACTCGAAATCAATCATTTTACTCATTACTCTATACTGTTTCTAGGACTACTTGACTCAAAAAAAGAAAAACCTTATTAGGTACTTAGCAAAAGTTAAACTATTAAGCAATTGATATTCCAATGACCATCTGAATCTTCTTCATCATACTTCTTGCTTTTTCTCCATGAAAAATATTATGAGACTTTAGAGGACAATGTAATGAGTAGGGGACTAGCCTCGGATTTGGAAGGATATTTAGTTCAAGTTTTTTGTATGACCAAGAGCAACTTCTTTTTTTAAGATGTTCTAGATTATGGAGGGACATAAGTGTCATACTAAGGAGTCTGAACTTTATATGATAGGCAACAGGGAAATCTTAAGACAAAAGCAACATGGCCAACATATGTGTAAAATGGTTTTGTTAATAATTCAAAAGACAAGGGAAAATACTAGGTGGGAATTTCATTGAAATGGCACAGAGTAGATTATAAATGAAAGTCTTACCAGAGAGATAGCAATAATAAGAGAGAAGAGCCAACAGATTTGAAAAATCAACATTTAGAGTGGAGAGAATTATATAATCAATTAACCATAAGAAATTAAAAAGAAGGAAGAGTGAAAAAAAGTAATGTTACAAACTGAGCAGTCTAAGAAGAGTTGGTACCATTGACAATTTTTCTGCCAATTACATTTAAAAACAGTTTCCAACACTTTTCAAAGTATATTGAGTCATGAATTCTCTCCTGCCCTCCCTTATCCACCCAGCCCCTAATTCCCCTCAAAATTGGAAGCAATCTCATATAGATTTTACATGTGCAATCATATAAAATGTTTTCATATTAATTCTTTTGCAAGGAAAGTCAAATTGAAAAAATTAAGAAAGCGTAAAAAGTTTGCTTTGGTTTGGATTCAGGCTCAGTTCTTTTTCTCTGGAAGTAAATGGCATTTTTTGTCATGAATCTTTTGGGATAGTCTTGGATCGTATTACTAAAAATACCCGTTATTCACAGTTGTTCATTGTATAGTATTCTTGTCACTGTGTACAGTGTTCTGGTTGTGCTTATTTCACTCTACTTCAATTTATGTAATTCCAGGTTTTCCTGAGCTCCTCCTGCTTATCATTTCTTACAGAACAAAAATATTCCATTACAATCATATAATATAACTTTTTCAGCCATTCCCTAATTGACTTATATACTCACAATTTTCCAAATCTTTACCCCCTTAAAAAGAACTGCTTTAAATATTTTTGTACCTAGAGGTCCTCCCTCCCCCCCCAATTTTTTTTTATCTTTGAGATACAAACCTAGTAGTCATATTGCTAGGTCAAAGGGAATGTGCTGTTTGATAGGCCTTTAGCCATAGAAGCCAATTGCTCTCCTGAATGATTGAATCAATTCACAACTCCCCAACAATGCATTTGCATCCCAGATTTCTGATATTCCCCTCCAAGTTTTGTCTTTTTCCCTTTCCATCATGAGAGGCAATCTGACTGGAGTGGAATAGTACCACAGAGTTGTTTTAATTTGTATTTCTATAAATAATGGACATTTAGAGCATTTTTTGCATGACTATAGAGAGCTTTAATTACTTTGTCTGAAAACAGCCTGTTCATATTCTTGGACAATTTATCAATTGGAGAATGACTTATATTCTTATATAATCAATATATTATATATTCAATATATATTCAATAATATATAATCAATAATATTACTTTATATATTTGAGAAATGAGGCCTTTATAAGAGAGAATTTTTTAAAAATTCCTTTGTATTACTTTCCATCCTCCACCTCCCCGAATTTGCCCTCTTCTCTATCAGCACCACTATTTTTCTATTATCCCCTTCCCTTCCTACCTTTCTACAGGGTAAGATAGCTTTCTATGCCCAATTGGTTATGTATGCTCTTCACTCATTAAGCCATTTCTGATGAAAGCAAGGTTCACATGCTCTCTTCCTCAACCCCTCCATCTTCCCCTCTACTGTGAATGTTCTTTAATGTCTCTTTTATGTACATAATTTATCCTATTACATTTTTCTCTTTCTCTCTTCCCAATGTATTCCTCTTTCTCATGCCTTAATTTTATTTTTTATATCATCCCATTATATTCAACTCACACCCTCACCCTTTGTCTATGTCCTTCTAACTATCCTATTAATGGCAAAGCTTGTTGGCAAGAATCATCTCCCCATGTAAGATGTACACAGTTTAACTTCAATGACTATCTCCTGATTTCTTTTTCTATGATTCTCTTGAAATTTTCATTTAAAAGTCAATTTTTCCCTTCAACTCTGATCTTTTCATCAGGAATGTTTGAAAGTCCTATATTTCAGTGTATGCCCATTTTTTCCTATGAAGGATTATGCTCATATTTGCTGGGTAAATGATTCTTGGTTGAAGTCCTAGCTCCTTTGTCCTCTAGAATATCATATCCCAGAGTCTCCTATTCCTTAAGATAGAAGCTTCTAAATCTTGTGTTATGCTTACTGTGGCTCCATGATATTTAAATTATTTCTTTTTGGCAGCTTGCAATATTTTCTCCAGGATATGAATGTTTTGGAATTTGGCTATAATATTCCTGGGAGTTGTCCTTTTGAGATCTCTTTCAGGAGGTGATTGGTGCATTCTTTTAATTTCTATTTTGTCTTCTTGTTCTAGAATATCAAGGCAGATTTCCTTCATAACATCTTAAAAGATGATCTCTATGTTCTTTTTCTGATCATGGCTTTTTGGTACTCTAATAATTATTAAATTTTCTCTCCTGAATTTATTTTTCAGGTCAATTGTTTTTCCCTTGAGATATTTCACTTTTTTCCTAATTTTTTTTTCATTCTTTTGACTTTGATTGTTTCTTATTGTCTCACAGAGGCATTAACTTCAACTTGCCCGATTCTAATTTTTAAGGCACGATTTTCTTGAGTGATCTTTTTTTATTTGGCCAATTCTACTTTGTAAAGAGTTCTTTCCCTCAGTGAATTTGTTCATCTTTTTTCCTAAACAGCCAATTCTTTCTTTCAAGAAGTTTTCCTCTGCATTTTTGTATATCTTTTTCCATGTGCCTAATTCATTTTAAGAAATTTTCCTCTTCTTTGGATTTTGGGCCTCTTTTACCAATTGACTTATTCTGTTTTTATAAGGTTTTATTTTTTTCAGTATTTTTTGTGCCTCCTTTACCAGACTGTTGACTCTTTTTTCATAATTTTCCTGTATCAATTTCCTTTCTTTTCTCAATTTTTCTTTTACTTCTCCTATTTGATTTTTTAAATCCTTTTTGAGCTCCTCCATTTTAGGCTTGAGAGCAATTAATGTTTTGTTTTGTTTTTCTTGGAGGCTTTGGATATAATACTGTTGATTTTGTTTTCTTTTGGTTTTGAGTCTATACTGTCATCAAAATAAGTTTCTATATTTGTTGTTGTTGGCTCATTTTTCTGCCTTTTTTTTCTTTTCTTTTAGTTTAAAAAATTGTTAAAGTTGGATTCTGTAAATGTGGTGAAGGGAGTATTGTTCCAAGCTTAAGTTTTTATGTGGCTGCCTTTAGAGCTAGCCCTGAGGTTCTACCAGCTTTCAGTTCTTCCAAGGGTATATAATGTAAGGAATGGTGTGTTTAATACTCTCTCAGCTCATGCTCTAGTCTGTGAGTAATCCTAGGCACTCTTTTACCCTTTGTAACTGTGACCAGGATCCCATTCTCCCCTGTGGCTATAAGTGGGGGGGTGTATGCTGGTACTCCTCTTCACCTTGCAATTATGCCCCAGGATTGTGACTTGTTTCTTAGTATAATTAATGCAACAAGAGTCTTCCACCCAGAGACAGTAAAAGAACCCCTGTAGTCAGTCTCCTTCTCAGCAATTTCCTATTCCCCCTTACCATCTGTGGCCGAGAGTTTCAGAAGTCTTTGTTGATTCTTTAGCTGTGTTCAAAGCCTGTTGCCTTGGTGCTCTGTGCTCTGACTCCATCTTGGTGCATTAGATATGTCATGCTGGCCTTCTAAGTTGTTGGGGGCTAAAATTTTACTTCATCTTATCTTTTTGTGGCCTATGACATTCCAGAATTTGTTTTGGGGTGATACATCATAGCTTTTAGGAGGGTGATTCAATAGTAGAAATCAGGTGGGTCTCTGTACTTCACCATCTTGGCAACTTCTCAGCAAAGAGGATCTTGAACTTTTCAGTAAAGAGGCCATACCCTAAGATCAAGAAGAAAACTTAGACGTCACTAAGTCCAGTCCCTTCATTTTATACATGAGGAAATTGAGGGCCAGAAGTGAAGTGATTTGCCCCAGAAATTTTCTTAAAATTCTAGGTTGTTGATTTGGAATCAGTGGAGGGAGTTTCCATACCAGGAGTTTCCCATCCAATAAAATCACAAGTCCTGACCAAAAGGAGAAACAAACAAGCAAAAACATGCTAAGAATAGTCAGTGAAGCACAACTGCCATTAGTTTTATTTAATTAAACACTGACAGCAAAACTGTCAGGTTGCTAAAATGGCTTCTTCATAATATGCTGCTTATTTCCCTGTTGTTGGCTAAAACCTAAGTGTGGCAATTTTGCTTAGCAGTTATTTATATACTTTTTTATTCAAAATGAGAATCTTAAACCCCACATTTTCAGTTAATTTGAGGAATAAAGATCATGAGCGATTTACAATGTAATTGTGAGGACAAGCAGCACATCTCATAGACCAGTGACAGAGATAAGAGACTTTCTGCCAGCAGGGAAGAACTACTCTAATGAGGGAAACTCCCTGCTTGATCTAATTTGGAGCCAAGAAGAGCTTTAGGAATGGCTAAGAATTAATCTTTCTATTTATCCAGAGTGAAAGGAGACAATTAAGTGTAAAAGAAATAAAATGTAAATGGGCAGATTTTTATTTCCTCTAAAGCAACATTCTGACTTCCTAACAGATTAAAGTATATAAAGTCAGCCTTAGCTTTGTCACTTGTTTTCTTGATCAGTCTGTGGAGGAAAGGACTGTCTAAAACAGAATTCCTATGTAGGAAGAGTCCTAAAAGGCATGTGGCATAGCCCAAAACTGAACCAGAATGCACTCTACAACAGTCATTCACTTTTCATTTGAATGCTTCCAGAAAGGAAAAAAAAAGTTACTACTAATCAAGGCAGCCAATTTATTTTTTGATTTTTAATTAATTTATTTATTTGTTATATTCAAACATCCAGGTTCCTCCCTCCTTTCCTTTTCTCCCTCCATTAGAGAAGGCATCATATGACCAGAAGATATATGTATATATAAAACTATGACTTGCTTATTTTTATTTATCAGTTATTTCTCTGGAGGGGAACTTAGATAAGTCATTCTTCAAACAATATTTCTGTTGCTCTGCATAATGTTCTCGTTGTTCTGCTCATTTCCCTCTTTTATAACGTCATGTAGCTCTTGCCGTGTTTTGTTTTGTTTTGTTTTAGTTAACCTGTCTGTCATTTCTTATAGCCCAATAGTATTCCATCATATCCTACAACTTGTTTAGCCATTCTGCAATTGATGAGCATCCCCTCAATTTCCAGTTCATTGCCAAAGAGAGCTGCTAGAAATATTTTAGAACATATAGGTTTTACCATCTTGTGGTATTACTGGATCAAAACCACCAACAGTGTATGTGTCTCCATTTTTCCACATTCCTTCCAATATATATCATTTTCCCCTTTTATTATTTTAGCCAATGTGATAGGTGTGAGATATTTCAGAGTTGTTTTGATTTATATTTCTCTAATCAATAAAAAAATTAGAGCAGTTTTTCATATAGTTATCTATAGCTTTGATTCTGTCATCCAAAACTCTGTTCATATATTTGGACCATTTATCAATTGGGGACATGCTCTTTTTCTTACAAAAACCCTCTCTATATTATATATAAGACCTCTATCTGAGAAACTATAAATTTTTTCTCAACCTAATATTTTCCTTCTAGTCTTGCCTACTTTTGTTTCACTTGCATAGAACCTTTTTAATTTATTGTATTCAAAAGTTTACATCATATGATGCTTTCTATCTCTTGCTTTTTTTCAAAAGTTCTTCTCCTATCCATAAATCTAATATGTAATGTATTCTGTTCTCCTAATTTGCTAATGATAGCTTCCTTTATGAACAACTCTAATTAGCAGTTTGGGGACAGCAAAAAGGGACACTGTAGATAGAGTACCTGGTCTGGAGTCAGAGAGACAAGTTCAAATCCAGCCTCAGACACTTAATAGCTGTGTGACCCTGAGCAAGTTACTTAACCCTGTTTGCCTGTTTCCTCATCTGTAAAATGAGCTGGAGAAGGAAATGGCAAACCACTCCAGTATCTTTGTCAAGAAAACCCCAAAAGGGTAGACAAGTTGGACAAAAATGAAAACAACTGAAAAGCAACAATTAACACGGTGTTTTTTTTCCCCCTTTGTAGAGCTAAACGTTTCTCTACAATTATTTTTTAAAATCATTATTTCTCAATAAGTTCTCCCATTCAGGATCAAATAGGAAAAGCCACCTAATTCTTCCCTATGAAACTATTTGAATATTTGAAATATTTGATTAATTTTTATCTCCTCTTAGGTTGTGGAGACTTGTCCCCATAAAGGCCATTTTAAGGAGGTAAGCCCAAGGGAAAACTGATAAATTCTACCTTCTGGAGAATAATAGTGCAGATAAAATGACAACTGCGATAGGAAAGTAAACAGAATAGACAGAGAGGCAGAAGGCAGAAGCTAAAGAGTAGTGGTCTCTTTTGATTGTGGATCCACTACAGTAAAAAATTTAATGAGCACACCAATAAATGTGTTTATTTTCATTCCTTTATAAAGTAGGCATATGTACTAGCATACTAATGTATGTTTTATATTATAAAGCATACAAAAGTAGAAATTAAAAGGATGAGATGAAAATTAAAGCTATTTTCAAATTTTATTTTACAAAATATTTTCATGAACAATATTATTATTACTAATTACTAGCGAATGAAGCAATTAAATATGCTTCATTGTGTTTTAAAATTTTGATTTAGCACTTTGTGATACAATTATTCAAAGTTCATTTTCTTCTGTTACTTTATTTTCATGGTTGGCAAAGCAGAAAAAGAAACCTCAGAAAAAAATATGGATCCAAATGTAAGAAGTGCATTTTTGGCAGTCCTGATGAAATTTTTCTATTTTATTCTCCAATTATACAAAGGTTTTCATTGAAATTCAGCTAACGGTTTTGTGTCTTCTTTGATACTGGTCATTTGTTTTTGAAAACTAATCAAAAGGTGTTGCTTTTTTATGTTTTTAACAACTCTTATAAACAAACACCTACTAAGTATCAGGCACTGTAGTAGTCTCAGAGGATAGAAATACAATGTGCTTAAAATAGAAATATGCTGGAGCCAGCTCAGGCTGGCTCATGAGATCCATTTTTTTTTTAATTTTCAGCATGAGCTGAATGAATACTTCAGAAATGGACAAACCAGATCTGATTTTACTTTTTTTGTTGACCATCTAGACAAAAGGAAATGAAAGAGAAAATGTTAATATGGATTAGACTTAAAAGTGTGTTAAAGGTATAGTTTTGATTGTTTTCTTTTGTTTTTCCTGGAGAGCTGGTTATAAAACATTTGCCAGCATATTCCTGGCTCAAAACCACTGAAATTCTTTGCTTAGGAAAAAATTTGAACAGATTTAAAGATTTCATTTCCAAGTTTAAAGTGTGAGAATTCTTACAGGTGGCACTTCAAAATAATTTTCAGAAAAAAAAAACTTAGTTTTAAAGCATCTTGCTAATTATGAAGACTTCATAATATCATTAGCAAATATCTCAAGACATTACACAATGAGGGAAGTTCCCTATTAAGTAGACATAAATCCATATTTCAAATAATTCTAATAATTTGTTTAATTTGCCAATCTCTTCTCAGATCTGATTAGATTGTTTTACTTTCCTCAGGATGTGGTTCTACCATTCTCTTCTTTGATTGTGCTCCATTATTAGTATAATCTTCAAACTTATTGTATTTTATTTCAGGAATCTTCTTAAGCCACTTGACCTTTTTGTGATATTTAGTTTAGTTCAAATTACATCATATATTCCATAAAGATACATTATGTAGTACATAGCAATACATGGACAATAGCCCCCTCATTTGAGTGAATTGGGGTGACACTATAAATATCTCCCACTCTTCCTACACAATGCTTCACATACTATATGTAACACAACATCTAACATATTAACAGAGTCAGGGTACTATTGTCAGTTGCATATTAAATATGAGTAAAGCTTAATTTCTTCCTTATTTCAAAATAAACAGAATCAGTTCTAACATTTTTTGAAAACATGAATTTTTTTCAAAGAGATTGATATATTAGAGAATAATTGTAGTACAACTTGAATTTGGAGTTTGCTTATACTCTGTTTCTTCCTCCAAAGATTGAGCACTCAGAGTTTTGTGCCACTTCATAATAATTCACAAGGTGCAATTCTTCCCAGGTCCACTTTCACATACAAAAGATAAGGTCTTATCGAAAGTAAAGTTCCATATTTATTCTATATTTTCTCATTCAGTAAGTACGATGGGCAGAGGAGGACTGGACTGCCCTGCTCCCTAACATCCACCATGCCCTGAGGCCTCCAATGCCCAGAGTTAATGCTGCCTGCTCAACTTTCATGAGATTGTGACAGCATAGCCTTTGTGAGAACCAAGGCTCAGGCCATGTAGCAGCCTGAGGATGTAACACTGTTACTATTTATTGTAGCATTTATGTGTTTCTTAACTATTATGTATATAAAATTTTGCTAGCATTTCTATTCGGTTTTTATCTTTTTATGTCATTAATGATGTTTTTGAGTATTATGTCCCCACTAACATTTTTCCCATAAGCCTTCTGGTTTTTATTGCTCAGTTTTGTGTACTACATTGCTTTGGGGGAATACATAAGTTTCTTAATAGCAGAACAAACTATACAAAAATGTTCTAATTTTATTAATTGCACCCTAATGACTTATCTTGAATATATATATATTGAAATATATATACACTACTTTGAAGACTACCAGTTTGATGAATTGTTATTTTGATCAAAATAAATAAAGTAAATATGTACATATCTTTAGAAATGTCTCTTCTTAAGACTTCCCTCTATCCAACATTATTTTCTTAAGTAATCTTTTTTAAAGAAATGATATTATCATATATGTATATATATATATAATAAAAGTATTATAATGATAAGATCATAACTGAATTTGAGGTTAGGGAGACCTGAGTTTGGATCCTTCCTTTTGTGGAAAGGAAACAAGAACAAGTTCTGAACTTTCTGCCACTGTGTTGTAACAAGCAACAGTGGGAATATCCATAGAAAAGAAATTGTCAAGCCTGACAGTTGATGGGGGAAAGGGGCAGTGGATCATGTGACTAATACTTCCTGCGTGCGTGGAAAGTGTGAGGAGCTTGTTTTCCGAATCTCTGGATTGAGGTACCTCGACTTGCTTCAGCTGGAAGAGACAGGCCCAATCAGCTCTGAAAGTCAGAACTGTTCTTGTTGCTTGCTGTCTACTGCTAAGATTTTGGAATTGACAAAGCTAGCACAGATATAGCATAGACGGGAGTGGGAGAAACCCTCCACCAGCCTATGAGGCCTGGTCTTAGCTCCAAAACTGAGAAAGACTCCAACCTTATTTAGGGACCTCCCTCTTCCCTTTTTCCCTGATACCTCTCCAATCCGAACTAGTTATTAAAATTTCTCTTATTTTACTATTGCAGTCAGATAAGTAGACTATTTTTCTTGGGCATAGAGAGAACTGAACCTCAGGTCAGTCATCCAATTTCAAATGGTCCTTATAGGACCCCTACTGAGTGACCAAATTCTGGGGAAAGGCTTGTCCCTCAGAAGGGTTCATATTTAGCCTGCTCTGGGGCAACTTTGGCATCAATCCAGAGAGAAGACATCCCTGCAGGCTTTCATAAGTGGCTTATTTCTTGGCCACCCCATTTTGGTCAAAAATAGCCTCTCACCAGAAGACATCTCTCACCTTTGCCTCACCAGCAGCCATATTCCCTCTCTCCCTTAAACTCTTCCATTCCCTGCTACAGACCTTCCTCATCCCTTATTCTTCATATGCACCTCATTCTTTCCCTATAAATATTACACTTTAAAACTAAACTCGCTGTATGACCATGGGTAAATGCCTTAGCTTCTCTGAGATGTATATCCTCTAAAAATGAGGATAAAAGTACCTGTCCTAACATGAGATAAATTACATAAAACTTTTTATTAGTCTTTGTACAGCATTATTTTTATCTGAGTAGAGATGCCCCTTCAGAATCACAACACAAGCTTCTCAAAATGGAAATAATTGCTTACATTTCCGTGATTCCACAGGGTTGGACAAGTTGGCCTCTGAAGCCATTTTCTGCTTCTACATCATGGTTTAAACTTACTACATATTCTCTGTATTAGTGATATCTATTTCAAACTTTTGGCCGAATATTGACTTAGAAAATCATAAACAAACATCATCTACATTGTATTATTATTTTTTAAATTGTGCTCAACATATCCCAATTGCATTTTAATCTGGTTTGACTGGACACTTAGAAATTCAGGACATGATTTTGACACTTCTGTTCTAAATTATTAAAGCTAGGTAAAGGCAGGTATTAGGATTTGCACTTTCCAGCTAAGAGATATAAAGTAGAGTTATAATCGTTGTTGTTGTTCAGCCATTTCAGCCTTGTCTACGTTTTCCTAACACCATTTGGGGTTTTCTTGGCAAAGATTCTGGAATGGTTTGCCATTTCCTTCTCCATTTCATTTTACAGATGAGGAACCTGAGACAAACAGGGTTAAGTGACTTGCCTGAGGTCACACAGATATTTTAGTGGCTCTATCCATTGTGCCACAGGGCTTCCCAAAACACAGAAAGAGGGACAGACTTATAACTTATAACATATCTCACTTTTGTTTCCTTATAGTTTAGGCTCTCTTTACCTCTCTCCTAGATTTCTGCAATTACCTCCTAATGTCCCTTATATCCTTAAGTCTCTTCTCATTTCATTACATCCTTCACAAACCCACCAAAGTGATATCCAACAAGTACAAATTTGACACTTTAGCTCTCTAGCTAAATAAACTTCAGGAGCTCCCTATTACCTCTAGGAACAAGCATAAACTTCTCTGGTTAGTTGTTTTTAGTTTTTAAAGCCTTTCCCAACAATGCTCCAAACTATTTTTTCAACCCCATTATACTTTCCTTCCTATATTCTACAGCTTAACCAAACTGGTATTCCCCCCTGTTCTTCACAAATGACACTTCATGTCCTATTGCCTTCGTCTTTGCATTAGCCATCTACATTCCTGGAATGTTCTCAATCCTCCCTTCAATTTTATAATTCCTCACTTCCTTCAAGATTTAATTTCAATGCCACCCTTCAATAAGACATATTTCTGATATTCTAAACTGCTAATAAATTCCCACTGCAAATACCCAGTATATATTTTGCATTTATTATTTATTATATTTATTATTCATTTATTCTACTCTTCTTATAAATATTGCTGGTATTTTAGTGGAAAAGAGGAAAATGAAATGAAATTTAACTTAGAACTTAGATGTCATGGTCAGTATAACTGAATATTCTATCTGAATATATCTTGAGAATACTAAATTTGAGTAATAATGGCTGCCAGATATAAATATTGATACATCCAATATGTAATTATGTAATTATGCACTTAAGTATGTACATATGTTGTTTCCTCTGACAGAATGTAAGTTTCTAGGCAGCAGAGCATTTGTTTGTTTTTATAGGTACTGCCTGGAATACAGCAGGCATTTAATAAAGGAAAGTTGATTAATTGCTTAATTGAACTATTCCTGGTAATTATAGATCATTTTATTTCCTCCCTCTGATATGTATATATATATATATATATATATATATATATATATATATATATATATATATATATATATATATATAAACCAGAGATTTAGAGGTTTTCTCTACACTTTGTAGTATTGGGTGTATTTACTCTCCATTTGTAAAATTGTATAGTGTGGGGAGAATACAGAAAATAAATAATATTTTGATTTGAGAAAGGGTTTTTAAATTTTCTTTCATCATGATAATATGAATAATGACTTTATCAACATGATAACTGAAAAAACATAGTTGCCCACAGAAGGAACACAGGCTCAATACAGTGGAAAAATAAACTGGTCTTTAAGTCACGAGAACTAAGTGTAAATCCACATTTTGTCACTAATTGTGTAACCTTAAGCACTTTGCTTAACTTCTGTGGACCTCCTCAGTTTCCTACTTTGTAAAATAACATAGGTAGACATTGAAGACTCTAAGTCACCTTCAGATTCTATTCATTTATTCTACTATTCTTATAAATATTGTTGGTATTTAGTGGAAATAGTGGGAAAGGAAATGAAATTTAACTCAGAACTTCAAATGTCATAGTGAGTAAAACTAAATATTCTATCTGAATATATTTTGAGGACACCAGATTTGAGTAATAATGACTGCCAAACAGAGATGTTCACACATCCACTATGTAAACTGGGATAGAGAGAGCACTCTGGGCCTCAGCCTTTAACCCATTCTCCCTCTTGTCCTCCTGTATCTATGAGCTAGTAATAGATGTGAGTCTTACAAACAGATCTTTCTCTAATTGTATCTGTTTGTCATTCACAGCTGAATTTATGTATTCCTCTCAGATCTAGTGCAGGGGAGGGGGAGTTCCATAATCTTCACTTGCTCTTGATCTTGGTGTCTCAACAATGTCCCAGCCAAATCCCCTATTACATGCCAATTAAGCTCATTTTGATGAATCTGAGTCATCTGTGATTTATTGAACATAGCACAGAAACAAATTGCTAAAAAATTGAACGAAATTAGGTCACAGGTCAGTCATGAATAAGACCTTTGTCATCTTCCTTGGAATGCTTTTGTTATTTAAAAATTAATCTGTCTCATGCAATTCTAGCCTTTTATGAATTACTCATATATGTTGTCTTTGGAAAAAATACCCAAAAAATGAATCCTATCTACATGCTGCCAATAAGCACAATATAATTTTAGACTTTTACCACAAATAGGAAAAACAGACTCACAAATGGAAATGGAAAATATAAGAAAGCTCTATCAAAGGTATAGATTTGAAAGCTAATAGAGCCTGGTAATGAGGTCTAAGTGTATGACCTCATTATGCATTTAGGGCATGCAACCTAATATCCCAAGAA
Source organism: Monodelphis domestica (assembly GCF_027887165.1). NCBI lineage: Eukaryota > Metazoa > Chordata > Mammalia > Didelphimorphia > Didelphidae > Monodelphis > Monodelphis domestica. The sequence continues at coordinate 281,665,733 of NC_077229.1, read as the reverse complement.
GATCTTGGAATAGTCTGCAAAGGAATCATTAGGAGTGTTTTAGAAGTATTAAAACTATCAAGGAACACATTTTTGGATTATTAGAAATCTAATTCTGAAAATCATTTCAAAGTCTATGCAGTCTTTTCTCTGGTATTTAGGTGAAATAGTAGGCTTGTCTGTCCCATTTCTGAAAGCTGCCAAAAGAAAATTCAACCAACTTTCCCATTTACTCAGTCCATTCTCAAATGTTTTCCAACAAGACTTATGCCTTACATAGTGTAAGGCATGTAGACAGTGCTTTAAAAGTGCTTTCCAAATGAATACATTTTACATTTCCTAATCCAAATATAGATTAGTTCATTCCTAAAATGGAGAGACAACACTTTAGAGTGGAAAGAGGAATTGATCAGTCCTTTATTAGGCTGTGACCAAGAAGGATAATAGCAATACTTTGTTGATCAGCACAGTAAGACAATAGAATTCAGGATTTAGAATCAAAATGGCCTAAATTCTAATCCTGCCTCAGACATTTACTCACTGTGTGGCCCTGAGCCATTTGCTTAGCATGTCTTAGTCTGATACTTCAAAAAAGTGTCTATAGAAAAGCAACCCGGGTGGTGAGAGGCCTTCAGATCATGCTATAAGAAGCAGTTGAAGGAACTTGGGGTGTTGAGGGGTGACATTACCTGTCTTCAAAAGTTTTAATATCTACCATGAAGAAGAAATATTAGAATTATTTTCCACAGCCCCAGTTGAGTGGATGGGGAATGACTAGAAGTAATGGAGAAAAGTGAAAAAGGTAGAAATTGATTGAACAAATTCTTGTAATCTAGCAGAGCTGCTTCAGAACAAGCAAGTTGCTTCTGTAGTTAGTGAGTTTCCCTTTAATGGATACATTCAGAGGCTAGATAATATACTCAAGAGTTTTTTACCGACAGATTGGGTTTTATAACCTCTGAAATCCCTTCCAACTCTGAGATTCTGTGATTCAGTGAAGTATTGTTACCTAATAGAACAAGAAATAGCTGGCCTCCATCCAAGCCAGTCAGATAATCAAGTAAAGTCCCTCTACCTGGCAAGTAGCAAACATCTAGGTATTTAGATAACAAGTGTGTTAAGGATATCTACAAAGATATAATAGCAGAGAATAGGGAGCCAGGCATAAGAAACTAGGGTTCTTGGTCATTAAATCTAACTACTGTGGGCATTAAAACTCAAGAAGTTACAGGGGAATATATATTTCCTGAGAAAATGATATTCAAGATCAGAACAATATAAATAAGAGACTGATGCCACTCTGGTGAACAACAAACCCATAACTATTTCTATTTCCTCTGTTTAGCATCAGTTTTGGTCCCAGAGTTTCAGTATATGCCCCTAAGAACAAAAAGTTAAGTAGATACATTAGCAGGAAATAGAGCAGACCATTAAATCATTGTGGAGATATGAAGTTTTAATAGGATGATGTAATGGAGGAGGAAAAGGAAAGGAGTCCCCACCACTGAATTCAGGACCGAAATTTGGTCAAGATGAAATGGAGCTAAAGGGTGGAGAGAGAGGATAGACAGTTTCTCCCCTCTCCTTCCTCAATAAACCCACACTAGCTGTCTTCAGGGCTATTGACTACTTTTCTTCAGAAGCAGGGCTGAAGTAGACCCAGGACTAAGCAGCTTCTTCTTCCTTGGGGAGGAAATATAGTTCTCCTCCCCAAAACTTCTGGTCCCTCTCCCTAAATATTATGAGCAAGCACTAGATCTATAGAAATATCTATTTATTCTGAGGAACACACAAAGGATAAGGTAAGTGTGATTGAGGGATAAGGTATTGGGAAAGTGGAAAAACAGGAAGTCCCTAAAAACCTAACAATTTAATCCCTTCTCCTCAAATCCTACAGGGTAAAGCTTGACCCTCTGGGGTCAATTGTGAGAGCTGTCCTGACTTCTAACTGTCCTAGTTATGAGTCAAAGTTCAAGAACAGCTTTGGAGGAATGGAGAAGAAATCCTTTTGAGGTGCATCACTTTATATCAAAAGTCCTATCCACTCTTGCTGTCTTCCTCTGGATTCAGGGGGTCTAGATTCACATAAAGATGACCAGGGCTCAGGGGTGCTTTCAGAGTGACCTTCTGAAGGACTTCCCAAAGAGAAGTGAAGTTAACTGCTTGGATCTTCTCAGCTCTTCTCTGTTCTTTCTCTGAAATTCTCTGTTCCTTTTGTCCTTCCCTCGCTTATCTTGTTCCTCTGGCAGATTGAGTCTAAATTTCCTCCCTTACAATGGTAACTAATAGAATAAAAAATATGATCATATATGCATCTCAAAAATTTTTCTAAGCCAATGACCCCCTGAATTCAAGCAATAGTTGGTGCAAAGTCATTCTAATTCAGCAAATAACTGTTAAATGTTTACATTACACTGGGCTCCAAGAATATAGAAAAGGAATAAGACAGAGTCTCTGTCCTAATAGGAATTTACAGGGTATTTTTGGAGAGAGGGCATATGTACAAAAATAATAATAAAATTTAAATTATGGTAAATGCAAAGATAAAATGTAAACAAAATGCTATAAGTAATTGGAATATAAGTCATTTCCCAGTAGGAAAAGTAGAAAAGGCTTTTGGAAGTTGGTAGTGTAAGGGTTAATTTGGTAGGAGTTTGACAAAAGTGAGGAAAGCAGTTTGATAAAACACTTATTTTAATTTAAGAAGTACAGATAGAAAATAGAAAGGAGGAAAGAGAGATTAATACTCTAATACCTTTTGACTATACCTAAATTCCTAATCCTAACTAAAATTTCTAAAAAACCCTACTCTAACTGTCTTCAAGGACAGGTTCTTCTGCCTGGGCAGACCAGGCCTAATCTAACCTACCCTATCTAAATTTGATTCATTAGCCATCTATCTATACTAATAAATAAATAACTACCACCCACAACCTATTTGAATAAGGTTTTATCCTTCAACTGTCAATAATAAAACTCAGACTGACCTCCTGCTCTCTAGGGATCCAGAGGCAAAAAGCCCAACTGTCAACTGATTCTTTCCTTATATATCTTTCTCATCTCCTAGCTAATAGAATCTTCAGCTCTCTCACACAGATACCTGTAAGTTCTTTTCTACTTAGAAATCTTTCTGCCCTCTTTCCTGCCACTTAAAAAGACAGAAGGAGAGATTAAGAAAATGCCTTTAACAGTGGTATAAAAAAGTCTCTACAAGCAAACTTGAAATATTCAAGGCATAAAAAAGAGAGAGAATGATGATACAGAAGAATGGAAGTTTGGACTGTGTTTTGGAGTCTTTTGTATGAAATTATACTACCATATCTCTTAATTTTGACTGGGGTATGATTGGCCTGGATTTTTAGTGTTTTTTTTTTAAACAAGTTAGTACATTATCATAAAATGTATCATTCTTTCCCTGTGCTCCATCTCTTTCAAAAATGGTGACATAAAATTGAAATGACTGATCATCTGAGACATCTACATATATCTCCAAATAAAAAAAAATTCTCTGGTTATGTTCTCAGATACATCTGAGAGATCATTCTTGGCATGGCCTTTCCTGCAGTGAGGTCCAGATTTCATTCAAAAGTAGATAAATGGAAATTCATCCATTATCCTCCTGAGAGCTTCTGTGATGTTTAAGTACTGAGATGCTCAGAGAAAAGTAGTTTTGAAGGACTAAAGAGGATAAAGAACATCTTTTTTTCCCCTCTACTTCACATCAACAGGGCTAGTAGGTTTCAAGGCTCCTGGCTAAAAACGACTTGAAACATTATGTTTGTGTATGCATGCAATGGATATTTTTCTACTCATATCCATAAATATGGCATCTTTGTATAATATAATCATATATCATTAATCAAGATATGCCTCAAAGGGTTTTAAATCCTCAAAAATTTATGATTTGTCTTGTACTATATACCCCAAAATAGCAATAGAAAAAATCCCAAAGGATTTTATTTTCAGAAGCTCTATTATATCTACCAACCTCTGATTTACCTTATGTGGCAGGTAATGATGGAAAATGGTATCAGAAATGTTGAATAGAAAGATTTATAAAGATTATTGATCCCCAAACCCTCATATTTACAAATAAAGAAACAACCTCAGAAAGCACAAGTAGCTTGTGCATGATCAAACATCTAGTAAATGTCTGAGGCAAAATTCAAACTCAGATCTTCCTTATTTCAAGTTCAGTATTCTACCTATAATGCTATACTTATAGAGATATGCAGATAAATTACAGTAATGAATTAAGCATTCTGAGAGTGTTGGGTTGGTGGGAGAGATCCTGCAGTATCTAAAGAAGTCCTAAATATAATTCAGTACCAGGAAGAATCAACAGAACATGTACATGGAGGAGGTGTGGATGAGCTGCAATCTTCACTAGTGGAAGAAATATACACATCAAGAAGATTACAGATCCATTGGCCAGTTCTCCGAATGATAACATTTATTGCAAATATAAAGTGTTTAGCACAGTGGCAGGTGAATAGTAGAAGTTTAATAAATGTTTTATCAGCTGACTGTCTGGCTGACACTATCATTTATATTGACTTTTAATCTTACACTTCTGCTTGGCACCAGATTATAGAACCTGGAAAATGACTGGAAGTAACAAAGTAATAAATTAGAGCTTTTGTCTGAAGGAAAAATCCAGCAATTAAAATGATTCATAAGTTCAGTACTAGAATCAGTAAGACCTGAGTTCAGATAAGTTCTAGATACATGCTAGGAGTGTGACCATGAGCAAGTCACTTAATCCTGTTTGCTTCAGTTTCCTCATCTGTAAAATAATCTGCAGAAGGAAATGACAAACCACTTCTGTATCTTTGGCAAGAAAACTCCAAATGGAGTCATAAGGAATCAGACTTGCCCAAAATAACTGAGCAACAACATAAGTTCAATTTAACTTAGAAAATAGTGGGTTCCCTGTCAGTGAGTATCCAAGTAGCACCTGAATAACCATTTCTTTGGTATTCTGTAATTGGGATTCCTTTTCAAGTATGAATTAGACTTAATGGCTAATGAAGTCCCACTCCCCACTCTCAAATTCTGGAAACTACTAAAATATCTTGCTCTCTTTTTGTCCATCCTGTTAGGGTAAAACTTAGGGTTGAGACTGAATATATTAGTTAGTGGTTGCCAGGGATTTAATTCCTAAATCCCAGTGAAATATTCAAGTCAGAATGGAATTTTATGGTGGTTTATTTATAATAGTAGAAAGAAATTCAGAATGAGGAAGAAAGAGGGAAAAGGGTAAAGATCTACTCTGGCTTGGCCTGAGCCAGGGGGAGTTCAGAGGCCGCTCAACCAAGGAGCCTTCCCAGAAGATTAAATCTAACTCTGCTTCCAGCTAGGAGGCCTTCTCCAAGATGAGGGAGCTCCTTGGAGGCTGGAACCTTCAGAAGGGTCAAGGGAAAGGGGAATCAGCCTTTTCACTCACCATGTGGACATTCAGGGAAGCAGTCCCACCTAGACCCACACTTCAGAGCTCCTCTGAGTCAAATTCTACCACCCAAGTCCACAAAAGCCACAAAAGCAACCCTCTCTCAGATAGTGATGCAAAATATAAAAGCAGTTCTTTACATCACTTCCTGTGTCTCACATGTACCAATGGTGGCTTAAACTTGGCTTAGGACAGCCCAAGGGGTCAGTCAGTTATTTCTGATTTGTCACTTGCTAGCACACACAGGTCACAGACCATCCCCCCTACAGTTAATCCTTAAATGAGGGTGTATACATTCCTGGTTGCTAGAATTCTAAAGACTAAGCAGGAATAAATCTAAAATTCACAATCCATCCTACACACACTCAATATTAGACTTCTACTTTTTTCCTAAACAATTATTGAAGCAACTGTGGGCTAATTAAACATTATTTTCCATGCAAAACATCCTGCCAAGAGGCAGAGCCAAGATGGCAGAGTAAAAGTTATGAAAGCTCAAACCACCATGAGAATCCTATCCTACCAACTCTAAAATAACATCACAAAATGAATACTGGAATGAAAGAACCAATGAAAACATGGAATAAAGCAATTTTCATGCAGAGAACAACTTGATAGGTAGACAAAGAGCATCTGGTTCACTGGGGAGACAGGGGAGCACAGTCAGCAGAAGACTACAGCAAAGAGTAAGGAGTAAGCCAACAGCAAGTCACACAAATACACACATACATCTACTATTCCAGGTTCTGATTCTAGGTCCAACACAACATCCAGACCCTGAGACCCTGAAACCCTGAGATGCTTCCTAAGCCAACAGTAGTGAAACCCAATACACACTCTGTAAAGCTCCAAGTAAGCCTGCAATAAGGTCAAGAATCCCTGTGTAAGAGAGTCTGCATTATACAACTGATCTGTGTAAGCCAGGGGGAGGCCAGGAGCCCCAATACAAACTTGTAGTGAAGACCTGAATTCCAGCTTAAAATAATCTGCATAGATCTCTGGGTCTGTTTAAATGCCAAGCTAGGTCAAGATCCCCAGTGAAAAAAATCCCCAGGGTTCTGGCCTGTGGAAGCCCAGACCTAACTAGCCCTTACCAAAGTCAAGACAAAGCCCCAGGGCGAGGCAGTCCATAGTATACCTGACCTGATGAAGCCCAGGATGAGACCAAAAGCCCCCAACCAATCCTGAGGCCAGACTTTGAGCTCCAATATGGGTAACTCTCAATGTTCTGAGCTCTGCAAGCCATCAGTAATCTCAGGGGGTGATTCAATCAGCACTGGGAGGTGACTTTCAGGGCCCCCAATCCACAGACCATCATCATACCTACTTAGAAAAATTGAAATTTGCAGAAACCCAGGAATAAGGCTAAGAGTAGCATCAAGGAAGAACTGAAATTTAAGACAGGGCCCTCTCTTCCCTCAGAACAGAGGCTACCTTTAAAATAAAAGCAAAAATCAAGAAAAAGGCTGGGAAAATGAGTAAATGTCAAAAAAAAGAACACATAACCATAGAAAAATTTTATAGTGACAAAGATCAAATCACAGACACAGAAGGGGACAATTAAAGTAAAACAAAAACATGTAAAGCTTCAGAGAAAAATATAAATTTATCTCATATTCTGGAAGGACTCAAAAAGGATTTTTAAAATCAATTAAAAGAGGCAAAGGAAAAATGGGAGAGAGAAATGAAAGCAATTCAGGAAAAAATGGGCCAATTTTTTAAAAAGGCTCAAAAGTTCACAGAAGAAAATTATTTCTTAAAAATTAGAATTATACAACTAGAAGCTAGTGACTTCATGAGACATCAATAAACAACAAAACAAAATCAAAAGAATAAAAAATAAAAATACAGAAGAAAATTTGAAATACCTCATTGGATTTTTCTCAATGGGTATCTTCTTGAATGAATAAAAGGTTAAGAATATCATGGGAACTATGAAAAAAATGTGAATGAAGGTAGCCTTGCAGGACCATCTCAAACCATCAAAACAGTCTAGTGCTGGCTAAGAAATAGAATGGTAATTTCCAAAATTTATAGAGAACTAAGTGAAATTTATAAGACTATAAGCCACTCCCCAATTGACAAATGATCAAAAGATATGCACAAGCAATTTACAGATGAAGAAATCAAAGCCATCCAATAATCATATGGGAAAAAATGTTCTAAATCATTCTGTATTAAAGAAATGCAAATTAAAACAATGCTAAGGTACCACCTTATGCCTAAAGATTGGCCAATATGACAGTAAGAGAGAGTGGCAAATGTTGGAGGGAATGTGGCAAAATTGGTACATTAATGCATTGTTGATGGAGTTGTTAACTGATCCAACCATTCTGGAAGACAATTTGGAACTATGCCCTAAGAGTGATAAAATTGTGCATATGCTTTGATCTAGTAATATCTCTATTGGTTCTGTATCCCAAAGAAATAATAAAAAGGAGGAAGGACCTACCTGTACAAAAATATTTATAGCAGCTCTTTTTGTGGTGGCAAAGAATTAGAAATTGAGGGGATGTCCATCATTTGGAGAATAGCTAAATGAATTGTGGTACATGTTAATGACAGAATAACTTTGTGATATAAGAAATGTTAAGCAGGATGATTTCAGAAAAAGCTGGAAAGATCTGCAGAAACTGATACAGAGTGAAATAAGCAGAATCAGGTGAGCATTATGTACAATAACATCAATATTGGACAATAATTATCTGTGAAAACTTGACTGCTCACAGCAATACAATGATCTGGACAATCCTGAAGCACTTATGATAGGGAATGCTATCCACCTCCACAGATAAAACTGTTGGAGTTGTCTTTCCTATCAGTGTATTTATGGTTTTATTTTGGGGCTTGGTTATGTATGAGTTTGCTCTTACAACAAAGACCAGTATGTAAGTGAGCTTTGCAGTACAATAAAAATAATTTTTTAATATCCTGCCATTTTCACCCTATTCTTTTGTTCAAAAACTTCTAATGACTCCCTTAAAATTCAGCTTCTCAGATTTGTGTTCAGGGTCCTCAATAAGCTGGGATCATTTTTCCAAGACCAACTCTTCCTAGCCAACCTTATATCTCTGATACAAATCCTTTTAGATCTTTTCACTGTTCTCTGGACACAATGACAATTCAAAGGTTCATACTTTCTGCACATCACTTCTCTCACCTGAAATGGACTTAGTCTACTTTTTTGCCAGTCCAAATCTATTTACCCATTAAAGTCCAGGTGAAGTCCCTTCTTTTCTATGAATCCCACTGAAACTGTTCCATCCCAGAATGATTTTTGCCTCATCTGAAATACTACTGTACTTGTGACTAAAATGCTTCCTTTTAACATTCATTCATATGCTCACTTCAGTTCTTTAAGGCTATGTGATTACACCAGTGTGGGGTATTTACTCCATGAAAAATTGAGCCTGACTCACTGACTGACTGATTTACTTACTGATAGATTGAATGAATGAATGAAGCATTTATTAATTACTCTGTGCAAAACAAATGTATTCTGTGAAGGATATAAATAAAAAATCAAGACATCTGAATTATTAGGTAACTTAAGAGATGTTGTGGCAAAAATATATGAGAATTAATAATTTTTAAAATAAAATAATTAATTAATGAAGAACCCTCTAAACAGATTAATTTAATTGGAATTTAGATAGCCTGGTACTTGGACAACAAAGTTACCATATATTTCCTAGCCATTCTCAAATCATTCCCAGCTTAGTAGGACCTGCCAAATCCTAAGCTCAACAGAATAACCTTTGAGAATGGAATTATATTCTCCTACCATAATGAAATATCAAAATAGAGCTTTAACATTTTTTACCAAAAAATATATTGTAAGCTTCAAGAGGACAGAGTAATGTGTTTTACATGTTTGGTATACCCCCTCAAGACCTAGAGACATAGTTCTATATATACAGAATGTGTAAATAAGAATCTTTGAGTAAATGAAAATCGCTCCCTTCCTTAATTTTATAGGTAGATTAGATAGGAAGAGAGAGAAAGAGAGAGAGAGAGAGAGAGAGAGAGAGAGAGAGAGAGAGAGAGAGAGAGAGAGAGATACTTAAGTTTCTCATTACAAATTGCTATTAAGAGAAAATTAATTTTTCTACTTGGTGAACATCCTTTGATAAGCCCTTTTTGAAAAAAACAAGTTGGAGTTCCATTCACTTTATAGTCAGAGGAGAAATCCCTCAAATCATTTTTCCTGAGAGAGATCCTGACACTTGCATTAACTCTTTCAGTTGCCTAGTTTTAAGATTTAAGAATCATTCATTGCTTCAGTGTACCAAATATTAAACCTCGGGAATGTTTACTTTCAAATCACAGCAATGAAAGAATATGACTGCATATAGAAAAAAAAAAATCTTAAGTCTTCATTTCTCTGAAATCTGACCTGACAGGGAAAAAAAAAGGAAACAGAACTGACTTGTCTGTTCAGTCCCCGTTTCATATATCCTTAGTTGATTATTGACCACCACTAAAGTATTACTTTAACTGGCAGCTTCTAGGCATTCTCTTTCATATCAGCCACATAAAGTCCATCCAGTTCCTCCTTGTCTGGAGGATGGACCTGTTCCCTGATGGCAGAGCCAGGCTATGTACTTGTGCATACCCAAATAAAGGGAACACAGTTTCTGTGCCCCATCTGTCCCTGTTTCCCTTTCCTTATATATTATATATCATTTTAAGATATTATATATATCTTATAAGATATATCATATATATCTTATATATGTATATAAGATATTATATAATATATCTTATATATCATTTTACTCTCTCAGTCCTATGCTAGCTAAAACACACTGGAATTTGAGTTATCTTAAAATTCTAATTTGGAAGAAATGGCCCTTAACTTCTGCCCCTACTGACTTCATTTGAAAATCGTTAGCACTAAAAATAACTTTCTTTAGGCAGGCTGGCCAAAAGGTCATTCATCCTGTAATATTTATCAACAGATTAATCCATACCATTCCCTCTCCTATCTATCCCTCCCCATTTCTTTCTACTACTTTCCATGTGGTTTACGTGATCTACCTGCAGGAAATTCACTTAGCCTGTAAAAAGGTGAATCCTATTAATGTACAGTAGTATATTAATTTTCTTGCTATTTACCTTCTATTAAACCTTTCCTTTCCTTTTTAGACACTGGGCACATAGATCAGTATTTTTTATATTTGGCTACACATTTAATTTAATTTAATGTTTCAGTGAGGGGTGTGGATAGGGAGGAACATACAATAGATATACTATTATGCAGAAAAATATTTCCCTAAATGTAAATGTAAAGGGAATTGAGTTTTTTTAGGCTTTCCTTCTGGGTCTTACCCAGACTTATTAAAGAGATTTTTATTTAGTTTGAAAAATGGATTTTGCATACTAATTCAGATTAATCAAGTCTGACTATGTGCAATTAAAAATTTAGTAAGACACAAGCAGACTGTAAATCAAAATAAGTAACATCTTCCTTCAACTATCAAAGATTAGTCTATATGCATCAGTTGGTACAAAGAGGGGTAAGAAAAGCCAGTTGTTGGAGTAAGCTCCCATTTTGTCATTAAGAACTAAAGCACGTTTCCCTAACAAAATTAAATGATCCGAAGTACAAAACACATTACAGAGATCAAGAATTGTGACACCCAGGGTGCAATTCAGCCCATCGCCAGAACCCGTTAAATGTCATTAGTTACCTATATTAAACAGTATTGTTATATGAGAAACAGCAAAACGATTGACATTCCCCCAATGTGTCCTTGTATCCTCTCAATGCAGGCAGCAGGTTTGTAAAAAGAAATGGGCTATGGTACTATGAAAATGAATGAGAATTTAAACCAGCTTCATTTTCCCTCTTACATTTCAGGTTTCCAAGAGGTAGGCCAGTCTGAATAGCAATGTAATTCTGAAATAAGTATTTTATTATAATGTTATCAGCCAAATAATGTGCTGCAAGATAGATGTGCTGAGCTATAATAGGAAGCAGAATGCTCAATATGCACCCGAGAGAGAGAAGCCGAATTAGTTTTGGTAGACTTTGATTACCTCCATGCCTAGCATTGTTTGAATACTCAGAGATGGGTTGAGTAAATTTCTAGTCCATTCTCTATTGTGAAAGTTAGTATTTACACTGGACTGTGTTTCACCCACTGACGAAAAGCACAGAGGTTCGTTGGGCAAATACATTTTGAATATAGAGACCTGGTCACTCAACAACAAATTTTGTTCCCATCAAATCCCTCACAATCAGGCATCTCATCTAAAGCAGTCTTTACAGGACTATTCTGGAAGGAAAAAAATAGTTCCACTTCTGAGGATATGGGTAGTCAAAAGTTCTCTTTATACTCATAACATTGAACTCATTCAAAGTTAATAAGCATGTCATTTGTCACATCTGAGATATTAAAGCGTCATTTATTTCTCAAATGATTTTGAAGGTATTACATTAGGGAAAATAGAGATTCCAAGTCAAGAGATATTGAGTTTTCAAGGAGGAAAAAGGTTACAACTCTTCCCCACGTACTTCAAACATTTATTTTTTCCAAGAATCTTGTTCTTCAAATAGAAAGAGGTCTGAGAAAGGAAATTGCTACATATTTTAGAAATCTGATGCCCCTCAGATCCCATTTGGGTGAAGTTGTAATCAATTGCTACAAATTATTCATTATCTCTTAGTTCATGTGTTTAACTGAAGATCAATTAATGCCTTTTGCTTCCATACATTGTTTTGTTTTCTACATTTGACACAAAGGAGACAGAATCAAGATTTTTAAAAGTTCTCTTTTAAAGGATCTCCCATCCCTGGCCCCTGGCAATAGGTATTAAACCATTCAGAGGTGGGGAAAAAAGTAAAGATCAAGGATGGGAGGAAATACGTTTCAATTTGTAACATGTGCTTTTTAAAGAGATCAGCTATATTTATTATTGGAATATTTTAAACATCTACTAGAGAGGAAGTTTCTAAAGGGCTTTCGCCATTACCTTTCAGCCAACTTTAAAATCTTCAAAAGGAGAGATACTGAATAAAGGGCAAAGAAAAACTGAGATAGTGCTCTACAAAGCTGAGAGCTTGTTCTCTGAATAAAAGATATGAGCTCAATAGGAATTGTATAATGGGGCTGAAGATTTTGAAAAGGCTAACAAGGTGCACTCTGTCATACATTCAGACAATTACTTTAGGTCAGAGTTCCAGCTGGATATTAAAACTTGGATCCTGCTCACTCATTTTTACTCACCTATATAAGTTTATGGAGAATCATTTCACCAACAAGAAGAAATTAAGTTATTTTCAAAGCCACAGACATTAGAATTCTGTAGCATCATTATCATCAACACCACTTCCACTGCTACTATTACTGCTGTTACTGTTACTGCTGCTGCTACTATGGCTACTGCTTCTACCACTACTACTGTTGCTACTGATAATGCTCCTACTGCTACTATTACTCAATACTGTTGCTGATGATGCTACTGCTGCTGTGACTGTTATTGCTACTACTACTGACACTTATACTGATAATGATGCTGTTATTGATTGCACAGTAGATATAGAAGTAGGCCTATTGTCAGGAAAACTTAAGTTCAAATTTAGCCACAGTCACTCACGGGCTATGTGGGCAAGACACTTAACCTCTTTTTGCCTTGAACTATATAATGAGGATAATAACAGCACTAAGAGACTGCATAGAGTTTTTGTGAAGATAAAATGAGATAATATTTTTTTAAAAGTGCTTAGCATAAAGTACACACTATATAAATCTTATTCTCTTTCCTTTTCCTTCTCCATACCATGCCTATTGTCTTCCAGAAACTAATCAATTTAGTTGGGGGGGGGTGAGGAAAGGGAGGGATTGTCAGCTAGATTTCCTAAACCTTCTCTTAATTTAAACACCACCAACTTGGCAGTGCACCAAACATCCAAAACTTAAAAGCATACATTTTTTTAAATGTCCCACCTATCTTTTCTTTTTCTTTTAAGAATATCTCTAGGGGTTCTACTTCTAATGCTGCCACTAATTAGCTCAGTGACCTTAGATTGATCAATTCACTTCTCTGGGTCTCAGCTTTGCCATCTATAAAATGAAAGTACTCCAAAGCCATTCTGAGTCATGACATTTTCTGATGCTGTGATCCTGTGATGAGTAAGAAAAGAGAATGGTGTACAAGATGGCAGAATTGTGTTGCCTCAGTGTAGCAATTGGGAATATTTATATTTACAAATGGAAACCTTCATGATTTGACACAGCTACACTTGTAAAGTTGTTGAAAATAGGACTGAGAGTCTTCTCTGAGAATGTATAATATACTCTGGGGAGATTCCACAATGCAAGGCATGCTTTCTATTTTGGGAAATAATTAAATAGTCATATAAGGAAAGAGTTGCTAGACTAAATGGCAAATGTAAACCCTAATTGCACAATAGTTGTCATTTCAATATTATGTTCCACATATCATATGTCTTTACTTTTACCTCAATTGAAAATTAGATTCAGTAAAAGCTAAAAATACACTATTTTAGTACAAATGGGCTAGAGTATTTAGTTGGATTAAGAAAAAAGTACCATTTACATTTGCTATTTAAAAGTATAATTTTACCCCGTATACTGACTCACAAAGAACAATTGCTTATTGTCATTATGCATTTCACCCATATGTTTTAAATCAAAAATGACAGAAAGCTGAATTTTGAATATAATTGTTTATATAATGCAAAATGTTATTTAAGTTACTTTAATTTAGTCTGTATGGGATATAAATAAATGAACCAAATAAACCAGCTTTCCCACAATGGTTACCAAAAGGAAAAAAATTGTCAATAGCATGATGACATTTTATCAAATAATCAGATTAGAAAAGTTCCTTCATTGGCATTTCGAAAAGATGAGCAATATGAAATATTTCCATCCCAAAGTAAATCTCAGATTGGGACTTTCATAAATGTAATATATTCTGAAAAATGGGAGCCCTCCATTCTTTTGCCTTTGAATTTGGTATTCCTAGGAACCTGTCTTTATAGAGCTGTATACATTTTCTCCCCAGAGATGCTTGTTCTCCCTTGGAGAGGTGGTATTAAGGACAGACCAACTTGATTTCAGTTCTGACAATGACAAACACTCCCTTTAAGACTATGGGCAAGTCACTTAATTTCATAATACTCTAAGTAATTAATACAGGAAGTTGCAAAGAAGCTGCTAGTCTTTATTAGTAAAGGGTATTTCTTCTCCTCAGAGTTTCCTATCCCAATGAAAATCCCCGGTCAGATCTGTATCTCTATATCCACGGTATTAAATAAATGTCACCTCTTATTAATATTATTATTCTTCAAGCAAGTGGGGAAATGACACTAGGGAGACCCAGAATCAAGTAACTGAGATGTAGTCCTAGAACCTTTCATTTAGGAAATATGCCTTTGAGAATAAGAATAATAATATACTTTGAAGTTTCAATAGATGCCAAAGTGGATAGAGCACTGGGTCTAGAGACAGGAAGACCTGAGTTCAAATGTGACTTTAGATACTTGCTAGCTATGTGACCCTGGGCAAATCACGTAACCCTGTTTACCTCTGTTTCATCATATATAAAATGAGCCAGAGAAGGACATGGCAAACCACTCCAGGATCTTTGTCCAAAAAAAAAAAAAAAATCCCAAATGGTGTCATGAAGACTCATATATAACTGAAATGACTAAACATCATCATCACTTTGAAGTTTGCAAAGCATTTCAGATGCTATTTCATCAGATCCTTATAACTGCCTTCTAAAGTAAATGCTATCATTATCTCCATTTTACAGATGAAGAAAATGAGGCTGTGAGAGATAACATGTATAGTGTCTTCAGGTAATAATAAGTGATGAAGGAAGTTAGTCTAGGACAGTTTTGGCAAACATTTTCAAGTTTGAATGCCCAAACTGCAACTTCAAGCTGCCTGTGAGCCCTACCACCACCACTAATTACTCCAGAGGGCAGAAATGCTCACATTGGGCAGCTGGATAGAGGGGTAGGGCATGCAAAAATGCCCTCAGGCATTGGGAAGAGGGAGAATAGAACTACTTCACTGAGCCAGCCCAATACTTGGGCCAACAGATCACCAACACTGGTCTAGGGCAAAGGAGAGGAGGTAATTGTAAAATCATGTGTAATTGGGAAGACTTTTATTTTCCTTAACACTCCTTATCAACAAAAAGTCATTCAATATTATACTATTTTAGTATCAAAATCTGTCTCAAAACCACAACAAATAATAAGTCTCATGAAAAAACTTTAAAACTGAATTCCAGATGTGGTCCTTACTTTCTGTGTGTCTACCTTAATTAGCATTTTCTCTCTGAAATTACCACAAATTTATCCTGCATGTATCTTATTTGCACATAATTGTTTAGGTGTTGTCTCCCCCATTAGTCTGTGAGCAAGGGAAAGGGCAATGAATGTTTTTGTTGGTGTATTGTTTCTTTGGTTGATCTGTTTGTTTGCTTTTTTCCTCTTTTTGTATCCCCAGCACTAAACATAATTTCTAATACATAATGGATGCTTAATAAATGCTTATTGATTTAATTGTGTAACCTTAATTCCAAATCTCAATTTCTTCCTCCATCAAATATAGAATAATGTTCTTTGTACTCCCTATCTCACAGAATTGATGTGAGGAAAGGGCTTGATGCACCTTAGCATAAAACAGAAATAGACATTTTTATTCTGTTTAATAATCTTATTTGAAATATACTGATTGAGTAACGTGAGGGTAAGGAGAAAAAAATACATAGGAATGGGAGAAGTATCAGTGAGTGTTGCCCATATAAATTGGTAAAGGAAGAATTACATTTTTGGAAATGATGATTTCTGGTAACTATTTGCACAAATATATTAAGAGTTTTCTAATATTTTAGAGAGCATTTGACATGTACATCTGTTGTTATGTATCCCTAAAATCTAAATAAAGAGACTAAAGTAGCACTAAAAGTCTGGGATATGTTTAAAGTTTGGAAATTTCAACAGATAGAAATGCTAATTGATCATGCAAATTCATACATCTAGCAAGTAAAAAGCATAAATTTATTTGGACTAAACTTTCCATTTTCAAATGTAACCCCAAAATAGGAATTAATAAAGCTGATAATTATTGGTATACATTTCAATTAGTTTAAGAGTTTTGGCAATGGTGTTTCTTTGCAAATCTCAAGGGTCTTGGACCAAAATTAACTTTGGTTAAATCAGACCCAGAAATTAAGCTAAGGGCCAACTTTAAGGGATCTGAGATTGCTTTCTGAAGCTTTGTGTGTTTACCTTCCTTTCCCTATGGAGTATCATTCAGTATGAACAGCTGTATAGTATTTCCAGCAAAACAAACCTCCAAAATACACAGGCACTAACTAGGAGGGTGAGATCAGACCAACATTGTGTTTTAATGAGAATTGCAAAACAAGGCAACATCATTTAGATGCTGTTCATATTTGAAGCACAATTTCTGATTCTCAACCAAAATTTTAATAGTTGTCTCTTGGCTATTATATTAGAGACACTATTTTGTCATCTGACTTCTCTCAATTGGGCATGGTCCAATGAGGAGTACTACAGAAATAGCAACTGAGCAAAGCTAATTATTAAATGTTAATGAGGATTTGGCCTTAGAATGTAATGACTATGTAACACCATAAATTTTCATATATGATGAAGAGCCAAGATAGTGAAGTAGAGGTAAGAACATACCTGAATTTCCCAAATGTCTCTTCAAAAACTTTAAAATAACTCCTCAAATTGAATTCAGCAGAAGCAGAACTTACAAGATGTTGAAGTAAAAAAATTACAATTTTCTATCATAAGACAACTACAAAGGTCAGCAGGAATGGTAGAAAGGAGAGGAAGAATGAGGGAAATTATCTCACATAAAAGAGGTCCTAAATAAAGAGTTTTTACATTCGACTGGGAAATAATGGGGACACAGGCAATACTTGAATCTCATTCAGAATTGGTTTAAAGAAATACATACATATATATATATATATATATATATATATTACACCCTGGTAATAATAATTTATCTTACCCAAGAGAGAAGTAAAAGGGAAAGGGATAAAAGTAAAGGGGAGCTGAAAAAAGAGAAGACAAATAAAACAAGACTTTGGTCAGGAGCAAAAGAGATTTTTAAGAAGAGACTGGATAAAAGGAGAACTATAAAAAGAAGATAAAAATGGAGGGAAATGCAGAATTAGTAATCATAAATATGATTTTCAATTTCAATTTCAAATTCAATTTCAATTTCAAAAAATTGAATATGAATGGGATGAACCCTCCTGCATAATACAAGCAGATAGAATGGATTTGAAACTCGAATCTAACAATATGTTGTGTACAGGAAGCATGTTTAAACTGGGACACACCTAAAGTTAAAATAAAGGACTCAAGCAGAAACTATTATGCTTCATCTAAAATAAAAAAGACAGCAAGTAGCAATTATAATTTCAGAAAAATCAAAAGCAAAATTAAACCCAATTAATAGAGAAAAGCAAAGAAACTACATTTTGCTAAAAGTAGTAATATAAATATTAAGATATATAATTACTGAATATCAATGCTAAATGTATATTTATTAAATGGAATAGTTTTCAAACACTTATAGTAAAAGTTAAATGAATTCCAGGGGGAATTTCCAAAATTAAACTTAGTTAGGGACTTTAACTTTCCCCTCTCAGAACTAGATAAGCCAAATCATCAAATGACCAGGAAAAAGATAAAGAAAATTAATAGAATATTAGAAAAATATTGATAGGCCTCTGAAGAAAATTGAATAAGGAGGAAAGGAGTATACTTTTTTTTCCTCAGCTATACCTGACACTCGCTCAAAAACTGACCATTAAGACATAAAACCTCACAACCAAATGCAGAAAAGCAGAAGTATTAAAAGAATACTTTTCAGACCATAATGAAATGAAAATTACATTCAATAAGAAGCCATGAAAACATAGATTAAAAATTAATTGGAAACTAAATAATCTAATCTTAAAGCATGAATGGACCAAAGGAAAAAATCTTAGAAATAATCAATAATTTCATTACAGAGAATAAAAACAAGGAGGCAACATACCAAAATGTATGAAATACAATCAAAGTGGAAGTTAAAGGAAAATTTCTATCTCTCAATGCTTACATCAATAAAAAAGAAAAAGTGCATATCACTGAATTAGTCATGTAAATTTAAAAAAAAATTAGAAAAAGGAGTAAATTAAAATCCTTAACTATACACCAAATTAGAAATCCTGAAAATCTGAAGAGAGATAAATTAAATTGAAAGCAAGGAAACCAATGAATTTTAAAAATAAAAGTTGGAGTCAATTTTTTAAAAACAAATTAAAATAAACCATTGGTTAATTTTATTTTTTAAAGAAAAAATCAAATTCCTAGTATCAAAAATGAAAAGGGTGAATTTGCCACAAATGAAGATAAAATTAAAGCAATTATTAGGAACTATTTTGCCAAATCACATACCAATAAATCTAATAATTTAAGTGAAATGGGGCAATATTTACAAAAGTATAAATTTCCTAGATTAACTGAGGAGGAAATAGAATATTTAAATAACTCTATGTTAGCAAAAAAAAATTGAAGAAGCTATGAATATGCTTTCTAAGAAAAAATCCCCAGGACCAGATGGATTCACAAGTAAACATTTAATTCTAATACTAGATGAACTAGGGGAAGCTGGATAGCATATTAAATAGAGTGCTAGACCTAGAGCCAAGAAGATCTGGGTTCAAATCTAGCCTCAAATACTTTCTAGCTTTGTGACCCTGCACAAGTCACGTAACCCCAATTGCTTAGACCTTATTGCTCTTTTGCCTTAGAATTAATTTTGATTCTACAACAGAAACAAAGGGTTTTTAATACACATAAATTTTATTATATATTAAAATAAATTTTATAATATATATTTAAATATATGTATAAAATAATTGAAAAATGGACAAAGGAGTCCTACTAAATTCCTTTTATGACATAAACATGGAGCTGGTACCTAAACCAGGAAGAGCAAAAACAAAGAAAATTATAGACCAATTTTCCTAATGAATATGAAAGCAAATGATAGAAACATTACAATATATAAAATGTATAATTATGATTACATTAAATTTTAAAAGGTTTGCATAAATAAAACCAATCACCCAAGGTTAGGGGGAAACAGGAGACCTGGGGGGGGATTTTTATAGCAATTTTCTCTAATAAAGACCTCATTTTTCAAATATATAGAGGACTGAATCAAATGTATATAAATATGAGTCATTCTCCAGTTGATGAATGGTCAAAGAATATGAACAAGTGATTTTCAGATGAAAAAATCAAAACTATCTATAGTCATATAAAAAATGCTCTAAATAACTACTCATTAGATAAATGCAAATTAAAACCACTCTGAGATACCACCTCATGCCTCACAGATTGGCTAATATGGAAGAAAGGAAAATGATAAATGTTGGAGAGAATATGGGAAAACTGAAATACTAATACATTGTTGATGAGTTGTGAACTGATCCAACCATTCTGGAGAGCAATTTGGAACTATGCCCAATGGACTGTAAATCTGTGCATACCATTTGATCCAATAATACTACTACTACGTTGATTTTCCTAAAAGATCAAAGGAAATGGGAAAAAATCTATTTGTACAAAAATATTTATATTAACTCTTTTTGTGATAGGAAAAGATTGGAAAATGAGGAGATTTTTATCAATTAGGGAATGCCTGAACAAGTTGTGGTATATAATTGTGATGGAATACTATTATGCTATATCAACTGAAAAGGAGGATGGTTTCATATAGAACTGAAAAAAAGTATATCAACTTGTGCCAAATGAAGTGAGCAAAAACAGGAGAACACTATATACAGTAACATCAATATATCAATGATCAACTGAGATAGACTTAACTACTCTGATCATGACAATGATCCAAAATAATTCAAAAGAATCAACCTCATGAAGGAAAATGCTATCTACCTCCAGAGAGAAAACTGATAAACTCTGAGTACATATTGAAGCATACTTTTATTACTTTATTTTTCTTGGGGGGGAGTGTCTATGTTTTTTTTTGTAACATGTCTAATATCAAATTGTTGCCTTCTTTTAAAAAAATATTTTTCCCAATCACATATTAATACAAATTTTAATAATTATTTTCTGACATTTTGGGATCCATGTTCTCTCCTTCCCTCCCACCTCTTCCCCCTTCTGAGAGAGCAAGTAATATAATATAGGTCATATACATATTATTATACAATACATATTTCCAAGTCTATTGTATTGTGAAAGAAGATGCATATCATTTACACTAGAGAAATATTAATGGAGGAAATGAAGTGAAGAATAGTATGTTTCAATGTGTATTGATTCTCTATCAGTTCTTTCTATGGTTGGGGATAGCCTTTTCCATCATGAGTCCCTTGGGGTTATCCTAGATGACTGATGGCACATATGTCAAAAAGGATATGCAGAGTCCTCTCCGTGGGTATGCCTACAATCATCTGCCAGTTTTCCTTACTAGAAAGCCAGAGGGACTCAGGGCAAAGCTGTTCTCCTTCCCCTTTCTATGCATTTGAGGACATTTCTCACTTCCCCCACCCCTCTCCCCATGCTGTGTGACAGTGTGGTGCAGGCAACAGCCTGTTAAATCTGAGGTGAAGGTGATTCCCATGGGGGAACTGGAGAGGAGTTAGGTTTGAGGGGAGTATAGCTCACAGAGTGACACAGCTGAATGGGAGTAAAGCTGGAGGGGAACTGAGCACTCAGACCAATCTCCTCCCGCTCTCTACACATACACCTCTTATCACCCACCCAGCAGCCCTTTGGGAGTGCTTCCTCCTTCCCCTGTCTGGGGTAAGGAGGGGTGGTGGCTAGGTGGGGGATGGTGAGCAGCACTCAGTCTCTTGGGGAAGGGAGAAGTATGGCACTAAGTCTCTAAAAGGTTTGCCATCACTGTCCTAGATCCCTGTATTGCTAATAATAGTGATCAGTCAGAGTTGGCTATATGTTATTCCTCTTATTGTGTACAATGTTGTCCTTGTTCTGCTTACTTTGCTTTGCACCACTTAATATAATCCTTTCCAGTGTTTTCTTTTGACCTTATTGATGAATTTCATTTGGCACAATAATATTCTTTGTTTTAATGCTTTAAATTTTAAGAAAAGGACTTTATAATGGAGTTGAATATAAGATAGATAGTTGCAAGTCATCATTATAGTAACAGTTTAAAATTCAAAATTCTATTGTTTTATCTCATTTTCCAACCAATAGTTTATTTAAAATAAGAGAAAATTTCAAAAACAGTGAAAATTAAACAGAACTTTTTAATGCAATTACAATGAAATTCAACAGTAGTTTCTATGAACCAGAGTTTCTTTGAGCACATAGAATGTATTCATTTTAAAGAAATATCATACAAAGAAACTAAGATCTGTAATTCTACTAAATGCCAACACACCAGAACCCACTTATTGTGATATTCTTTCTTTTTTTTAATTCTTACCTTCTGTCTTGGAATCAATATTGGGTATTGGTTTCAAGACATCAGAGTAGTGAGGTCTAGACAATTAGGGTTAAGTGATTTGCCCAGGGTCATAAAGTTAAGAAGTGTCTGATCATATTTAAACATAATACATCCTTTTTCCGGGTCTGGCTCTCTATCCACTGAGCCACTTAACTGCCCCACATAATATTATTCTATTATAATCGCATACCATAACTTGTTTAGTCATTCCTCAGTTAGTAGACATCAGTTTCCAGTTCTTTGCCAACACAAAAAGAGCTAAATATCTTTGCACAAGTAGGTCCTTTTCCCCTATCTTTGATCTTTACTTGCCTTCTCAAAGAGGGAAAAAGGAAAGAGGAAGAGAGAAAATCTGAAACTCAAAATTTTTAAATAATTTATGTTAAAAATTTTACATGCCATTAGGAACAAAAGAAGAAAAGAAAATTTCATGTATTTTAATGCCTCTCTTTACCAATCTATAAAATTGATATAATAAAAGCCTTTGCATGTTCTGTGAGATATAAGTGGATTGAAACAAGAAGAGTTAGTTGTTTCTGTGGTGTGATTTAAGAGGTGCCCTAAGGCCCCAACTATTTTTTATTACCTGCTTGCTGTGGTTTACCTTTCCATCTGCTCTGAAATATCCTTATTGGTCAATTGATTAGGCAATAAAGGCAGAGATTTGGTTTGTTCCAGCTCCTAAATAAGAGGTAAGCATTTTAAATACAGATATAGGAAGAGAGTACATAATTAAAACTTCTTGGTTTCAGGTTTGTTTGTTTTGGGGGGAGTTTTTTGGCTTGCTTTTTGAAAAAGACAGTCTTCTCATTTAAAATTGGATACTCATTGCATCTCCTATCCTGTTTTTGTTAGTGTTTATACATTCTTTTCATGATCTACACAATACTGGAGTAGTGTGTAACTTTTCTGTCAGTGTTAAGGTATAAAAAGAACAATAATCAATGATAATTTACTGTATGTGCCTTGTGAATCTTTTAAACTTTACTTTTTTTTCTTAAGAAAAAATACTAAGCAAACCACTTTTCTTTTAAACAAATTTTACCACAAAAAAAATGTATGGCATTTTGGAAGAAAAAGGAGACTTGAGGAATTCTTCCTCAACTTCTTCCATCAACACTAATGCATTTGTCTGGTTTTAAGTATCAGCATCAGAAGAGCTGAGTTCAGACTTTGCATCCACCATACATCAGCCTTTGTTTGCCCATCTCCATCAGTAAAACAGGAGTGGGGCTTGGTCACTAATAATCCTTGCACTGTGTAACACATGTGGCTATTGTGAGGACCAAATGTAATGACGTATATGCAGTGCTTTGTAAGCATAAAAATTTATCAAAATAAGATACTAAACCATTGTCATTATTAATGATGAGACCCTATTCCTGATCAGATTATCTCAAGAAGAGGTAATTTTCAGTAGGAAAGTTTAAGAATGAGCAAAAATAAGTCCAAGAGACAACATGGAAGATCAACCAGTGAGAAAACTGGTGGGACACATCAATGGAGAGTTTTAAGCAGATGAACATTGGCCCAGAAATAGAGATCTGTCTTTGAGCAATGCAGGGATTGGGGTGAGGGGGAGAAGTGGAGGGAGGAGGATGACAATGGGGTTAGTGCTAAAGGTTGAATTGTGCTGAAAAGATGGTAGGAAATGAACAGGTACCATCAGGTTAAAGTTATAAAAAAATTCTTTTCCTTGACTTCTTGCTGACTACCCAGCTATGGGTATGTGTTGAGTCATAATTAAAAATGTCTTACCTCTGTTAATTATGAAATCAGATGGTTTTTAAGCTAAACAATGAGGACTTTAAAGATACATAAAATTAAGTATCTATTACTCACTAGGTCACCAGTGCATGGATTTTGAGCTAGAAGGGACCTCAGAAACTATCTAGTCTAACCCCCTCATTTTACAGATAAGGAAATGAAAAGAATTGGAAATAAAATGACTTGCCCCTAGTCACAAAGGTGTAGACCTCAGAGAGATCATTTAACTAACCCCAGCCCTCTGACTCCAAATCTAAGAAACTTTTCAGTTTATCATGTTCCCTTTGGCATCATACAGGAGAACTGATTGCCTTCATAAATAACACTGATAAATTGTCTGGAGGAGAACTACCTGTATAACAATTTAGGCTACAAAGGCAGTGTCCCAGCAAATCAACAGTAATAGAGAAGGAGGAGTGGAAAACACTATAAGCATCAGTTGGAGTAGATCTAGGACACCCATACCAAAGCATAGTCCTTTGCTTTTAGCACAAAATCTTTGGAATAGGCAGGGAAGCAGTATGTTAAAGTAAAAAATGCAAGGTGCCAAAGGCAGAAAGGAAGGAAGGAAGGCAAGCAAATGATTGCAGTTCCTGGGGCACTGAGAGACTTTGAGAAACAGAGACTCTATTCTTCTGGTCCAGAGCTAATGAGCCCAAAGACTTCAGGGTTCTTTTGTTTCCCCTATAGGTACAGAGTAATTTGAGGAGAAATGTCATTTGGAGAACTAAATACATAGGGAAAAAATTATTCCCCCATACACTAATAGGGTCCCAAAAATATCCTAGGCACTCCAGCAAATGGTACTCCAGGCACTAAGACCATCCAGTAAAAAAATTGCAACCCGACAAGTGCTTCCCAGAACAGTAGACAGGTCGTTAGCTAATGTGTACAAACAGGAGCCATCCACGAGTGAAGATGGGGAGGAAGACAAGGTTAATGAGGGAAATGCTGCGAACAAGAGAAGAGCAAGTTGTAAGAAAAATGTCACTGAGAGACAGATGCATTAAGAGAGAATTGTCACTGGTTTTGTCTAAGTTCTATTTCATTTGGGTAATAAAAGAAACTCATTCTATTACTGCTGATCTATGATTCAAGATATCAGAATTATTTTTACTCTCTGCACTCCCCACAACTGGGAGAGTCCATCAACACCTTTCCACCTACTGAGAACTGATTGTTTTTTTGGTAGCTGTTTTTGCAGTTCTACACTGTAGAAACCTAACTTTTCATTAGCTTCCATCAAGGGTGCCCAGACATGATCCAGTCCAGAGATAAGAAGGCCTGGTTTCTCACCTCCCCCCCAACAACTAATAGCCTTGGATAAATCATTTGATATCTCCAGGCTTCCATTTCCTCATTCAAGGTGTAGGAATAAGAATACTTGCTATTTTGGAGCTGAGCCAATGAGACCATGTTTGTTTACAGACTTTGGATCAGGGTTCTCATTTTCCTACTATAAGCTCTATAAGAATGCAAAGAGTCCTGGTATATAATAGTTTCAGGTACTCCTCTTAGGAAGAGAAACTGCAGGACACAAGGAAAGCTCAGTGAATTCATGCTTCTTTGTCTCAAATGTCCAAATCATGCTAAAAATTTCATATATGACACTTTATTGACCTTAATAGGTAGGCTATTGATGCTGATGACAAGGATGACTAGCATTTATTGAGCTTTAAAGTTAATGAAATACTCTACATATATTTTCTCACTTTTTTCCTTATAATAATACTATGATACAGGTGCTACTATTGTCCCTAAAAGGAAACTGAGGATGAGCAAGAGTAACTTGCTCAGAGGTTGCACTTTATGTATCAAAAGATGATTCTAACTCAAGTCTTTCTGAAAAAGATGTTAGAGTCATTTTTCAGGCAGATTAACTAAATTGCAAAAAGACCAAGTGACTTCTCTAATGTCATTCACAATTAAATAAGAATTTACTAAGCACTTGCTTTGTGCAAGTTGTCAAGAGGCTGCTTAGCATAACGGAGAGATGGTCTGTCCCAGTCAAGAAGACCTAGATTCAGATCCTGGTTTAGACAATTGCTGACTGTCATTCACAATGAGTCACTTGAGCTCTCAGTATGACAGGTAACTTTCTACTTAATAAAAATCAATCAATTAATTAACTAGAACAGTGTAGGTTTGGAAATGCCAAGACAAAAAGGGAAAAAACTGTCCTTCTATCTCCTCAAGGAGATGCCTTTCTATAAGGGGAAACAACATATATTCATATGATTAAACACCTGATGCAACTAGGATTGCACAGTGGATAAAGCATTGAGCTTGGAATTAAGAAGAACCATCTTTGTAAGTTAAAATCTGGCTTCAGACACTTAATAGGTGTGTTACCCTGAGTGAGTCACTCAACCCTGTTTGCCTCACTTTCTTCATCTATACAATGAACTGGAAAAAGAAATGGCAAGCCACTTTGCCAAGAAAATTCCAAAAATCAGTCATGAAGAATAAAAGCACTAAACAACTGAATAACAACAAAATTGTGGGATACCTAAATGGCACAATGGATCAAGTCAATGGGTATAGAACCAAAAGACTCATCTTCCTGAGTTCAATTCTGGATACTTAATAGTTGTGAGACTCTAGATAAGTCCCTTAACCCCAATTGCCTTTGTTTTCTCATCTGTAAAATGATTTGGAGAAGGAAATGGTAAACCACTTCAGTATCTTTTCCAAGAAAACCCCATCACTGCCAAAAAGAGTTGAACAAAGTGAAAATAATTAACAAAACTTAGCAGGTAATACAAGGCCAGATTTTCATTTTAAAGGAGGCATAAAAAGTTGGTTAAAAGGTAACTGAAATAAGACTAATAATTTCTATTATTTCTCAATGACTGTAGCTTATATCTGAATCATTGTTTTACTTATATTATTCGTATTATTAACCACCCTGATTCTGAACCGCCATGCTAACAAGAGAACACTTGTATTTGTGAGCCCTAGACAGCAGGTTTTATTATATTGACCAAAATCTCATTTATAGTCCAATTAACACAGTAGACAAAACATGGTACATGCCAAGCATTCCCATTCTTTATGGTCTGCACTATGAATCTTGTGTGCCAGTTCCAATTAATCCTAAACAGAGAGGAAGAGAAAAGATAGGGGCCCTAATTCATTCTTATTATGCCCCAGTTCCTCTGACTGTTCTTAAACCAGAACTATGAAAGGATTGGGCATGCAAAGGATTACTTCCTGGAGAGACTTTAGGATCACTCAAGTTAATAGTCAAGTATCATCTAACTGTAAGATTACCATTCCTTTCAGGTCTCATAGATATGTGTGAGAAAGGAAGTCTCCTGTCAGGGTGTTGATCAGGTTTGGACTTTGCCCATAACCAGATAAATGGATTTCTTTGTGTTCTGTTCCATTTTCTAATTCTTCCCAGAGTTACTTGTAACAACCAGCGAGTTATTTGTTTCTTCCATGTTGTTGCTAACAGGTGGCACAAGTACTTAGTAGAAGGACTGGTAAAACGTTTGTCACTCAATAGAGTCCTTGCTGCGACTCTGGATGGGGGCATCTTGCAATTGCTGCCTTTTATTCTCACTTTCTTCACTACCAGAGATTTCACATCCAACCCACCTAACAAATGTTTCTCCCATTTGGACACAAAAATGCTTGTCAAGAGGCTTCTTAAGGATATGACACATGACCTGCTTTCTTTTTCTTAACACCTTTCTTCAAATGCAAAGCACATTGCTCCTGTTCTGCCAAGATGACAGAGATGGGATCTGGCAGGAACAGATGCTTTTTTATCCATAGAAACTTAAAATATGTGCAATGAAGATATGGATAAATACATCCACTGACTCATGACCTTAGCCTTTAAAACATGATCCGTGATGCTGAAATCTTACCTGTCGGCATTCCACGGTGGTGGCTATATATGTGTGTGGATAGGCACTGCCACCTGAACTGGAAATACTTAAAGATCATTCTCAGAAATAGGTGAGAGCGTGTCCAATTTCCGTTCCCTCTTTCTGTCTTCTTTCCCTCCCATACCTTGCCTTCCCTTACTTTCCCTTGTTTCTCTGAATTAAAAGAGCTCCCAAGGAAATGAATTATGTATCCCAGTCACCCAGGGAGGAAAGGACCCAAGGAAATGCGCCCCTTCTACTGAACCCTTCAGTGTTGTTAATAGAAAGTGACTGAGAAATAGTGCAAGTGGACAGAAATGAAAAAGGTCAGAAATTAAAATAAGGTGTGTTCAAGTGACAATTTACTACAGAATCTGAAATGTTGAAATGAAAAGTTGCATGAAAATAAACCAACAGAGTTCAAGAGAAGGAAGGAAAATCTGGTGCTCCGTGTAGAAGAGAGACCTTGAAAGTCAAGCGATATGTGAGGCTTCGTGATGACAGTAGACAATGGAATAAAATAGAAACCAGGCAGTGAGTGTATTGTTCAGCAGTGTTCTGTTCCTATATATAAAAGTGTGTGACATCACAGGGCACTCACTCTCTTGTGACCTTAGCGAGACTATAATTAGAATTCTAGTCACACAAGCTCTGCTGAAGCTTTGTTGTTCATTTCAAAACTCCGTCTTTGCTCCGCCTTGAAGTATGGAGCCCCTGCTTCAGTAGCACCTTAACTCTTCAGGAAGAGTTGTCACCACTCTTTGAAATTTATCCTCCTGTTTTCCTCTTGACTCATAGTCCTTTCCTCCCTGGGTGACTGGGATACATAATTCATGTGGGTTTCCTAAGAATTGCCTCATTTACATTAACTTGAGTAATATTTACCTGCATCTTTAAAGCGAAACAATGGCTCCCAGAGCACATTATCCATTTGGCTTTGTCATCCATCATAGCCAAGTCACGCCATATCCTTTTAAAAAGTTGTCACAGTAATCTTTTCAGGCAGCAATCCTTAGTTTGGAGCCAAATGTCCCTGGAACATCTTGGTGTCACAATCACTAAGATTTCACAATTTCTGGTTCAAGGGAATTTTATCTCCTTAAAAAGCATGAAGGATCCTTCTTCCCAGAGAAGTTGTTGCCTTCAGTCTCAAGTCCTTCCAACCCTGACTCAATTGCTCACAATTCCAAGAGGTGAAATGTGCTCAAAGCAAGTACCTATTTTGTCAAAAAGCTAGAGGCTTGCTGCAGTGGTCTTTTATTTGCTTGATATTTTCCTCATCAATAATAAATAACAATTCATATTTATAAAGGAATTTAAGATTTCCAAAAAACTTTATATTATTATCACATTACCTAGTGAAGTAGATACTATTTTTTAAAAAGGAATTTTTTTTTTAATTGGCTCCAGATTGGAGTTCTTAACCCAGGATCCATGAAATTTTTATTTTTTAATATTTGGGTGATTATGCTTCAAAATAAGTTGTTTCCTTAGTAATGTTTTGCATTTCATGTTATTCATTTAACACCATTCTTTTGAGAAGCATACATGTTTACCAGCTATGACACAAAAAAGGATAAGAACCTCATCTCTTAAGCCAGAGAATTTGGGTTCAAAACCTACCTCTATCACTTTCAACTGTGTGACCTTATTCAAGTCATTTAACCTCTTTCCATCTCTGTTTTCTTATCTGCAAAATTAGACCATTAAAGACTAAATGACCTCTCAGGCAACACTAAGCTCTACATTCTATGATCTTCAAATAAAGAGGCTGAGACTCAGAGAAGACTTGGCTGGAACTACCACTATTACAATGTGCTAGGGCAAGATATGAATCCAGGGCATTCTGACTTCATAACTATACCACGCTGCCTCTTAACGAAGTGGAATGTGAAAACTATTACTCATCTTCCTTTGAAAATGTTCGGTATGGGGCATATTGAATTTTTTATCAAGGCACAAAGGACTTTATGGTCAATTGTGGAAGAGAAAAGCCAGTTACAGTTTGCTTAGAAATAGTCTCAGAACAATGTAACAGGAATACCACAAGTGAAGAATTTGACCATATTTTTGTATGCCAAGACATTTTTGAGGAAATCTTTAGAGCAAGAAACAGGGATTTAGTCATGAGACTTCAGAGAGATTAATGAGAGTTAGGCAGCTAAATCCCCTGGCACCACTTTGAAAATTCGCTCCATGTTATCAGGGATGGCTTTGTGGCTTACCACTTGGGCGTTGGTTACAGATTACAGATTTAAAGAAGGAAAGGATTATATTTGATGATGACAGTCTTACCACGGAAATGGTATGAATTTGTAGTAGGAAAGGATAAGAACAGTGGGTGACCAGATATAAGTGAAAACGAATTTTAATTGAATTTAGAATTGTAACAGAGGAGCACATATGACACTTGGAGATACTAAACCATCCACCAGATTAAAAAAAAAAATCTAAAATGTCTTAACAATAACAGCTATGCAATAATGGAATGGTTCCTAGATTAAAAATCATAAATTCTACATTAAATGTTCAGTTCTGTCTTTCACCAGTTGGCCCTCCTTAAATAAGTCCTTTATACAAGGAAAATGGTATTTTACTGAACATGAGTCAGCTAGGCAGCAGAATGGATAGTGCTCAGCCTACAGTCAGGAAGACCCGAGTTCCAAGCCACCCTCAGACATTTGCTAACTGTGTGACCTTAAGCAAGTCATTTAACTTCAGCTTGCCTCAGTTTCCTTAACTATAAAATTATAAATAATAACTATCTCCCAGGGTTGAGAGAGTCAAATGTGATATTTATAAAGTTCTTAGAACAATGCCTATCTTAGAGTAGGTGCTAAATAAGGGCAGGTTTCCTGCCTCCTATTTTACATAGTTTTTAATAAAATGAGATGACATATTTGCATCTATGGCCTGTATTAATAAATCTTTTCTAGAGGTTTCAATGTAACACCTTGTGTGAGGGGGATGTCAGAAAGCCCAGGGAATCCTTGAGGATTCTGCCTTGAGAATCTACCCCAGGCCAATAATAAGAGCTGCCTGGATAGGGGGTGATGGAATTCCATCTGAAAATACCAGTTAGAATCAGGATGGGCTCAAAGTTCTGGATCTACTTCAAGAGATGCAATCTAAACAATGGATGGATTTGGTTCTCTTGAAGATCACTGGGTTTCAACACAGCTTTGCTTGGTTTTAGATCATTTTAGAATATTAAAAGCAACCTGGTTAATTCTACAATTCACCTCAGCTTTTTTTTTTCTCATTTACCTAAAATTTGTAGTCTGTGTAATTATTTCTATAACTGACTCAAATTCAGGCCCTTTCTGAACAAAGATGGCTCAAGTTACTATTTCATTCTGGCAGTTTTATACTTATTTAAAAATTATTCACCTCCACATTTATTTATTCAGCCATTAGGCATTTCCCAGAATCACTTCATCTTTGTGAACATCTTTTTTCTTATCTGAGAAATGGGGATAATTGTTTCACAGAGTTGTAATGCACTCTAAAATGCCATATCAAAGTGAGCTACTATAAAGTCATAAAAATATAAGGCAATTTTTTTCTGTCAAGGTCTTAGATAATCTGAAATTAGGGATTTTGTATAAAACTAATAATTTTTTCCGGGTTCTATCCTCCTCAATTAACTTTAAACCAAAGCCAAAGAAAATAATATATTGCTTAGCCCTAAAATCAAAAAGTCACTTGAAAAAAAAGAATAAGCTAGTTTTTAACTGGCATTTAAAGATTATTATTTTACCCTAACCTGTGGAGGCTGAAGAATTAAACAGAACATTTCCATTTGAACAATAAGTTCTCTGACATAATTTTTGCTATAACATTTTTGCATTGTCAAAGTAATTTTAATAATTCTGGAGTGTTCCTATTGGATTCTTCTGGGATAGTATCTGTTCATGTGTAATATTCATTACTATAACTGAAGTTAGAGGAAAGTCCTCAGCCAAGGCACATGTACCTTAAATTATAACTGATTTCCATAGAAGCATCAGGGTTATGTGGTGAAGAGAACACTGGATCTAGAAGACCTGACTTCAAATCTTTGGCCTCAGACACTTAATAGCTGTTCAACCCTGGACAAGTCACTCACCCTCTGACTGCCTCAATTCCCTCAACGATAAAATGGAAATTATAATGGAGTTGTGAGGATCAAATGAGTTAATAGTTGTAAAGCACAGCACAGTGCTTGGTATATAGTAGGTGTTTAATAAATGTTTATTCCCTTTCTTCTTCCCATAGGGATCCAAATTATAAAGCATCACTGCCTCAGAGGATCAGAAGTCCAAAGATGAAAGCATATTTGGTATAAATGAGCTGTAGTACAAGAGCAGCAACTAATTCATGAGAACTGGCATAAGATACTCTATTGGAAGGTATGGCTAGTTATGGGCTGAAAATCAAAAACAAAAAATGGAAAGTGGAGGAGGTGGGACTGTATGTATACATACATACATATATATATATATATATATATATATATATATATATATATACACCTATGATGTATTAAAGAATAGTGGATCAAAGTCTCCATCTAGGGGTTTGGGCTAGTCCTCTATGGAGGAAAGACATACTCATGCATGTGCCAGAGAAATGGCACAAATTTCAGAGTCAAGGATGAGTTGGAATCATCCAATGGAGTGTATGCCTTTGTATTGTAAAGATTCCTTTCCCAAAATATGCAAAGATTAAAAATAGCTTCCTTGTAACCAAAACCACAGTAATAAAAGTTTAATTGTATTTTAGATATGCTGATGTAACAAATTTCCTCCATCACAACTTAGGTCATTGCACATGTATTCTTAGCCTGCCCCAAGGACATTGTGTAAAAACTTAAACATGTACAGATTTCCTCTCCTTGCTTCAGCTATGTATTTCTCATTATTACTTAGTTGAGTTTTCTGTACTAGCCATTACCACCATTGATGATTCCTGAAGGAGTGGCGTAGAATGGTTTTAATTTTAATTTCTCTATTAGTGACAAGAGTATTTTTATTTGTTGGTTGCCAAATTGGAATTTCTTCCTTGGAAACTGTCCATTGATATGCTTTCCCCATTTATTTGCAGAGGGAATGGCCCCTGTTCTGATGAATTAGAATCCATTTCTTAGATTTCATAGACCTGAGACTACTGTCAAAGAAAGTTGCTGAAAAGATTTTTCCCCCAATTATCCACTTCCTTTCTAATTGTAAATGTTTTAGTTCGGTTAATGCAGAAATATTTTAATGTCATCAATCAAAACAATCTACTTCATACTCTGTGATTGTCTCTTTCCTTTATTGGTTATAAACCTTTTCCCTAGCCATAGATATGAAAAAAATTAATTCTGTGAACTTTTCATTTGTTTATACTATGACTCTTTATGTCTGTTACATATTCATTTAGAGTTTATCTTCATAAATGTTAAATGTTGATCTATAACTAGCTTCTCTCAGACTGGTTTCCATTTTTCTGGGGCCTACTTCAAGATTCACAAGTAAGAAAATAGAAAAATATATGTGGGAACATTGGCCTTTATAGAAATAGATGAAGATATCTAACATATATGTATGTATGTAGAAGCAAACATCCACACATGTATGTGTGTATGTGTAGGTGAACATTCCTATATATACAAATGTGCATCAAATATATATATGTATATACAAATATATACTTACACAACATGTACATAGGTACATATATGTATTTATATATATATATATATATATATATATATATATATATATATATACAATTTTTGAAGTATGAAAGCAATTGTTCCCTCCACCAATTTTTTTGGTTATATATGAGGTAGTGACCCTTAATGTTATATAGTTGAATGATTCTCTGCATATTCTTTTATAATTATGTGTAAGCACTCATTGTGGCAGCTTTATACTTATATAGACTATTATATCATGGGTTTTGTTGTTGTTTAATTATTTTTTTCAGTCATTTCTGACTCTTCCTGACTCCATTCGGGGTTTTTTTTTTTTTGGCAAAGATATTGGAGTAGTTTGCCATTTCCTTCTCAAGCTCATTTTATGGATAAGGAAATTAAGGCAAATCAGGCTAAGTGACTTGCCCAGGGTCACACAGCTATTAAGTGCCCAAGGCTGGATTTGAACTCAGGAAGATGAGTCTTCCTAACTCCAGGCCCATCACTCTAACCACTGTGCCTCTGAGCTATCCCATAAAATATGGTATATTTTGAGTCACTGAGAAGTCCCTCATGTCACTTCTTTCTCCCCAATCCCCCCCCCCAATCCTACATCTTATCCAATGTCTATTCTATCACTAAAACACAAAAGATCATCCAGTTGAACCATCTCATTTTTAAAATGATGAGGTTCAGAAACATATCAGTGTCAAGAACGGATTTTAACTTGAATCTTCCTCACTTAAAACAAAAGCAATTACACCACACGCCTTGTCAACCAATGGAGCTCGATGCTTTTAACAAAAATGTTCAATAACTGTTTACATGACAAATGGAAATCCCAAGGGAAGGCAGTTGATATTTTATATAATTGCCTCTGCACCTTAGTGCATATGAAAGAGAACAACAGGATATAACAGTAGGGAGGAGGGAAAATATGTGAATTAAGGGGAAGGATACCAAAGAGGAAAGAAAAGGACAAAACTGATTAGCTGGAAGAAGCAAAAATAAACCTATTTCACAATATTGCATAGAAAGAATTCTACTCAGAACACAAGAAATTTGTCTATTTCCCATTCACCATCACTTTATAGATTTATACAGTTTTTAAGATTTTCATGACTGAGACCACTATGTTTATGATTAAAGTAAACAGCTAAAAGGTGGTCATTGTATTTTAAACATCTCTCTGACTGTCTTAGGGTTTTGACCATAAATGGGACATTAAGAGATCATGTTTCTGAACCTCTTCACTTAACAGGAAAGGAAACAGAGGCCCAAAGACAGGAAATCACTTACTCTCCAAATTCCTACAAATACAAAAGTAAGCAACAAAACTCAGATTTGAACTAGATCTTCAGACTCCAATTCCAGGATTCCTTCCACCTTACTATGCTATCATATGTCATTTGTTACACTGAAATTTTTATTATTGTTGCTGTTTAGTCATTTCAGTCATCTCCAACTTTTTGGGTCACCATCTGGGGTTTTCTTCACAGTAATACTGGAATGGTTTGCCATTTCCTTCTCCAGCTCGTTTTGCAGATGAAGAAACTGAGGCAAATACTTTAGTGACTTGCCACGTTCATGCAACTAGTATGTATCTGAGGCCAGATTTGAATATTCTGACTCCAAATACAATACTCCTTCCACTGTGCCTCATAACTGCCCTATTATTATTAGTCCAATTTAATACTATGTCAATGGATCTGTAATTTTATCAGTGTGAGTAGGTATAATATGTAGATTTTAAAAATTAATAGCCAATACTCCAAGTATTATATTTAATAAGATTTATTAATATTTAACTTGAAGCAAAAGGAAACTAAAAGTTAAAGAAACAGGGAGAGCTCACCCAGACTCACACATGGAGAAAGAAAAAAGAGCAAGAGGGAAAAGTTACAAAAACTTATATACATCAATGCAAAAATGTATGTAAACAGAAAGGGAAAAAGAATTTTGGAACAAGGAGAGAATTCTGGGAGATAGAGTTCAAATTTTCTAATTATACAAATACTTATCCATATCCTTCCAAAAATATTCTAGAAAGAATCCAACCAAAGTATCTGAGGCCTTTGTTTGAATATTTCAGTATTTCATGGACACCAGGGCAGCACCCAGGAGTGTTATTCTTTATTCCACTCTATGATCACTACACATCCTCTTCTTTTTTCCCTTTATTATTTTATTTTTTATTTTTAAACATTATTTTATTTGGTCATTTTCATACATTATTCATTGGAAACAGAGATCATTTTCTTTTCTTCCCCCCACCACCACCACCACCCTTCCCCTTGCTCCAAACCCATTTCCTTGTTGTTGGTATTTGCACTAGGGTGCTCATTTAGTGTCTCTCCTCAATCATATCCCCTCCACCCCTGTAGTCAAGCAGTTGCTTTTCATCGGTGTTTTTACTCCCACAGTTTGTCCTCTGCTTGAGGATAGTGTTTTTTCTCCTTGATCCCTGCAGGTTGTTCAGGGACATTGCATTGCCACTAATGGAGAAGTCCATTACCTTCGATTGTACCACAATGTATCAGTCTCTGTGTACAATGTTCTCCTGGTTCTGCTCCTCTCGTTCTGCATCACTTCCTGGAGGTCGTTCCAGTCTCCATGGAATTCCTCCAGTTCATTATTCCTTTGAGCGCAATAGTATTCCATCACCAACATACACCACAATTTGCTCAGCCATTCCCCAATTGATGGGCATCCCTTCATTTTCTAGTTTTTTTGCCACCACAAAGAGCGCAGCTATGAATATTCTTGTACAAGTCTTTTTTGTTATTATCTCTTTGGGGTACAAACTGTGAACCTTAAAAATTCTCAGACCCTACTTCATAAGGCTGGGTTAAGACCATTCCCCATTTTAAACAATGAAGGAACTTAGATCAGGAATGTGAGACCTCTGCTTAGACAGGAATTTGAGACCTCTACTCCACCCCTACTTAAGCCTGCTTTAGGGGAAGAAACTCCATGCTAAACAATGAAAGATACTTAAACCGATATTTATAGTAAGTCAAAAGTTCTTAAGCTGTGCCTATTTTTAGATCTAATAGAAAGGGTGCTAAGTACCTATAAAGGTCAGGCAACTTGTGAATTTACAAGGAGCAAAAAGGTGAGAATCTTACTCAGAAGTTTTCTGGTGTGAATTTAATCAAAAATTTAAAGCCTTTTTAGGTGTGAACTAAGAATGGTCTGTCCTTTGAAAAACGTCTACTGTGATTGGTAGATGGGAGAACTTAGGGGAGGTGACATAGGAGAAAATTCCCTTTATAAGGAGAGGAAAAGCTGAGACTCAGGACAGTCAGAAGAATCTCTCTCTGGAGATGGATGGATGGCTGAACTGGTGTCTCTGAACACTAGAATCTAGCTTTGGACAAATCTTGTGGTAAGTGATTAAAGGCTGACTGATCTCTCTCTTAAGACTCAGGTCTAGACCTTTCGGCTAAGGCCCTTCATACTTATTCTTCTCTTATTCTCTCTCATTTTCTTTAATTCCTCATTTATAGTAATTAAAATCTCTATAAAACTCAGCTGACTTGGGTATATTTAATAATTGGGAATTTTTCCCTGGCGACCACCTTATATTTGATTTAAAACAAGACACAATTTTGAAATCATATTTTCTGCGGTCACAATTTAAGGCTCCAACTCTTTTATCACTACAGTTTATGTCTTCCACTATTTTAATTATTACAAAACCCAGCAGTGCTATGGCTGTATCAAAGGGCAGACAGTCTTTTATCGCCCTTTGGGCATAGTTCCAGAATGGTTGGATCAATTCACAACTCCACCAGCAATGAATTAGTGTCCCCACTTTGCCACATCCCCTCCAGAATTCATTACTTTACTTTGCTGTCATGTTGGCCAATCTGCTAGGTGTGAGTTGATACCTCAGGGTTGTTTTGATTTGCATCTCTCTGATTATAAGAGATTTAGAGCATTTTTTCATGTGCTTATTAATAGTTTTGATTTCTTTAGCTGAAAACTGCCTATTCATGTCCCTTGCCCATTTTTCAATTGGAGAATGGCTTGATTTTTTTGTACAAATGGTTTATCTCTTAATAAATCTGAGTAATTAGACCTTTGTCAGAGGTATTTGTTATGAAGATTGTTAACCAATTTGTTGCCTCCCTTCTAATTTTAGTTACATTGGTTTTGTTTGTACAAAAACTTTTTAATTTGATGTAATCAAAATTATTTATTTTATATTTTGTGACTCTTTCTAAGTCTTCTTTGGTTTTAAAATCTTTCCCTATCCAAAGGTCTGACATGTATACTATTCTGGGTTCACATAATTTACTTATAGTTTCCTTCTTTATATTCAAGTCATTCACCCATTCTGAGTTTATCTTGGTGTAGGGTGTGAGGTATTGATCCAAACCTAATCTCTTCCAATTTTCCGAGCAAGTTTTATCCAATAGTGGATTTTTGTCCCAAAAGCTGGGGTCTTTGGGTTTGTCATAGACTGTCTTGCTGAGGTCATTTACCCCAAGTCTATTCCACTGATCCTCCTTTCTGTCTCTTAGCCAGTACCAAATTGTTTTGATGACCACTGCTTTGTAATATAGTTTGAGATCTGGGACTGCAAGGCCACCTTCCTTTGTATTTTTTTTTGCATTATTTCCCTGGATATCCTTGATCCTTTGTTCTTCCAAATGAACTTTGTTATGGTTTTTTCTAATTCAGTAAAAAAGTTTTTTGGAAGTTCAATGGGTGTGGCACTACATAGATAGATAAGTTTGGGTAGGATGGTCATTTTTATTATGTTAACTTGTCCCACCCATGAACAATCAATGTTTTTCCAATTGTTTAGATCTAGTTTTAATTGTGTGGAGCATGTTTTGTAGTTGTGTTCATATAGTTCCTGTGTTTGTTTCGGCAGATAGATTCTTAAGTATTTTATATTGTCTCGGGTGACTTTAAATGGAATTTCAGTTTCTAATTCTTGCTGCTGAACTGAGTTGAAGGTATATAGAAATGCTGATGACTTATGCAGGTTTATTTTGTATCCTGCAACTTTGCTAAAGTTGTTGATTATTTCGACTAGCTTTTTGGTTGATTCTCTAGGATTCTTTAAGTAGATCATCATATCATCCCCAAACAGTGACAGCTTGGTCTCCTCATTGCCAATTTTAATACCTTCAATTTCTTTTTCTTCTCTAATTGCTACTGCTAGTGTTTCTAATACAATATTAAATAATAAAGGTGATAATGTGAATCCCTGTTTTACTCCTGATCTTATTGGGAAGGCTTGGAGTTTATCCCCATTGCAGATGATGTTTGATGATGGTTTTAGATAGATAATGTTTATTATTTTTAGGAAAGGCCCTTCTATTCCTATACTTTCTAGTGTTTTCAATAGGAATGGGTGTTG
The DNA here is from genome assembly GCF_027887165.1 of Monodelphis domestica. NCBI lineage: Eukaryota > Metazoa > Chordata > Mammalia > Didelphimorphia > Didelphidae > Monodelphis > Monodelphis domestica. The sequence continues at coordinate 281,627,095 of NC_077229.1, read as the reverse complement.
TATTTTGTCAAAGGCTTTTTGTGTGTCTATTGAGATAATCATGTAATTTTTGTCAGTTTGCTTGTTAATATAGTCTATTATGTGGATGGCTTTCCTAATATTGAACCATCCTTGCATTCCTGGTATGAATCCTACTTGATCATAGTGGATAACCCTTGTGATGACTTGCTGGAGTCTTTTTGCTAGTATCCTATTTAAGATTTTTGCATCTATATTCATTAGGGAAATTGGCCTATAGTTTTCTTTCTCTGTTTTTAACCTGCCTGACTTTGGGATCAGTACTATGTTTGTGTCATAAAAAGAGTTTGGTAGAACCCCTTCTTGGCTTATTCTGTCAAATAGTTTGTATAATATTGGGATTAGTTGTTCTTTGAATGTTTGATAGAATTCATTTGTGAATCCATCTGGACCTGGGGATTTTTTTCTAAGGGAGTTCTTTGATGGCTTGTTCAATTTCTTTTTCTGAAATGGGGTTGTTAAGGTAATTTATTTCTTCCTCTTTTAGTCTAGGCAATTTATATTTTTGTAAGTATTCATCCATATCACCTAGATTGACATATTTGTTGCCAAATAATTGGGCATAGTAGTTTTTAATGATTGCCTTAATCTCCTCTTCATTAGAGGTGAGGTCTCCCTTTTCATCTTGTATACTGTCCATATGGTTTTTTTCTTTCCTTTTTTTAATTAGACTGACTAGTACTTTGTCTATTTTATTTGTTTTTTCAAAGTACCAGCTTCTAGTCTTATTTATTAAATCAATAATTCTTTGACTTTCAATTTTATTAATTTCTCCTTTGATTTTTAGAATCTCTAATTTAGTCTTCATCTGAGGATTTTTAATTTGTTCACTTTCTAGTTTTTTTAATTTGCATACCCAATTCATTGACCTCTGCCCTTCTTAATTTGTTTATATATGGACTCAAGGATATAAATTTCTCCCTGAGTACTGCTTTGGCTGCATCCCATAGGTTTTGAAAGGATGTCTCATCATCGTCATTTTCTTCAATGAAGTTATTAATTGTTTCTATAATTTGTTCTTTAACTAGCCAGTTTTGGAGAATCATATTGTTTAACTTCCAATTAATTTTTGATTTATCTCTCCATGTTCCCTTACTAATTATTATTTTCATTTCATTGTGATCTGAGAAGGTTGCATTTATTATTTCTGCCCTTTTGTACTTGCTTGCAATGTTTTTGTGCCCTAATACATGGTCAATTTTTGTGAATATACTATGTGATTCTGAAAAGAAGGTGTATTCCTTTTTGTCCCTATTTATTTTTCTCCACATGTATACTAACTCTAATTTTTCTAAGATTTCATTCACTTCTCTCACTACTTTTTTATTTATTTTTTGGTTTGATTTATCTAGTTCAGATAGAGGAAGGTTCAGATCTCCCACTAGTATAGTTTTTCTATCTATTTCATCCTTTAGATCCTCTAGTTTCTCCTTTAGAAATTTGGATGCTATGCCATTTGGTGCATACTTATTGAGTACAGATATTTACTCATTGTCTATACTGCCTTTTATCAGGATGTAATTACCTACCCTAACTCTTTTAACTAGATTTATTTTTACTTTGGCTTTGTCAGATATCATGATTGCGAATCCTGCCTTCTTTTTATCAGTTGATGCCCAATAGATTTGGCTCCATCCTCTTACTTTCACCCTATGCGTAGCTACCTTCCTCATGCGTGTTTTGCAAGAAACAGACAGAATATGGTAGGGTTTTGGATTCTAATCCATTCTGCTATTCGCTTGCGTTTTATGGGTGAGTTCATTTCATTCACATTCAGAGTTATGATTACTAGCTGTGTATTTCCCAGCATTTTGATTTCTACTCCTGGTCCTGCATTTTCTTCTTTCACTATTTCCTTCTACACCAATGTTTGTTTATAATCAGTCCCCCTGGTTCCCACCCTTATTTTACTTCCCTTTCTACCCCCCCTCCCTTCTTATTCCCCTCTTATTTTCCCCTGTAGTCTTTTTAAAATTGCCCCCAACCCTCTCCCTCCCTTGCACTGCTTCCCTCCCCACCAGTCTGTTTTTTACCCTTCTACACCCCTATAGGGCACAAATCTATTCTCTACCCCAATGGATTGTATTTTTCTTCCCTCCTTGGGTCAGTTTCAAAGCACATAAGAGTTGAGTATTTCCTATCTCCAACCTCTTTACCCTTCCAGTGTATCGATGGTCTCCCTCCTCCTGCCATGAGCTTTTTGTGGCATATAAATTTACCCCCATTTGTTTCTTTTCCAATTTCTTTTAGTATTAACCTCTTTTTTTAGATCTGGTTGTATACACACACACACACACACACATGTATATGTCTGTATACCTATGTATGTCTTCTCATTTCATACTATATAGTTTGCCACTGTTCCCTCTAAGTGTAATTCTTCTAGCTGCCCAGGTAATAGCAACAATTTTTAAGAGTTACCAATGACCTCTTTTCTTATAGGAATACATATCATTTTAACTTATTGAGTCTCTTAAAACTTTGTTTTGTTGCTGTTTTGTTTTGTTTTTCTTTTTCCCCTCTTTTTTAATTACCTTTTGATGATTCTCTTGAGTTCTGTGCTTGGACATCAAATTTTCTCTTCAGGTCTGGTCTTTTCTTTATGAATGCTTGGAATTCTTCTATTGTGTTGAATGACCATACTTTCCCCTGTAAGAATATAGTCAGTTTTGATGAATATTGGATTCTTGGTTGTAGACCTAGTTCCCTTGTTTTCCAGAATATTGTATTCCATGCCTTTCGGTCCTTCAGTGTGGATGCAGCCAGATCCTGCATTATCCTCACTGTGTTTCTGTGGTATCTGAATGGCTTCTTCTTGGCGGATTGTAATATCTTTTCTTTGGTCTGATAGGTTTTGAATTTGGCTATAACATTCCTGGGTGTTGTCAGTTGGGGATTAAATACAGGAGGTGATCTGTGGATTCTTTCAATCTCCACTTTCCCCCTCTTGTTCTAGGATATTGGGACAGTTTTCCTAAATAATTTCCTGTAGTATTATGTCCAGGCTTTTTCTTTTGTCATGGTCTTCTGGTAGAACAATGATTCTTCAATTGTCTCTTCTCGAACGATTTTTTAAATCCTCTGTTTTGTGAATGATATGCTTCATATTTTCCTCAATTTTTTCATTCTTTTTGTTTTGTTTTATATATTTTTGTGTCCTGCTGCCTTGTGAGGTCACTTAATTCCAGGTGTATTCTGGTTCTTAAAGACTGGATTTCATCCCTGGCTTTTTGGTCATCCTTTTCCTTCTGCTCTGATTTTCTTTGAAGATCATCTTTCATCCTCTTTACCTCGTCTTTCATCTCCTTTGCCTCATCTTTCATCTCCTTTGCCTCATTTTCCAGCTGTTTGATTTTAGCTTTCAAGACACTATTTTCTCGTTTTTGTTCAAGTGCCTCTGTTTCCAGATGGCTTATCTTAATTTTTTAAGTTCTTTTCCCAATTGTCTTCAGCCTCTCTTAATTGTGTTTTGAGTTCTTCCACAGCCTGTATCCAATTCGCTGGGATTTCTAATTTAGCATTTGATGATCTCTCCCCCTCTGTTCCATTTGCTGAGTAGAAGCTGTCTATTGTAGTTTCTTTCTTCTGTTTCTGTTGTTTGCTCAAATTCACCCCTTTTTTACTCCCCATATTTGTCTGTGCTCTTGCTCCTCTCATTTTTTTTGGTTTGGGGGGGGCTTCTATCAATCTCTTCTCTTGGAGATTTAATAGGAGATCTCTCGGTGTAGTCTCTGGTGGAGGTTTTCTGGGGTTTGAGCTTCCCTGTCCTCTTTAGGCTTTTGTTTGGATTAAAGTCCAACAAAGAGGATGGGTGTGGAGCCTGGATTTCCCTGAGTTCTGGAGACTTTTGATGGGATTAAGTTCAGTTTAGTTGGGCTGGGTGTGCTCTGAGTCCAAAACTTCCTGGAAGGCTGGAGCAAATATGGAGAATCTCCACAGCTCTGGCCAGGCTGCCAGGTCTGTGCTCCCTCTCTAGCTGCTTCCCCATTGTCTGTGTTGAACGCTCTGAAATTTGCATAGCCCTGCTCACAAGGTACGCCCTCCAGACCAGCACCTTTGCCTTCCTAGAAGTTTCTGCTGCCACTAGAATCTCAGCACTCTGGGGGGGGGGAGGGATAGGTCCTGGGACCATCTCTCTGTCTTCCCATTAAACCTGAGTGTTCTCAGATTCTGGCTTTTCTGGGGGGAGGGAGGGGTTCCTTTTGAATTAAGTCCAGCAGGAGGATTCCTTGGCTCTGTCTTGTTGTTAGGTTTTTTTTTAGTCCCCTGGGAGCATTCAGTTTGTGATCAATTAGGAAGGGTATTCAGAGGTCTGAACTTCTGCTCCTTCTAGGCCACCATCTTCTACACATCCTCGTCTGATCGTACATTTTCTGAAATATATCTGTTATGTCACTTTTTGCTTGCAAGTAATTGTTGTCTGCTACAACCTACATACTCTTACAATCTATTTTTTCCACTGACCTTTGGGTCACCTGCAATTTTGATTTTCTGAGTGTATAGTATCCTAGGATTTTCAGCTATCTAGCACCACTAGGACAATGTTAGTATTAAAATGTGGACTTTCGTGGCAATGATCAATTCAATATTAAGGAGGGTTATCAAGTGCCCGAAAAGCAATTCAGTTCTCTCTACTTTTTCCCACCCTGGGATAGGAAGTAACTTTATTATTATAGAGTTCCCAATCAACAATAGATATTTATTAAATCCCATTGAGGATATCCCCCCTACCAATACAAAAAAAGTATGTGTTTTTTGTAATTTATGTTAAAAGGCAAGCCTGCTCCTAGTTGCCATGGGAACAGAAAGGCCAAGTGGCTTATCTGAGGTCATAAGACCAGTATGTAATGTATCCAAGGAGAGAGGTAAACCCAAGTCTTCTGGACAACAAGGCTTGCTATCTCTCTCTCTCTCTCTCTCTCTCTCTCTCTCTCTCTCTCTCTCTCTCTCTCTCTCTCTCTCTCCATGAGGTCACACTTCTCAGTGTATTTCTCAATTCCACTCAGAGGATTATTGAATTTTTTTCCATCTATGGTGCCTGCCCGAGATATATGCACTAATACAAGGTTTGCCAGGCCAATTACTGTTATTAAAAAAAAAAAAAAAGCTCTGGAATCAGAAGAGCTGGATTCAAATTTCAAATTTTCTGCTTTCTTAGCTTGTGATGTTGGATAATTTAATTACCCTCACTGGTCCTAGTTTCTGTAAGAATTTAAAATTTAATTTTATGCTAAATATGAGCATTCTAAAGTAATATTGTGGTCACCAAATTAAAAATATTATAGCTCAAATCAAAATGACTTTTAGTAACTTTATTTACCAAGAGGTAGAAACAGTGAAAGTGAAGAAATATAAGAAGAGAGTAGAGAAAATGTCTAGCCTATGTCATTGAATGTTGCTCGGATGACCGGCTCAGCCCTTGCAAGGCTCAGTAACCTTCAGCCAGAGGACCTGGTGGTGTCTTCAGCAAGGGTTCCACCAACAGTTTCCTCCAGGAAAGGAAGGGCCCTCTGGAAACAATCTCTCCAGAAGCCACGAAAGGAAGACCAGCTACTCACCCAGCGAGTAGACTCAGGATTAAGGGAAAGAGTCTCCTCCTTCAGTCCGGTCTCTGAAGCATTTCTCCTAAGAAGCAATCTCAAGAAGCCCCTTGGACAGGAAGTTTAGGACTTTTTATAGTCCTTTTTCCACATCACTTCCTGTCCCTTCCTCCACTTTACTGGAACTAATTGCAGTCTTTAGATTTGTCTAGCACTGCCCAGGGGCAGGGCAGTGGCCTCTGGAGTTGTCACCCTCTTTAGCAAGTGACTTGCAAACTCACTTAGTGTTAAGTAGGGGTGCTTAAGTTTTTGATTGATTAATTTAAAAGTTGCTGGTTGATAGACTAAGAAAGTTTGATTCACTCTTTACATTTCCTTCTGTATAAAATTAAAGAACTGGACCTAATGGCCTCTCAGGTTTTTGTCTATTCAAAATCTTATATTTTAGGATTTTAAAAAATCTCAGTGAGAAATCATTGTGTTGTTCTAAGGTTTAATGTAATCACCATAATGCCATCTTTTAAAAAAGGACATTTCAAGAAGTTTATCACCAAGGAAATCCTTCTTCATCCAAACTCTATGATGGGACAATGACAAAAACCTCTAATAATATTAAACAACATTTATATAGCACTTACTTGGAGCCAGGCATTGTGCTAAGCATGTTATAATAATCATCTCACCTCATTCTCACAACTCATGGAGGTAGGTGCTATTATTATCCTCATTTTATATAGAAGGAAAATGAGGCAGGCAGAAGTTAAATGACTTGCCCCAGGTCACACTGTCTGGGGCCAGATTGAAACTTGGATCTTCATGACTTCAGACTGAGCACTCAATCTATTATACCATCCAGCTGCTTAAGTTATTAAATATGCCTTTAGAAAGTCTTAGTTTCTCTGCTTTATCCTGCACTAACATGGATAACTAAAATAGGATTTGTCGCTTTAAATTATAATAAATATTAAAACATATGGAATGATTTAAGGTTTACAAAACACTTTACATATATTTGCCCATTTAAGCCTCAAATCAACCGGCCAAGATAAATACTATCTGTAACTCCACTCATAATCTAAGCCTAGAAAGCGTCCTGAAGACAATCTATGATGCTGTGTTGCTTCTGTGAAGAGAAACATAGTTCCTGATCTGATTGACTGAGAGATCTCAGTATATCATGTTCAGAAGGATAGCTGAAGGAGGGAGAACTGGAATTTGAAAGAGACAGGAGATTGGATAATGGATAGAAAATGAACCTTTGAATGATAAAGGGACAACATCCCTGGAGCCACAGATGTGGGCAAATGCCAGACCCAACATGTACCTTAATTTCCACTTCCCCCCATAACTTCTATAACTCTAGATTGCTAAGAACAATTAACTCCCAGTGAGATCATCCTCTTCTTAATGAAGTTGAAGTTGTTTGCTTGCTCCAAAATCAGAGCTTCTTTATTCTGTTATGGTCTTTGTCTACTTTAACATATGCAACTCTGTAATGTCTGTTTTCTGCTTAACTTGATAAAGACGTTTACAAGCTATCTCTGTCATTTGTGTACCAAATGTTGAGGAAGGGGGGCAGAGCTAAGCCATAAAACTGCAGAGAGTAAGCTGTTATCCTTTCTTATCAGGAAAAGTGGTTTTTATTCTGAACCCCAAAAAGAGAGCATCTTATCCCTAGACTACAGATATTTGTGGTGTGCTAAAAAGCAATAAGTCTAACCCCTCTTTGAGATGCTCAAGTAAGGAAACAAAGACAGTCAGACTAATCACACATTTGAAGACAAGGTGGGCCAAATTCCAAATCAGGTAACTAACTGTACCACACATGACAGTGACATGTATATTTATGCCCATTATATGACTGTCTACCTACATTACATATAAAATTCTTATCCTGTTTCACAGTTGAGAAAACTGATAGTCAGAGACATTGTGATTTGTCATAGAAAAAGTTATCTCTTTGGTTATATCTATCAAGAAATTATACATATAATATATGAATAAGATGCATCTTAGAGAATAGTCTTTTTTCTCTACAAATTCAAATAATTACTTTTTAAAAATCAACTAAGCTAATAGAGTCATGAACTTTTTGCTCATCTGAGCCAACCCATTAGCATGGCTGGAATGCTCCAAACAGAAACTTTGATTGGTTCCTGAGATGTTACAGACCAGTGCACAGGGAAAGGAAGTGATATGGAAAAAGAAGACTATAAAAAAATGAGACCATAGAGATTAGGTTCTTCTCTGAAGGTCTTTGGCTGTGGGTCTTTCTGTGATTCGGCATTGGTAGCTTGGGTGGAAGACATTCTCATGGGCTGATAAGATTAGGGTAGTAGGATAGGAAATATTCTCAGCCTGCCTGGGGAGGTCTGTTCCAAGTCCTGTTAACCACTTCAACATCTATCAAAATTGGAGAAAAGGACTCTTGGATTCATTGCTTACAAGTAAAACAGGTATCTTCTATTGACACTGATTACCTGTATCTTGTAATTCAATTGCATTTTTAATTTTTACTCTTCCTATGATTGGACTTGGAGATAATACCATCATAAAAGTCCAAAGACAAGTTGGACACAGTTTTGGCTGACACATTGTCATGGAATGTGAACTATGACTTTTTTATTTTTTAAATGTTATTATTGTTTTTCTTTTTATTTGCAATAGAATAAGTTTACAGTATCCATTAGTCCTAATATCTATGCATATCCAAAAACTTGAGACTATAGAAACATGCCATTAATTGTTAAATATCATGGAACTGTTACTAATAATTGTGTCTGATTTCAGAAGAAGGGATCACAAAAGAACCATTGTATAGTTTCAAGAAGCACAAGGTCAAAGAGACCAACCAATCCTGGTGGGACTGATGAGAATCTATACCAAGACAGAGGATTTGTTTTGAGTATGAGGATGTGACTGTGAAAATGTGAGTTTCAAGACTGTGAATTACCAAAACTGTAAAGATAATTTTTAGTGTCTTGAATTTTATAAAAAATGAGTGGTCACCATGGGAAAAATTCCCAAATATGAAAATACCCAAGTCAGCTGGGTTTTTAGGGAGATTTTTAATTAATACAAATGAAGGAATTAAGGGAAGGGAGAGAGACAGAGTAAGAGGAAATAGTAGGAAAGGCCTAAATTTGGCCTAGGCCTGAGCTTTAAGAGTGACTAGTCAGTCTTTTATCCACTCAACATAGATTTGTCCCAAGCAAAACTTCAGCTAAGTTCAGGGAGCCAGCTCCTCCACACTAACTCCCCTTTAAGCTGATGATTCTTAAATCTACTTATCTTCATCTAACCTCTCTGTTGACTTCCAGTCTCAAATCACCAACAGCCTGTTAGACCACTCTGAATGGATGTCCTATAGATATCTTAAACTAAACATTTCCAAAATACAACTAATTTTATTTTCCCCTGAACCTCCCCCTTTCCAAACTTTTCTGTAAATGTCGAAAGCACTGCCATATTCCTAGTCCCTCCAGCTCACAACTTAAGTATCACCTTTGACTCCTTACTATTTCTCATCTCCCAAATCCAATCTGTTACCAAAGCCTATCAATTTCTCATAACATATCTCAAATAACCTCCCTTTTCTCCTCCAATATTGGAACCAGCCTGGGGTGTAGATAGAAAACAACTCCCTAAGTTTGTCCTACCCTGCATCCCATTTTACGTATGTACTTTGCATGCCAGAGGACAGAAATAAAAAGGTGTGGAGTCTGAGGGGAGCTCTCTCTCTCTCTCTCTCTCTCTCTCTCTCTCTCTCTCTCTCTTTCTCTCTCTCTCTCTCTCTCTTTTTCTCTTTCGGTTGGCACAGTGATGGGAGATGGTCTTCAGTGGTAGTTCTGGTGTCTGCTTTGAGCTGGAGGGTTTTTTTTGCAGACTTTGGCAGGCTTCCTGATTCATCTTAGATATTTAGGTGGGTGAAATTTTCTGTCCCTTCCTACATTTCACTTTTTCTATATCTCCATTTTTATTAAAACTAAATTGTTAAGAGCTACTAAAAGACTACTGACTTGAGAGCAGATTTTACAGACTGAGACCACAATCTTTTTTAATTTTTATTACATTTAATAATTTTACTTTCATTTATTACACTAGTGCAGTATCATATCACATCTCCTCATGCCTAAAGTGTTACAGTAGCCTGATGGTTAAGTCTCTCCCCACTCTGGTCCAACCTCCACTCAGGAGTCAAAGTGATTTTTCTAAAGTGCATGTCTGTCCATGTCACACATACAGCCTTATTCAATAAACTCCAGCACCTCCCCTATCACCTCCAGGCTCAAATATAAAATCCATTGTTTGATAATCAAAGCCCTTCATAATCTAGTCACCCCCCAACACACACACATCCCTACGTAGGCTTTTTATGCCTTACAAGACTACTGTTCAATCTAATGACATCTTCCAACTCTATACATTTCACTAGCTGTTCTCTATTCCTGGAATACGTTCTGCCTTCATCTCTGCCTTCCAGTTTTCCTGAATTCCTTCCAAGTTCCACCTAAAATCTCACCATTTATAGGAAGCCTTTCCCCATCCCTTTTCATTCTAGTGACTTCCTTATGTTGATTATTTTCTATTTATCCCATATAGTGCTTGTTTGCACAGTCATTTTCATGTTGTCTTCCCCATTAGATTGTGTGCCTTGTAAGAACAGAAAATTATCTTTTTCTTTCTATTCCTAGTGATTAGTACAGTGCCTGGCACATAGTAGGCACTTAATGTTTGTTGGCTGCCTGACTTTTTGCCACATATACATGACTCCATCTCATACCTCCAGATCTTTATACTATCTACTCTCCAAATCTGGAACTCACTCCCACTTCATCTCCATCTCTCAGAATCCCTAATAAATTTCAAGGTTCAACTCAGGTGCCACCTTTCTCATAAGGATTTTCCTGATTCCCCCTCCCTCAGCTCTGGTACTTCCTACATATATATACCCACAAAATAAAAATATATATGTAACATAAATATATGTTTAAATATATTTACATATGTATAGATATTTACACACACACAAAAAAATAATTGTCTCCCAAGATTAGACTTCAAGTTTCTTAAAGAATAGAATTTTTTCCTATTGTCTTTGTGATGTCAGTGCCTAGTACAGCCTTAGCAGCGAGGTGGTACAGTGGATAGGTGTCTAGCCTGGAGCCTGGAAGACCTAAGTGCAAATCCAGCCTCATAAACTTACTAACTGTATGACTCTGGATAAGTCACTTAACCCTGTTTGCCTCAGTTCCTCATCTGTAAAATGAACTGGAAAAGGAAATGGCAAACCATTTCAGTATCTGAAAAGAAAACCTCAAATGAGGTCACAAAAAGTTGGAATGACTGAAAAATGATGGAAAAGCATAGTCTTACTAAATACTTTATAAATGTTTATTGACTGGCTAATTGAATAATAGTTATATATTGTAGTCACTATATTTCTAGCATGTCAGTTGTACAGCTTTGAAGATGTGGTTGCTACAGAGAACTATCTACAAAGGTTTGCCTGTTCCTCTCTGAATATTCATTAAAAATTCACTTTTGACATGCATAGACTATTATCATGAGCATTTCATAGAAATGAGAAAAACATATTACTTACTGATTTCTTCTCATTCACCTTTAATGGTAATAATATCATTATAGTATATTCTGTTCTTTTGGAATTTTTCCCTTTTTAGATGTTTTTTAAATTGATCTGTGTATGCCTTTAAAATCATGTCGCCTTCAGCAGATATTTCTTCTTTAATATATTTGGTTATGTCCAGCTGCTCTTTCCAACTTTCATTTTCTTGAGTGTCATTTCCCATTTCCCTATATACATATTGACTTATGAAATGTTAGAGACCAAATATAGGGGTACCATTGTCAGTGGTGGTGACTGTGATTGCTGAGCCACAGGCATTGATTTTTGAATGATGACAGAAAATAAAGGAGATGCTGCAGGACTAGAGGAAGATAAATGTGATTCTGATTTTTCAAAAAGACAAAAGAATGGAGTTGTTGAACTATAGACCAATGAGTTGAACTTCAATTCCTGGAAAAAAAATTCAGTTTCCTGAAGTTGGTCAATAACAACCAAAAAAAGGAAATAGGACATAATAGTCATAAAGATTCAATATGGGTTGGTTAAGAACATGTTTACCTAGACTATCTGTATGTGTCAGAGAGAGAGAGACAGACAGACAGACAGAGACTGAGACAGAGACAGAGACAGAGATGGAGATAGACAGAGACAGAGGCAGAGACAGAGACATCAGATAGACAATTGGAAAGACTAAGGTTATTGTACCAAAAGATTGGGGAAATACTTTAAATGCCAGATTTTAGCAGAGCATTTGACAAAGACTATTATGCTTTTCATTGGATAAAATGAAAACAAGTAGGTGATTTGGAACTAACTGAATGGCTAGTTCCAAATAGGAGTCAATTTGAAGAAGATCTTTAGGGGAGTACCCCAGGGTTCTGTGTTTAGCCCATTGCTATTTAATTTTTTTATCTGTGACTTCAGTAAAGGTATAGATTGTAAGCTTACCAAATTGGTACATGATACCAAGCTAACATTGGATGACAGTCAGGCTACCTCCAAGATTTAAAAAAAACTAGAATGCTGAGCTGAATTTATTCAACTCAATCAGAACAAATGTGAAGTTTTGGGGGTTTTTTTAAAAGAAAAAAACTTCACAAGTACAAGATTCAAGAGGTCTGGCTAGCAGTTTGTCTGGGAAAAAAATCTATATATCTTCAGGAAGTACAAATTCAATATGACTCAATAGTGTGACAGGGAAGCCAAAAATAATAATGCAAACTTGGGCTACACTGGGACAACCATGGAATCAGGCAGAAAGGAGGTGGCTATTGTCCTGTCCTCCATCCTGGTCAGACCACACAACTGTCAAGGATGTTGCAGTAAAGATTCCTGTCTAGATACAAATTGGACTAGATGACTTCTGGCTTCCCTTCTAACTCTGAAATTCTGTGATTCTGATTTGCCAGGGCTCTTGGAACTCAAATTTCACCACAGTCTTTGTCACTGGGACAAGATTTGATGGATCAACCTTGGCCTCATTTAGCTATGGAGATGATTCCCCAGGATGCATTCATGCCCGTTTTCTTCCGAGCGCTATCTTTTCCATCACCACAGCTTGACACAATGATCACAGGCATATATCCCCCTATATCCCAGCATGACTTCACTGTGACACAGCTTTTCCAGTCAAAAGAAGGATCTGTCCTTTGAAGCCAAAACTTGCATAAAATACATATGTTTTTCCATTAACCACCAAAGCAGCTTTTCTTATTAACAACTATAACAGGTTTTCAGCTCCCATACCAACATGTTTTTGATTTCTTAAAGGTTCCAAGCACCCTTCCTATATAGTCTGAAATACTTTTAAATTGAATATAATAGTTTTAAAAACAGATGGCGAACAGTTTCTCCAAGTTACAGAACTGTATATGAGGCACATAGCACAGCTCCCTAGTGAATGAATGAATGAATGAATGAATTTTGTAAAGTATTTATTTAATACTTATTATCTAATAAGCACTGAAAGATACAAATACAAGAGTGAGTCAGTCCTTGTCCTTCAGGGATTTACATTCTAATTGAGGAGATCACACATTTATAGGAGAGAAGAGGCCACTAGAGAAGTGTTTTGATTTGGAAAGGTTCAGGGAAGGTGAATGAATCATGAAACAATAGAGGAGAACACTTCTCAAAGCATCTAGGTGGCTCAGTGAATAAATTACCAAGACTAGAGTTGGGAGGATCAGGATTCAAATCTAATCTCAGGCATTTTCTAGTTGCCCAATTTTAGGCAAATCACTTAATCCCATTTGCCTAGTCCTTGCCCTTCAATCTTAGAGTTATAACTAAAACAGAAAGTGGGGGGTGTCTGGGTATCTCAGTGAATTGAGAACCAGCCTAGAGCTGGGAGGTCCTAGGTTCAAATCTGGCCTCAGACACTTCCCAGCTGTGTGACCCTGGGCAAGTCACTTGACCCCTATTGCCTAGCCCTTACCACTCTTCTGCCTTGGAACCAAAACACAGTATTGGGGTAAGGGTTTAAAAAAAAAAAAGGTTGGGTTTTTTTTAAGATTTTCTTTATTCTTTTTTTTTTTTTAAGAAAGATGGAGATTTCTCAGGGTCCCTGACTGTTCTAATCAAAAGAACAAAAGAGGTTAAACCAGGCAGAATTGAACAAATCATGCAAGAATTAATTATGGGATTTGCATGTGGTCATTACATTGTATTAAAGACCCAGAAAATCTAAAGCCCCGACAAGCAAACCCAGTGCTCCTGGGACTCAAGACTCAAGATGACTGTCTTCATCATTTGGGGGTTTTATTTCATTTGCTTTTCTTTTTAAAAAAGAGCATGGCTGATTCCTTTGGAAACTAGATTGCTACCAATAATGAAACTACCAGAGATGAGGCAGTTGTTTTTTTTTTATTTTTCAAATGACAACACCACTCGACTACCATGTACTATTTAAGAAAATGCCTGACCTTTGACCAATGCATTTATTTTGCTTAAATCCAAGCAGCAAGACAGAAAGAGCCTATCTTAAGGAGCAAACACCCTTCCCAAGGCTGTTCTGACATCATTCCTGACATTATCAAAGACATTGTGGGCAAACACACACTACACAGACCATGGCAATGTTGGCTTCTGTGCTATAGGAAACAGGACCCAGAGATCGATATTCAACAAATAGAAAAGGGCTTTTGAAAAGGTAAGGAAAGAGAATTTGTTTAAGCTCCAGAGAGAGAAGGACAAACATTGAAGCATAATATACAAAGATTAAAAGCTACATCAGACCACAATAACATCCCAGATAACCTGGAAATGCAAAAGCAACAAAGTCTTGCTCTTCTTAGAAGTTACAATGAGAAACTCGCAAGAGCCTCTCTACCCTCAAATTATGATAGTAAATCCTTAAAAACTGCCTGCCATAAGTTTTTGCAATATAAATACTTCTCCATTTCATACCAGCCCCACTGGTTTTGTACTTCTCTGTCTCCATCATGCCTTTCTTCCCCAGGAAACTCATCATTCGGAAATCTCATTATCCTGCAAGATTGAATCTGTCTGGTACTCACATCACATCAGTGCCTCTAACTGTGGGCAATGCTATGGGATCCAGGGCTTCTGTTTAAGAGACCTCTTCTTTCCACTTCCTTGGTTTATCTTCTCCCATTAGATTATAATCTCTTTAGGAGGATTTTTTTTTAACTTTTGTTTGTATCCCCAGTGCTTAGAACCCTGCTTGGAACATAATGGGCTCTTAATAAATGTTTATTGAATGACACCAAAAATATAAAGATCAACTAATTATGCTTTCAAATAATATGGCATTTTAAAAAATATTCAAAACCCTAATTTTCTGGCTTAATATTTATTCTAAAACAGAAGAGTGGCAAAGGCTAGCCAATTGGGGTTAGATGACTTGGCCAGAATCACACAACTAGGAAATACCTGAGGCCACATTTGAATCCAAGTCCTTTAAACTTCAGGCTTGGCATTCTATCACAGTGAATACTTAGTTGCCTCTCAAATAATACAACTTCTAATAATAATGGCTAAAACTCCCCAAAAGATTATACTGATGATACACTTAAAAATATACCTATGTGCATAAAAAGAGATGAATGCATATTATAGATCTGTTTACCAGCTCATCACTAAAATAATCCTCCAGTAATTCTGAGTACCTGAAGACTACAGCTCAGGCTAGATTCTATAAAGCTGGAAAAAAATGTGAAGTATGAGTCAATAAGTTTATTTTTTTCCTCCTTTTTTTTTGTTTTCATTCCTCCTTACAAAGATCCATAATCTACCCTCCCTCCAAATTCTTCTATGTCTATTGAGGACATCCAAGTTCACACTCGTGGGGTCATGTTTGATTCCCTCTACTCATTCATCTGCTGTATTCAATTAATTGCCAGGTCATATCTATTAAATAACATTTTTCATATTCATTTCTATATCTTAACTCACATAACCCCTTCCTTAATCTTAGGTAAGGGAACTTCACCTCTTAACTGATTTATTAAGTAGTTTTCCTTTTTCAAATGTCTAGTCAATCCTTCAACTAGCTGCCAAACTCATACTTCTAAAGGCACAAATTCTACCATGTCACACACACCTTACTCAAAAGCACCTAGCTATATTTACTAGGTAGCCCGGGAAATAGAATGCTGCCCTGGATTTGGGAAGACATGAGTACAAATCCATTCTCAGAGACTTCCTTGTGATTCTGGACAAGTCACTTGACCGCTATCTGCCTCAGTTTCTTTATTTGTAAAATGGTGATAATAATAGCATAATAGATAATAATAGTACCTATCTCCCAGAATTATTAAAAGACCATAATGAGATAATGTTCATAAAATTCATTTGCAAACTTTGATATTATTGCCTTCCTATTGCCTCTAGAATTAAAAAAAAATCCTTAACTTAGTAATTATGGCACTCTCCATTTTAGGTCCCACCTTCATTTCCAGTCATTCCCATTCTATTCAAACAGCTAAATCCTCTACTTTTATCCTTTTGCACATGTCTTTCCCCTTTTCCTTACCTACAATCCAAAGGACCACTTCTGGCATAAAATCTTTCCTCATTCACTAGATATTAGTCTTTCTCCCTCTTGAAAATACTTTATATTTCTTTCATATATTTCTTTTTTTTTCCTTCCTGTGTAAATGGTATATCGCTCCTAGCAGAATACAAATTCCTTGATGTCAGGGAATATTTTAGTTTGATCTCTATCTCCAGTGCCTTGTACATAGGATGCATAATATATATTTATTGAATTGAATTGAATTAGAAACAGTATACACAATCATATAGAAAAACAAGAGATTAGAATGAGAATAAGAGATAGAATATAGTCTATTTGGTCTGGAATATAAAGTATGGGCAGATAAATATGAGATAAAAGTCAGAAAGGTGGGTGGGAGACACACAGAGGTACTTGAATTTCAAAATCAGATGTTCATGGTTTCTTCTTCTTAACAGAGAAAGTGTCCAAGGAGGGGGCTAGTCTTTAGAGTATAATCTATATTCTCTGGTTACTGCCAATCCACCAGGAAACTTGCAAGTGTATTTCCAGTAATGCATGGTTTGGGGGCCTTTAGTCTTCCCAGCTTCAGAGCAGGCATAGATATCCTCTGATGGTTTCTTGCCTTCTTGCCAAGTAGTGATGAAAAGCCTTTTAATTGGAAGTTGAGCTGTAACTGAATGTGTATTCAAAAGGATTGAATGAAGAAACTCTCACTTTTCTCTGACAGCTTTCAAGTGAGGAATAAGAAATGCTGTGGGTCTCTGGGTAGGAAGATATGTAATGGCAGCAACTATCATAGTTGCCTTATCTCCACCTGGGTACCATGTGGCCATGGACACATGATGCTTTTTTTTTCCCTTTGCTTCTCTATTTATTCTTTCTTCAGCTTAAGTGAATAAATATTAGAGATAGAATGGACACTGTTTCAACCTTGTGAATTTTGAAAGGTTAGAGAAACCAGCAAATCTTGCATACACTAAACTGACAAAATTTAGAAACTTGTTGGATGACAAAGATAATGTTAAATGACTGATTTAATGAGTTTGGGTGGCTAATAAAGTGGCTATGTGAATGTTTTCAGTTATGAGTTCAATTTGGTCACATTGAGGAATATCAGAATCATTTGTTACAATCCTTTGATATTTTTATTATATATTTCCCCAGATTACATGTAGAAACAAATTTAATAATTATTTTCCAACATTTGGAGATCCATGTTCTCTACTTTCCTTCCTCTCCTACATCTTCCTTGAGTGCTATTAAGTGATACATATTTCCATGTTCATCATGTAGTAAAAGTAGATATATATCATTTATACAAGAAAAAAATTCATGAAAGAGATAAAGTGAAAAATTATATGCTTCAATCTACAACATTGACACCATGAGTTTCTTCTGTGGAATTGCATAATCATTTTCATCATGAGTCTCTTGAGATTGTCTTAAATCCTTGAGTTGCTGATAATGGTTAACCTTCTTGTTACAAGCCCTGCATGGTTTAGTTTCCTTCGAAGTTCTTTTTCTTTTTCTTTTTTTTTTGCATTGGGTTTTTATATTCTCTCCTCTTTCCAGATCTGGTATATTTTCTGAAAATCTGACCCTGTCAAAAAGTATACCAAGTAGCCACATTGCATCTTTATATCCATCCATGACAGTGTAAAAGCTTTCAGCATTGAATAGGAATAAGAAAGAGCAAAGGAAACTGGCCAGAATTCTGGGGTCAGTCAGTCTCAAATACCTCTTTCATTACTAATTCAAGTCAACCAGGAGGCACTCATTTTGGTCAGTATAACATAAACTAATAGAAAGTAAACTCCTGGAAGGCAGAGACTATTTCCTTTTGGCCTTCATATTCCAAGAGTCTAATACTTATTAGGTGTTTAATAAATACTTGCTGATTGAGCAGTAAAAATCACTTTCTCTTCCCAAAATACCTTGGCTAGATGCCACTTTCTGCATATGGAAAAATAAAAATGAAGCTCTTCTAGTCTATGGCTCTGCTGGTCTGCCAATAATGTCAGCACCGTTATAGGGGAATCCCTATACTCCTTTGTTGTGAAAAATTTTTCCTATTCTGACTACTTCCCCTGCTATCACAGGATCCAACCACTTCCACATCACCAACTCTTGCTTCCTTGGTCAGACTCAAGACATGAGCAAGTAGCTTCCTTTGTTGTTTCTACCTCATCCCAAATTCTGTCTCCTCAAGAGTAAAAGAAGAAAAAAGACATCTCAGTGAAGCTTTGTAGAAGAACTCATAAAATTATGTACAAATTGTTGATCATAATATAATTTGAAGAGGTGGTCAAGTGAGGGAATTATTCAATCCCAACCTCAGCCTAGAAGATGGTAGGGTTCATCAGCATAAGCATCACCATCAGCAGCTTCAGTAGCATCATAGCTAATATTTATGTAGCACTTATTATGTACCAAGTTACAAATATTATCTCCCTTGATCCTTGCAACAACCCTGAAAAGTAGATAGTTGTTACTATTATCCCATTTTATAAGTGAGAAAATTGAGATAAATGAAGGTTAAGTAACTTGTCCAGAGTCACATAGCTAGTACATTCCTGAGCTCAGAACTCAGGTCCTCCTGATTCCACTCTACCCAGCCTTGTTTACTCAAGGCAGTTAGCATCAGAGATGGAAAGTGGAACAAGGCATCCATTGGAATTAGGAGTTAGAGAATGGGAAGAGGAAGAGACTAAAAGACTAATTTCTGTTTCTCTCAATTCTCCGTTAAAAGTTGCATGCTTTTCTTAAAGATACTAACTTAGATACTGAGAGGAATTTAATTCCCTAGTAGGACCTGGCCAAATACAAAAGAGCATTGAGCCTTGGAGTCAGAGTACCTGCATGTAGAATACCAACTCTGACTCCCACCAGCTATGTGACCAGTAAAACTGTTTAACTTCTCAGAGCCTCATATTCTATAGTCTCAAAATAGAGGAGATAATGCTTAGAATAGTTTCCTCAGAGGGTGATTGTAGAGAAAATGTTTTATAAACCTTAAAAAGGTGGACTAGAATTATGATGAACTTGCAATATAGTTTTGAAAATATTTTAAAGTGCTATGTATGTGAATTCTTCTAAAATGTCCAGATATAATGGGTTTGGGGTGATGGTCCATGTGTAACCCAATGGAATTGCTTGTAGGCTCCAGGAGGTGGGGAGAGGGAAGGGGAGAGAACAGCAAGAATCATGTAACTTTGGAGAACTTGTGTGTAAATACATTACTGGAATAAAATAAAGATAAATTTTTAAAAATAAAATAACATTTCCAGATATCATCACATTAAAATTTATATTTCGTTCCTTAGTTAAAACTCCTTCCAGAAACTTTTATCCTTTGTTCTCATTGCAACTTTGATGTGTGAATACATAACGTGGAGATAGGTCAAGAGACAGACCAGAACATTAAGAGCCATCTCTTTAAGATTTGGAATGGAAAGCACTCACCACTAAAGTTAAAGTTAAAGATAAGTTGATTAGTGACTTGGATCTTCTCTATGTTTCTTTGCTTATGATACAGTTTGGTAAATTGTTACTTATATCATATCGAAAAAGCAAGATGAAGAAAAGACTGAATCTTCCCAATAAACATTTATATGTGGAATCACCATCTATGCAAAAACAAAATAAAAAATCATTTTCTTTTCTGAAGTCATTTAATTCAAAGAGAGCAGCTAGAAAATCCACTGATTCAATAGGCCTTGGCAATTTGCTATACCAAAGGGGTGGAGGGGATTACAAAAATAGCCAGGCTGATGTTCTACACATAAAATCAAGAGATTCAGATTCTAGAATATCTTCTACAAAAGCGAGTTCAAAAGAGCTTCCTCAATCCCTGACCACCAGCTCCATTTGTAGTTCATTGTCCTAAATCTGATGCTCAGAAAAGCTTTCCCTGAGAAAACACCTTGGTAGCTTGTATTGTCACCTCTAGTGCATTTTGTCCGATAAATTGGGTCAATGTACTCCTTATTTTCGGCCTTTTCTTCTGGCCCATCAGGAAACTGGCATCGTTCCAAGCCTGCTGCGTCCCATTCCTGGTTTCACAGAAATTTAAAAAGAAAAAAAATCAATGAGAAAGGAAGGGGGGAAAAAAGTCTCTCTGTGGCTCAGCTGACATAGCCACAGGCAGGAGCTGGCTGGTGTGACAGAGTATTTATGCATGCAGCTAGCCAGACCTGAGCTCGGGTGTTTTATAGTTCACTCTGCCAACCAAGGCAATCAGTTGTTGCAATCAGCACTCAAGGTTTCGGGGTTAGAAAGAATAATAAATATATAATATACTATAATATAATAAATAGCCAGGCTGAAAGAGAAGAAGCGATGACTAGTGCTGTGAGTTACTCATGTAACAGCCGGGACTGTACTATCGGCCAGGGGCTACACCAGCACACTCAATCGCTGATCGCTTTCCTAGTTTATGTGTTGCAAGTGAGCAGATTGTGGCCAGTAAAATCACCCAGGTGCAGAGAGGTCTGCTTCAGGAAGGCAGCGTCCTTAGGGAAGGAGCTCTAGAGAACCTGGCATGCCTGGGCCAGGCTTGGCATAGAGGATGGGTGATGCAGAAAGGAGGGTCGCGGAGGGTTACAGGATGGGCTTTTGCCTGCTCTTGAAGCATGAAGTCCCACTTCAAAGGCTCAAGGCTGCCTGTCCACAGTTGCCTAGGGATAGTCTTATTCAACCAGGGACTCTTATTTCAGAAGCAAAAGGGGGAAGGGGGGTGGGGAAGCTAAATAGAAACCTACCCAACTTGGCATCAAGAACATAAATGGACTTGAATAATTGAGAGCAAGCAGACTTTACCATCTCACAGCCAAAACGGACAGCTGCATCCTGGCATCTCCTGTACAGTAAAACAATCTGTGAACATTACTATCACATGTGGCCTTTTTTGTTTTATAGGAGAAAAAGGTAAGGGCTAAGAGGCCCGGAGGTTTCAAGTAAAGAGTGTCGGGTTTATTCTAGAGAGCAATTTAGATCTATGCCCAAAGGGCTATAAAACTCCGCGTCCCCTTTGGCCAAAAATAATACTACTAGGTCTGTATCTCAAAGAGATAAAAAATAAATAAATAAAGGAAAAGGAATTCAATATACAAAAATACTTATGGCAGCTCTTTTTGTAGTGGTGGCAAACATTAGAGGGGCAAGTAGGCAGCACAGTAGAGAGTACCAGGCTTGGAGTCAGGAAGGTAAGTTCAAATCCAGTCTTAGTCACTTATCAACTGGGTAACCCTGAGCAAGTAATTTAACACCAATTTTGCCTCAGTTTCCTCATCTGTAAAATGAACTGAAGAAGAAACTGACAAATCATTCTGGTATCTTCACCAAGAAAACCCCAAATGGGGTGATAAAGAGTGAAATATGAATGAAAGACTAAGCAACAACAAAGAGAATTAGAAATTGAGGGTTACCCATCAAGTGGGGAACCTGCAGCTGAACAAATTGTGATATGATGATGTAATACTATTATGCTATAAGAAATAACTAGAAGGATATTTTCAAGGGGAAAAAACCTAGGAAGACTTATATGAACTGGTGCAAAGCAAAATGAACTGAATCAGGAGAACATTGTTCACAGTAATAATATTGTATGATGATCAACTACGAATGACTTATTCTCAGGAAGACAATAATCAAAGATAATTCCAAAAGATTTGTGATGAAAAATGCTGTCCACCTCCAAAGAAATAATTGATGAAATTGGAAAGCAGATTGAAGTTTCCTTTGTTTGTTTTTACTTTCTTTATTTTATTTTTTTGGTCTGTGTTTTCTTTTACAACATGTCTAATATGAAAATGAATTTTGCATGAATGAATGAAGTTTACATGTATAATCTATAGCAAATTGCTTGCCTTCTCAATGAAGGGAAAGAAGGAAGGAGAGAGAGAATATGAACTAAAAAATGTTTTAAAATAAATATTAAAATTGTTTTTATATGAACTTGGGAAAAAAATTTTTTAAACTGTCAGGTCCATGATTCAGAAAACACTGATGGGCATTCTTTTTTTTTTCTTAAACCCTTACCTTCCATCTTGGAATCAATATTGGGTATTGGCTCCAAGGCAGAAGAGTGGTAAGAGTTAGGCAATGGGGGTCAAGTGACTTGCCCAGGGTCACACAGCTGGGAAATGTCTAAGTCTAGATTTGAACCTAGGACCTCCCAGCTCTAGGCCTGGCTCTCCATCCACTGAGCCACCCAGCTACCCCCAGGGCATTCCTTTAAAGATCATTCAAACACACTGAAATTGTGGACATTTGAATTCTAGAATTCTGTCTTGTTTGTGTTTCTCAGATGTTCAGGTTATGTTTTTCATTCACTGTGATGGCATGAGCAATCTACCCAAATGTAAGATGAAGACAAGATTATTGAAAAATCTTTCTCTACTAGCATTTTAGTAAATTGGAGTGCTTTTGTTTATTGTTTTTGATATCAAGAGGAAAAGGTGGGGAATGTCCAAGGAACACAACTAGAACTTTGGAGGAAGAAACTGAAGTCTAGTATCCTCTAACCACTAGGTCATACTGGCTCCCATACTCCATTTAATATTGGAAGAACATAATACCTATTTGCTTTGACTTCATAGCCAAAACTTTTACTTCTACAGACTCCTGAAAAGGTCCCAAAGTCTTCCAAAGTTGCACTATAATATTTTTACATATAATGGATTAAGCGAGTCCATCTTAAAACATATCCAAAAGAAGAGAATTTTTATTTATGCAGCTAGATTTTAGTAGTTCAGTGCTGTCTCTTTTTTTCCCAACTTAAATTCTTTACATGAGCCTCACAACAGGAGATGGAAAAGAAGCATGATAAGTAACTATGGGGATAAAATAGACAGGAAGCCATGGGTTGTCATTGGGACACAGTCTGTTATTTGGAGTAAAAGGTTAATTTCATCAGCAGAGAATTACAATCAGAGCAGGAATGGCAGTAATCAAACAGAAGTGGCTGGTGAGGACAAAACACATTGAAAAGTAAGAGAAAATTGGATAGAACTTGGAACAAGTAACAGATAAAGACATGTTATTGAATAAGAACTATGAAAAGAATTCATGACCTATATGTTCCTATTTGATTAAGAAGGTGAGAAGCAACAGGGAAGGTTGGGGGGGGGGGGAACAGAAGAGATTGTCAGCCTATGAACCTCTCAAATACTATGGGGCTGAGTGAAACATTTTTCCCATTCCTGTTCTTTTTCTCTTAAATATCAATATTTTTCCCTTTAGTCCTTCCTATGAAAGAAGAATGGCATACTGCTGTCTTAAAAGCCAGCTGGACAAAGGATGGATGCTGGAGGAGTCCACTTTGAGTGCTTACAGAAACAAGTTTGGGCTTTTTAGTCTGCTAACTGCCTCATTTGGCTCCAGAAATGGAAACAGTACAGCCCCACTACCACCAGCCAAGTAAGTAATGCTATAGGTGACTCATCTGGCTAGGCCAGAGTCTGTATGAAAATGTGGCCACTATTCACTCTCCTCAGGTATTTGTTTATGCCATCAGAGAGTGAGGTCAAGAGAAGGGCAATAGGAGGAAACTAACATTTTTCCTGTTTAGTGAATGAAGTCTATCTAGTTCCTACTCTCTTCATCAATCAAATAGCTTTTAATCCAGTACTCCCCCCAAAAAAATCTATTTAGAAAGCTAAAAAAAAGTTTGAGAAAGCATTTTAATTGATGTTTTTTTTTATTTTGTGTTTACTAAATTCACTTATCAGAGTTTTCAAATTAAAACTTCCAAGCACAGACAACAGATTCTTAGAACAAGAAGAGACTTTAGAAAATATGTGTATTGGCTATAGTTATTGTAATATTGTGGTCATCTTAAGAATCAATTAATATTTATTAAGAATCTGTAGGTGTATTACACTGAGAACAAGAAATAATGCTTTTCCTGCCCGTATAAAACTTCTAGTTAACCTACAACCTCAGGGCTTTGAGAACACCAAACCCATCATCTTGAACCCAGAAGATGCTGAATCAATTTGATGGGAAGACAATGATAACATAAGAGCTGTGTGTCACAAGTCTCTAGGCAAGTTGACACAAGTTACCTTTCATTTATTTTCCTATAAGAATCTAATATGGTCTTGCACATAAAAAGTCCTGAAAAAAATATTTGTTAAATTTTCAAAAGGAATTTTGGTTCAGAAGGTATTCCATCATGGCTCACTCTACATGACCCCATTAACAGAATCCTCGGGTTTTTTCTTGGCAAAGATATTGTAGTGATTTGTTGTTTCCTTCTCCCTATTTTACAGATGAGAAACTGCCCAGACTCATAGAGCTAGAGTGTAAGGCTGGGTTTGAACTCTGATTTTCCTGAATCCAGCTTTGGTGGTCTATCTACCATACCACCTAGCTGCCCTGTACCCCCTGGAATTAAATTCTGCCAAGTAATTAACTAGAATCATCTAGAATTATTGAATTTTCATTGAAAAGGATCTCAGACACCATACTGTTCAAGCTATTGCTAAAATAGGAGCCCCCTCTATCATGAAAGGCAATGAGGTACACATTTATGGGATTTTTTACCTATGTAACATTGGCAAATCACTCAGCCTCTTTGGGACCTCAGTTTCCTCATTTGTAAAAGAGAAGTATTGGATGAGATGACCTTTGGGTTCCCTTCTACTGTATACCTATGAACACCTTTAACCAATGGTCACTCACCCTGCACTTGAAGACATCTAGTAATGGACAACTTACTAGCCCCTGAGGCAGTGCATTCTACTTCTGCACAGCACTAATTAGGGAAGGCTTCCTAACAATTAAAGCTAAATTAGAGATAATTAGAGACAAAGTGGAATTGAGATGAGCAAGGTGTAATTACCTGTAAAGAAAATAGTAGCAATGTCCTGAAGCATTTTTTTCCTAATTAATAGTAATTGAATGGTGGTCAGGTATGGTGGATCTTAAAATCTATAAGACTTGGGTTCAACTCCCATTTCTGTTATTTTAGCTGTGTTACCCTGGGCAAGTCATTTGTTTGCTCATTTCTCCAGGCACTAAATTTATAAGTTGCAGGAAAAGTTACAATCTGGTTGTTAAAAAGAAACTTCCTTCTATTATTCCTTATGTAAATGAAATTACAGACCTTGTCCCTATTCTAATCCCCTATTTTTAATTTTCATCAGTGACAATTTTTATCAACTCATGTTACATGATTATGATGAAATATTATTGTGCTATAAGAAATTATGAGGGGGTAGTCTCAGAAAATACTTAGAAAGACATGAATTGATGCAAAGTGAAATAAGGAATACCAAGAAAACATCTACTACGCACAGTAAAAGCAACGTTATAATTATGATCAACTTTGGAAGTCTTAGTTATTCTGAACAATAGACATTTCATAGAATCATAGACAATTCCGAAGGACACCTGATATAAAATATTATCCGCTCCCAGTGAGAGAAGTGATAAAGCATGTCAATGAATACTTTTTTTTTCTACTTTGGTTTTCTTGCTTTTCTTTTTGCAAGAAAGCACATATGGAAATATGGTTCACATGAATAAATGGTATATTGCTTTCCTTCTAAATAGGTTGAGGGAGAGGCCAGAAAGGAGGAAGAGAATTTGAAACTCAATTTTTTAAGAATTTTTTTTAATTTTTAAAAGAGTGTTTTATATATATATGTATATATATATTAAAGAATGTTTATATATACGTATGTATTTAATTTTTTGAATGGCCACTTGCTTTGAATATTTAATTCTCTTAAGTCTCTAAACTTGATTGCTATTTCTTAGAACTCCACTAAGAAATTTATTTGTTTAAAGGAAGCTTGAAAGAAGGCAACATGATAATTAATTTAAGAATATTTACCACTATGCCCAAAGGGCGACAAAAGAATATCTACCCTTTGACCCAGCCATAGCACTGCTGGGTCTGTACCCCAAAGAGATAATGGACACAAAGACTTGTACAAAAATATTCATAGCTGCGCTCTTTGTGGTGGCCAAAAACTGGAAAATGAGGGGATGCCCATCAATTGGGGAATGGCTGAACAAACTGTGGTATATGTTGGTGATGGAGTACTATTGTGCTCAAAGGAATAATAAAGTGGAGAAGTTCCATGGAGACTGGAACAACCTCCAGGAAGTGATGCAGAGCGAGAGGAGCAGAACCAGGAGAACATTGTACACAGAGACTAATACACTGTGGTATAATCGAACGTAATGGACTTCTCCATTAGGGGCAGTGTAGTGTCCCTGAACAACTTTCAGGGATCCAGGAGAAAAAAAACACCATTCATAAGCAAAGGATAAACTATGGGAGTGGAAACACCGAGAAAAAGCAACTGCCTGAATACAGAGGTTGAGGGGACATGACAGAGGATAGACTTTAAATGAACACTCTAATGCAAATACTATCAACAAAGCAATGGGTTCAAATCAAGAAAACATCTAATGCCCAGTGGACTTACGCGTCGGCTATGGGGGGTGGGGGGGAGGAAAAGAAAATGATCTATGTCTTTAACGAATAATGCTTGGAAATGATCAAATAAAATATATTAAAAAAAAAAAGAATATTTACCCTTCTATCACTGAAATGGGGGATAGCTTTTCAAAGAAAGAACTAGAGGGGTGGTTTCCATTCTTCCCAGATATTTCATCAAGTCATTAGAAAGATAGCCCTAGATACACAATTGGGGCACAAGCACAACCATTGGTTTGGTCTTTTTAAAAGCATTACCTATATGTAATACATAGCATGTGTGAATATATTCAATTCAGGGATGCAACATCCTATTATGTGTGTTTGTTTAGGCAAGAGCTCAATATGGTATGATTCATAGTTTTAAAACTACACCTGCCAGAAAGCAATATGGTTGTGATCAGACTGATGATAATTACTGTCACATGGTCATGGGCATCCATTCCCTTCAAGAACTCTAAGCCAGTACCCGTTCCACCCACTCAGATTGATATTGAAAGGAAATTTCTTACATTTGTACTTGGAGAGAACAAGTTGCATCACATGTTGCTATCCCATCCAGTTTTTTTGTCATCTGAAAATTTGATAAAGATGTGATCTGTGCCTCTATACAAGTCATTGACAAAAATATTGACGATTTTCTATTCATTAGTCATTGTTCTAAGGGCCAGGCTATCATTTGGTTTGGATCATATCTAATTTACCAGCACCTACGCTACATACTTTTTCTATAAGAATGGAGCCAGTTCAGATATGAGAAAATCCCTTCATATCCATAGTAGAAATTCAATTATCCATGTGTGCTACCAAGTCTTCCTGTGAAGTCTGAAGAAAACAACAGGTTAAAAGAGGAATAGATAGTGTGCAAAAAGGACCGTATTTTCTATTTAAAATTTTTATTTATTTATTTTTATAGGACAGTACTCTCTTCATCTTGATGCAATTCTCATCTCTCCTATATCCAGTCTTAAAATGAATCTAAAGATAAGAGGAACATCATTGCAGAGAACTAGTGAGTATTCTATTCAGATATTCATTATATTTTTTCTGTGCAAAATATGATGCAAGGGTTCTTGGATTTTTTATAATAAATGTACAACATATAGACAAAAAACTCTCTGTGGTACTTTTCAAAATGTCTACATTATAATGAATGCAATCAATCTGAACTTGGCAATCTCCCATCTATCACCTAAAGCAATGTTATCATAGGGTAACATTCTTGATGTGCTGTTCATCACATCAGATGGTACAGATGGCATGACCTACTATATTAATGTCAAAGATGCTTCTCATTGTTCTGAGCTTTGATGTACCCCATGACTACCCACTGGGACTTGTCGTTGTCATCAGTAGTCCAGTTATCAATGTCTTCAACAATAAATTCAGACCAAGTAGTCTACACCAATCCATTTACCAAAAACATGCCACCTGTGCTCTAACTTAACCTGGGACTTGGAGAATGGGAAAGAACTATACTTTATTAGAATCAAAGTATAGAAATGGGTATCCCTTTGTAATTCTCATTTTGTCTCTTACATAAACAGTATGACTAAAACTTGGCCCAGCTTTTCATCATTAATGATGCTAGGATACCTTTTAGAATGGATACAAGTAATACATAGCCAGTAAACAAAGTTTTAGATGTCAAGAAAGAATAAAGAGGAAGCATGATACAGGAGCTAGAACAGCAAGCTTGGAATCAGGAAGACCCCAGTTTGAATGCAGCCTTAGACAGTTATTAGCTCTGTCATCCTGAGTAAATCATCTAACATCTTTAAACCTGTTTTTTTTTTTATCTGAAATAATGGAGACAGTAGCACCTTCCTCACAGGGTTTTTGTGAGAGTTAAAATGGATAACATACATAAAGCACTTTGCACACCTCAATAATTGCAATTATAAATGATTAATGTTGTTACACCATTATGATTTATTAATAAAAAATATTTTGTTTGTGATGTCATTGGTGAGGTAATCCTGAGGAAAGAAACTACCCTCTACCAGTGAATACTGGTAACTATTCTCCAAACTACAGTTTTAGATTTTTATTTAGTTTACTGAGAAGTTAAGTGACTTAGGTAGCCTCTGTCAGGGGTGAGATTTGAACTCATGTGTTCTTGACTCCAATAATGCCTCTCTGGCCACTATGCCATAACTTCTATTATTAATATTTTTATCATTAATGATATATACAGTGTCTGTGAATAACATGCCCCAAGCAAGAATACTCCTATTTTTATTGTAATGAATGGACTTTTAAGATGCTAATTCTTCAAAGAAATCATGAATACAAAGCACTTGTATAAAGAAATACAGCAGCTATTCTGTCTAGCTATTTTATAAAAGGGGAAAATTGTATGCACAATTCTCCCTTCACCTTAACTAGCTCCCTCCCTCAAAATTTAAAACCCAAAGCAGTTTTATGAAAAAGATTTTATCTTCTGTAAAAGGTCTAGAATTTTATTTTTTGATCACTTAGTTCAGTAACATTAATTAGAACTATTTACACCAGGTATTCTATATAGACTTACCCTTCGCTTCCCTTTAATATGGCTACAAAGAAGTAAGAAATGTCATAGGGTCAACAGGCATGACCTGTAGATTTAGAAATGAATGGAAGCACATTTGATAATACTAAAGTCCCCAAATACAAAAGAATACAAGCATGTTGAATCATGTTGTTTATTGATCTTTCAACATTTATTGAGTTCCTACTACAAGCAAGGTCCTGTGGTAGGTACCAAAGAGGATAAAGGGATGATGTTTATTAACCACTTACTGTTTGCCAGACATTGTGCTAGAACCAAAAAGACAAAAATTAAAGTGTCTGCCCTCAAGAACCTTGAAAAGAAACATTTCCTACCTTGGACATTCTATAACTTAGTAAAGGAGATAAAGCATTCATACCAATAATAAAGGCAGAATGTGATAAATAGCAAGAGATACGAAGGATTATAAGATGTTAGAAGGGGAAAAGATTTTTCTTCTCTAAAGGGAGCCAGGTATCTTTTCCAGAAGGAATAGCATGTTTGCTAGATCTTGAAAAACTGGATAGGATTTCAAAAGGCAGAAGTAGGGGAAGAGATGAAATTAGATTAAATTAGAAAGAGCAATTCATATCAATAAAACAGCAAATAGTTCAAGTTAGTTGGATTATATGAGGTATACAGAGGGGAGAACTGGAAAACAGGATAGATCATGGAGGGTCTTGAATATAATTCTAAGGAATCAGAAGTAGCATAAAAAAGTTGGGTCTCTTTCTCAGTTTTCTTATCACCTTTAAACACAAACTATTCTTTATTTCCTAGAAGTGAGTAGTAGATCCTTTCTTCTTAATTTAAACCACTTTTATTAATTTTATTTTTGTAGTAGAATTTAATATTATTATATTCTTTAACCTTTTAAAAATTCCACTTTCCTAAAACGACTCTTTTTTTCTCATTGATGTTAATGTTCTCTTCAACAAGGAAGATTGCCACTCATCCGTATACCAACTTATCCTGTGCCATGTATCCATTTATACCAACAAGGTTTCTAACTAACATGCTGAAGTTGTGTTTACTTTATTTTGACATAACAAGAATATTGAATATTTTCTTACAACAATGGCCAATAGGGAAATGTGTTTTGCATGATAATATATGTAAAACCCAGATTAAATTGCTTACCATCCAAAGGAAGGGGGAGGGAAGCAAAGGAGGCAGACAATTTGTATCTTATAATTTTGTATGTTGAAGATTATTATCACATGTAACTGGGAAAATAAAATATTAAAAAAGACATGATGAGAATTTTAATGAAACTACATGAGTCATCCTAAAATTATCCCTCACTTCAAAACTAGCCCATTTTCTTTGGATCATACATTTCTTTGATTATATCTTTTACTTAAGTTTTTTTTTTAATTGTACTTTATTTTCTCTGTTACAGCCTATTCATACAAACTTCTTCCATGTACCTCTCTCTGTATGTCTCTTGATTGATATACAATAGCAATTATTTGGAGATTATAGTATCCCATGACAAACCTATACAGTAGCAAACCATTAGAATATTTATATATTATTAAATGGACATTCATTTCAGAAAGAAATTTGGAACCTCTGTATTATCTTCATTAAAGGAGCTCTGTAACATTTTTCCCATTTAATTCTTCTCCTAATTGATTGTCTATTTAATGGTGTTTTTCTAAGAGACATGTATTGGGAACTAACTAACCAACTAATTATATAATTTTATGTGGAGTTAGTCTAAACATTCTTTTTTGTTCTCTTTTGTGAAATCTCATTCTTATTCCTACCTCTCATATATTTGCAAATTCATGTTAGAATCAAATTGTGACAGCTACTCTTTCTAGATGGTGTAGTTTGTCATAAAAGTTTTATAGATCTTTGTTTTATCCCATTGTTCATCTGTTTGTTGCCTTTCCATATTCATCTTTAAATGTCCTTGGGTTAATTTTGCATGGCTAGGCCTCTCTTGCCAACATATCTATAAGCTAATTTTACCATCCACTACTTTACTGCATTTTATGAGGTAATATTTCTCATAATCTTCCACCATCCTTTTCTGTAAGATTTTACAAATGATTTTTTCATTCTGAAGGGAGGTTATCATTGGCTGCCACACTGCTCTGCTTGGCAAAGAAGGTAAGCTTTTACTGATGAAGATAATTTTCCTACTCTTTTGGTCTCCTCATGGCAGTTGATTCATATTAATTAGGAGTCATCCTAGAAATGAGGGGTTGTGAATTTTAAAACTATTCCACCCTAATCAGACCGTACTTTAGAAGATCTGATTTAGCTATTTCCAGATCAATAACAATAGAGATACTTGGACTAACAGAATCAGGTCTTGGGAACCCTTCATTTCTCCACCCTCCTTAGTTTAACAAGATTAGGAAGGTCTGCACCAAACTCAAGATTATTATTTGAGGAAATGGCCTTCAATAGACATGTGCAGAAAAAAGCAGACAGACCCCTGGGCTGTCCTAGGTCAAGCTAAGTTATTATTGGTACAGATGTGACATAAAACCATCTATATAAGGCATGTCACTTCCTCTCTCTTCCTCTTTTCCTGGAGAGGTGACTCTGGTTGGCAGCATGCTAGGCGTTCTGACATCTTAGAGTGATGACAGTTATTTTGTCTGGGTTTGGCGGTGAGTTTGCCCTGGAGCTGATTCAGGTTCGGGCATCTTGGCTTAGCCCTTTCTTTTTGGAGTCTAAGCTGACTCTTTCCTCCTTCACATTCCAAAACCTTATCGCCTAATATTCCCACCCAGTGCTAGCCAGGTGGGGGGGGGGAGGCTGGGGGGGTAACCTACTTCTTTCCTTCTTCTTTCTCCTTAATCTCCTCCACTATCAATTAAATCACCATAAAATTTCCAGCTGACTTGGGTGTATAAAAAGTCATCAGCCTACCTCATTCAGATGATTGCTATGAGGATCCAGAGACATGATATATGCAAAGAGCTATCATCAAATAATGTTTTTATTTATTCAATTGTCCTTTCCCTCATCCTTCTCCTTCTTCCCTTTATCCTCCTCCAGCTACTTTTCACCCTTCTTTCTTTACCCCTTCCTTCTCACTTTCCTATTCTCCTCCCCATCAAATCTCCTTTTTCCTTTCCTCCTTTTTTGTTCTTGTTCTCTCCTTCTTTCCTTATCCTTGTCCTCCTTCCATTCCTTTTTCTTCCATCTCCTACCAAAACCCTTCTGAAGAATGTATAACCAACCCAATCTAGATAAGGAAAAAGTCCACATTCTTTCTTGAATATCTTCTCATCAGTGGACAAAACTTTTTCCCCTAATCTTCCCTAAATTGAACAGTAGATGAGACCTGTGTATATGGAAAAGAATACACTATCATGATATGCTACACTACAGGTAATTATTATAAAATCTTGAAGACACATGGTCAAAATCTGAGCAGATCAAGGTGTGGATAGGGCTTAGGCAATTTTGTTACTAGATTTTTTTTAAATCTTGTGTAGATTTGAAAAAAACCTTATCAGGTCAGTTTTGCACATATAACAAGCTAAGTAAAGTAGACAAAGCATTTGGAAATTGGTTATTAAACAGCCCCAGAAGAGTTTCTAGTGAATTTGTTGCCTGGGGAACACCTACCTAAAGCAAGGACTATGCTCTTAGCACTAATGCCTCGGGGCTTTTCCAGTGGGCTTCCTTACAATTAGAACCACCCAAAAATGGCATAGTTGGCCTCAGGAAACAATGGGCTTAATTTTTTTCAGTCAAAGACTGAATGAACAATTATTATAGCTGATGTATAAGAGATTCTTCCTATGATACAGAATGGACCAGCTGACATCTGAACCACAATCCTAAGGTTCTATGATTCTCTTTCTCTGAAATAAATGATATCATCATCCACTCAGGATCCCTTAATATCTGTATCTAACAGTAAAAGTATGTACTCTAGGCATGGTTGATGCTTCTCTGAGTTTGGATTTCTTCCTTGAGCTTGTCAGGCACTGATACCTTAAAGATATCTGTTCATCAATCTTCTATCTCCAAGGCGTCCTTGGGAAGAATAGCTGAGGCAATATAGACTATCATCACTGATATGAAAGTTTGTCATGAAACTAGCCTTACTTTCCATGCTGTGCTTTTTTCTCTAAGAAAGTTTTACTATGACAGATATTCACTTTTTGTCACATTATATAAAGAACATATTTTCACTGTCTTGTTATTTCTACTTCTGATTTACCACAAAAAAAAAGAAAAGAAAAAACTAACAACAACACTTCTAATGATCTGTATTATTCACAGTATGTGGCTAAAATTAAAGCAAAAATAATGCTAGCACTACTTGTAAACTATTTTTCATCTTTGAGAAAAACATTGATTAATCCCAGAGAACACTGCTACACAGAAGTCATTATTCCACCATTTTCCTGATGAGGTATGGGGGGAAGAAAAATACAAAGAAAATGAAGTCTATATGGATACCTTGCTATAATCAGAGATAGGATATTAGGGGTTTAGATTTCAGTTCTTATTGGTCAGACCTTTCTATTTTCTGTACAAATTTATCCCTAGAAGTAACTCTAAATTATTGCTGAGAAGACCATCTCTGGACAAAACTTTCAAACAAAGCAATTTTATCAAGTCAACAAACATTTATTACTAAGCACTTGGTAAGTGCTAGGCATGGAAAGTATGTGGATACAATGAAAAGCAAAAAGAGAGAGAATCTCCTATCAGGGAATTCACAATCTTCTAGGGAGACAACATAAGAATACTATGTACACATAAGGTATATACAGGATATATTTGAGATAGTTATGGAAGGAGACTAACTTTAAGGCAAAGTCTTCTTGTAGAAAGTAGGATTTTAGCTGTCTTTGAAGGAAGCCTTGAAAGCCAGGGGAGAGAGAGGAGGAGGGAGAGAATTCCATGTATGGGAGACAACCTGTGAAAATACATAGACACTAGAGATGTAGTGCAATGTATGAAGAATAGCAACTAGTCCCGTAAAACTAGATGGCAGATTAGGGGAATGGTCTGAGATAGAGAAAAATAGCACTTCTATACTCTGAATGTTTCTATTGACTTTCTCATTCCCTCTGTTGACTCCATAAGAAGCCAGAAGGGGCCATCTGAGAGAGCAAAAAGCTAGCCATATTTTTAATATGAATGAATTAAAAACCAAGAAAGTTTCTTGAAATTAAAAAACTTACAAAGTATAAAAGTAAAACTTCTAGAGCATATATGTGTTTGCATTTTGTCTTCTCCACCAATGGAACCTCTCCTTTTACTCCTATTAAAGCCATGACACTAATATCTGTGAATTAATCTGTGATAAATTCTCATAATGATAACTCTTTCCACCAGTGTAGATAGCAGCCCATCAATAATTTAGGATTCTAGCTTCAGATAAATCCTAGGGAATGGTGTTAGGAATACAGAATGTAGGTGATTTGTTCAGTATTGCACAGCTAGAAGGTCAGCAGTGGAAATTAAATCCTAGCATTGGTGACTCTAAGCCCAACACTCTAACCATTACACCATGATGTCTCTGCATTGGAACTATTATATTTTTAATTGTGAAGAACTAATTTATTTTTAGGGAGCTTAAAAGAAAAATGGGAAGATGTATTCCATAATAATCTCTCTTCATTTTTTATACCTTCTCTTTTAGTCATCATAGTCACTCCTTAGGCTTCAAAGATCAAACTTTAATCCATTTCCATGAGCCCAGGCCCTACATTTCCAACTGTCTATTGTATCAACCCACCTGACTATTTTACCAGTACCTCAATTTCAAAATACTGAGAGGCAAAGTCAAGATGGTGGAATGATTCAAAGCAGTATAGTCAAGCTCCCCTCCACAAAACTCCTCCAAGTATATCTAGAAAAGGCACCAGACCAAATCCTGATGGGGGAAATTCAGAAAAAATCTTAGTAAGTCATTCATCCATACCAGCTCAACATAAGAAGACAAACACATCAACAAACACTGGGAGACAGGTGAGGCCTGGGAAGGTTGCACAGCAGTTCAAGAAGTACAATGAGTACAAGTGTTAACTGGCAGCTTTGTCACTCATTACCCAGTTCCAGATCACAGATCCAGGATGGACTGAGAAGAGGATCTGTGCATAAGACAGCTATTTCTAGATAGGGAAATCCTGGAAAGGAGGAAATTCAGAAGCCAGCACCAACAGTGGTTTGGCTCAGACCCCAGGCAGAGAGCAAGGTATCATTCCCAGCCTGCAGGGCAGTAATTCCAAGCCAAAGGAAACCTACAACTCTGCCACTCTGAACCAACAGAGCTTTTCCAGCTCGCTAATAAATGTTGAGTATAGCAGCATCTCTTACTCAGACATGAGTTATATGAATAGAGATAAGATGGATTTTAAGGATGATATGAAAATAGAATATGGCAACTGATTGGATATTGGTGGCCAGGAAGAATAAAAAGTCAAATATTATTCCAAGGCTGTAGACCTAAGGGTAAGTGTTATCTCTCTCCTCAAATTTCTGATAGTGCTTTTTTTAGACTTCTCCCTTGTCACAATCACTTTTGTATTTTACACACACACACACACACACACACACACACACACACGTGTGTGTATATATATATAATTCTATAACTACTCCTATAAGATAAAAAGATCTTTAAGAAAGCAGATGCCCATAAGATCATATGGTTCTAAAAATCTTTGGAGATAATGGAGTCCAATTACATCATCTTATGAATAAAGTAGCAGAAACATAGAAAGGTTAAATGATTTGTCTAAAATCCAACAGGGAGCTTTCAGTTATATTCTTATCGCCTAATTCAGAACCCTGCACATATAATAAGGATGCTTAATAAATGTGGAAATGTGGTAGACTTCAACTGAATTCAAGGCACTGGAGGAATCCTGACAATTAAAGCTATCTAAAATTGAAATGAACTGCTTTTAGAGATAGTGAATTCCACATCATTACTATTGCTTGAGTACATGCTGGGCAACCTGTAATAGGGTTATATGAATGTAATATTCATGTATGATTACACTGTATAATGTATAATTACAATGTATAATATTCATTGTAATAGGGGAGGCTATCATGCAGTTCAGATTAGACTTTAGGCTATCTGATATCTGTTCTAGATCCGAGATTCTGTGGTTTAGTAGAATTCAGATAAAGTATCTTCTTTGAACACAAATTAAACTCCCAACCTTGGGCAACCGCATACTAGACCCTGTGCCCTAGTCAGTCACACTGAAAGTACTCACCATTAGTCAAAAAAGAGATTGGGCAAATAGAAGAGAAAAATTAGTGTAATTCAATCATCATTATTGGGAGGGGGGGCAATTTAAAGCATATGTCTTAGTAAGTTGGTTAAATTCTCTTGTATGTGATGGAAAGCATTGTATTGTAATGGGATAACACTATTCCATTACAACAAAGAAATACTGATATCCAGTGACATGAATGATACTGACATTTATCAGGAATTCATCTTGATTCCTTACTTATAAAATCATTTTCACCTGTTTCAGATTTCTGGAAGTTTCTCATCATTCACCCTATACTCTGAAATTTATTGGCTAGGTCCACAATCAGTAACTTTATTATCATCTCTCTTTTCTCAGTATTTCTTTAATAATTTTAATTTAACATTTTATATTGATAATAACAATAAATTCACATAACAGATACTCTGTGTCATGAAAAAGCTATGGTGCTCTCCTAGATGGGGAAAAGCTTACATCTGTTACATAAAGGTCATTATCATTCCTCCTTGTGGCTTCATTTAATAGAACAATGCAATTACCTCTATGATTAAATACAAACTCCTCTGGTGCTTAATGGCCTTCACAATCTGATGCCAATGTACCTTTTCAGACTTATTATGTGATACTCTCCTTCAGGTCCAGACAAAATGGCCTTTTTCCTACTCTCCAAACATTGTAGTTTAGATCAAATCACCATGCCTTTGTATCCTACACTAGAAAGTATTCCCTCCTTTCTGTCTCTTTAGAATCCCTGGTTTCCTTCAAAGTTCACCTAAAGCATCATTTCCTATCTTAAGTAAGCCTTTCCTGGTCCCTCCGGCTGCTAGTGCCTCAAATACCTGAAATTATTTTGTATATATTTTCTATACGTGTATGCATCACTCCCCCCACCCTCCTTTAGAATATAACAGAATTGCCCCCTCGAAGGCAAGAGATGTTTCATTTTTATATTTGTGTCTCCATTCTTGGTACATACAGGTTCTTAATAAAGATTTATTAATTGATTCAATGCATAAATGGTATCTCTTATTTAGCCACAAATGATTCATAATCTTCATTTGTAGTTCTTAATTAATGTCTCCTTGCTTTCACTAATAGAAAGGAAAAGTTGTGGCCATTCATACCATTTCAGCAGAAAGGCATGTGATAGGATTCCATATAGATATGCCTTCAGGGACTGGGGGAAAGGGTGGGGAAGGTTTCAGATGTGCATGTAAAGATACGCACAGGTTTGCACCAATATGAGGAAGATGCTGCTAGCATCTCAGTGTGCATAAGGAAATTTAATGCTATCAAAGTGCTCCAGTGATAATAAAACACATGCCTCAAAGGACAGTAACTCTCTTATTCCATATAATGTATTATGCATCAATAGTTTCAGTCTGGCAAAAGCCGACCAGTCTCTCAGACCACCACAACAGAGCCAACAAAAAGAATATTAAGCATTTCAAGGAATGGTAAAGGGACAAGCAGAATGGAAGACAGAAAGGAAAGGGGAGGAAAGCCCTCTCAAATAGGTCTTCTTATCTTTTCTTCTCTAAACTTCTCTTTCATTCTCTTATATTTATCCACCTGGAGATTCGCTTACTCACTTTTCAGTCAATAACTCTCTTCTCTCCCCTATTTCTCCATTGTCCATTCTCTCATTTCCTTTCTCTATACTCTTCCCAGGGTATTTTTTAAAAAATATATTTTCAGCATTTCAAAGAACAAATCTTTGAATACTTTAAATGTCCTTTGGCCCTGGGTTCCCCACTAGCAAACTGAAATCCCTATATCAAGCCTCCCCACAGCCATCAATCTACCATATGTCCAATTCCTAACAGGTAAGATGTGCCAGAGAACAGTTTTGACTAAAGCCTCTATCACTGTGCAGTTGTCTTGTTACTGCCTGAGCGAAAAGATAGATTGGGGCCATTACTAGGAAATGGGTACTATTGCCAAATCTTTTGCACAGGAATTGCATCCTGATCCTTAAAGTCCTTTTTTATTGATCGGTCTTGTATCATATCATATTGCACTGGCATACATTAGACAGCACAGGATTCATTTCCAGCACTATGCAGGGAATGAAATGTCCAATTGCTATTACCTCCTAATACAAGTCATGTGCTTAATTCCCTGGACACCGTGCTGAAAACAGACCCTTTAATTGTCTGCTGCACTGTCATAATGAAACAGATTGTTCTATTCAGTGTGTGGGAGCTTTGTAAATATAACACTGAATAAGCTAAAGCAACACAAAGAGCAGACTTTCAATGTCTTTATTTTATAAATCAGGGGGAGCACAGGAGTCCCATCAGCAACTCTTTCAGTGTGGGTTGAGAAATATTGCATGTGGAATAACTCTGGCAGTGGACATTTGTAAAATAAAATTTGACCATCTACTTTGTTTTAATATCACCTCTATTTCCCAATATATCTTTTTCCCTTTCTGCCTCCAAACCCACTCCAGCAAGAGCAACACCTCATCATAAATTATAAGGAAGAGTAGGAAAAAAGTTCTGTAAAGTCAACCAAAATATTATTTTAAGTCATATATAATAAGAAGTATTCCACTCCATAATTCCTACCTCTTCAAAGATGTATATATGTTTTCATACCTTTTCTTTAGGACCAATTTGTCATTTAACTTCACAATATTCTGTTTTATTAGTTATTCTTTCTGTTTACACGATTGTAGTGTCATATAGTAAGTATAGTTTTCCTGATTCTACTAAATTCACTTTGCTCTGGTTCACCTAATACTTCCCATGCTTCTCTGTAGTTATATTCATCATGTCTTACAGTATAGTGCTATTCCCTTAAATTCGTATACCATAATTTGTTTGGTCATCCCCTAATCAATGAACATCAACTTTGTTTCCAGTTCTTTACTAATTTAAAAAAGTACTTCTATGCACATTTTCATATGTATGAGACCTTTCTGTCTTCAACTTCACTGAGGCATATGGTAGATGGACTTTTGTTATAGTGAGAGGGCTGATTCTCAAATATCCATTCTCTGCCAAATACATCTTCAAGATAGTCCAAAAAAAACAAAACAAAAATTTTATTACAGTATCCAGGACCTCGTAGCCCCATTTTGTCTAGGAAAACAAAACTAGAAATGAGTTAGCTGATAAAATTTATTTCAGATAAGCTTTGGTAGAATGGGTCTGAGCAGAATATATGTTCTTTGAGAATAGAGGCTATTTATTTTCATCTATGAATTCCCAGGCTCTAGCACAGTATCTAACCTATAGCAAGCATTTAAAAACCTGGTTCCTTCCTACCTTTCCAATCCTTTTATATGTTAATCCCCTCCAGGTACTCTAAGATCCAGTAAGACTAGCCTTTTTGAGGTTTCTTGTAAGTGATACTGCAAATAATCCATTTCACAGTTCTATGCCTTTTCACTGGCCAACCCTCATGACTGAAATTCTCTTCCTCTTTACCTCTTTCTGTCTTCCCTGGTTGCCCTTCAAGTCTCAACTAATATTCTGCCTTCTTCAGGAAGCCTTTCCCACTCCCTTTCAATAGTAGCACCTTCTCTCTAAGATTTCCTCCAATTTAGTCTATATAAACCTACCATATTCATAAATGTTTGCATGCTGTCTCCCCCCACCCTCATATGTAGGTACTTTTAAGGTAGGCACCCTTTTGGATTCATATTCCCAGCACCATGTTTGCCACATACTTGTTCAGTCATTTTTCAGAACTGTAAAACTCTTCTTGACCCCATTTCAGCATTTCTTGGCAAAGATGATGGAATGGTTTGCCATTTCCTCTCCAACTTATTTTGCAGATGATACAGATATTATTTTAAGTAATATATGATAAGAAGTGTTCCACTCCATAATCCCTGCCTCTTCAAAGAAGTCTATATGTTTTCATATCTCTTCTTTGGGGCCAAGTTGTCATTTAACTTCACAATATTCTGTTTTATTAGTTATGAAGAACTGAGGCAAACAAGGTTAAGTAACTTGCCCAGGGTCACACAGCTCATAACTGTCTAAGGCCACATTTGAACTCAGGAAATTGAGTCTTCCTGGATCCAGAACCTATATTATACATCATGCCACATAACTGCCCTCACCCACCTGACACAGTAGATGATTAATAAATGTTTTTTGACTTGTTGACTTTTCTAATTGAACTGAATTAATCATAGATATAATTGCTTACTTCTCTAATTCTGGCCTGTGGCATATAAGGTAGCTGCCCCATATACACAATTATGACACAAGGAATGAAGACCAGAATGAAGCCATGCTGATATGGGCATCAAACTGTTTCTGACAGTCTCTACTACAGTTCCTCCTACAGCTTTCTGCCCTGACCCTAAATCTCTCTCCACCACAAGTAACTCACCCCATACCACTAATAACAGCTGGAATGCACATCAACCAAACCAT
This sequence comes from Monodelphis domestica, assembly GCF_027887165.1. Taxonomy (NCBI): domain Eukaryota; kingdom Metazoa; phylum Chordata; class Mammalia; order Didelphimorphia; family Didelphidae; genus Monodelphis; species Monodelphis domestica. The sequence continues at coordinate 281,586,363 of NC_077229.1, read as the reverse complement.
CCAAACATCCTGGTAGAAAAAAAAAACAGCATTATTATCTGTTGATGATCACTGAAGAGGAGGCCAACCTCCTTTTGGTGCTGTGAACAAGTGCTGGGCTCATTCTGCTTGGCTTCAGGTTCCCAGTCACCCAACACTTTCCTCTTAGCAAACTCCCAACAAGTTGGTAATATAAAAGAAGACTTCTTGTTTCCTGTACTTAGCTATGCTCCCTATTTCCCTACCTTTTTTCCCTATCCCTACTTCCCACAACTTAATGCTTAATCTTTATACCCCCAGGCCCATTCTTAAGTGTAATGTTGAAAATATTGGACATGGAATTAAGAAAATCCTAATCCATATCCTGCCTCTAGCATTTAATCGCTGAGTGACTATAGGAAAGTAGCTTACAACTTATTTTAGCCTCAGTTTCCCCATTCTTAAAATGAGAGGGGTTGGACTCGATGACCTCAAAAGTCTCTTCTAAATTTATGATTCCATGATTCTTTTTCTAATTTACCAAGAAAAACATTCCATTCCCATTATGTACCATGAGCAACTCTAATAATGAAAATTCTGGAATAAAGTGATGAATGGGGGTGGGGGAGAACAGAGAAAATAGGAAAATAATTGTGGGATTCTTTATGATATAATTAAAGGAAGAGTCTGGCAAATAAATAGATAAAGAAATATGTCTATCCACCTATAAATATAAGTAGACTTGTGGTTTCATTGTTCAATTGAGTTCCCAAGAAGTATTTACTTCCTTGTGTTTATATATACATATTATATATCCACATATATGTAGAAAGAATAAGTTATTAAAGAATTTTAGAGCTGGAAGGCACTTTAGAACTCCTGTTAACTTCTCTATAGTGACTAATTGTCAGAATATACAACAAAAAGAAATCCTGGTGCTTTCAGGATGCAGAAAGAAAAAAAGATTTGTTATATATATATATATATATAAAGAGAAAATAGGATGGTGTGGTGGGAAAAAATAACTAGACTTGGAAATAAAGAAATTTACCAAAAAACACCAAAATCTGCCACCAACTATCTACATGACTTTTGTAAAGTCACATATTTTTATCAAGGACTTAGTGTTCTCACCAGTAAACTGTAAGTTGGCTCAAGTTGGCTCAAGTCTGAGAAATTGAAAGTACAGAAAATTAGGCAGTTTTTACTTAAATTATTCTAAATCTGCCTCTATAATTTTAGTCCATTGCTCCTAGTTCTGGTATAAGAGTTCACATATGAACATAATTCAATCATTTGATGGTCCCTTTTTTAACGCAATTGTTACAGTTCAGGAGTTGGACTTATGAATTGGCCTTAAAGTACTCTAAAAGTCAAAACAAGTCCCCTTTTCAAGTAGAGAACAAGTAGCTCCCAGACAGTAACTAAAACCAAAAAGAAAAGAAAAGTTCCAGTACTTAGGGCTATTCATTCAGATTATGGAATTTGTACACTGGGTAAAAAAAATGAAGGTTCATGATCAGCAATGAGTATTTCTTTTCAGGCTCATTTTTCTTTCTTTTGTGGAGGTTCGCCATTGATGCAGCTGAATTCCTTTTGGTTCCTACAAAAACTAAAGTTTCCTGTAAAACATGATGACCAAAAATCCCTGTTTTATAAGAAACAAAGTATAAAATGAGAGGTTGATGCAGCACCCATTAATTGCAAAAGTTAAGGGCAGATTTAGACAATTTATCTTTCATTGCTTATATGCTCTAGTTCATAATAACAGATCTTTTGAAAAAAAATATGACTACAGGGTCTTTACTGCGACACCAAAATCATAGATATTTCTTTGAGGGAAAGAAATACATCAAGACCTTGAGTTCAATAATACATTTTTTTCCCTACAGATTTTTTTTTACTTTTTCACTCAAAAAAGTAAAAATTATGTCAAGTAACAAATATGAAAATAAATTTAGATTTGACTTTTAAGATTAAAGCTAGTTTTTGATACAGTAATAATTAACCAGCATTTTTCATGGTGTTTTACATACATAAGAATCACAGAGTTGAAAGGAATTTCAATGACTAAAAATTCCTCCTAAAATATTCCTAACATAGGATGATCCAGCATCAACTTGAAAATTCTCACAAGAAACTCACTACCAAAGAGGTCATCCAATTCTATTTTTGAATGGCTCTAATTATGGGAAATTTTGTACTTTATAAAAAATTAGTTAGAAAAGACTTTAGAGGTATTCTATTTATTCCAGGGTAAGAATCCCATCTATAACATATTAGAGATCTGGTCATCCAGTCTCTGATTAAAGACATCTCATAATCTCATGATATTAATTATGTCCAAAAGCCACAATATTTTTCTTCTGAATCTCTATAATCATAAGAAAAAATTTTGCTGTTTCCCAATACTCCTTAGAACAGGGGCTCTTTATATTTTCTCTTGTGTGAAACTCTATGGCAGTCTGGTTCTTGGACCCATTTCAAAATAATGTTTTTAAATGCATAAAATAAAATATTTAGTATTACAAAGGAAACTATATTGATACAAATTTGTCACTTTAAAGAGTTCCTAGCCCCCAGAAAAAGAAATTCAGCCTTACATGTAGCCTGAATCTGTCTCAAAAATCTTCTGTTCATTGCTCCTAATTTTGCACTCCAAGAAAATTAAATTCAATTAAATACTTATTTAACAGAACAAGCTTAATTCTTCTTTGTGATGGCCCTTCAAATTCTTGAAGGCTGCTATCATTTCATTCGTCTAAGTTTTATCTATGAGCTAAAATCCCAACTTATACCAACTATTCCACTTATAGCCTTCCACCATCTTGGTTATACTCTGTATTCTGTATAATCTCCAGTTAATCAATGACCTTCCTAAAATGTACTGGGGCAGTTAAGAGGCACAGAGGATAGAGTGCCTGGTCTGAAGTCAGGAAGACTTATCAAATCTTACCCCAGACACTTACTAGCTATGTAACTTTGGGAAAATCATTTAACCCTGTTTGTTTGAGTTTCCTTTTCTGTAAGACGAGTTGGAGAAGGAAATAGCAATTTATTCCAGAATCTTTGACAAGAAAACCTCAAATAGAGTTATAAAGAGTCAGACACAACTAAAAACAAACAACAAGCATAAATGTGGTAAACAAAACTGAAAACAATGTCAGTCATTTTATGAACAAGGCAGAACTTTTCATAATCTGGATCCTTCCTATTTTTTCAATATTCCTTCTAGTATTTACTCCAGTACACTTACTTCCCTCCACACATTATATAATTAGGTAGCCTGAATAACTTCCTGTTCTTCATGCAGGACACTGTATCTCCCAGCTCTGAGGATTTTCTTGGACTGTCCCCATTCCTAGAATCCTCTTACTTTACTTTCTTTCTCTGGTTATCTCAAGACTAAGCTCAGCAATCACCATGACTCAATCACATCTACCATTATCTCTTTTTGTCTTTATGTCATCCCTGTGAGGTACATAAAATAGGTATATATTTTACAGTCAAGGAAACTGAAACTCAGAAAGACTAAAGAAAATGCTTCAAGTCAGACAGCTAGGAAGTACCAGACATAGGACTGAAATCTAGATTTTTCTTTACTCCAATTCAAGTGCCCTCACAACTATACCAGGCTGCCTTGCTTTTGAATAAAATGGAATGTTGAATCTGATTTTAAAGAAATAAAAAGCATATAGGCTTCCCAGTTTACCCAGCATTTTTGTATCTACTCATTTAGACAAATTCCAGTCCAAAGACCTAAAAGACATGATTATTTTTGACACCCTCATGTTAGTCACCACTGTTTATCCTGACACTTTGTCTAATTAGTAGCTATGTTTATATTTACATTTATATATATACATATATATATATACATGTCTTTTTCTATTATTTATTAGAATTTCACTTGGGCAATACCCCATGATCAAATTGTTAAATAATCTAGCTGTTAAGCCCTATTAAAGAGTCTGTTGGCACAGAATAGACCTAAGAGATGCCAGTCCTAGACATAATTAGCAAATAGGCAAGGTATGTGTTCAACATAGCCTCTCATTCACTCTACCTCATCCTCTTAAAATCCTTACAACCTGCCCAGCTTTTTCAAGGACTGCTCCCTAGACAGTGCTTTATGGCAACTTTTCCTTCACTATATCTCCTTTCTAAGTGGAACAAAATTTAAATCTATATTTCTTTCTCTATTCTCCTTTCTAAGGTGACAGATTAAATAACTGAGAAAGCCAACCTCCACAAATGTGGTAATGATTATTTCTCTCCCCTCTCTAATCCATCCTGGGCTATTTCCAAAGTGACACTCCTAATTGCACAGATCTGACCATGTCACCTTCCTATTAAAAAAACTCCAAGGGCTCCTCTAGAATAAAATACAACGTCCTCTCTTTGGTATTTAAAACTCTCCACAATCTGCCTTCAGGTTTATTATACATTAGTCTCCTTTCGAAAAATCTATATCCTAGACACACTGGCCTACTTGCTGTTTATGATATACATCATTTATTCTCTCCTTTCTATACTTTTGCCTCAACTTTCTGTCTGCAATGTACTTCCTTCTCATTTCCTCTTCTTGGAAGCCCCAGGGACCTTCAGAACTCAACTTAGACACCCCCTTCCTATGAGACCTTTCAAAAGCTCCATTTTCCATTTCTATAGTTTTACATGGTGTTTCCCTTGCCATAAAATGCAAGTTTCTTGAGGGAAAGAACTGTTTTATTTTTTTCTTTGCATATTCAGTCTTAAGACAGACCACAGAACTTAGTAGATGTTTAATAAATACATGTCAATTAATTAATTGATCACTTTGTTTAAGGAAGAAGGCTAATTCAAATAGGCATCCTCTTTCATTCCATCTTCCTCCATTTTCTTCCTAAATGAAATATTTCATTTTCCAACACTGAACATTTTCCTTAGATGTCCCCAACACTTGGAATCCTCTCCCTCCTTGTCTCTTGGCTTCCCTGGTTGCCTTCAAGTTGCAACTAAAATCTTATATTCTATAAAAATTATTTTCTATCCCCTAAAATTCTAGTGCCTTCCCTCTGTGTATATTTCAAATTTATCCTATAAATATCTTGTTTGCACAGAGTTGTTACAAGTTGTCTTCCTTGTTTAGACTGTGAACTCCTTGAGAACAGAGATGGTCTTTTACCTGTCTGTATTCTCAGGATTTAGCAAAGCAGCAGGCTCACACAAGCTGACTAATAATGGAATCTGGACATGACTTTTAGTCTATTTTTTGGGTCTTGTCATGACATTGTTCTTCTTGCTCTGGAATACTGCAAAGCCTGCTCAAGGAAATCTATAATCATTCAAAAGCAATAGGTTTGATGACTCACATGGGGAAAATAAAGTAAATGAAAACAGCATATTGGCCAAATTATGACATACAGCTGGATCAGAATCCTTTGAGTTAGTCAGTCAACAGATGGAGATGTAGATTTAGCTAAAGCTAAGGATAGTAATATCTATCTTTATAGATTTGTAGAAATATATACACATTCACCTGTGCAAGAGCATGCACAAACATACATCTCTGGGTGTGTGTGTGTGTAGGTGCAAGTGTGAGTATGTATAGGGATCCCCCTATAGATTTATAGGAAGGAGGGCTACATAGTGTAATGGACAGTGGGCCTGGTTTAAAGGCCCAATTTAAAAAAAAAAAAAAGACCTGCTTTAAAATCCTGCCTCTGGTATACTACTTATGTGACCTCAGGTATACAACTTGAACTCTTAGACAACTCTCTAAAGATTATCAATAATACACAAATTGCTGATTTGCATTGGTATGGGCCGTTCCAGAGAGGAAGGAAGGAAGGAAGGAAGGAAGGAAGGAAGAAATGGAGGGAGGGAAAGATGGAGGAAGAGAGGGAGGGAGGGAAGGAGGAAAAGAAGGAGAGAGGGAGATAGAGGAGAAGGAGGGAGGGAGGAAGGCAAAAAGGGAGGGAGGGAGGAAGAAAATGAAGGAAGGATGGAGAGAAGGAAGAAAGGAAGAGAAGGAGGGAGGGAGAGGAAAGAAGATAGTAGAAAGGTAGGGTGGAAGGAAAGAAGAGAGGGACAAAGGAGGAAGGAAGAGAAGGAGGAAGGGAGAGAGGGAAGGAAGGAAGAGAGGGAGGAAGGAGGAAGGGAGAAGGGGAGGAAGATACATAGAACACTTGGACAAATGCTGCTAAAAGGCAATTAAATGAACCCAGGAGGCTGTCGGGTTGGAATACATTAGGGAAAAATGTAGCATTTTCAGTGATTCTAAACTGTTTACTCTTGCAAAAGCTTTCTGTTAACACTGATGATCATCCAGTGATTGGAATATTAGAATGCCACAATCTCAGAAAAATCAAAATTGCATGTGACCCAAAGGAGGAGAGAGAGATAAGTAAAAGAATAAAGCAGTATATTACCAGCAATTATATTAATTGACAATAAATCCTTTCCCCCAAGGACATGCCTAACTAGGAGAGAAAGTATACTGGTCATGGAACAAGAATAAAAAAAAAAACAAAGAATAAAAATAAAAAAACAATAGATAAAATTTGTGAGTGCTATAGTGGCCCCCACTCTCACTTACAACACTGTGTGATGTTACTTAAAAATCACATCCCCTTGCTCTGAGATTTCATTTCCTCATCTTTGAAGTGACAAGTTTTAATTAGGTTACTTCTCAGATCAATTCCCCCTCTAAATTACAGTTACCATTTGTTGTTGTTGTTCATGTGTTTCATTAGTGTCCTCCCTTCCTGTGAATACCTGTGAATCAAGCTATCAGTTGTTCTCAAGGTGATTCACAGGTATTCACAGAAAGGGAGGACCTGTGAGCACCCTCTCTTGCTATATAACTCAGCCCTCCTTTCTGTTTTTCCTCAGTTCGCTGTCCTTATGCTACCAATTTCATTCAGTTTTAAGTCCTAGATGAGTCGGAATGAAATTTCCCTACTTGAAATCAGTCCTGGCTCCTTCCTCTCAGTCTATCTCTTGCAGACTGTTGACTTCTAAGCCTGACTACAATCCACCTTCTGGCTCAAAGGTCAGAATACACCCAGATCTCTGGCACAGCTAAGAATGAATGCTTGTCCCTCTGAACTTCAGATCCCAGGATGCCAGTCAGTTTTCAAACCTCCCTTAATTTTAATTGTTGGAAATTTGCTTCAAGCATGACAAGAAGTTTGCCTCTCATCCTGTTTAGTTTTAGGTCTTCTTTGTAGTTTTTGTTGTTGTTTTTCCCTGAGGGACTAAAAAAATCCCACAGGCACAAGTCTCTTGGGCATCAAACACCTAAATAAAGCCTCAAAGGGAGATTTGGAGAATGATCTAGATAAGAACTCCTTTCCTACAGGAAGTGGTGCCTTTGAAAAGCCCTATTCTCCAGCAGCTGAGATTCACTATCTAGTTTCTAATTCCCCTCTTCTCAGTAGAAGCATTTAGAGAGAATGGGTTGAAACAATGGAAATCTGCCAAAAAGAAATTCAACTAATTAAGAGGATTCACAGATTGTGAAATGCATACTTTTGCAGAGTCAGAGTTTACTTGTAACAATAACACCTTGGGTCACTAGCCCATATGATTACAAACATGCTCTATTGTTTTTCTACAGGCTTTTGCTAAACAGATGGAAGAGTAGGGAAAGAGAGGTGTGAATTAGAAACATTTGAAATCTAATTAAAACTTCAATACCAACATCTTTAACCTTTGGGTTGTTTTCCTTACAACATCCAACTAATGCCCTAATCCAGAGAGAACAGACTCCTTAAAAGGAAGCTGTAAGGGCTTTGACTTTCTTTGCAGAGCAAAGCTATCACTGGCTTCGACATTTCTTTTAGTTTTTCTTACTCTGACATTTAAATAACACTTTAAATATTGTTAAATCATTTGATCCCCACAAGGGCTCTGTGAGGTAAGGACTGCAGGCTTTATTATCATCCTCATTTTATAGGTGAAAAACTGATGCTGAAAGAGCATGTCTTGCTTGTACTACATAGTTAGGAAACTGGAAGACAGAATTTGAACCCAAGTCTTCTTCACTCCAAGTCCAGCAATCCAAATATAATTCCTCTGGACACCTACTCTATGACATTTCAAATTGGTAGTGTTCCTTTGACACTTTGCTTTGAGCTGTCCTGCCTTGTTATTTATTTCTATCCTTTGACAGATTTTTCTCCATCTCAGCTTTGATCTAAAAGTGCTTAAGATATATTTGTTCTATGAATCAGGGAGACCAAGATAAAAAAAAAATCAATGACAAATGAATGAGTGTATAATGGCAAGGTATATAGCATGGCACTAAGCAAGATACCCTGTTATCTTTTATTTCTTCATTTACCCATATCAATTTTGAAGGGATTCAAAAATTAATTTTAAATTATACACAATTGTCCTAAGAAATTAATTGATCATTCAGAGGTCTCACATTGTGAGACCTCATTGAGAAAGATGCCTGGAGCAACTGTGCAAGTAGGAAATTCAGATGCTCAAGTGCTTCTTTGTAGAATACTGCCAAGGATAGCCTTTCTCTCTTCTTTCTGCTATCTCCTCCCCATAGATACAGACTTCTTCCTGAAATTAGATGAAAGTGAATTGCTACACTCAGTTAAATTTTATAACTATTTAATAATGTAGCAGATACCACTGTAAATACCATAGATACAAAGATAAAAATAATCACATCCTTTCTCTCAGGAAACTTACCGTCTAAAAGGGGGATATGACATCAACATATAAGGCATAATGAGATAAGTATAAAAGACGTCCAGAAAAACTGCTGGATGGAGTGTGAGTAAAGAAAAAGTATTTGTTTCGAATAATTTAAGCTGATTCAGTTAAGCCCAAATCAGCTGGTCTGAAGGATTCACTGCAAGTATTCAATACATATTTTAAACATAGGGATACTGAAAATAAAAAGTAATTTTTTTTCTCTAATGTTAGTTTCTTTCCAAGTAGCTCAGTTGAAGACAGGAAGGAGCAAAGAAGTCTTCATTAGAGAAGAGTAAGTATGAATTGTACCTGAAGGAGAGAAATTTTTTTAACATAAAGAGATATGGAGGGAAGCTCTTCTAAGCATGGGGTGGGGAGAACACCAGAGAAAATGGACAGAGGTGGAATGAGACCAAGAACTGACTAATAGACGAATTTGGCTAGACAGGAGAATGTTTCATTCCATGTACTTGTGTTTAAGTGTTCAAAGTATAATCAACATCACTGGTGTTTCTCTGCTAACATGTTCTTCTAAAACCTGAGTTTACATTAAGAAGTTTCCATCATGCTAACTGGACCTTTACTCTAAAGGAATATGTAGATTGGACTAAAGAATAAATTGAGTTTATAAGAAGGCAGATGAAGTAGACAATGGCTAAAAAGACTAAATGGTTGGTGTTAGAAAGGAATGAAAGAAAGCATGGAAGAGAGGAATAATGCAATGTTATTTGGTTATTTCACAACTCTTGGGTTAGGAATCAGCTTCTCTAGTGAATCTTCATTTGAGGTATCCTTCCCACTATATTAATTGTACAAGCTCTGGCACTTAGTAGCTCTTTTTGACTTCCAGAAATATGGTAGTTTATCATTAGTTTGCCTCATCTTCAAAAGTGGAACAATAATACTTGCTCCACAAACGTTATTAGAAAGGGAATGCTGTATAAACTTTGAAGTCTAAAGAATGTAAGTTTTTATTCCTCCATTTCATTACCCATAGGCCAAAGAAGAAAAAAGCAAAGTAAATAGTTTTCAGATTTCTGGAGCTGAATTTGAACTTGTACTCAATGAAAGAGAAATATTCTATAGACAGTGTTGTGTAGGACAGGAGGAAATATCCCATCAGAGGAGTTGGAGAAGAAAGGAAAGAGATGGAGGGATGGTTAATAGTCCAGCATGTCTAGAAAGAAGAATTCCCTTTGAATACTTCTCAGGACCCATGCAGAGATTTTAAATCTTACTTATTCTCTTTATCATCTGATAGTTTAGAGTCTTGAGTACCTCTAAGTCACTTCTAGATTGTCAATTCTTAAATAAGCAGTTTGTTGGCCTCTCCAGGCAAACATATCCAATCCTGGACACTATTAGGGCTGCTGGGAGTATTCAGGGCCTTTACTATAGACAAATGCAACCTAAATAAGGATAATGAACAAAGTTTTGTAGGTTTATTTTTTAATTTAAGTACTAGGATCAAAATATTTATTTGCATATTCTACATAAATTTACATACTATTTTCAAGTGTTCTTAACATGAAGCTTGTAAAATAAAACTCAATTAGTTAATTAGTGCAACCTACTGCAATTGTATTTAAACCCAATATTCACAGCTTGACACAGAGAATATTTTTAAACCAATCAATTGGGAAAGTCAAATACATAAAGACAAAGTGATACTGGCAGAGAGATATCCAGGTAAAAATTCATCCAAGCCCACAAGCTAGGGACTTCATATGCAAATTTCTTCTCACTTTCGATTTAGTGTGGGCGTCTCAAACCAGCAAAAGCTTAGCAGAAACCTATGAGTCCACAGCTGTCCAGTTAAGGACCTCAGTCATCTGCTAGAGTGAAACAAGAATCAGTCAAAGAGTAGTTGTTGTTCCCTCTACTGACCTAGTCTTGCTCCAGTCTCAATTGCTCATTTGCCTAGGTCACTGCCAGTGGCCACAGGAATTCACCCTCCCACACCTCTTCCTTATGCTGTGTTTGGGAATTCCTTCCCTCTCCCCTTCATTTTCCCTCTCTAGATTATTGCCCAGAACCATTGCTTCCAGGTACCAGTCCTTGTCCTACTCTATGAGAGCTAGGCAAGGATCTAAGACAGTAGAACTGGGTATATATAGCAGGAGGAGGTATGAGATTAAGGAAAGGTTCACTACAACCAGTCTCCTGCTTCAGTACCAAAATTCCCTGGAGTCCTGTTGCCCACTGCCACTGGCTTACTCATATCTATTTTCTTTCCCACTCTTCTAGTCAACCACAATGAAGATTCCAGCACTGAGCTGTAGGCTGACCCAAGGTCAGTTTCTATGATCTCTAATGATTATACTTGGTCCTAGTTAGGAGACTGGGACCTTTCATGGTGGTTTTCATCAAATTCTTTAATCGATGGACTTCAATTCAAGGTTCAGCATCTGAACCTTCCAAAACCCAAGCAGATTTAGCTCTCTGAGTTCAGAAATCATTTCTATTAGATCCCTAATTAGCAGCTCTAAAAACTGCCACAGTATACAGCATCCTACTTTATTAACCAAGAGCATCTTTTTTACCCTTCTAAGCAGACTATCCACATATTCCTGACCAGAAAGTTTGTTTTAATTTTTATTTACAAAGAAAAATTTTATTACATATATTTAAATATATTATATATGTATATATACACACCCACAGAAATTCAGAAATGTACATCTAATATTTCCAAAATTTCCTGGTTCTAACCCTGCCTTTGATCTTTCTTTTTTCAGCTGGTCACTATACTTCACAGTATTCTTCTATTCCCTCATGGTACCAGATAAAGGTATCTTCTCTTCCCCACACACACATCACTTGCCTCACAATCCAATAGATTGAAACTGTAGAATGAGAGATTAGTAAAGAAGTGAAGATAATACCCAAGTGTCCAGGTGTGGGCCTCCGTGACTGGGAGGATGACTATGCCTCTTGTGGTAATGGGAAAAGTTTGAAAAGGGGGAGAATTTGGAAGAGATAAATAATGAATTCAGTTTTAGATATGTTGAGTTTCAAATGTCCTCAGGACACCCATTTTCAGATGACTATTAGTCATTTGGCATTTGGATATGATCATTCATGCAAAGAGATTAGGAGACCTTTGGAGGGTAACCCACACTCTCTATTAATATCCATTCAATGTCAAAAGAATGTGAGGAAGGTGTGTGGAATGTTGGGTGGGCCTTCTGTAATCTATTTGTGAGAGAACATGGATAAAAGCCTTGTAGGGTAGAGAGGTATGAATGAGAAGTACCTGTGTATAATAGGATACTCCAGTGGAATATTTACAATAAGAATTATGATAAGTAGAGGATGCCTCTAGCACATTCAATAGATCATTTATGGAGGATTTATTTTTAACAACCTAGACAATAGTCATAAATGCTGGAAACATTAGAGAAAGAACCATAGCCCTATCAAGGCCCTGGCATAGTTCCTTTAGTAAATCATTTATTTCTATATTTAAGGAAAATATAGATGGTTTTAAAAGAGAGCAGGTTTTTGTTTTAATTTGCTTTTTTGGTAAAGATTTATGAGTTTTTCATATTTTTGTTTGTTCAAGTTCTCATCCACAAAATGACTAATATAGAAAAATATTCTTCATTATTGCACATCTAAAATCTATACAAGATTCTTGATATCCTGGGAGAAAGGGTAAGGAAGAAGGGAGAGAATTTGACTCCAACTTTTCCTAAAAATGATTGGGGAAAAATTAAGTATGAAATTTAAAACTTGAGACCAGAATTAGGAATGGAATTCTAATCATCTGTCCAGCCATCTTTCTCCCCCCATCCCATCCACCACCATCCCTCAAAAAAAAAGATCCATGATCTCAATTCTGTGAGGAACTGCCATCATGGAAGCAACAAGATAAGCAATGTTTTTGTCACATAGGTTGCTGCCTGGGACAATGAGATATGAATTGACTCCCCTATGGTCTCTTTGTCAGTACATATGAGAAGTAGAACTTGAATCTGAGATCTTGCTGACTTCATGAATTGGCCATGATTCTATGCAGCCAAGTACATAATTTGTTAAGAGAATGTGACATTGTAAAATTTATTAGTTATAAACTAACGTGGTGCCCATAATTAAAAACACATTCTTTCCTGAACTTATGGTTGCCAGAAAATAATAGTTCACATTGGTAAAGGCTTTTGCAATTACAAAGAAATTAATATAATGCCATTTAATTTTCATAGCAACTTAGGTAAATAATTACATTGTTAATAGAGTGCCAAGTCTGGAGTCAAGAAGATCAGAATACACATATTGATTCTAATAAAGAAGGCAAGGATTTTAAGAAAATTCCCAGTCTTCTGCTTGTCTGTCTTGGAACCAATACACATATTGATTCTAAGAAAGAAGGCAAGGATTTTTTTTAAATTTTATTTATTTATTTTTATTTAAGTTAATTTATTTAGTCAATTTAGAACATTATTCCTTGGTTACAAGAATTATATTATTTCCCTCCCTCCCCTCCTGCAGCTGATACACAATTTCATTGGGTAATACAAGAAGTCAAAGATTTTAAGAAAAATACAATTTAATTTAAAAAATTTAGCCAATAAATAACTAAGTATGGTATTAAATTAAAATAGTTGTTTCATTTTTCTTTCCCCCGACTCAAAAATGTTGTGCAAAAAGCATATCCTTTGTGATCAGCTGGCCTGTATTTGAATGCTGGCTTTGCTAGCAGTCAAAACTCTTGTAAACTTGGGCTATTCATGTTAACCTCTCTAGGCTCAATTTCCTCATTGGAAAAATAAGGGAGGGAAGTTAGAGGTGGTCTCTAGAATCCCTTTTAGCTCTAAATTTAGTAAAATGATTGAGTTTTGTGATTATTTTACTTTTAAAAATCCACTAGTACTACAACTAATCCCATTAACTCTATATTTTTAGAAGCTAGAGTTGGGTAGAGCATTAATCATAGTATTACATCCATTAAAAAGAAAAATGTTCTCCTTTAAGAATCAAAAGCTTTTCTCCACTAGGGGCTTGCTTCCTTTGTATGTTGAGTATTCCATGTGGGGAAGATTGAATTATAATTCAAGATACTTTAGAAAATTCAGACTTCATATTTCTGCCCCACATGTGACTGCAAAAATAATGTTTAAACAGAAAACTTCACAACCATGCCCTAAGAGTAAAAAGTAAGACGTCACAGCATTAATCCTTCATTATTTAACGAGAAATTGCTTCAGTCTTCAGTTTTCATGGAAAGTCCTTAACGTTTGCATTTCTGTTCCTGTGGTTGAGCCATGTAGTGCTGTGATACTAGAAAATAGTTCCCAGCATGTCAGAGAAGGAAACTCTTCATCCCCTTAGTCATTATGAAAAACTGTAGCAAATCTTATTGATGCTAAACTTAGAAGACTGCAAAAGAACAGTCCTCCTAGTGCAAAGTGCTTTTATCAGAAGATAAAGGACAAATGTCCCAGATGACATAGAGCTTAAGAGCAAATTCCTATCCCTTCAGATCCTTCAATAGAAATTCAATAGCATGTATTTTAGAGTTGGGGTTTGGGGTTTGTTTATTTTGGAGATTACTTTTTGTTTTGTTTTGTTCTGTTTTTCCCAACAGGCTAGGAATTAATCTCTCCATTGTTCCTTGCTCCATTGTTCCTTTTGGGGAAAAAACACAATTTACATGCACAAAAATTGGGGGCACCAAAAGTAAGCAGCATGACCCAGTAGAAAGTCCATTGTACTTAAAATCAGGCTATCTAGGGTCCAGTTCTAACTCAGCCATGATTTGGACCAATCAATTAAGAAGAATTTATTAAGCACAAGCTAATGGCTGAGCACTATGCTGAACAAACATACAAAAACTAAGATGAAACAATCCTTTATTTTTTTTAATTTTAAACCCTTAGTTTCCATTTTGGAATCAATACTAAGTATTGGTTCTAAGGCAGAAGAGCAGTAAGGGCTAGGCAATGGGGGTTAAGTGACTTGCCCAGGGTCACACAGCTGAGAAGTGTCAGGTCAAATTTGAACCCAGGACCTCCTGTCTCTAGGTCTGGCTCTCAATCCACTGAGCTACCCAGCTACCCAGTTCCCCCAATAATCCGATATCTTAAGAACCTTTCATTTCAAAGAGGAAATAGCATATACACATATAACTGTTTATAGGATATTTATAAAATGAATATTCGTCTTACATATGCCTACATATATATGTCTCTCCACATAGATGTCTACATATTTATATGTGTCTGCATGTATATGTATATACATACATGTTTCTGTGTATTTGTGTGCATGTATATATATGTACATACACACACAAAGCTATCCCACTTATTCAATAAATTCTAGTTGTTCTTGATTAGCTTCAGTATTGAATATAGAACCCTTTGTGTGGCTCTTAAAGACCCTCCTAATCTGGTCCCCTCTTATCTTTCCAATCTTCTTATACCTTGCTCATCTTCAAGTACCCTAGAATCCAATGACGTTGACCTCCCTGCTGTTCCTTAAATAAGATGCTCCATCTCTCACTTAGAGATCTTCACTAGCTATTCCCCATGTATGGAATTTTCTCCCTTTTTATCTCTACATTTCAGCTTCTCTGGCTTCTTTCCAGTTTTAGCTAAAACCCTACCTTCTGCACCAAAATAGTTTCCTGGTCCTTCTTAATGCAGGTAACCTTCTCTCTACTATAATCTCCAAATTACTCTGTATAGATCTTGTTTGTTCATTTGCTATTTATATGTAACCTTTTCCATTAGACTGTGAGCGCCTTGAAAAAAAGAGACTGTTTCTGCCTCTCTTTATCTTCACAGCACTTAGCTGAGAGACTGGCACATAAATAAGCATTTAATAAATTACTATTGATGACATATGTGAGAGCTAGACATTTATATGAGCCAGGTTGTAGAGATAGAAACAATAAGAAATGGCAATAGGATGGATCTATGTGGTGAATGAACCTAAGGAGCTGAGAATGAGAGATCTGTGCCATAAAAATCCTAGAATGAGAGAATATCTAAGAGGAAAGAGCAATTAATGATACAGAGAGCTCAAAATGAAAAAGGAAAAATGGAGCCACAGCAGGACTTGTCAAAGAATAGGGCTTTGAAGGGTTGAATGTCATCATGAGGTCTGGGAGGTAAAAGGCAAAGGAAGAGATGGAATAATAAACAACTGAGGTCCAGTAAAGAAATTTCAGATTTTGCATCTCAGAAGTGAAAAACTTATGACTGATAAAAAGATCCATGATGTGACCATCTTTATGTGTAAATGAGATAGAGACAGGAAGCAGAGGATAGAAAAGGAAATTTGTTAGTTATTAGCTTGGGATTCAGTTCCACCAAGATGGGAAGACTAAGAAGGGAATAGGAGTGTCTTAACCACTGGGGAATGAGTCCAGGCAGTCTCAGTGGGTGTAAGGAATATCCTTAATGAAGGCAAAAATTTTCTCTTTATCTCACTGTGCTGCCTCAGCTCCAGGATGTGTCTCCCAGGCTTAGTGCCTCCTCTAAACCTAATGACATGAGTACCTTAACTCTTGCATAGGAATGGCAGTGGCAACCTGGAACCCTTGGGTCTAATGGTCTTAAGTCCAAGATACTACTTCATTAACTGAAAAATAAAGGTATTGGACTAGATGTCTCCTGAAGTTCTTTCCAGCTATAAACTTACAGATGTAAGAAAGCTTGAGTGTTCCTAATTTTATCATAAAAAATAAAAAGAACCCATTAGTATTCTAAAGGAACCAAGCTACTTTAACAACACTGGAACTAGTTATAGTTATATATTAATTGATAAGTGGATAAAGGTACTATGCTTTCAAATGATAATTTTAATTTTTTAATGTTTAAATGATATATCTAGAAATAAAAGATCTTAATGGATGTCTTTTGCAGATCAACTACATATATCATTCTTTTTCAACTTGACTACATATGATAATAATCTCTCAATTTCTCTTTCTCATTCTATTGATCAATTAGTATGAAAGAAAAATATTTTCATGGTTTCTAAAAATGTTTTCCCCTTTGATATAGAACCCTTTTCCTTGAACATATCGGTTATGGCGTTTTCTTTCATTTATTTTATGCTTTGAATGTATGTACATGCTATGATAGTATCTTCTGTGTATTCTTCCTTTCTTCTTTTTTTAATTGTTGTTGTATTAAAGTGTGTTGATCAGTGAACAGTATATTTTGTGCACTCTTCCCTTTTACCTTTTCACTTTATAACCTTTATGTTTTATATGAATGTTTAATATTATGTGTATGTTTAATATAACATATAATAATATATTTTTAATATTTTCCTTCCATTATGGATCCAAATACCTATTCAATTTGAATGATATAAAAATGTTTTAAGTTCTAAAAGCCTTATAATCTTGCATAGGACTCTATGCAAAAAAATCTAGGAAAGAGGAGGAAATTGTACTTCTATTTTTTCCAGTTGACAACATGCTCTATTATTTGCCCTGTTGTTGTTTCCCCCCCCTTCTTACATTGATATGAACACTCCAGAAGGCATTAAGGCTATTTTTTTCTCTTATCTTTATGCACATGGCTTCAGGTCTTGCTCCTTCAGGTCACTGGTAGTTCAGATAGACTCTCTGCCTTTTTTGGTTTCAGTGCTTTGGTGTTGACTTTTCTGTTTTATTTCTGTCATAAACAAAAAACCGTGCCCTTTAGCAACCCTAATCCACTGCTCCAATCCCAAAAAAACCAGAGCAAAACACTGAAGAGTCTCCTTCCAGAATACTTAGCATACTTAAGTTATTAAGTAAACATACTTAGTTATTATTTATAACCATTTACGGAATTATTTTTATTTCAGGAGATTCTCATAGTATTTTTCCCCCAGAGGCAGCCATGCATAGTGGTTAGAGAATCTACTTTAAGTCTACTTTAATACCTGAATTCAAGTCTTATCTTTGACACAAATTAACTGTATAACCATAAACAAATCACTTAACATTTCATTGCCCTAGACAACTCTGGATTCTGGATGTGAAGCCAATCATTGTAGGATTTCACTAATTGGGTCAAATTATAGGCTGGATAAGGGAAAAAAAAGAAATAATATTTGAAACAAATAATTAATTTTCTGTTGCCAGAAAAAAAGCTATTAATGCTTCCAATAAGGAATTATTCAGTAAGCAATGTTACTTGGTCCAAAGTCTACTAATTATTTAATTTTTAAGTAGCTGGAAACATCCCTTGTGTATATGACAGAGTTCATATGTTGCTCATCTGTGATACCTTCCTTGATCTAATATCAATTCAATGTCTAAACATGAGCTCTGTGCCATTAGTACAAGTATTAGTCATGATATAGATGATGATCCAGAAAAGGGGACTGAGGAGAGCCAAGATAAAATACAGTCATGGTGATTGTAAGATGAAAGAGTAACTATCCAAGAGGAGGAAGTGGTCAACAATATCAAATGCTGCAGAGAGGTCAAATAAGATAACAGTTGAGAATTGGGCAATTAATAGTTTATTCATAAAATAGAAGAGAGTATCTGAGTGTCAAAAAAAATGAAAAGGTTGGGGAGAGGTTGAGAGGTCAAGGTAACACATTCCCCATTCACCATCTGCTGCCCCAGAGTGCAGAACCACTGCACTCTAGTACAGAATAGTACCTGTGATAGCTGTTGCATGATGAAGGCAGAGGGGTACTGGGTGTAGAGTTATTGGTATTCTGGGGATGAGGAGAGGCTATTTTGCCTGTGTAACTGCTTCAGGTGCCTGGATTAGGTTGGGCTATACTATCGGGAGTGGTCTGTACCACCATATAGCCATTAAAATCCAATAGCAAAGGGTTTAGAGTAAATTATTGTATCATTGTGTTGGGAAAACCCCAGGATTGTTCATGGGGAGAAGATAGGCTGTTATCCATCTTTCAGGCCACCAAATGATTAATTCACTTCCCTTGGGATCAGGATACAGCTTCCAGTTTGGAGAACATTTCTCTAAATCCCATATAGACACAAAATTGACTGTAAAACAATTGTTTATGGTTTTTTAAATTATCTAATCATACTGGGTGACCAGCCCATTTAAACTAGATTGACATCATGATGGGCTGGTATCCATTAGCATTATATTTCAGAAGTACTTTACTGGTTTCAAAATGTAAATTGCTACATGTATATAAAACAGACACATATGTAAGATGTCTGATCTTTATAGCAGTTTTGTAGTTTAAAGAAAATGTTAGCAGAGAGCCACAGCCAGGTTTTGAAAACACAAATAATGAATAAAATAAATTGTTCCAACAATATAATTGAACATGAAAAATAAAAGTATGTCAGTTTGCCAATTTTTCTTCTGTCATCGTTGTAAATACAGTATGGTTGACCAACATAATTATGTCAAGTAAGAGATCTTGACCTGAACAGAATTTATTGTGTTATTTCTGAAAGGTGATGATTTTAATAAATGCATTTACTCCAAGGTATGCGTACTTCAATTTAACAAATAATCTTTGAGAAACAATTCAATGAGCTTTGCATCCATTTTCTTTTGGCTAAAGTAGACTGGGGATAAATCAGAGAGAGTGCTAACTCTGACCAATATGAGTTCACATGTCACAAAGATGAAAATTCAAACTGTCCCTAAAGTCCCTGAGAAAGAAAAAGGGAAAGGTATTTAGCTGGATCTATTAGACTGTCTTCTTTGATTAGCTGTAGAAAACCAGCTCAGCCAGGTTTAATCATCTGTTTTACTTGGATTCAACTTCTCCTGACTTACCATACTTCACTTCAACATATCATACTTTCCTTTCAAATCACTCTGATTCCATCACTTTTATAATGTTTTCAAAATGAATCACTATTGATATCTATAGCAGTACTGATTCTGAATGAAATAGAATTATTGTTCTAAAGCACGAATTTTAAAAGCCCATATCTAGGAAATCTACACCTCCTATCATCATATTTTTATTCTGCTCTTAACTCAATCTCAGATCATCAGAAATTTCATAGTTGACAAGAACCTCAGAAACAACCTAGTCTGGGTTCTATAATTTCTCTGGCAAACAGTAATCCAGACTTTTCCAAATATTTCCATTGATTAGAAGTCTACTACCTTTGAAATATCCCATTCTACTTTTAGACAGCTAATTGTTAGAAGACTTTTTTTCCTTAAATGGAGCCAAAGTCAGCCTCTTTTCAATTTGCACATACTGGTCCTATTTTTTTCTCCTTGTAAGCCAGGAGAGACATTTCTAATTCCTCTCCTGTGTGACAGCCCTTCAAATACTCCATGATATTTAAACTGAAAATAGCTACCATTTCTCCTGTAAGTCTTCTTTTCTCTAGATTAAACATGTCTACTTCCTTCCGCATAGCTTAACATGATGTATCAGTCATCCATTTAGCCTCGATGATGATTTCCAGTCTTTTCCCCATATATAATCCAAGTTATCAGTGCCCTTCATAAATTATGGCCTCCAGAACCGAATACAATATTCTACATGTTCTGTTATTAGAGCAGGATACAATGGAACCAGCAGTGATTGTTTTAGCTTTCTTAGCTACCATGTCTCACACTGATTCATAGTGAATTTGCAGTTCACTAAAATTCCACAATCTTTTTCATGTGAACAATAGTTGTAATCTGTTGTGCCTTCCTATCCCATATTTATGAAGTTTATATTTTGAAGGCAAATATTGGACTTTACATTTTACCTATCAAATTTCATGTTGGATTTCATCTATAAACAGGCAAGAGATAATCTGTTAATTCTTATATCCTGAAGTTGTCATCCAGTGTGTTCTGTGTCTTTGTAATTTGTTTTATGCCTCTATCTAAATCTTTGATAAACATGTTGCAACATATAGAGCCAAGAGATGATTCCTGGAATACAAAACTAAAAATATCATTCCAAGTTGATATTGGCCAGTCCCATCATTTTTGTTTGATACAAAACTGAAATGTAATAAGAATATTTTTATCCTTTTAAGGATTCTGCTTTTTAATCTTCTGTTTCTATCAGGAGAATATCTCCAGTAATTTGAAAATTTGTATAATTTTTTCTGTTGGGTTATAAAATTGCAATTATTTTATAGTCAATTTTTAAGCAATACACAGTTTTTTTAAAGAATCAAAATAATATAGCATTAGATTTAGATCTAGAAAAGACTGAAGAAAATTAAGTATGACTTCATGTTACTGATGAGTAAATCCAGATTTGCAGATGTTAAGTGACTTGCTCAAGGTCATACAGATAGATAGTGATGCAGGTAAGATTCAAACCCAGGTCCTCTGCCTCTCATTTATTACTCTATAAATGATAACATATTAATTGAAACCTTTTCGCAGTTCAACAATGGATTCAATTTTATCTAAATCTGCTCTTTAACAAATTTGAATACTTCATTTTCCCAATTATATGTAATAACATTTTTCAATTTACTTTTTCTGAGCTTATAAGATCCTAATTATGCCCCATCCTCCCTTCCCTCCCCTCATCCTGAAGATGGTAAGCAATTTTGTCTGGATTATATTTATATTATCATACAAAACATTTCCATATTGGTAATTGTTACAAGAGAATACTCATCTAAAACCAAAACCCCCAAATAAAAACCAAAATACACTAAAGTGTAAAATAGTATGCTTTGATCTGCACTCAGACTCCCAAAGTTCTCTCTCTGGAGATAAATAACACTCTTTGTCATAGTCCTACAGCCTTGTCCTGGATCACTGTATCATGAGAATAGCTAAGTCTTTCACAGTTGATCATTGTAAAATATTGCCATTACTGTGTACAATGTTTTCCTGGTTCTGCTTATTTCACTATGAATCAGTTCATATAGGACTTTCTAGCTTTTTCTGAAATTATGCTGCTCATCATTTCTTAACATAATATTATCACCATCAAATTCTACAATTTGTTCAGCCATTCCCCAATTGAGGGACATCCCCTCAATTTCTTATTCTTTGCCACCACAAAGAGAACTGCTATTAATATTTTTGTACAAGTAGATCTCTTCCCTTTTTTATATCTTTAGGACACAGATCTGGTAGTGCTATTACTGGATCAAAGGATAAGCACAGTTTTATAGCCCTTTAGGCTATAAATTGCTCTCCAGAATGGCTGGATCAGCTCACTACTCCACCAACAATGGGTAGGTGTGAGGTGGTACCTCAGAGTTGTTTTAATTAGCTTTCTCTAATCTCAATCTTTAGTAAATTCATGAATAATAATCCTTTAACCAACATTATCTGTCTTCCTTCCTATTCAGTCAATATATATTCTTACAATCTATATTGGGAAAAAAATTAATGAACCCTTGTCTTTATTTTATATTTTATTTTATATATTTTATATAT
This sequence comes from Monodelphis domestica, assembly GCF_027887165.1. NCBI lineage: Eukaryota > Metazoa > Chordata > Mammalia > Didelphimorphia > Didelphidae > Monodelphis > Monodelphis domestica. The sequence continues at coordinate 281,564,389 of NC_077229.1, read as the reverse complement.
TATATATTATATTGAATGAATGCCATGTTCATTCCTGTAGCATCTATCATTTTAATCCTTAGATTTTGTTATAAAATGGTGCTATTTTACTTTTAAATTTTTACCGAGTTACTGACAATAAGCAAGAACCCCACTTTCATTTGTCATTTCCAGTAGTGGTACCTTCCCCCCCAAAAATACAGAACAATCATTTTTGGCACAGCTTTATTTCCCTAACTGATCACATGCCTCTGGAAGATAGTGACTATTGCATTTATATTTTCAAATTCATTGCAAATTAATGTGATGCCACAATACTTGTAGATATTCAACTTATGGCTGATATAAATGACTGATCCCCTGGTACTTTCTGTCCAAACAAAAGCCCTTTAATATATTCTGTATAAGAGAAGAAACATCTTATGCTAAAATAAGAAGAATAAGAATTCACTTTGCTTGATAATCCCTTTCAAACTCACAAGAAAAATTAGCCTTCTCTCTAGAAATACAAAGATATTTCTTTAAAGTATTCACATACATATATGTGAAAGTCTGTAGGTACCCTGGAGCCTCCCTACAACTCCATCCTAGGGGACATTGGGGCAAATTTATAATGAAGCCCTTTGGGTACTATAGTAACCAAATCCCCTCAAATTCTGCCATACGGTGAACTGTCATATAGCAAAGTACATGAACTGCTTTTCATTGTCATAAAGGATGCTGCTGAGGGCATAATTTCCATACCAGACTTATTGCCATCAGCAGGTATTTCATGAGAAGTAAAAATGGTTTTGTCTACATTGTCTGAACTCTCCAGCTCAGTGAAGCAAGTGGGGCCAATTACATTAACTGATGGGCAATGTACCAGTCACCTAATAGCTGTCCATAGTTAGAGAGGAGAAATTGAGGGCCTTTTTTTAGTAGCAACAGGCTGCCCCTGTATTCCTTACAACCAGCTCCTAATCCATATCTTAAAGAGTTTCCTGATAGCTGTGCCCTTCTTGCATTCCTGGTCTAAATCATTCTTGATTGTGTTCCAAAGAATTGCTCAAGAGACTGTTTTGATATTTTAAACTCTAAATTCTGTGTGTCTAACCTAATTACAAATATATTTCAACTTAGCATATATTTTCAATCTTTTTAAATATATTTCTACATACACTTACTAATTATATAACATAGGAACCAAATGCTGCTTGAATTTCTTTTGTGACTTCATAATAGCCCAGAGTTCAGCAAATCACTTAGGAAAATGGGGAAAAATAATCAGCAAGCTAAGAATGAGAAACAAGGAGACAAGAATCCAAATTAAAGAAACTTTGCATTAAGAAGTAAGAACTTAAGAAAGGAATCTGTTATAGGCAAAAGACACCAACAACTACAAGGGTTCTTGATACAGAATTTTATGTCATCCACCTAAAAAATAGGAATGATTTGAGCATGAGTGGTCCACAGGTAGAGACAAGAATAATAAGCTAAAATGAGGGACTGAGAAAATTGTAAGCATCTTGAGGGTAGGAACCCTTTTTTTTAATCTTTGTATTCCAAGGATATTGCACATGGAAGTTCCTTAATATATATTTATGGAACTAAATCTGTTTAAATTAAACTAATAGGTTCCAACCCAACTGATCAAGTCTATAAGCCATTCCTGTTCTTTCTCACTTCTGGATTAGTACAAACATGGATAAATCCACAGACCAGTAGCAAACTGCTGCTATTACTATCTGGTTTTATCCAATTCTGGTTAAAACACTTTTTAAAAAATAATTCATGCAAAAGAACTAGGGTCAAAATATCATATCAGTGAATGTTTACCTCAAGTGTAAATATACATTTAATTCTTCCAGTCCCAGATGTTTTCCTAATACTGATCCTTTATGTTTCAAGTTGGAAATAATCAGCAACATGAACACTTCACAGAATTATGAGGACAATCCCTTGCCCATTTGGGGATGCCAAATGGATTCTAGCAATACTCTCTATAAACACGTTATGATTTAACAGTACCAACAATTTCAATGGGACAATGGAATGTATAAAGCAACTGGTTAGAGTAATCTTATTGTTCTGGCTGCTTCTTTCAGACCCCAGTGCATTACCTGCTTTCGGCTTTTGTTTCCTTCCATTATGAACACAACAGTTTCCTTAGCTGCAAACTCACATCTGATTACTTCCTGCCTTTGAATAAAGCATTCATAGTATTGACTCTAACCTACAATAATGACTTTCCTTATGTGTTTTTCTTTATTAAGTTTTTAAAAGCTACATTTTTAGAACTGTGACAAAAAAAAAACAGCAAGATATGCAGCACAAAAGATATGGCAAAGCTTAACAGTAGTTTTTCTTAGAAATATCTTGAAAGGAATCTTAGAGATTATTAAATATACTAGGCTAGAATGGGTTATTATGTACTTTTTTCTTATTGCTATACTATTCAATAATACTCTATCATTATAAAACATACCTTTGATCCTGAGTAAGAACGTGCTAACATTTTACTAGAAAACTATATTTATATAGTTGAACCCTGATTCCTTAAAGAAGAATAATTGTGTAACTCTATCAGGTATTTTGGGGATAGTGCAGAGGAGTAAAGTATGTTGAAGAGAATGCATTACACACTGGCAGGATGCCTTGTTTACTTCACTCACCTTTCAAACTACTTTGTATTAAATGATGAATTTACTTTGTCATAAGTGTACCAATGTATGTCCATTCAAGAAATGATAGGAGTATATTTGTATTTTTTGTCTGTTTGTGTTTGTGATTCAGCTCATAAGCTCACAACTTGTTCCACCAAAAGCTGATTGCAAAGTGCTCACCTGGTTCAACTGCTAGGGGAAGTTATTTACTATGAGACACATCAGACATGACTGAAGTGAAGAGCTGAAGGAAGCCACACTTGATTTAGAGCCAAAGGACCTAGAATCAAATTCCAAATCTGTTGGTTCCTAACTGATTGGCCTTGAAGAAATTGTTCAACCCCTCTGGGCTCAGTCCTCATCTCTAAATTGAGGGAATTGGATTAAACCAATTCTGAAGTCCTCTTCAATTCTAAATATATGATCCTACAATCCTATAAACTGTTTTTTTTTTACTTTGAATGGCCCAAAAACTCACACAAATAATCTCTTGAGAAACATTTTTGATGGCATTGATAAAAAGAGAGAAGATGCTGGGTCTTTTAAATCCATTTCAGACATAGGAAGAGATGCAAATTGTAGCAAAGCTCAGAAGGTAAAGGTGAGAAATGAGGGAGATAAAGAAGATTCTAAAGTTGAAAAAAAGAAAATTCTTGTGTGAGCATGGAGTAAGAAGAAGTAATATAACATGAGGACTATAGAAGATAGAAAGAAAGGAAATAATACAAATTAGTAAATCACTTCTGATCATCTTTTATGGTTATCTCTATAAATTGTCTCTTCGGAGAGTGGAACCCTGTTCTAGGTCTAGTTACAGGACCCTGGTTGCAATCCTGCCTCTAATCCTTATAACTTCTGTAACCCTGAGAAATTCACATTATTTGGCTTTGAGTTTCCTCAGCTTGGGGAAAACATAGGAAAAGAATGATGATGGGCTGGGCTAGATGAACTCTAAAGACTTTCAGCCCTCTATCTATGGTTCCATGATCTTGTCCTGAAAAATCTTCCCCCTTCAAAAACAAAAACAATTTTTTTAAAAATCTGAATACATAACAAGAAAAAAGACAAGCATATCTGAATAAAATGTTTGCCATTAAAATCTGAATTTCCTCTTTTTTGGAATTCTTATGCTTTGATATTCAAGACAATAAAAATAAAGTATATAATAAAGGCAGTGCAGTTGTAAACAATTTATTTTTCTTCTTTCCAAGACAAAACAGAAAAATAACAGCAATCTTATCAAAGATTTGCCATCCCTTCTGGGATGGGGGTGGTAGTGGGGGCAGCAGCAAGACCTGAAATGTCAGTAACTAACAATCTTCATTTTAAAAAAAAATCTTGGAGATCACTCCTTAGATTGCCATATGGTAGTGGGTATCACCAATTAGACTCCTCACAGGACATGGAGGCATATTCTATGTACATACATAGCTATCGCTTCGAGAAAAACAAGGAATGAAGTTGATTTTTTTTCAAATGATTTTTTAAAAAACTCAATAAAAATATATGATGGCAAAGGGGCTCAACAAGGGGTTATCCACAAGTCAGAAAAACATCCTGATAGTGACTTATTATCATATCCAGTACACTAAAATTTATCTGTGAAGGGGGAACAGTCATAGTTTGCTGACTTGTCCAAAGAGTAAATGCTACAATCGGTATTTTACATCTCAGTGCTCTTAAACACATCGAAATGAATTTCTCCTAAAGCTTCTGAATAAGACCAGGAGAGTGAATAAAAATAACTGTCATAAGAATTGTCTTCAAACACTTTCTTATTTACTTCTCTAAGCAGTCTCTTGTTAAGCTTTCATATTCTCTTCGGTAACATTTCCTGGATCTTTCTCTTTTTAGATCATTTTCACTGATCCATTGTTTTCTTTAGTTTGTCTGATATCTCATCAACACTTTAAAATATACAACTTCATTCCACAGGTTTCCTGGCTTATGGATCAGTGCAGATCTGACAAGGACAAAGGATGAAGGGTTTGGGGGGAGGGGGTGGAGTTTAATCCATTTTCTCATCTTTCAGCAAGCAGGTCCTGTGGCCATTAGGAGAAAAGAGAAACCTCGCATGAATTTGTCCTTCCTGGATTCGTTGCTATGCATCCAATTTCTGCCCTTGCCTACTGACATTCTAACCAAGGCTGAGCTTATAATAAGAAGCATTTACTAGTTGATTCAAGGTACTCTGCTCCAAGCCCTTCATTTAATTCCTTAGTCATTTCCCTCCACTCACTCTGCTTTCTGATTTGGCTCTGTAAATGGGCTATCTGTGATACAGAAAGACAGGATCTAGTTTTCCCTTTGTGAGCTCCTAATACAGGTTATTCTATGTCAGCCAGCCAGGAGGAATAGCTTAAAGCTTTTCAAACTTGCTCACAAGGGCCGCTGGGATCAGCAGTCTCATAAAAGTGTAAAGGGATGCTCTGGAGCCCTGAAATGAAGGTATAGGGTTGTTCGCCTCTTGTTTCTCCCATCTGTGGTTTCTGTAAAAGTTATGTAGAGAAAAGAAAGTAATGAGAAAACATATGCCTGCAATATTCACCTTCAACTCAACTTGACGAGCCTTTTTCTTTCTTTTTATCCAGGAGTTGTATAATCTTGGCTTAGCCTCTGTTTCTGTCTCTGACTGCCTGGCTGCTGTCTGTCTCTCTGTCTCTCTGTCTCTCTGTCTCTCTGTCTCTCTGTCTCTCTGTCTCTCTCTCTCTCTCTCTGTCTCTCTCTCTCTCTGTCTCTCTCTGTCTCTCTCTCTGTCTCTCTCTCTCTGTCTCTCTCTCTGTCTCTCTCTCTATCTCTCTCTCTGTCTCTCTGTCTCTCTCTCTCTCTGTGTCTCTGTCTCTCTGTCTCTGTCTCTCTCTCTCTCTCTCTCTCTGTCTCTCTCTCTGTCTCTCTCTCTATCTCTCTCTCTGTCTCTCTCTCTCTCTGTCTCTCTCTCTCTCTCTGTCTCTGTCTCTCTGTCTCTGTCTCTCTCTGTCTCTCTCTCTCTCTGTCTCTCTCTCTCTCTCTGTCTCTGTCTCTCTGTCTCTGTCTCTCTCTGTCTCTGTCTCTCTCTGTCTCTCTCTCTCTCTCTCTCTCTCTCTCTCTCTCTCTCTCTCTCTCTCTCTCTCTATCTCTATCTCTCTCTCTCTCTCTCTCCCTGCCTCCCTCCCTGCCTCCCCTCTGTCTGTCTGTCTCCCTCAGTGTCCTCATGTATAAAATAAAATGATGAGACATGGGACTGGCATCACAGGTCAAAACCAGATAAATTCACAGATTTGAGATAGATTGGAACAGGGAGTGTTGGGAGTGAGAGAGGAGGAGGGGACAGAGAAGCTCATTAAACTACCTACTGATGTTTGGAAAGATTCATAGCAATTTTATCAACATAAATAATATCCAAATGTAATTAGCAAAATATATGCCCAGGGCAAATTCACTGGGCTTGGGGAGGAGGGGAGGAGTGCAGGCAACTGTGATACAGAAGACAGTCTAGTTTTGTCTGTGGATATACTTGCACCAAGAGGTATGAGCAGCTGGGAGAACCCAGGGAGAAGGGATACAGTCAATCATGAAATCTGTCAGTTAATGAACATTTATTAAGCACCTACTATGTATAAGGTACTGAGATAAGCTCTAGGGATAAAAAGACAGTCCTTGCACTCAAGGAGCTCACAGGCTAATAGGGGAGAAAACCTGCAAACAATTAAGTACAAACTATATCACAACAAAATGGAGATAAACAGTAGTGAGAAGGCCCTAGAGTTAAGGGGAATCAAAACAATGAGATCTTGAGAGTTGTGACCAGAGAAAGAAAACCTATTTTATCAATTCGTTTCATGATCGTGGGCAAGTCTCCTCTCCCTCCCTCCCTTCTCTCTCTCTCCCTCCCTCTCTCTCTCTCTCTCTCTCTCTCTCTCTCTCTCTCTCTCTCTCTCTCTCTCTCTCACACACACACACACACACACATACACACACACCATGAAATAATTTCTCTCTGTGTCTATATATATATGTACATATATATATACATATATATTTCCCTGTCTCCATCTCTCAACATTCTTATGTGTAAAATAAATAAATATGTAAAATAAAAATTACTATTTTCCAGATAATATCTCTCTGGGTGAAAGCCCTGTTCACCATTTGGCAGTTATAGTCTGACTTTAGGTAAACTAGGAAGAAAGGCATATAGAAAAATCAGAAGTTAATTATAATCAGTGATAAAATGTCAATGTTAGGCTTGTTAATCAGAAAATGGAAAATTACAAAATGGACTAAAGGATCAGAAAGTAATCACATCCTTGAAAAAGGTGTACAAAAAAGGTACAAGAAGGACCAAAGACTTGTGGTTAGCCATAGACCAAGAGTAGAGAATCTAAAGAGAAGGGGGAAAGGAATAAAACATCAGACATCTCCAATGTGCCAGGCATTGTGTTAAGCACTTTGTGTAAACTCATTTAATGCTCACATCTCTAGGGAGTAGGTGCTATTATTTTCACCATTTTTCAATTGATGCAACTGAGGCAAAGTTTAAGTGACTTGCTCAGAATCACACAACTAGGAAGTGATTAAGACAGGATTTGAACTTTAGTTCTTGTTGTGCCATTATAAATCATAAGAATATTGGAATAGGCATATAAATGTGCTCAAAAGACAAGTAAGAAATCAAGAACTAAGGATTCATAAGAGGCAAGGCAATAAAAAGAAGAGATGAGACCAGATTCTGAGGTAAGAATTATCTGCTCAGAGCTGCTTTTTTTTAAATTTCCATATTATATGTCAACACAATTTTTCAATATTAGTTTTCTGACTTTTTGCACCCCATGTTCTTTCCCCTCCCCAAGAAGGCAGTGATAAATTTTGAGAATCTAGAGTCATCTCTATGCCATGATGAGACATCAGAGTAGCCCTCTGTGTATGGACTGGTCACATAGCAAGGCCAGGAAATGACACATGGTCAGCCAAATCACTCCACTTGTTGGGTGGGTCTTCTATATCAAAATCTTGGGTATACAAGGGAGAGAATTTCAAAAGATCAGCAGACTTAGATGGTAATGATTTGCTTTTTTGGAGCAAACTCTCAAACTAATGAGAATAATTTTAATAAGACAATGATAGCCATGTGTAGGGGGAAAAAATCTAGAGAATAGTAAGAAATGATCATTCTTTAAATTGCATATTTTAAGCTCCTCCACAAAAGGAATTTTCCAGTAATTCGTTATGGTATGATAGTGACCATAGATTCTTATTCATATGGTGAAGTAACAGAACACTATGAAATGGCGTAGAATTAGCCAAAAAAGGTGGAAGCAATCATCATTATCTTTCCCCATAATTTCCCCTCTAAAATTTTCTAAACTGAACAATTTCTAAAGATTTTTTTTAAAAAGACAGTGAGAAAACTTCATTTTTAAAAAGAAAAAATTAGCAAATTGGTTTAAATTTAATGAGACAGAACATGCCCCCTCATTTGACAGGAACACTGAACTTAAACATATGTTTAAGTATATCTGAAATAGAGCCCAATCTTGGCAAACTTTTCTTCTTATGTTTTGCAAATGGAATTAAATTGAATCTAAGAATTAGATAAACTTATTTAGTTTTTCTTTTCAGAGAAGACATGAGAATACAAAAAGAAATTACATTTTGTCAGTTTCTGGCACTCATACTATGCATTCATGCCACCTTGGGAAGGGTCTATGTTCAATGTGGCAAAGAGTTCTAAAAAGAGTGATGAAATGTTTGCTATAAAGAATAATATATATTATCATTTTCAAAACGAAACTAAATCTAAATTTTATGTTTAGTGCCAAGAAGACAATTACAAGTAGGAACCACTTGTTTTCATATAATAGTGTTTTTGAAACATTATATATATATACATATGTATATATACAGACATATACATTAGTTTCATTTAAAAATTAAATATTTAGGATAGAATAAATTGTCTTGTTGTCCTTTAGAATTATTACTTCAAACATATTAGGAAGAAGAGTAGAAAATATGAAATAATCTTTAACAGAAATTGGGAACAAAGAGGGGATTATATATATCTTTTAAGATGGAAAGATACAATGTTACTCCATGCTACATGGGATAGTTGAAATCACAAAATCACTGAATTAAAAGATTTCATAGTTAGAAGTACCTGCTTCTGACTGTATTTTACCATGATATTTCAGTGGCCCTCTCATGCTGGAAGTCCCTTAAGAACCTGTTGCCTCTGAGTTCTACCAACAACTTCCATTTTCAGGAAGAACTCAGGTCAGTCATCTTTACTTCTTTCCTCTCTCAACTCAAATTCTACTTCTTCTAACCCCCCCCCCCCCAGCCCCAGGTAAGTATTTATCTTCCTTTTTTCTCTCTACCTTATCCCTGCCCTTTCAATTCCCTTTTATGTTGTTTTCCAACAATAGAATGAAAACTCCTTGAGGGCAAGGAGCCTTTTCTGTCAAATTTTGTGGCAGGTGAATTTCATACTTCCCCAACAATGTAGAGTCAGAAGGAGATTTGGGGAAATATTTAATAAAATTAATTTTAAAAATACAGAGATGATATTAATATGTGTCTTTCCAGGTCAATATATATATATATATATATATATATATATATATATATATATATATATTCCATAAGGATCCTTATATATGGCTTATAGATTCCTGTTTGAGTTTCACATCATTGCTCTAATCTAATCTAATCTAATGAATAGTAAAGCTAGCATTTCCTTGAAGATCTCCAGCCAGGGGAAAACCCAACACTTCCCAAGGAAACCCATTCTAATTTTGTCTGGAAATATTTTTTTCTTTTTCTTTACAGTAAATCTAAATGTTTTTCTTTACAATTTATACCAATCTTTCCTTATTCTGAGGAGAATTCTCCTGAGCCACAGAGAAGCTTCATTTAGGCTGTCTATGATGATCCTACACATAATTAAAGATAGTCATAATGTATCTCTGTGTCTGATCAGAAGATCTTTATTCCTGTCATGGCACAAACATTTGCTGTAGGTATGAGTGTCAATAAATCATTTATTCTCTCTGAAACTCAATTTCCTCATCTGTAAAAGACACAATAGATTTTAGGATAGAAGGGACCTGGGAAAATATCTGCCCAAACCTTTCCCATTTTATATATAAAGAAATTGAGATCCAAAGCTAAGTAACCTGCCCAAGGTTAAATCAATAGTGACAGAGCTGTTTCAGTTTTCCAAACTGTAAAATGGGGATAATGATAGGACCTACCCACCAGGCTTGTTGTGAGTATTAAATGAGATAAAATTTTAAAATAATTTAGCATAGTATTTGACACAGTTAATGATAAATAAATGCTTGTCTAATTCCTTCCATTTTGTGTACCTAAATAAACGATATGTGAATAGCTACATTAATACTGATGTCAATATAAATGTGTTATTTTTAGCATTAGAATGTTTTATGTACATAATGGTATGAATTGTTTAATTTTATTCCTTGTGTCCTTATTTTCTGATACCATCACCCCTAACACATGTACAAATTACTTGGGGCAAACAACTGACCAATTCCAAAATACTGTCCAAAAGAGCAGTCTGGCATAGCTTATTCTTGATATATTACTTTTTATTTTGCCATTGCACTCTAAGGACTCGAGTTCTTTCTCCAACATCAGACTGTAAGCTTTATGAGAACAGGGACTATCTTGCTTCATCACTGATTGCCTAGCAATGTCTTACATATAAGCACTTAATAAATACTTTTCATTCATGAAGCCACACTGTGTCCTTATGTTCACTCTTTCACGTTGTGGGAGAAATAAATACCTTCAAGTTTGTAGCAGGGTCTTGTCCCAAGAATGGGAGACTCAAATTCACCTTCAATCTAGAAGTAAGAAAATAATTTTATTTGAAGAAGAGGTTTTTAAGATAGTATAATAGCTTACTGAATAGCCTGGAGACCTACCAGATAGCCTATAGGCTGAATGATCAGCCTGGGAGCTAGTAGTGTAGCCTTGGTATTAATGGGTTAGCACTGGAGCTGCTGGAGTAGCCCAAAGGGTGTTGGAGTAGCTAGTGGAATAGCAGTCCTCCTAGCCTTAGGCTGATGAATAGCCCTGAGGCTAATGGAATAGCCCCCCCCCCATATAGAGTTGCTAGCTGCCAGGGATGTAGTAGTAGCCCCTCCATTAGTCTTGTGACTAGTGGAGTAGCCCAATGGGTGATGGAGCAGCAGCTCCATGTGTGGATGGCAGTTCCATGGCCTATGGATCAAAGTTTGCATATTTATTAGGGTCTGGGAGCTTGTCATCTCCCTTTCCATAGAAATCTCCACCTTTCCCAAAAACCCTGGTAAATGAGCATGGTCAAATTCAGGTTGAAGTTAGGTTTGGGTTTGCCATATCATAGGTGAACTTGGGGAGCCATTAAGGGAATAAGGAACATGTGCAGATTTCTGGGATCCCTCTAGAATGCAGAACTTTTTGTGCACATGTGCCATGTTTCCCTATGGTCCCATCTGGCATCATTTGTCAATGTAGGAGACATCTAACTACCCTTCTGGAATGTCCTCCTCAAAGGGAGAGTACACAGCACAGTAGATAACCACTTTGGGTAATTAATAATGCCTAACAGTTCAGAGCTAAAGTAAATATAGAACAATATGAGTAATAAATAAGGCAGAACAGACACAAACAAAGCTGATGACCCAGTACAGAATATACAGGTGAATAGCAATACAGAATGGTAAATTGATTAATAATACAGATTCTGCAATCTATGCTTGCCTGATGCTAAAACTACAGACTTTTCAGTTTATGCCTAACTAGTGTTAACTAGTGAGAAATGCAAGAGTCCAGAATATGGGGGTCCTGTTTCTATTACTGCCCTTCATTTCCCATCTCCATCACTTCCAGCTCTAGCTGCTCATCAATCAACCCTCCAAGAAGGTATTGCTGATTTTGCTATGACTCAAAAGACAATCTTAACTGGCCTCTATCTTGAAACTCCATTCTATTCCTTCCTTCCTTTCCTTCTTTTCTTTTTGCTTCTTTTCTTCATTCCTTCTTTCCTTCCTTCCTTTCCTTTTTTCTTCCTTTCTTTTTCTTCCTTCCTTCTTTTGTTCCTTCCTGCCTGTCTGCCTCCTTCCCTCCTTTCTTTCTTTCTGCCTTTCTTTCTTAATCTGTGATACCTCACTTATTTTCCATGATTTTTCAAAGATTACTGACAGTTGTTCATCAATTTCTTTGGTCATATCTTTCAGAATTTGAAGATTTATTGGTCCATTTAGGCATAATGACTTTCATTCATTGAAGGTTCTCAAGTGCTTTCTTACTGTCTCTCTGCCTATCTTTGAGGATCAAAACTCTATCAGTCATTTCTGTCTCAGTTTTCCGATCTAAAGGTCATTTTCCCTGACACAGAAAGGAGAAAAAAAAAAGACTTGAACAGTTCCTCCTTCCCTCTATTGTCAATTAATATCATCCTGTACACCCCAATCAGTAGTTCTAACCCTTTTGACCTTTTCATTAATATGACCAAAAAAATAAAATAAGCCTGTAACTTAAAAAGAAAAATAATAACAAAACTATACAATGAATAAATTAGTATAAATAAATAAAAAGAAGTACAAAAGAAGGAACTTTGAAAATTATAGCAGAAACAGAATAATGGAAAACAAAATGAACATGCAAATGATAAATAAAGCTAAAACTTGGGGGATTTATGACTGACAAAATTTATCAGCAATCAAACAAGATTATTAAATAAATGAGGCAAAAATTTAAAAGATTATCAGAACACTAGTATACAAATTATATCTTAACAAAATTGAGATTTATAAGAAATCGATGATTATCTACAAAAATATAAAATAAAAATATAATCAAGATGTGGAGCTTAAAAATAATTTCAGAAAATAAAATGAAACAATCCATAGATGAATGACCAAATGACAAAACAAAAACCTATACCAGACAGATTTACAGATCATTCTATCAAATGTGTTCAGAGTAATTCAAACTTTCTAAATTATTTATTCTCCACATTTGATGTTTTAATGGCAATGTTAGAGTATATATACTTCTGTTTTCATTAGCCGGACTGAAAATGCCTGACCCTGACCAAATGAGATCTTACTGAACTGATTTCTCTCCTTTATTTCATCCCACTTAGTTGGCCAACATGTTTTGGGCCAAATATGTTTTCCTTAGCTCCCTTTTGTTTGTTTTTTAAGAATTTATGTTACTCTAAGGAAATGTGGTTATACTTGTAGTTCTTAAAGTGAACACATATAACTCTTAGATATTTCTGTGGCTTTTGGTGAAATGAAGTCAGATATTTCAAGGATCATTCAAACCCTAAATGAAACAGGATCAGTCACACCAAAGACCAAAGGAAATGAAAAACAATATAAAGAACCCACAAAACTATTTTTAAAGCCTAATCAATCCTCAGAAAACAAAGATCCTCAGAGGGATACAGAGTCTAAAATAGTTTCTATCAGTTCTCAGCAGTGAAGTATAGATTTCTTAAAATTGGAAGAACAGTAAGATGAGTTTTTAAATAAAAGGTTAATTAACCATTGCTATGAAGAAAATAATTTATGATGGGCAATAGAACAAGAAGGCTGGCATAGGGAAGAAGGGGAACATGTATTTCTTATTTGTGAAACTAATTTTTTCATTTAATGCTATCTCATTGACAAATGAAGTCCAGATTAAGTCTTTTAAAAATGAGCAATTTGATTATCCTGAAAAAAAAAATCAATCCAAAATATGTTTTGTACTTTTTTTTTTTGCTTCTGATAATCTAAGAAGCAAAATTGTTCTAAAATTGTAGAAATTCCCAAATGGAAGTGTAATACTACAACAAAGTCTTATACCTCATCACACATCAGAAAAGGTTAAGAAATTTATTCAAGATGTAGTGCTTCACGTGTTTCACTGGCCTGGATTAATGCCCATTGAAAACCTATAGGCTAGATTTTTATAAAGGTCTCATTTAATGTCCATGTGATAGAAAACTAATTTCATGAAAAAGAAATAAAAAAAGTTTTAAAATCTTGTGAATTCAATGCCAAATCCTATATGAAAAGCGATTGCAGCAAAAAGAACAGATATTGAAAATTAAAAGTTTCTTCAAGATATAAAACATTGTAAAGTTTATTGTATGTGTGAATTTTCCATATATATATATATATATATATATATATATATATATATATATATATACATACACCACTATAGGTTTATTAAATTGTATTGTGTATCATTGATTAATTGATTGATTGAACTGTCATTTCATGTTAGCAAAAAAAATTAATTTCCTCTCCTCTTTGCTAATTTTCATGTATTTCTTTCTCTTATCTTATTGTTATGGCCTGATTATGAAGAACTATTTCAAGTAATAATAAGGAGTAGGGATATCCTTGCTTTATTTATCCTTGTATTTATTTAGGAAGCATTATTTCTCCAATACAAATGTTGCTAGTTTTTTTTGGATATGCTGAATACTTTTTATCCCAGTAAAGAATAGATATTTCATGTTTTCATCATACATAAGCACAGCATTTCATCAAAAAATATATATATTTAATGACAAAATAGCAGTTTTGTGTAATTTTGTCTTTATTTTGTTTAATTTCATTAATTTCTTTTTCTGAGATTGAATAATCCTTGTATCTTTGGTATATATGCAACTTAATCTTGGTTGATATTTTTAGATATATTATAATAATCTTATTGCTAGGATGTTTCTTATAATTTTTACATAAATATTAATTAATGAAATTATTCTGTACTCTTTAACTGTTTGCCTTACAACTCCCTGCTTTAGGCATTAAATCATATCTGTCTTCTAAAAGGAATTTTGTAGAGTGCTTTATTTAGGAATAATTCTTATAGAAAAATTTTAATTTCTCTTAATACATTTGGTAGACTTATCTGTAAATCTGTCTGGACCAGGCTTTTGTTTTGCCATTTGTAGTTCATCTATGGATTGTTCTAATTTATTTTCTGAAATTATTTATATGCCCCATTTCCTGATTGTTATTTTTATTTTATATTTTTATATATTATCATCTAGTTCCTTTAAATTCTCTATTTTGTTAAAACAATCTGCATGATGGATTCCAATAATCTTTTATAAACTTCTTCTCTGTCATTTATTTAATGGCCTTGCTTGGTTTTTAATTCTGTTAATATTCAAAAAACCAACTTTTAGCTTTATTTATCATTTGCATGATCTTTTTGTTTTCCATTACTCCTTTATATTTCCATTTCTCCTATATATTTTCCAAGTTACTTTTTTTGTTCTTATTTTTTGTTTATATTGATTTATTGATTCTCTAGTTTTGTTGTTATTTTTTTAAGTTACATGATCATTTTATTTGGGGCCATATTAATGAAAAGAGGGTAATCAAAAAAGACTCAAACTACTGATTAGGGTGTCTATTATATTGATGATATTAACTGACAACTGAAGAAAGGAGAAACTGCTCCAAATATCATCTTTTTTTTTCCTTTCTCTGTCAGGGAAAATGACCTTTAGATTGGAAAGCCCAAACAGAAATGACTGACAGAGTTTTGATTCTTAAAGATAAATAGAGAGACAGTAAGAGTAAGAGAGCACCTGAGAACCTTCAATGAATGCAAGTCATTATGCTTAAATGGACCAATACATCTTCAGATACTGAAAGATATAGCCAAATAAATTGATGAGCAACTGTCAGTATTTTTTTAAAAATAATGGAAAACAAGTGAAGTATCACAGACTTGGAAAAGAAAAATGAGGAGAAAGGAAGGAAGGAAGGAAGGAGGAAAAGAATGGAGTTCCAAGTTAGAGACCACTTAGATTGTCTTTTGAGTTATGGCAAAGTATGTAATACCTTATTGGAATGATATTACTGAATATCTAGAGTGAGGAGGAGTGTACATAAGGAAATAGTGTGGCTTCATGAATGAAATGCATTTATTAAGCACTTATGTGAGATTCATTGTGCTAGGTATTGGTGATAAAGCAAGATAGTCTCTGTTATCATAGATCTTACATTCTGATGTTGGGGAAAGAACCCTTGAACCCTTAGGGAGGAATAGCAGAGTAAAAGATAATATAACATTAACAGACTAGGCCATACTATTTTTCTTTTGGACACTACTATGGAATTGCTCAATTCATTCATTGAATACCCATTTATTAGTGCCTGCTATGTGCCAGCCATTGTGCTAAGCTGTTTCTAAGGGAAAATGAGTCAGTGACCTAAAGAAACTCTTATCCCATTGCATCAGGGAAATTCTTGGATTTACATTATCAGGATTTTTAATAACATCTCTTATGCTATTCTTATGGGAAAGATGGGAAGATACAGGATGAGAAGTTATACATTTTGTTGGAGAAAAAATTGGTTGAATGATTAGATTTAATGAGAAGTTGCTAATGGTTCTATATACATTTTTTAAAAAGTTTCTTGTGAAGTTCTCCAGAGAACTATGCCCAGTCCTCTGGTTCAGAATATTTCTGAATGAACCAAATGAAAGCAAAAATGAAAGCAAAAGAAAAAAAATTTGCTTTCCAAATTTGAAGGGGGCAAAGTTGGATTTTAATGGACTTAAAAGATCATTGTAAGTCATTCATGCTAATATGATCTTGAGCATGTTTGAAAGGTGCATGGTTTCTAAGATTGGGATTGGGATGGTCCTGCTATTTTTCATTATGCTTGCAAAACAACTAGCATTATGTTTTAACTCCTGTGTGTCACATAAATTAATAAATCTGACACAGTAGAGAAATCATTGGATTTAGAGTTAGAGAACTAGATTCAAAAGTCAGTTGTGCCATACCATCAT
This sequence comes from Monodelphis domestica, assembly GCF_027887165.1. Classification (NCBI taxonomy): domain Eukaryota; kingdom Metazoa; phylum Chordata; class Mammalia; order Didelphimorphia; family Didelphidae; genus Monodelphis; species Monodelphis domestica. The sequence goes on along the minus strand of NC_077229.1, from coordinate 281,547,959 downwards.
TACTTGGACAAGTCACATTTTCTAATTTCCTAATATGTAAAGTGTTTTTGCAAGCTATGTTTAAAAGATTCCTACAAAATACTTTTTTCTTCAGGTTGTATTAGGTTGAAGTTAACTAGAGCACTGCTGAAATCGGTTTTTTAAAACTATTTGAAATTTCTGATAATTATTGCTAAGTGATTATTCTAAAGCGGGGGGTCTTAACCATTTTTTATTTTGGGGATGCCTCTAGCAGTCTGGTCTATGGACTTCTCAGAATATTTTCAAATGCTTAAAATAAAAATTATAGGAAAGAAATTATATTAAAATAATTATCAAAATATGAAAAAGTCATTGAACTCCAGATAAATAATCACTGCACTAAAGGCTGTAAAGGGCTATTTCTTTAAGAAGGGAAATTTTTTACAAATGAATTTTCATTTTGAGGTAGCCTTTATTTTTTTTCCCTACTAGATTCCTTAGATTAATATTAAATTCCACTAAAGCAGAGAACAGGTGAATAAGAATTCTCACAAGCAATTCTAAATGTCATGGATTACTAGCCAGGCATAACAAGAGGGAATCTTAAAGTGCACATATTATAAAACAGTTTAAGGAAGGGAAAAATATTTTCCAGTTGTTAAATCCTAGATAGGGAAGAATGATTCCACAGTTAGTTAGATCCAAAAGAACGAGAATCAAAGAAGCCTGCAAATCTATGAATAAAAATGAGTAATAATGAATATTCTTCTTTTGAAATAAAGTCTACTAACCTAATACTTTCAATCACTCAAACCAATGTTCATATTGATTTCAGTATTCTCTCCAAAAAGGCAGATCACAATCCATTCATACCTGACATCCTGTTCAACTCCTGCCCGTTTCACCCACATATTCACCACAGAGGGAAAACCTGATATGCTTGGGGGCCTTTCTTGCTAACACATGATATCAGAAAAATACCAGTTGAGCATGTGGGCTATCCATTTGCCTCATTTTTGCCACCTGAACAACTTATCTTCTTTGTTACACACATATATATGTATATACATATACATGTACACATATATCACTTCAATTTTTAATATCACTTTTCTTTTAAAAGTCGTTATTAAAAATAATATATAGTATGCTTTTGCCTACCTTGTTCCTCTTTGTTGCCCTTTGAGTACCCCTTAATTTTAATTCTAATATTCCATTGTTTATAACTATGTAACAAACAAAAGGAAAATGGCATTGGTATTAAATATGTCTTTATTTCAGGATTTGGTTTGTTTGTGATTTTCTTTTTTACTTTTAAGAAAATGTAATTATAAAACAAATTTTCATCTTGTCATCTATGGAATAATCCCAGTGAAGAAGAGATTTTCCAATCCTACAAATATGAACTGCTACCATGAATGAGCAGATAAGCCCCAAATCCCCCAAGAACAGTTCTTGCCAACCTCATATGACCAGGGCAGCCTGTCCCTATAACCCACAGATTACAAAGATACACCCTCTCAAACTTCCTCTCTAAGTATTAAAGATTCCATCTAGTTTTAATTTTTTTTCTGAATTACATGTTAAAAGAATATTTAATATTTCTGTATTTTTTATTTTGAATTCCAAATTTTCTCCCTCCCTCCTTTCCCCATCCTTGAAAAGGCAAGCAATTTGATATCATTCATACATATGTAATCATTCAAAATATATTTCCACATTAGTCATATTGTAAAAGAAAACACAAACAAAAAAAACAAGAAAAATAAAGAATTTTTTTTTAAGAATAATCTTCAATCTGCATTCAGGTACTATTGGTTCTTTCTCTGGAGATAGATAGCATTTTCATCAAAAGTCCTTCATAATCTTTGATCATGGTATTGCTGAGAATAACTGAGTCATTCACAGTTGATCATCACACAGTATTGCTGGAGTTTGCACCTTTTTTATTTTTTTTCCAGATTACATGTTGATACAATTTAAAATAATAATTTTCTCACATTTTGCCCAGCTCCAACTCAATAATCATCATAAAGACCTAGGAAAAAAGTTCTAGATGCCAAAGTTATTGATCCCATCAAATGGTTCAGGATCAGAAATGTAAACCTTGAAATTTCTCAGACTTGTGAATGTTAAAAATTTCCCCATTGGACTGGGAACATTCCCCATTTTGATGAGAAACTCCTTGCTATGGGAAGGACCTCTACCCCACCCGTACTTAAGACTGCTTTAGGGGAGAAAACTCCTTGCTAAACAAAGAAAGTACTTGGATCCATTCTTATGGTGGGGCAAGGAGTTCTTTGAGCCAGGCCTGTTTTTAGAATTGATACAATGAGATGCTAGGTACCTAAAAGGGTCGAGCAAGTTTTGTCTTAATGAGATTAGTTGACTCAGCTGTGTTTTCACTGGTTCAGACTAATTGAGGAGATTAGTCGACACAGCAGCATTTTTTCTGGTTCAGACTTACTGAGGATATTTGTTGACTTAGCAGGAATTCAGATAGGCAGTCCTTTGGAAAACGTCTACAGTGATTGGTAGATGTAAGGTCTTAGGGGAGGTGACATAGGAGAAAAAACCCCTATATAAGAAAAAGCAGAATCTCTTGAGAAAATAAGATCCTTTTGGAGGATCTCTGATGAGGATCGCTTGGGAAGAATCGCTTGAGAGAGGCTCTGGAGAAGGGAAGCTCTTGGAGGACAATCTCTAAGGAGATCTCACGGGAGCTCCTCTGAGGGGACTCTGTCCCTCAGGAGGCTCTGGAGAGAGGCCCTTTGGAACTCTCTCTGGTGAAGTCAGCTGAGATGGAGCTGGCCTGGTGTCACTAGAATCCTTGCTTAAACAGACCTTGTGGTGAGTGTTAAAAGACTGACTGACTGATCTCTCTCTCTTAAGACTCAGATCTAGGCCATGTTGGCTTAAGGCCCTTCATACTTATTTCCTTTTTCTCTCTTTCTCTCTTTTCTTTAATTCCACATTTGTATTAATTAAAATCTACAAAACCCAGTTGACTTGGGTATTTGAATAATTGGGAATATTTCCCTGGCGACCACCTTATATTTGATTTAAAAACCAAGACACTGTAGTGAAACATATTTTCTGCGGTCAATTTACTCACCCTCTCTGATATCTATCACAATTTACATCTTCCACTATTTTAATCACTACAGTTTAAGACCTCAACCATTTTAAATCTAACAGAAAATAACATGATTTTATTGATGGAAATAGCATGACAGCCATCTGCCTCGTTGCTGTATGCTAAAAGACCATTGGGTCTTTCCATCTGTCTTTGAAACACTTTCTAGATGTGTTATCTCTCCCTATTAGAATGTGAACTGTCTGGAAGCAAGGCATGTTTTGTTCTCCTTTTTATATGTTCATCACTTGATACAGTGCTTTGCCCATAAGTAAAAACTTAATAAATGTGTTCCTATTCTTTCATCAAATCTTTGAAGATTTTCCTCAAAAAGCCAAAGAGTTATTTTGCTGATAATTTTGAAAATAAATAATATTCAAGACACACTACTTTCATATTTGTGAAATTAGCTCAAAACACAAGGAGTAATATCCTTAGAATAATAATAAACTAATGATATAACAGGCACTATTCTAGGTTCTGAGGATATAAAGACATGAATGAAATTGTTCTTGCCCTCAAGGACTTTACATTCTACATGAGAAAATAGCATATACACATATAAATTCAAAATATCTACACAATAGAAATAAAGCCATTTTTCAAGGCAAGAAGAAACTATGACAAATTATTTTGCAATTCAAAAACCAATAACTGTAATGAGTTTTATTTTCATAGACAATAAAAGATTATCACACTTTCAGATTCATTTCTGACTTTTCAGATATTTATATTTATTAGTGAATGAACAATTTCTATTTCCAAGAGAGACCATTGAATTGTGAGCATCTTGGGCTTTAAGATTATTGCAAAGATAGTCGATTGCATGACTGCTATAATCCCACCAAAATTCAATTTTTATTTGCCAAGTTAAATCTCTTCACTCTGTGGTTGGCGGGAGTATGCTGTTGGATACTCATATGCGCAGTAATCCTGACCAAACATTTGTGTTTAGTTACTAGCTTGCTCTTCACTGAGGGAGAAAGTTCAATAAATTCTGGCTACTACTTTTCAAAATTTATAATAAAATCACTGCAAACATAAAAGAACAGGACAAAGTAAGCATAAGCCTGGAGGACGCTTTTCTCTCAGAAGAGAAATAGAATGACTGTAACTGGTGGTACGCAGACAAAATGGATATACAAGCTGAAGCATCAAGAGGTAACAAAGAAGGGAGCAAAGTTACAGGATTTATTCCCAATTGTATTCAACATGCAACTTGCATGGTGAAGACTTTTTCTAAAATAAATCTAAAACTCTTGAAACAAATTCAACAGGCAAGATTTCTCCCTTGGGTATCTTCTGCTTCTGGAGTTCTCACTTGGTCTAATTCTACATCACCATAAGAGAATGGCTGGGTATCTAATAGGCACTAGAAAAATCAGTTATTGTGAAAATATTAGTTAAATGAGTTATCTGGCAAAATGTAAACAAAAAAATTCTGAACTGAGATTTATATTTTCTAGTAATTATAATATTGACAATCTTTCCTTTTATTCTACACAGAAATTTTACTGATGAAATGGCAGGGACTGGTTTAGAATGGAATGTGCATGAAGGGAGGTGGAGAAAGGAAGATTAGGAGAGTCTAAGGAATGGTGAATTTAAATTGGTAATAAATTCTACCAGGAAGAATTTTCAAGACAATCAACCAAGTAGTCTGCCTACTTGGAGAATTATCCTGGTTGGACTCAAATCAGGCTACATAGATTTTTTTTCTTCCTTATTTTTTTTAATTAAATGTGGCTTATACAAAACCTGAACACAGTCTTTAATAGGTGTTCTTTTTTCAGTGAATAAAACTGACTTTGGAGCCAGAAACCTGGGTCAAACTCTGACCCTAACAACTATTTGACCATGGAAAAATAATTTGACCCCTCTCAGCCTCATGTCCCTCACTCTTTACATCACTGAATTATTATGTGGAAAGAGCTCTGAAAACATGAAAGTACTAAAGAAATTTGAAATTGAATTACTGCTTTTATTATTATCTGAAAAATCTTGCAAAATCATAACCTCTCTGGATCAATTTCCTTGTCTTTAGGGATATTGGGCTAGACTATCTGTAATGTCCCTTCCAACCCTAAATTCTATGAGATTATAGAAAGAGTAATATAGAAATAGAGATAGGTAGATCCATAGATAGATGATAGATAGATGGATAGATGAATGGATGGACAGACAGATGGATGGACGAATGGATAGATAGATAGATAGATAGATAGATAGATAGATAGATAGATAGATAGATGGATGGATGGACAGTTAGATATAAAGATAGACATGAGATAATTATTTTAAATGCATTATGTCCATCAAGGCATTTCCCAGTAATATTCTCACCATGGCCCTACACTCCAAGAATCTCAAACTCATCAGAAACTTGGACTCAACCCCAGAGTCCCGGGTTCCTATAAGTGAGCCTTTTCCTTATCTTGCTGGAGCCTAGGCCCACATATCACTTACTGGCAGTCTCCTTAACCTTAATCATTACAAGTACCCTTGACCTCCACCCTTTATGTGTTGTATTCTTCCATTATAATATGCCTGGCACAAAGATAAAAAAAAATCCCAAGTGTTCAGTGTCTCCCAGTCCACTTTATCCCTAGAATGCTCATACTCTCACCCTTAGAAACTAAAAAACTGTTACCCAAGTCATAAATTTGCAAAAAAAAAAAAAATCCTGGAATTTTCTCAATTCCCACTATGGGTCTTCATTGAGGTCTGGCAACCTCACCCACCTGTCTAGGAAAAAAAGATGCCCATTCTAGAACACTCTGGGGGCACTTCTAACTACTAGCTTGGCCAAGAGCACTTCTCTTTCTGTTCACTAGAAAATCTTTGCATCTCCACTGTCTCCTCCATGTCTCTGACAAGTAACTTCCCTACCCTCTTGCTCAATACATCCACTTTTTTATTCACTCAGACCCCTCTTCCAATTTTCCCACTGAGCTATACTTAGTAAAAACCTACAATTTATTGTAACTTATTAAACTGTGGGCTGTTACCTTGGAATATTTTTCCAGTACTGTGACAAGCCCTAAGCTTCAGACAAAATGTAAGCTCCTTGAAGGCAAGGACTGTCTTGCTTGCCTGAGTCTTCAATGCCTAGCAAAATACCTAGCATATAGTAAGCACTTAAGTATTTAAACACTATCAATTTTCTGAAACATATTCAGAGATGGCTTATCTTTAGAAAAATAAAATATAAGGATTAAAGAAATACTTTATTTTCCTTTTAAACATTTGTATTATTTTGAGGATATTACATATGGTATGAAATGATTTCATAAATAAATGGAAGAGCTATTATGCATATCTTAAATAATTTATTCATGTCATCATCAGTTTATACAATTCTAGAAGAAAATTTCCATTTATCTCTTTAGGGAAAGACTCAAAGGGATGAATATGTGCTTCATAATTAACCTTGTTCCATGAAAAAAAAATAACAAACCTTAAATAAATGGGCTAAAATATACCATGGGCATAATATATCATGCTGTCATCATGTCATCTCAAACTCAGAATATAGCTACTATATCTAGGTCTTCCACCCCACCTATACAAGTTACCCGATTCTCCATGAGTCAGTTATACAATGGAAGTTCTTGGTCAGGTTTCAGAAAAGATATTTGTACTTACTTTTGATTGTTTTTTAGATAGTCTTTTATTTTTTCCCAATTACAGGTAAAAATCACTTTTATCTTTTTAGAAAATCTTTTTAATTTTTCTAAATCTTTTTAAAAATCTTGAGTTCCAAATTCTTTCCCTTGCCCTCTCTGAGACATTAAGCAATCTGATATATTACCTTTCACTGTGAATTAGACCAAGTGGAATATTTTAACCTGATCAAATAGATAGCAACTCACTTTAATGAGAGGTCAAGATATAGAAGAAAGACAATAAATAGCCAGTAGAATTTAAAAGATGGATAAAATCAATTAGGTTAAGGACAATATAAGGAACTTTTTATATTATTCTATCTTATGTTATACTAATTGACAAGATCACAGAATTTCATAGTTAAAGGAACTCCAGGAGCCCTCTGAACCAATCCATTCCTAAATAAGAATCTTCCTTACCTCATACTCAACAAGTGATCATCCAATCATTGCCCGAAGAACTTCAATGATAGAGAACCTACTATGTCTGGGCAGGGTGGGAAATGTATTCCATATTTGGATACCTTTAATGATTCAAACATTTTCATTTATATAAAGCCTAAATATATTTATTTTTACCTTTCACCATCTCCTTCCAAGTTCTACCCTCTGAAACCAAGTACAATAAATCTAATTCTTTTTCGAAGTGAGGTGAAAGTATTTGTTCTAGGAGATAATAACATTGCTTGGATTTGAAAATGGGTAAAAGATTAAAGAGTAGTCATTAGTGAACAGGTCATATTAATTTGGGAGAGGATCTCTAATACTTCAGGGATCTGTTCTTGACCTTGTGCAGTTAAACATTTTTTTTATCAGTGACTTTCACCAATATTATAATAGCAAATCACATTGGATATGACACAAAGCCAAGACCTGCATGAAAGGGTTACTCTCCCACTCTCATTATGGCACCCAAGAAATTACTCTGGATTTTCAAAGATTCTGACAGCAGACTTGATGTTCAAGCAGGTCTTACAAAGTTAGAAAGTTTCAAATCAGAATCCAGAAAAAAAAACCAACAACTTCAAATACATTTAGAAAATCCTATAACTAGATAAAATCATAGGTCCTTAAAGTATTGAAGTTATTATGAAAGAGGAAAGGGGAACATGGCAAGATGACATTCTCTCAAATACTCAAATGAATCTAGTATTGGCTTCAGAGTTCCTTCCAAGAATGAAAATCGCAATCCATCTTTGTCCATTGTATACCATTGTCAGTGTCCTCTGATAAATTTGCCATAGGGGGTCCTTTAGAATTTTTATAATCTAGTCATTACCTGAAGACCTTCAAGGTAGATTTCACTGTGGCACATAATTATTCTACAGGTCCATGTTTTTTCAATTTTAATTTATTTTCTTGTTTGTTACATTAAATTACCCAGTTAACTTCCTCCCTCTGTCTTATCCTCCCATTAGAAAAGGCATCATTTGACAAAAAGATAGATAGATAGATAGATAGATAGATAGATAGATAGATAGATAGATATAAAATATATGTAACTATATCTTATTTCAATTTATTAGTTCTTTCTGAGAAGATGAAAATACACAATTCATTCTTCAAACAATACTTATATTGCTAGATATAATTTTCTCTTGATTCTGTTCATTCACTCGTTATAATTTCATGTAGGTTTGTTCATATTTTTCCAAAATTAACCTACTCATCTTCTCTTAGAGCACAGTAGTACTCCATTATAATTACATGCCACAATTTGTTAAGCCATTCCCCAATCAATGGGCATCCCCTAAATTTTCAGTTCTTTGCCAATACAAAGAGTATATTTTATGATTCCCTAATCTTGCCCTTTAATTTTTCTTCAATCCCTTTTGGCTTCCCTAAAGCTATTACTCTAATTAGATAAATTAAATAAATCCATATTAAGCCAATGAATTTTAGTATAGTGTAAGTGCCTTGAAGTCAGGGTCTGTATTATTTATTTTATCTTTTTTTCTCTCTCTAGCACCAAGAACAGTGTTTTGCACATAGCAAATGTTTAATAAATATTAGTTGAATGGAATTGAATATAGGCTGACATTTTGGCATCCTGCCCAAAAAAATTTAAATCTCAACACAGTTTTTCAGTATTAGCCTGAGCACTAATACCTACTGCACTAGTGAGAACTGAATTCAAACTCAGGCTCAGTTAGTTACTTACTATCTGTGTGACTCCAAGCACATTGCACAAGTCCTGGTTGTTTTAATTTCCTCATCTGTAAAATAGGAATAGGAATAGGAATAGCACCTAACTCTCAAAATTGTTAAGAGGATCAAATGAAAAAATGTATGCAGAGAAAACCTTTAAAAACTATACAAATGATAGTTATTATTGACTAAATTTTCTAGATGTTTTAAAACCCTCTACCAGCCAGTGTCAACTCAGCTGAGAGCATGAAAGGCTTAAATGTACCTGTGGTCCACACCACACATCTGTGCCTGTGATAGAGCTTGTGGGCTACTTAGGGTTCACGTGGAAGTAGATATCCACATTAAGGATGACATAGATAATAAGTTTCAATTCAGATGTACCATGATTAAGCCAGATTAGTTCAATGATAATGAGAGTTTCTGACTTCCTTGGGAAATTCATCCCTTAAGGAGAATTAGACACATAGATTAGAGATACTCTAGGAGTTGGATAATCAGCCAAACTGAATTTCCATTAGGTAAATCCAATTTCACAAGTTAGCTGAATTTACCCCCAGTCAATGATGGCTATCATCATTCTAACTGGAAAAAGACCAAAATGATATCATGATGTCAGTCAATGTAAAGAAATCTGACTGTAGCACAGGTTGGGTACAGATAACCCATATGAACAATGTCTCTAAATCTGTGCATCTCACATTTCTTTTATCTGCTGAGTTCTGCTTTGCACCTTCCTTGATGTAAGCACACCATATTGGACAGTACTCCAGTACTCTGCCATTGTTTCCCATGCCACACAATTGATACCAAAGTTCTTCAGAAAGACCTTAGATGTGCTTGTAACACTTCTTCTGCCTCTGTGTGAGTATTGCATAAAACAGAGTTTAAGGCAAACATGCCTTTGACATTTGAACAACATGGCCAATTACAGAGGAGTTTGGGTGCTAGGCAGTTCAACTCAAGAAAGGACCTCAGTGTCCAGAACTTCATCTTATCAGACAACCTTCAGATTCTTCCTAAGACAATCCAAAAAGGAGAAATTCAATTTTCTGGCATGGCACTGGTATACTGTCTAGATTTCAAAAGCCTATAACAAAGAGGTCAACTCAGCAGCTCTGTAAACCTACTGTTTGGTAGGCAGCCTAATACCTCTTCTCTCCCATCCTTTCCTTCAGAACCTCCTAAACACCAAACTAGCTTTTGCAGTGCATGCATCAATATCATCATCTATGTGCACATCCCTGAAAAGTATTCTCTCAAGGTAAGTGAACTTACTACCCACAGCATTCAGAATTTCTCCATTTGCTATAACAAATGGTTCAGTGCAATCATAGAACTATAAGAACTGTCCTAAAAACTGAGGCTTTGGTCAGGCTTAAAGATTTTAGAAATAGTACTACTGAGTTCCTTCACCTGCCCTCTCTCATTTACAAATGTCTAATAAAATAGTCGTAATTTAATTTATTATATGTATTTTATTATAAAATGATATAAAATAAAAAAATATATATTATTTATTATAAAAAAGTCTAATAAAATAAAAATTCATAAAATAGAGACCTAGGATAACTAAAATATTTGCCACTGTCATCAAGGGTCCAAATAGAACATATCAGAGTCCAAATAGAACAGAGGATTCTTTAAAACTGGGAAGGTTTTCCAAATGCCCTTGATAGATATAATATTGCCCTGGAGATAAAAAATCCCAGAACCCTGCAAAGCTTTCAAAATTATATTCATAATCATGTAAAACAGCTCAGCCAAACTGTCCACACAAGAAAAAAAGAAATTAGATAAAGACTTCCTATTATTCAGATCATGAAATAGTTGGATAAACAGAGAGCTTGTCCACCAGCACATTTATCTTGGACAAACTATAAATGCACAGTAACCTGGCCTCACAATTACATGGTAAAAAGCAAAATGAGCTAGATTGCCTTTGGGAGATTGAGTTTTATTTTTTATTTATTTTTTTATCCTTACCTTCCCCCTTAGAATCAATATTGTGTATTGGTTCCAAAGCAGAAGAGAGGTAAGGGTTAGGCAATGGGGGTTAAGTGACTTGCCCAGGGTCACACAGCCAGAAAGGCCAGATTTGAGCATAGAACTTCCCATCTCTAGATGTAACCCTCTGAGCTATCCAACTTCCCCCCCAAACCAGCAGTACTTTTAATGATCCCAAGTTTCACCTTGAAATAAAAGTCTGTCTTTGTAACCCCAGGTCATGAGACGGTGATATGTGCCATATCAAGCCCTGTCATGTTTGAAATGTCTGAATGTTAAGTTCTGAGATTCCAGTAGTATTCTCAGGAGAAAAAGAGGGGAAAAAAAGGAATTGGACAAGAGCCAGACCATTATTATGTATGTATATAGTGGTGGGGAGGAGTTGGGGGGAATAGAGAGGAGGGAGGGAAATGGCTACCAAAAGCTTTAGAGAAATCATGGAGAAATAATATTGAGAAGAATCCATTGCATTGGGTGACCATTGGCAACGTTTGAAAGACTAGTTTTAAAGTATTAAAGACACCCAGGCTTGGATTATACTCCATTTTCACCTCTGGCTCTGAGTCTTTGAATCTTTGACTTCTCAGAGGCTCATTCAAGTGTCTCTTCCTACAGGAAGTATTTTCTAATTCTTCGAGTCATTAGCCTTTTCTCTTTCTTGAAATTTTCTTTTGTCGTGTCCAAAAATGAATTCATTAACTTTCCCCTAAACTTTTGCTCTCTCATTCACTTCCCTATTACCCTGCAGGACACCAACATCCTCCTTGTCTTCTAGCCTCAAAACCTAGGTGATAGTCTCCACTCCCAAGTTTCTTTTATTCCACCATATCCAATCTGTTGCCAAACCCTCTCAATCTCCCTGTGCAACATCCCTTGTATTCTCTGCCCTCTCTCCTCTGACCTGCTACCACCCCTCATGGAGGCCCTAATCATACCTGGGAAATTTCAATAGCTGATTGGTTGATCTCCCTTCCCTGAGCGTCTTGCCTCTGAGCCTATCCTCAACTCAGCCATGAAAAATCATCTTTCTAAAGAAACAGAGCTGACTATGTCGTCCTATTTGATAAGTTCTACTGTTTTCCTAGCATCTCCAGGATAAAATATAACAGTCTTCCGTTTGGCTTTTAAAACTCTTCCTAGTCGAGTCACTTTCTAACTTATTGGTATTCTTACACCTTACTCCGCTTAGTGTGCTTTGCAATCTAGTGACACTGGGGTCTTTGTTCCTCAACAGCGCTGGCCATCTCACCTCTCTCTGCATTTTTACTGGCTGTCCTTCTCTACCCCTAGAATTCTTTCCCTCTTTATCTTTGACTCCTGCCTTTTCTGACTTCCTTCTCTGTGCTTTAGATTCTGGCTAAAATCTCACCTCCTTCAAAAGCCTTTCCATAATGCTAGCGCCTTTCCCCTGTTGTAGACCTCTAAATGATCTGTATAGATCTTCTTTGTATATGATTGTTCGTATGTTGTCATTCCTATTGAACTGTAAACTCTTTGAGGGCAGGGTCTGTTTTGCCTTTCTATTCTCAGAATTTTAGTATAGTGCCCAGCACTTAGTAAACATTTAATAAAAATATTTGTTCATTTGTATTTACTCATTTGTTTACATATTATTCCACCATCTCCTTAAGGGCAAAGATTTTCAGTTTTTCTCTTTGTTTCCTCAGTATTTAGAATGCAGTAGGTGATTAATAAATGCTTGTTTCATTGAATGGAATTCATAAAAACAAAACAAAATGCAAAGTGTTGAGGAGTGCATGGATTATGAGATTAAAGAAACCAGTGGGGATATAGCACTCTTCAAAAAATTTGGCATTTAAAGAGAAAAAAGACATGAGGTGATGAATTATGAAGTAGTAGAGTCAAGTAGGGGATGTTTGTTAAGTTTGGGTTTAGAATTTTTTTAATAGGTGAAAGCTGTCCATGTTTTAGACAGAGAGAAAAGAGCAGTGGGGGGATGGATTGAAAATACAAGGGGGACCCAACTATATGGTAATAAATATACCAACCTAGGTGATATGGATGAATATTTACAAAAATACAAACTGCCTAGACTAACAGAAGAAGAAATAGATTTCTTAAATAATCCCATATCAGAAAAAGAAATCCAACAGGCCATCAAAGAACTTCCTAAGAAAAAATCCCCAGGGCCTGATGGATTCACCAGTGAATTCTATCAAACATTCAAAGAGCAGCTAACCCCAATACTATACAAACTATTTGACATAATAAGCAAAGAGGAAGTTCTACCAAATTCCTTTTATGACACAAACATGGTACTAATTCCAAAGCCAGGCAGGACAAAAACAGAGAAAGAAAATTATAGACCAATCTCCCTAATGAATATAGATGCAAAAATCTTAAATAGGATACTAGCAAAAAGACTCCAGCAAGTGATCAGAAGGGTCATCCACCATGATCAAGTAGGATTTATACCAGGGATGCAGGGCTGGTTCAATATTAGGAAAACTATCCACATAATTGACCACATCAACAAGCAAACCAACAAGAACCACATGATTATCTCAATAGATGAAGAAAAAGCCTTTGATAAAATACAACACCCATTCCTACTAAAAACACTAGAAAGCATAGGAATAGAAGGGTCGTTCCTAAAAATAATAAACAGTATATATCTAAAACCATCAGCTAATATCATCTGCAATGGGGATAAACTAAATCCATTCCCATTAAGATCAGGAGTGAAACAAGGATGCCCATTATCACCTCTATTATTTGACATTGTACTAGAAACAGTAGCAGTAGTAATTAGACAAGAAAAAGAAATTGAAGGCATTAAAATTGGCAATGAGAAGACCAAGTTATCACTCTTTGCAGATGACATGATGCTCTAATTAAAGAATCCTAGAGATTCAACCAAAAAGCTAATCGAAATAATCAACAACTTTAGCAAAGTTGAAGGATACAAAATAAACCCACATAAGTCATCAGCATTTCTATATAATTCCAACACAGCTCAGCAGCAAGAACTAGAAAGAGAAATCCCATTCAAAATTACCTTAGACAAAATAAAATACTTAGGAATCTATCTCCCAAGACAAACATAGGAACTATATGAACACAACTACAAAACACTTTCCACACAACTAAAACTAGATTTGAACAATTGGAAGAACATTAACTGCTCATGGGTAGGACAAGCCAATATAATAAAAATAACCGTCCTACCCAAACTCATCTATCTATTTAGTGCCATACCCATGGAACTTCCAAAATTTTTTTTTTACTGATTTAGAAAAAAACATAACAAAGTTCATTTGGAAGAACAAAAGATCAAGGATATCCAGGGAAATAATGAAAAAAAAAATACAAAGGAAGGGGGCCTTGCAGTCCCAGATCTCACTCTATATTATAAAGCAGCGGTCATCAATACAATTTGGTCCTGGCTAAGAGACAGGAAGGAGGATCAGTGGAATAGACTGGGGGCAAGCAACCTCAGCAAGACAGTATATGACAAACCCAAAGATCCCAGCTTTTGGGACAAAAATCCACTATTTCATAAAAACTGCTGGGAAAATTGGAGGACAGTGTGGGAAAGATTAGGTTTAGATCAACACTCACACCCTACACCAAGATAAATTCAAAATGGGTGAATGACTTGAACATAAAGAAGGAAACTATAAGAAAATTAGGCGAACACAGAATAGCATACATGTCAGACCTTTGGGAAGGGAACGACTTCAAAACCAAGCAAGAATTAGAAAGAGTTACAAAATGCAAAATAAATAATCTGGAATACATCAAATTAAAAAGGTTTTGTACTAACAAAACCAATGTAACCAAAATCAGAAGGGTAGCAACAAATTGGGAAACAATCTTCATAAAAACCTCTGACAAAGGTTTAATTATTCAAATTTATAAAGAACTAAATCAATTGTACAAAAAATCAAGCCATTCTCCAATTGATAAATGGGCAAGGGATATGAACAGGCAGTTCTCAGCCAAAGAAATCAAAACTATTAATAAGCACATGAAAAAGTGCTCTACATCTCTTATAATCAGAGAGATGCAAATCAAAACAACTCTGAGGTATCACCTCACACCTAGCAGATTGGCTAACATGACAGCAAAGGAAAGTAATGAATGCTGGAAGGGATGTGGCAAAGTGGGGACACTAATTCATTGCTGGTGGAGTTGTGAATTGATCCAGCCATTCTGGAGGGCAATTTGGAACTATGCCCAAAGGGCGATAAAAGACTGTCTGCCCTTTGATCCAGCCATAGCACTGCTGGGTTTGTACCCCAAAGAGATAATAAGGAAAAGGACTTGTACAAGAATATTCATAGCTGCACTCTTTGTGGTGGCCAAAAATTGGAAAATGAGGGGATGCCCTTCAATTGGGGAATGGCTGAACAAATTGTGGTATATGTTGGTGATGGAATACTATTGTGCTAAAAGGAATAATAAAGTGGAGGAATTCCATGGAGACTGGAACAACCTCCAGGAAGTGATACAGAGTGAGAGGAGCGGAACCAGGAGAACATTGTACACAGAGACTGATACATTGTGGTACAATTGAACGTAATGGACTTCTCCATTAGTGGCAATGCAATGTCCTTGAACAATCTGCAGGGATCTAAAAATACTATCCACAAGCAGAGGATAAACTGTGGGAGGAAAAACACGGAGGAAAAGCAACTGCTTGACTACAGGGGTTGAGGGGATATGACTGAGGAGAGACTCTAAATGAACAGCCTAGTGCAAATACCAACAACAGGGAAAGGGGTTCGAGTCAAGAACACATGTGATAACCAGTGGAATCGTGCATCGGCTATGGGAGAGGGAAAGGGGGGGGGGGGGCGGGGAGAACAAGAAAATGATCTTTATTTCCAGTGAATAATGTTTGGAAATGACCAAATAAAATAATGTTTAAAATTAAAAAAAAAAAAGAAAGAAAATACAAGGGGGAGAGCGGTAGCTGGGTAGCTGGGTAGCTCAGTGGATTGAGAGCCAGAACTAGAGACAGGAGGTCCTAGGTTCAAATCTTACCTCAGACACTTCCCAGCTGTGTGACCCTGTGCAAGTCACTTAACCCCCATTGCCTAGCCCTTACCACTCTTCTGCCTTGGAAACAATACACAGTATTGATTCTAAGACAGAAGATAAGGATTTCAAAATAAATTTTTAAAAAAATTTTAAAAAGAAAATACAAGGAAGAAAGGGAAGTCTAATGGAAGTAAATCATAGAGATGACCAAATGATATAAAATAAAAAATACATCTATAGGGATTAGCTTTCTCCAGGAAGAAAAAAAACAACAACAACACATTCCTTAGAGATAGGAGTAAAGAAGAATATGGATGAGGTCTTGTGGTATATTGGAAAGAATGGTGGGGTCAATGTACCTGAATTCCCATCCCAGTCTTACTGTTTACTACCTGAAGGACCTGAGGTCATTTAATTTATTTCTCAGTTCTCTCATCTGTAAAATGAAGAATTAGATGATTTCTTAGGGTCTTTTAATCTCTAGATATATGTTTCTTAAAACTTATGAAGAAATAATTGGATTTTAAAATGAGAAAAAGGGCAGCTAGGTGGTACAGTGAAAAGAGCATGAGGTCTACAGTCAGAAAGACTTACCTTCAAATCTGACATCAGACACTTATCAACTTTGTGTCCCTGGGCAAGACTTAAATCTCTGTTTATAGATTTATAGATTTCCTTATCTATAAAATAAGGATAATAAAAGCACCTACCTCCCAGGGTTGTTGTGAGGATGAAATGAGACAATGATTAGAAAGTGCTTAGCATGATGTTGGCAAATAGTCAGCAATATGTAAATGTTAGCTATCATTGTTAGTTAAAGGAGATCATAGCAAATGGACTTAATGTTCTAAAGAAAATAATGGAAAGATTATCACTATGAATATGGTTATCTTCAGTGGGATTGAAGAAAAAGGATTTCAATAAATGCTAAAATCAAGACAACTGTCTTGCCCAGTTTTTAATGAAGCCTTTTTCTGCTCTCTGATTTGAATATATTCAGTTGTAGGGGGGAAAAAAAAAAACCCCTGCGATATTACTAGTTTCTGTCTCTGTCTCTCTGTCTCTCTCTGTCTCTCTGTCTCTGTTTCTGTCTCTCTCTGTCTCTCTGTCTCTGTCTGTCTGTCTGTCTGTCTCTCTGTCTCTGTCTCTCTGTCTGTCTGTCTGTCTGTCTCTCTGTCTGTCTGTCTTTCTGTCTGTCTCTCTCTCGTTTTCTCACACGATACCTGAAATACCTGAAAAAAAATTTGTTTCCAGGCTAAGGTCTCCTTAGCCATTGGGAATACTCAGATCTCATTATGCAAGGATTTATATGTAAAGCAATGACACACTACCCCTACACTTTTTCCTGAAGTGAATTTTTAATGCCAGAGTGATATAATGGTAACATCAATAGGCCCTTATTATTTCAAGTGTTGCTGCTGAGCCTGTTATTATATTTCATGCATCATCATTAAGGCTAAGTGAGAATCTAGGTTATAATTTTGTTTGGATAAAAGTTGGATCCTATTAGAAAGATGAAGCTCCCTATGAAAAGTGATTTGGAAGCATTACTTTGTAGGAAGAAGAGTATCTCATGGTCTTAACATTAATACATTAGCATATTTGAGTTAATTAAAGTTTGATTATTATATGTGAAATTTTTAACACAGATAACCCTTACTATTCAGAGTTTATTCTAAGTTTTCTAAGTATCAGTACCTAACATTTTGTTGGGTATCTCCTCCAGATTCTGAAATTTAATTGTAAGATATGTGTGTGGCCTAAAACTAAAAGGAGATTTAATAACAATATTTTAAATAAAAAATTGGTCAAGGAACAATTTACAGAAGCAGTAATTATGTAAAGAATAAAAATAATTAATAATAAGAAAATAGAGCAGCATTTCTGGAACATAGTTAAAATAAAATTGAGATGATAAATTATATCCCTAAAAATATAAATTACTAAGAAAGAAAAAGAGAGGATTAAAGAACTCTCAAAATGAATTTTTCAAATTAAAAACCTAAAAATCATTCAGCACAAAAGAGGAAATTCTGAAAATTAGAGAAAAAATAAATATATTAGAAACCAGTATGAATATAGAACTAAAAAACAAAACTAAAAGAGAGTTGATCTCTTCCTTTAACTAGGAGCTTTGGATTTTGGTCATAATATTGCCAGGAGTTTTTATTTAAAGATTTCTTTCGAGAGGGAACCAGTGCACTCTTTCCAGTTCTACTTTGCCTTCTTCTTCTAAGACATTTGGGAAATTTTCTTTTTTGATTTCTTGAAATCTAGGGTCTTTGCTCTTCTTTTGTTCCTGACTTTTATGTAATCTATAATGATTTTTAATCGTTTTTTCTATGAGATATTTCACCTTTTCTCCTTCTTTAGACTTTTGACTTTGTTTTATTATTTCTTGATGTCTTATGGAGTCATTAATTTCTGTTTGGCCAATATCAAATATAGATCATAATCCAATTTCAGAAAAGATGATTAAACCAGCTGTAAAGAAGCTAAAAATTAAAAGGAAAGGGGAAAAATACTCGTAGTTTAGATTGATTTACAAGAAAATCCTGTAAAATGTTAAAGGAACATTTAATAGCTGTATTACATAAATGGTTCTCATAACTGGAATGTACCAATTTGAGTACAGCACTATAATTCAGTGCCTGCACAGTGCCTATGGTTACAGAAGTATTCAAATTAGTATATTCCAGGTCTTAGACTCTGAGGTTAGTAACAATCCATCTTGACATGCCATACAAAGTCTTAAAAATTTAGTACTCCGAATTCTCAAAGTTCCAGAGAAACTTAATTGTAGGGAGTGAAATCCAACCTATAGAACTAGATGACCAAGGTCAAGATGAATCAGATTTGACAACCACCTCCCTAAAACCGATTAGGAAACAGAGCCTAGTCCTATTAATAGAGAAATTGGTACACAAAAGAAGGCACTGACCACTGTAAGGTATTAGAGTAAATTCAAAGATACTAAAATACTCATTCTAAAGGAGAAAATTGCCATGGTCTCTAAGACCCTCCCTGTCCACAGCTTTGGGGGTCCTTGACTAGGTGTGGTGGCAAAGGCATAAATGAGTGATGGGAAGACAGTTGAGAGTGTCAGTCTGGGTCAAGTTTTGAATGAAACTGCTCTGACTGGCTCAGAGTTATATTTATTTTTGTACCCTTCAATAGTTACATATTTTCTTGGCACACAGCTACATTATTCAACATATGTGTTCAATGCAGATAATTGGATAAGTGATTCATTAACTTTTTTTGATTTTTTTTTATTTGATCATTTCCAAACATTATTCATTGGAGACAAAGATCATTTTCTTTTCCTCCCCCCCCACCTCTCCCATAGCTGACATGCAATTCCACTGGGTATCACATGTGTTCTTGATTCGAACCCATTTCCATGTTGTTGGTATTTGCATTAGAGTGTTCATTTAGAGTCTTTCCTTAGACATGTCCCCTCAACCCCTGTAGTCAAGCAGTTGCTTTTCCTCCGTGTTTTTCTCCTAGATCCCTGAAGACTATTCAGGGACATTGCATTGCCACTAATGGAGAAGTCCATTACGTTCGATTGTACCACAATGTATCAGTCTCTGTGTACATTGTTCTCCTGGTTCTGCTCCTTTCACTCTGCATCACTTCCTGGAGGTTGTTCCAGTCTCCATGGAATTCCTCCACTTTATTATTCCTTTTAGCACAATAGTATTCCATCACCAACATATACCACAGTTTGTTCAGCCATTCCCCAATTGAGGGGCATCCCCTCATTTTCCAATTTTTGGCCACCACAAAGAGCGCAGCTATGAATATTCTTGTACAAATCTTTTTCCTTATTATCTCTTTGGGGTACAAACCCAGCAGTGCTATGGCTGGATCAAAGGGCAGACAGTCTTTTATCGCCCTTTGGGCATAGTTCCAAATTGCCCTCCAGAATGGTTGGATCAATTCACAACTCCACCTGCAATGAATTAGTGTCCCCACTTTGCCACATCCCCTCCAGCATTCATTACTTTCCTCTGCTGTCATGTTAGCCAATCTGCTAGGTGTGAGGTGATACCTCAGAGTTGTTTTGATTTGCATCTCTCTGATTATAAGAGATTTAGAACACTTGCAGTCCCAGATCTCAAACTATATTACAAAGCAGCAGTCATCAAAACAATTTGGTACTGGCTAAGAGACAAAAAGGAGGATCAGTGGAATAGACTGGGGGCAAGCAACCTCAGCAAGACAGTATATGACAAACCCAAAGATCCCAGCTTTTGGGACAAAAATCCACTATTCGATAAAAACTGTTGGGAAAATTGGAAGACAGTGTGGGAGAGACTAGGAATAGATCAACACCTCACACCCTACACCAAGATAAATTCAAAATGGGTGAAAGACTTAAACATAAAGAAGGAAACCATAAGTAAATTGGGTAAACACAGAATTGTATACATGTCAGACCTTTGGGAGGGGAAAGGCTTTAAAACCAAGCAAGACATAGAAAGAGTCACAAAATGTAAAATAAATAATTTTGACTACATCAAATTAAAAAGTTTTTGTACAAACAAAACCAATGTAACTAAAATCAGAAGGGAAGCAACAAATTGGGAAACAATCTTCATAAAAACCTCTCACAAAGGTTTAACTACTCAAATTTACAAAGAGCTAAATCAATTGTACAAAAAATCAAGCCATTCTCCAATTGATAAATGGGCAAGGGACATGGATAGGCAGTTCTCAGATAAAGAAATCAAAACTATTAATAAGCACATGATTCATTAACTTTTAACAAATCATTTGATTAACATTCTGTGATCATTCTATATACTTATATTGTTACTATTGATTCTGACAGTATACACAAAGCTTTTGCAAAAGTTAAATGATTTCATCACAGACGGCATAGCCAGAAGTCAGTTCTTTCATTAACCTGTGAGGTGCTTGGGCTTGTGTACAATTAAAGAAAAATCATTTGGTACTTTTAACAAAATAGATAATCAATCAGGAGTTCTGGAAAACAATCAACAAACACTGCTGTTGTTAAGTGGAGGGATCAAAGGATAACAGAAACAATCCAGTTTTAAATATCATTTTTCTAATGTTACATTGGGGGTTTCCAAGATAGATTATAGTTGGTAAAACAAGTCTTTGAGGTATGGTGTACTGAAGGATAATTAATAAACTTGCTCAGGAGAGCTTGTTCCAGGCCTATACATTAAGTGGGGAATTTTGAGTGTAGCTTTGTTAGAAGTTATACATAAGCAGAAGTTAACCCATGAGAGTCTTTAAGTTTGATTTTGTAAGTATAATATTTTGGTGATATTCTGGGGGGATATTGTGGAACATTAGTATTAATCCTTCATGTACTTTGCTCTCATATTATTTTTCCTGAAGCTAGGGAGAGAACAATAATCATAGCAATTCCAATAAAAAAGGATGTTAGTGAAAGAAGTTACACAGAGGGGGGCTGAGTGGATATCTTCATCCTTCCTGGGGGCCACTTTGTGACCTCCTGGTTTCCACACATGACCATGTCAAACAGTGTGGATTTGATAGCTCTGGCAGAAAATAACTCCACAACAACTTAAAGGAGCAACTTCAAAGGGGAAAATAAATATAATTTCCACAACTACATGGATACTGAGAAAAAAGCAAGAAGTAAAGAAAGAAGTTATTTTCATTTTGTAAAAAAAAAAAAACTGAAAGAAGAAAAAATAGAAAAGAAAGAGGTAAATCTTTCACGAGTAACAGTCTCTCTGAAAATTAGAATGCACCAAATAGAAATCAATAAGTCCATGAGACAGCAAAAAAATAGGATAAAGCCAAAAGATTAAAAATTAAAATAGAAGAAAATGTAATGCATCTCCTATCAAAAACAATTGAGCTGGAAAACAAGTTAAGGAGATAGCATCAGACTCATCAGAATACCTAAAATATTAAGACCCAGGAAAAATCCTAGATATCTTATTTTAAGAAATCATATGTAACAATTGCCTTAAATCTATTAGAAGCAGAGGGCTAAGGAAAAGTATCAAAAATGTCATAGCCAAAATCCAAATCTTCCACATTAAAGAAAAATATTACAAACAGCCAGGAAGAATGATTTTGTTTACCTGGGAACTATAGTTAGGATTATACAAGACCTGGAAGTTTCTATTATAAATGAGAAGTGAACTTAGAATAATAAAATGTTCTGAAAGGTAAACAATAGAGGCTGACAACCAAGAATAGCCCTGCAGAACTGAGAATAATCCAAAATGGGAACAAAAACATATGTCTTTAATGGTATTAAAAAGTTTCAAGTATTCTTGACTAAAAGACTCAAGCTAAGTAGAAATTATCAAATACAAATTTATAAATCAATAGAAACTAGAAGGTAAGTTTGTTTGATTGATTAGAAAAGATGGTATGATGATGATTGGCTTTTCTGTAGGAGAAGTGGGAACTATCAGAATATAAATGTCTTTAAAGTATGTTGAGAGAGTTAATTAATAAAAGCAAAGGCTCTAAAATTGGCTAGTTTCTCTTTAAAGGGTTTTAAGAGAGGAATAAGATAGAGCAAAAGATATATCTACTAGTAAAAAAAGAAGAAAGGAGTGGAATATGGTATTTCTCATGATTGATATGGATGAGGTTTTATACATGTGATAGAAGAGCCAGGGGGAGTATCAGATGAACTATACTGAAATGAGCAAAGGAGAGATAAATATACCTATAGTATTGTATAGAAATACTTGAAGTACAACACAGAAAAACAAAAGTGAGAAGGGGAGATAGGGACCTACAAGGTATTTATTAATTAAAAAGAAAGAGAATAAAGACTTCAGTAGGAATAGCCCACAGTAAACAAACTTCATATTCCTAAAGTGGGAATTAAAAGAAAAGAGAAAATATCTGGAAATTAGTGGGGTAACCATCAATTTAGGAATGAGTGATCAAATTGTAATATACAATTGCAATAAAATAATATTGCACTACAAGAAATAATGACAGAGACCATTTCAGAGACTCATAGAATATATGAACTGAAGCAAAGTGAAATGAGCAGAATCAGAAGAGCAATTTATACAGTGACAATTTAAAAGACTTATGACCTTTGGTGAAAGAAATATCTGATACTTTTTGTTTGACCTTGGTCAAGTCTTGGGCTCTGTTTCTTCATCTGTAAAATGACAGGATCACCTAGAGGACTTCTGAGGACCTTTGCACCTCTAAATCTATGGGGATGTTACTAACTTTTTAATTTTTTTTTAGTTTTTAGACTATGATACATAGTATTCTTAATTTAATGTGATATACATCTTCTGTTTTCTCAAGTAGATTTTTCCATTTTTTTTATCAAGCAAGCATTTATTTTTCTCTCTCTCCCCCACTTTTTCCCAACCCATAGTAGGGAAAGAAGGGGAAGCTCTTATAACATATATACCTAATAAAACAAAATAAATCCCCATATTGTCCATGTCCAAAAATGTGCCTGATTCTGCATATTTTATATATCATTTTTCTCCTGAATCATATAGTAAGACTATTAAAGAGAGATACCACTCCTTGTGTATCCTTTTATCTTCATCCATAACATGGTCTGGTACTAAGTAATGGCTCATTTAATATAGTCACTTGTAATCACGATGATTTTCTCAGAAAGAAAAATGTTGCTAACTATCTTAGGCAAAAAATAAATTTATTCATGAGCTTTTTGGTTGTTTTTGCTCTTTAAGAACCTGGCTATGTTATTATCTATTCTAATGGGACACCTGTTTACTTTCTAAAATAAAATTTACCTTGTTCTCTGCTTCACCAGATGGGATAATACTTTTTTATAAAAAAAAAAAAACTCCATGTTTTTCTTTTGAATTTTATGAATTTTCCTTTGAACATTCTATCTGTCTAAAAGTGTAGATTGTGGTTTAAATATCCTCAGCAGGATACTATGTAGGTGGCCCCAATTCAAACTAAAGTCATGGAACATGATCCAGTGTTTCCATTCCTCTTTTACTCACAGAAAACAGCAGGATAAGCTGCACAGTGCATTCATATTTTTAAATATGCTCTCAGAAACACTGTTTGAAAAAGATTCATAAAATGTTCTGAAATAAACTAATATCATGAATCCGAAAAAATTACATGAGAAGAAAATCTAGTATTAGGAATATTTTCCACCTCCAATTTACTCCAAAAATGCTGGATGCCCTGATCGTTGCAGAATTTTTTAAAAGTATAAAACCATATGTCCTAAAACATCTATAATGCATTTAAAAGAGAGGCAGCATAGCCTGCTTGATGGAGGGCTGGTCTTAAGATCAAGAAGGTCTGAGTTCAAGATCTTGCTCCGATATGTACATTCCAGGAGACTATGGGTGAATCAACATCTCCATGCCCCAGCCACTTTCTGAGACTGTAAGTTATAGAGGACTTTGCTGATCTGCATCATTGAGAGAGGTTTCTTTAAGTAAATTTTTTTAAGTATTTACTAAATGCTTGCTATATGCAAAGTATTATTCTAAGTGCTGTCAATACAAAGGAAATATTGAGGAACAAAATAGCAAAGCAGGAGAAGACACATAGAGGAGAAATAAGTTGAAGGTGGATGGAAAGAGCTAGTGGTAATTTGGGCTCCTGATGGCCGTATGGTAAGGCACAGGGCTGAGTGACAGGATAGACAGTAATGTCCAGGACTCTAGGGTTCAGAAAATTTGCAATTGTAAAGCCCAGGGAGACTTTGGGTACAAAAGGCCTACATTAATTAATCACAGATATGAACTACTGTCCACTCCCAGTTTGATATAATGCCTGACACCTATATTGTACTTTGAGGTTTCCAAGGCACTTTGAAATATGTAGCTCATTTAATTCCTCAAAGCAGCCCTGTGAGATTGGTAAGTGGGAAAACTGATGAAAGGCTACATGGTATGCCCAAAGCCATGCAGCTAATAAACAAACTGCAAAGCCCGAATTCAAACTCAGACCTTCTGACTCTAATTTTAGGATTCCTTCTCACAATATCATGCTGCATTTATATGAAATAGAAAAAGTAAACTAAGATTCCAATTAGGTCAGCAATTCAGTGAGTAACAAAGTCAGCTTTCATATTACCCAATTTCATTTTTGTTCTTTTCTTTTAGCATGTTTTCCCTTAACATTCATGTCAGATCTTTAAGAGTCCATTCCAGATGTCTTCAAATAAGAACATCATGAGTTGCCACGTTCACTATTTTATTTTCCTTTTCATGAGGTATCCCTCATGCATTCCAGGATGCTTACTTCCATACACATTTAAAGATACCGAGGCATAATAACATACTAAAACTTCAGAGGCAACCATGATGGAGAACTAAGAAAATTGCAGGGAGAAAAATATTATCCATATGTGTTTGATCTTTCAAGTTACCAAGAAAAAAAAATGCAACATCTGAAAATCTGAATTGAAACATGCTGCTATCAGTTATACAGTTTTTCCTGGATTAGATCTGGATAGATTTCTTCATTTGACTATACTTTGAAAGCACAGCACCTATATTTAAATATGAGGTGAGATTTTAGGGAAAAATCCTTAAACATACATGTTGGGTGAGGTTGCTATAGAACATTCCCTCTTGCTTTATTTTACAGATCACATAAAACATAAAACAATAGGCAATTTATAAATCTAATATATACATTATGCACAAAAGACCATACAAGAGAGCTGACCTCAGTCCAGGAAGCCCTGGGTTTAATTTCTGCCTCTAACATACCTTGACTGTGTGACCAAAGGTAAGTTAGGCAACCTCTCCATGCTTTGGAAAACTCTTAAGACTGTTACAAGGAAGGAGCCTATCTGCATTAGTAGAGGGAGGCTCTTTATCTGGTATTTCCTTGTGCAATCAAAAGTCTCTTACTACTATATATTATGGATTGGGATGGTTTTCCATTGAAATATATAATTTGGGAAAAACTATTTATGAAGAGGTGACCATACACTTATGAGTCATTGATGTTCATAAAACAAAAATAAGTATTTTGTTGTATTTTTGAGCTACCTACCATGCTTACAGAATTTCTCCTTCCCTTCCTCCCTTAAAAGAAGAAAATAACTGATATTAGCAGGGAAAAATAAGGTTGGAGTAGGGGGTGCCTATCTTCTTTAAGTTCTCTTGGGATAGAAGACTCTTTTATTCCCTTTTAAGAGTTTTTAATAATCTCCTTGTTTGTGCTTTGTCACTGAGTGGTTTGTGTTCTCACCAGGAGCAGCAAATGATTGATGCCAGACTCAGAGAATAAGACTGATAAAATGGACAGAAATTACTTTAAAACTGAACTTCAGGCTCTTAGTCATTTGGCAAGCTGCTGTTTTCCTCATCTCCTCCAGTGCTTCTGGAACACAAGGGAGACTTTACAGGCTCCTTCAATTGTTGCACTATAAATTCGACAGTCTTCATTATGCTCTGATCTTATCTGAAGAGGAAGCAAGGATTCCTGGATGGAAATTAAACATGAGACTGAATAGAGAAAAGAAAGATGTAGAAACCACATTTCTGGGAAAAATGGGAAAACCCCAGGAAAAAGGGTGTCTGGAATGATGTCAAGATACAGAAAAAAAAAATTAAATATAGAGCCTGTGAGAGTCAGCTGTAAAGAAATAAGATTTGATAATCAGTATCCAAGAAAAATGTGGGAGATTTTGTATGTAAAGTACAGATTTGAGAAGATATTTTGAACAATGAATGCAGAAGTACAAAAAAATACAGGATGACAAATCCAAAATTTAAGGAAGTTTTTCTGGTAGTTGTATCGTTGTCATGTAGCAATTTTGCTCAGCTACACAGCTAGGAACTAAGTTTTAATGGAATCTACTGGTAGAGATAAAAAAGCAGCCTCTTTGACAATGTGATATACATGATGATTGCTCGCGCCATCCCCCTAAGAAAAGCAATGTGCTCTAGTGGATAGAATAACGAACTTGGAGAGTCAGACATTGTGGAATATAATCTCTACTTGATCGTTGACTGACCATTAGACCCCAAGGAAATCATTTAATCTTACCATGTCTTGTGTCTTCATCTGTAAAATGAGGACTACAATGATGATTTCAAAATACTCTTGTAGGGATAAATGAGTTTATCTTGGTAAAGCTTTGCCACTCCTTGGATAATAGATATTACATAAGCATCAAAGAGTAGCATTATGTGGGCGCATACAAAGTTTCTCTGAGGTAAAATAGATCTTCTTATGTAAAAATATATTAGATATTATGCTCTTTGAAGCTGCATACTATTTAGAAAGGTACAACCTTTATTTTCTCAGATGTTCCAATGACACAAAATCTGATGAGGAAAATAAGGTCTGGTACTGAAAAGAAGGCCACCTGGAGACAGATGAATTGGAAAGTTATATTTGAACTGAATCACTGAGCTAATATATAAAAGCTGTGGGTTTAAATGTTTTATCTATGCTTCCTCTGCTAATTGTATTTGTTTCCTGCTGTTGTGCCTATTGTCAAGGAGTTTTTTTTTTAATATTAAATATGTGAATATGATGAATGTGGTTTGTTGTCTTTCACAAGTTTGGTCCTTGGAGGACTGTGGACTAGATTTAATTTCAATGGTGAAAAGACTTATGAGCACTCTGTGGGGTGGCTGAAGTTACCATCATTTGCTAAACGACTTGCTTATTGATCTGCGGGAAAACTGATTGATTTCTGAAACTAACAATCAAAATGTCCTTTTCTCTTCTTTTCTTTTCCCTCTTCTCACCTTGTACCTTATACAAGTAAGGCAAAGACTTCATTATCTGCTGATGGGGCCCGTACATCAACTTTATGTTTCAATTCCCCAGTACCTCCTGGGCCTGGAAACCTGGGGATATGCTCTGCATCTAGAAAAGCATCTCACCACTTTGGTAATATGTAATTAAGTGCCCCATTAATTATTTGTGATCATTGGTATCTTTTCTAAGTAAAATCTCAAATATTTAGGAAATGCTAACATAATTTTTCAGGTTAATTAGAGCCCAAACTTTTTTGTTTCAAGCATCATTTTGGAATTGTTTCAATAACTGATTACCACATTTAATGTGAAAAGATGGAATCATAAAACTAGAGGGGACTTTAAACATTCTTTAGACCAAATAGGGGAAGAAAAGGGAGCAACTGATCTGCTCTCCTGACTTATTAAGTGTAGTATTCAGGACATAATTTAATTTTTTTTGATAATTTAGAATCTACCAGAATCTCAATGCTATTATTTTGAAATTTAATCACCACTGTTTACTATGAAAGCATTAGATACTACATAAAGGTCGATATATATGTGTATGTATATGTATATATATTTATACATATATATTTACTGAATCCTGTGGAAATTGGATTTTTACCTAAACATTTACTACATGCTTGAGTTTATTCAAGTTTCCTATTTCTCCTACAAATGGAAAGCAAAAAGAAACAAAAAAAAACCCTCTTATTTACTTAATATTCTAATCAATGGTCTTCAGTTTACTTGCTATTATATCTTTAATCAGAAACTGTAAGAAAAGAGAATTCATATATGTTTACTTCTCATGAATTTTGTGATGATAATTTTTTTTTCAGAATTAATCATGTCCAACCAGATCTTGTCATTCAGTTCAGTGGAGCCATAATTTAAGTGGTCATATAATGGCTTATGAGGCAGTCTTCCTAAAGATACAATTAAGAAAAAAATTAATAAACAAGTTATAATATGCAAACCATCTTTCAAATAATTTTCCCACATAAAGCCAAGATGGCAGAGAAGGTACAATGACCCTTCTACTAAACAACCCTCCCAAAAGCATTGATATAAAGCCTCAAAACAAATTCTTGGGAAACATAACCCACAAAAAGACATGGTGAAGTAATTTTTCACCCCAAAACAACTTAGAAGACCAGTATGAGGGATCTCAGGGCAGGCCCCACTAAGGCTAAAGCAGTAGCCCAGGCTTCTGCAACTCTCAGCCACAGATGGTTAAAGGGGGCAAGGGGTAGGGGTAAGGGTTTAGACGACTGCTCAGAAGATTAAAGGTGTCTGTGTTCTGGCTCTAAGTGCAAGACTCTTGTCATATTGCCCATATGCAGAACCAGGTCACAGTCCTGGGGCACAGTGGCAGAGTGAGGAGGAACTCGAGTATACATCACCACTTACAGCCTCTGTGGAGCAGGGGATCCTGGGCATAGTTCCAATGGGTAAAAGAGTGCTTAGGTTCACTCACAGACCAGAGCACAGGCCAGGAGAGTACTAAGCATATCTCTCCTTACAAACAGATAGATTCCCAGTGCAAGCTCTGAAGGAAGTTGCACAAAGAGCCTGAAACTTGGAAGGTATTCCCTCCACCACAGTTACAAAGCCCAACTTTAATGGTTTTTTTAACTAAATGAAGAGAAAATGGCAGGAAAATAAGCAAAAACCAACAAAAGAAACTCAACATAGAAAGTTATTTTGATGACAATGTAGACTCAAACTCAGAAGAAACCAACAAAGTCAATAGCACTGCATCCAAAACTTCCAAGAAAATTATTAATTGTCCTCAAGACCAAAAAAATTAATGTAGAAACATAAAAAGAATTTTGATAATCAAATAAGAGAGGTAGAAGAAAAAATGAAAAAAAGAAATTAAAGTGATACAGGAAAATCATGAAAAGGGAGTCAAAAGCTTGGTAAAGGAGGCATAAAAAATACTGAAGGAATGAATCTCTTAAAAAAGATAGAACAGGTCAATTGGTAAAAGAGGCATAAAAATCTGAAGAAAAGAAGAACTCTTTATAAAGTAGAACTGGCCAAATGGAAAAAGTGATAGCAAAAAAGAAAAAACTTATTAAAAGATGGATCCCTTGGGAAAAAAAGAGATACAAAAATTCACTGAGAAGAACTCTTTACAAAATGGAATTCACCAAATGAAAAGGGATGTATAAAATCTCACTTAAGAAAATCATGTCTTAAAAATTAGAATTGGGCAAGGGGAAACTAATGATTCCATGATAAGTCAAAAAACAATCAAACTCAAAAGAATGAAAAAATAGAAGAAAATGTGTAATATCTCATGGAAGAAACAACTGATCTGGAAAATAAATCCATGGGAAGTAATTTAAGAATGACTGAACTACTTGAAAGCCATGATCAGATAAAACAAAACAAAACAAAACCTTAGAGATCATCTTTCAAGAAATCATCAAAGAAAATTGCCCTGATATTCTCAAGTCAGAGGAAAAAATATAAATGGAAAGAATCCACTGATCACCTCCTGAAAAAGATCCCAGAAGGATAACTCCCCTCCCGGAAGCACAATAGCCAAATTGCAAAATGTCCAGGTCAAGGAGAAAATAATGCAAGCAGCCAAAAAGAAATAATTCAAATGTCATGGAGCCACAGTCAGGATAACACAAGACAGCAGCTTCTACATTAAAGGATAGGAAGGCCTAGAATATGCTATTCCAGGAGATAAAGGAGTTAAGACTTCAACAAGAATTACTTACCCGGCAAAACTGAACTTAATCCTTCAGGATAAAAAATGGGTATTCAATGAAATATAGAACTTTCAAACATTACCGATGAAAAGACCAGAGCTGAATGGAAAATGTGGCTTTCAAATATTAGACTTGAAAGGAACATAAAAAAGAAAATAGGAAAGAAAATGAGAAAACATTCAATAAGGTTAAATTATAAACATCCCTACATGGGGAGATGGTTCTTATAGCGACAAAGAACTTTATCATTAGTAGAGCAGTTAGAAAGAGGATATATAGGGTGTGAATTGAATATGATGGAATGATATAAAAAAAAACAAAATAAAAATAAGTCATGAGAAAGATGATTGCATTGGAAGAAAGGGAAGGGAAAAATAGAAGGGAGTAAATAATTACTCATAAAAGAGGCATGAAAGAGCATTTACAGTGAAGGAAAAGATAGGGGAGGTGGGGAGGAGGGCATATGAACATCAGAGGATATGAACATCAGAGCAATCCTCATCAGAACTGGCTCAATGAGGGAAGAAGATACACAATCAATTGGGTATAGAAAACTATCTTATTCTACAGAAAATTAGGAGGCAAAGGAGATAAGAGAAGGGGAATAGGGCTGATAGAAAAGAAGACAAATAGTCAGAAATTAAACAGGGGGAAATAGTCTAAAGTAACACTCATTAATCATAATTATATGAAAAAAGTTTACATGTCTCAGTAATAAAGACCTCGTTTTCTAAAAAAAAAAAAAATGAGCTGAATACATAAGAATAAGTCATTCCCTAATTTATTAATGGTCAAAGGATATGAACAGGCAGTTTTCAAAGTAATTTTCATGAGTCTATATTCATTCAAAAATGCTCTCAATCACTATTAATTAGAGAAAGGCAAATAAAAACAACTTTAGGGTATCACTCCATACCTATCAAATTTGTTATTAGGACAGAAAAGGAAAATGACAAATCTTGGATGGGAAATGCGAAAGCTGGATCATGAGTGCACTGCTGGAGTTGTGAACTGATTTAATCATTCAGGAAAGCAATTAGGACCTATGCCCAAAGGGCTTTGACCCAGCAATATCATTATGAGATTTGTATCCCAAAGATATTTTTTAATGGGAAGGACCTATATGTACAAAAATATTTAAAGCAGTTCTTAATTTTGGGAGGGGCAAAGAATTGTAAGTGAGAGGATACTCCAATTGGGGAATGGTTAAATGAGTTATAATATATGATTATAATGGGAAAGTATTGTGCTGTAAGAAATGACAATCAGGAAGAACTCAGAAAAACCAGGAAAGTTTGAAGCAGAGTGAAATAAGCAAAACCAGGAGAACACTATAAAGTGATAGGAATACTTTATAATGAACAACTTTGAATAATAGCTATTCTTAGCAATACAATAATCCAAAACTATCCCAAAGTACTCATGATAAAAAAAATACCATCTTCTTCCATAGAAAAAGAACTGTCTGAATCCAGACCAAAGCAAACTTTTTTTTTACTTTCTTAATTTTTTCTATTTGTGTTTTCTTTCATAAAAGTATTAATATGGAAAAAATGTTTTACATGACTGCACAGGCACAATTTACATGAGCTTTCTTACCATCTCAAAAGGATTGGGAGGTTGCCAGGAAGGAGGGAAGGAATTTGAGACCCAATATTCATTGAAAAAATACTGGAAACATTTTAGTATTTGAGGAGAAAATAAAATAAAATGTAACACTTCAAATAATTTTTTACCTCAAATTATTTTCTCTATCTCCTTTTATATACTAAACTACTAACATTTAACATTGGTCAAGTCACTGAATTTTATCACTGTTTTATCTTATGCAAAAACAATTAACTTAGATGACATCTAAAGTTGCTTCTAACTCTATTATTGATGATTTTATACTCTAAATCAAGGTTCAACAAACTATAGACCATCGCCAAACTTGTCCTTGCCCATTTTTTGTGGGAACCTTTCATCTAAGAATTGTTTTAACATTTTTAAATTAATTTTTTGTATTAAAATTTTTTAAACCACTCAGTTCACAGAGGTGTCAAAATTTGCTACTCTCTATTTTTTAGTATATATTTACTATATATATATATATATATACACATAGTATATATTTACTATAGAGTAAAATCTATATCAAAGTGCTTACCATCTCAGGGAAGGGGGAAGAAAGGGAAGGAGTGAGAGAATTTTGGAACTTTGGAAACCAACTGTTTTTAATGAAATTAGAGTGGTCAATATGACCACTGGACCACTATGACCAAAGGAAAATGAAAATGGTTGTAGTAGATACAACACAATTTGGACACTAATGCATTGTTGGAAGAGATGTGAACTGATCCAACCATTCTGGACAGCAGTTTCAAATTCTGCCTAAAGGGGTATAAAAGTGTATCCTGTAACATCAATACTAGATCTGTATCCCAAAGAGATTTTAAAAAAAGCGTGAGAGAAGGGTCTATTTGTAAAAAATATATATTTATAGCAACTCTTTGTGTGGTGGCATAGAATTAGAAATTGAGGGGAATGTTCATCAATTGAGTTACAGCTGGACAAATTTTGTTATATGACGGTGATGGGTATCTATTATGCTATAAGAAATGATGAGAAACATGATTTCAGAAAAAAAAATTGAAAAGAACATGAACTGATGCAGAGTGAAATAAGCAAAATGAGGAAAACACTACACAATAATTATAATATTGTACAATGTTCAATTGTGAAAGACTTAGCTACTCTCAGCAATACAATGATACAGGATAATTTTGAAGGGCTTGTGACAAAGAATGCTATTCTCTTGCAGAGAAAGAACTTGGGAGTTGGAGTTGGAATGCAGAACAAAGCATACTATGTTTTACCTTAATTTATTTGGGGATTTCGGTTTTATATGAGTATTCTCTTACAATAATGACCCAAATGGAAGTAAGTTTTGCATGACAATACATGTATAATCCAAAAGAAATTGCTTGCCATCTCTATGAGGGGGAAAGGAAGGGAAATAATTTGGATCTTATAAGTTCAGGAAATGTATGTTGAAAATTATTGCTGGGTTAACTGAGAGAATAAAGCATACATTTTTAAAAAAGATTCAGCTCGCATCTTCGTTTCTATATGGAGACTTTCATGACAACTACCAACTTCTGGTGATTCATGTAGGCACAGATTTCCAAAAGAAACTTTAAAAGTATTACTTGCAATGATGAAGACTTGGGATAGTAACTGTAAAACACTTAAAGGCAGAAAGCCTTGTACCTAGTAGATGCTTAACAAGTGCTCATTCCTTGACCCTTACTTCTCCTTTCTCCTTGGGAAAAAAAAGTCCCTTTAGAATATTACTAAAGGAATGGGAGGCAAAAGAGGAGAAAAAACAATGTGGGAAATGTACAACAAATGAAGAAAATGATTTCTGAGAATGGGATTGGATTTCTGCATCATGGGTTAAAATATGGAGGTGACAGATTCCTACTCAGAAACAGAGTACACCTACCAAAGACTGTTAAGAATACTTTTCCAGGTGTCTTGGGAATCTATTCAAAACTTCTTTGAACAAACAAAAAAAATGCAGGTTGAGGAAGGGAGAAAACTGTCTAAATTTATGCACAAAATTAAATCTATAAAAAGTATCCATGAGGTAGGAAGAAAACTTCTGCAATATACAGAAATTTTAAAAGGGCAAAATCCAAGAAAAGGGACAGATAAAGCTCATAGTCTAAAATTACTATATACAATGTCAACAGTTTAGGCAATAAACAAGAAATTGAAACCCTAATGCAATAAGCAAATTTGATATCTCATGGGTATCACTGTGGTATTAATCCATCACTAGACCATAGCTCAATATATGTATACCTAATTCAAAAGAAACAATAGGTAAAAGAGGCAGGAGCTAGCATTGCATATTAAAAAAGTAAATTCCTGGGGAAATCTAGACACCAGAGAAGAGAAGCATGGAGGAAAATTTTGGGGTAAAAAAGTCTCAATGAGAAACAGTGATTTTGTCACTGGAATACACTGAAGACTGTGTGATCAGAAAGAATAAATAAATAAGAAATTTGGAAATACCACAAGCCTGGCATGGAAGCATGATATGTCAGTGATCTCTCTTTGTCAAAGACAGAACTGAGCTAACAATCATTTGACTTGCCATAGTGATAATTTCATCCTTTTAAAACTGTACAAATAAATGAGGGAAATTATTCAAAATCTGATTCTTACTAAAAAAGAGAAACTGGTCAATGGGATGAAAATGATGACATTCCATGAGGGAAATGACCACTCCTCCTAGGTTTATTGATAAAAAAAGGAGATTAAATGCAGGCATAGTCTAACACGTATCTTAGATTTGGGAAAAGTGAATTTAAGAGAACTGAGAGAAACTATAGATAGTTACATAGGGTCATACAGCCAAAGAGGCATGAGAGATACTCAAGAATTAAATTCAGAAAAGGAACAAAATTAGTGAGGAAGGAAATCAGGTTTTGTCTGAAGAAACTAAAGGGAATAAACAAAGAACTCACTAACCAACTTGGATTTGTAAAAGGCATGTGTGGAAATGGCCAGGCAACAGAAAATAAGTAATAAAAGGGAGTACACACTCATTTAAAAGCAGTATCAGGAATACTAGAGCTCCTAAGAACCTGAGACTCCTGTGCTAGTCATAAAGAGATAAATTTTTAAAAGCCTATGACCCCCAGGAATTTTTGGAGTTTCTCTCCTAGAAAAGATTTGAATTGAAGGGTACCTGCAAATAATTTAAAAATCAAAATTTAAACCAGGTATAGCAGTATTTACTATATTATTCAGCACACATTAAAATAATTTGCAATTTAACTCACACAAAATAAAATAATTAATTCATTAAAACATCTATAATTTTTGCATCTTTAAAAAAGATTTTGATGTTAAGCAATTCCTACTTTTGCTGAATTCATTTATTTTAAATGATTTGGCAATGAGTTCACAAGATTTTGACAAATATTCTTTAATTCTTCTTCAGGAAACCAGAGATCAAAATGGATTTTAAATGTATCTTTGATGAATGGTCCATTTTTATAAGTCTACTCTGATTATGACACATGAGTTATCAATGAAGTTTAAATTAGGCAAGTCCCCAGGCCACTGAAGCATCTTTATCTCTGTTTTGACTAAATTTCTTAATCTTTGCATGATA
Source organism: Monodelphis domestica (assembly GCF_027887165.1). Taxonomy (NCBI): domain Eukaryota; kingdom Metazoa; phylum Chordata; class Mammalia; order Didelphimorphia; family Didelphidae; genus Monodelphis; species Monodelphis domestica. The sequence continues at coordinate 281,512,419 of NC_077229.1, read as the reverse complement.
GAAGGGATACCACAAAGCTATTACACTCTTCAATGTCTATTTTGGAATTTTTTTATAATTCTGAAACAATTCTGCTTCTCAGTATATTAAAAAACTAATCAAAGTTATAATTCCATGAATAGAAACAAGATTTCTAGGCCCACTGAAATTTTTTTTAAGTTTTCATTTGGAGGGTAGTGCATGTTTTATAGTCTAATGAAGACATTCAAGTCTTACAGTCTTACCTGAAATTCTGACAGTAGTGTTGGGATAGTATTAATTTTAAAAATGAATTTGGTAAAAATGACCTTTTTTCCAAACTTCAATATTCTAGTATTTATTTATCTTATCCATAAAAAGTATTCTTTCATGGCAATAGTTAACTATTTTTCATTTCTTTGTATGATACTCTACAGAGAAATCAACCAAAAAGTTCCTCCTTTCCCTAGACATTTCCCTCTTAAAGACTTTGCTTGCTTCATGAAGATCCATTCGTCTAATTTTCAACAACTATTTGTCAGTTCTTGGTGGGTTTTGTTTTTCTACTACTCTTTAGCTCCAGTATAATTCTGTTTCATTATGAGTTCATTATGATCCCTAAAACATACAAGAGCTACAACTCATTGCATGTTTCTTTGGAGCAATATCCATTCATTTAAAACGTGGAATTTAAAACATCAAAAGAAAGCAATGAAAAACTTATATTTCCAAAAAATCCAACACACAAGGGATAGAGAACTGCCTAAAATTAGGGAAACCAACTTAATCCAGGTTGATCTTTTCAAAGACAAAAATTCTCAATAGTCCTAGTCTCAGGAGAAGTATGAGCATTGCTGACACAAAATGAAAACATCCAAATTATTCCTTTTTCTAAATAACTGGCACATCACTGTAGGTATACAACAAATATTTGTTGATAATGTAGTGGTGACCATAATCATTATAATAAAGATCATTATTTAAAATTTGGCATAAATTATTATTTTGTGCTAAAATTATCCATTAGGCTTTACTGATGATGAACATCTATTTCTATTCATATTAGAAAATTAATACACATTTTATAGAATTGTCACTTGATGCTAGAAATTGAGCCAAAAGAGACCTTAGATACCATTGACTCCAACCACTTGATAAAGAAACTAAAAGCACTGTTAAGTGACTTATCCAGTGTTTCTGAAGTACCTAAGATATGCTTTGAACGCATGAGCTCCTGATGCCACATGCAGTGACCCATCTGTACATCATGATGCCTCTCATTTTCAATTCAGTTTTCATATGTCCTAATGAGATATTTTGCTAGCTAAATTTGAAACATTATTATAAATTTAGTTAGATTTCCTTTATTCAGCTTCCACAAATTGTGAATTTATAATCATTCAGATAGAAAATGAGCTATTTTACCACAGCATTCTCTAATAAGGGAAGTGTTGCTTAGCAAAATAGAAGTACAAATAAGCTTTCAGATGAATAGTTAAAACTACTTAAGGAAACAGAAGCACTTTAAAGCCACCGTAAAGTGCTTTAGAAGTGCATTTTCTTAGAAAATATGCTAATTTCAAATAAAAAGTTTAGCCATTATTTAAAACAATTCCCTCGAGCGATTCTATTAAGTAACACTTTGTTAGTCTATTTCTAGTAGATTTTTCAAAAGAATTGCCTTTTTATATTATCTTTAACTTGGTCAAAGTTAGGAATTAGACAGTCATAATTATAAATATACTAGAGAGGTTATAGATAATCACAAAATGTAATCATAAAATCATTTGATAAAATATACATTATTAAAATTGGTAAGGAAAACTTACTGATAGGAGAGTGGTTAATAAATTTGTTATTAATTATATTTTTAAAGGGGAGAGAAATACCTTGTTGTGACAGCAAGAAGATGTTAACTTTTGCCTCTCCCCTTCTAAGATTTCTGGTGTCTTCCTGAGGATTATTGGTGCTTCAAAGGAATTTCCATGACTTGTTGCTAGTTTACCTCACGAAACATGTTAGAAATTGAGATTATAATTTGGAAAGAATGTGTAAATTATTCAGCTGGTGGCTTTTGCTCCTGGCTGCATCCATTCATTCTCCTTGTCCTTTCATTCTCCCCAGTGGAGCAGCTCATTGTCAAGACCTGCCTTATGTCCCTTGAGGTCCAATGCATCACCCTGGACAGGGGGGAGGACCAGGCTTATGTAAGAGCCTATGTGAGCAGCTGTACCAATACAGGGCCAAAGTGTCCCCTGTACTGTGACCTAAGGCTTCCAGGCTTATTACAGAGATGAAGATGGGCATCTCGTTACCTTCTACAGTGATGAGAAGCTAAGCATGGACATGCCTTCCATTAAGTCACACATATTCTGAATTTTCATAAAAAAGATATTAATATTAAAATCAAAATGGAATATAGTAGGAAAAAAAGCAGAGTGACTCCATCCTTCTCTCAGATAGGCAAGAGCTTTTAAACCAGCCAGAGCCAAGCAAATACTCATAGTTCTGAAATGGAAATGGGGTCCCTCTTTGGGAAAATGCAGAAGGTAATTTTGGTGTCTTGCATACAAAAAGTTGAGAATCCACTGCTCAAGAACAGAGTGGAGATGACAACAAGACTCCTCTGTCTTCAAAAGAAGTGACTCCTTCCACAGGTTCACTTCAATCCAAATTTCAATCCTTAGGAATGCTAGAATCAAATGGCTCAAACTCCATTGACTATTATTCAAAGGGGCCTCAGAAAAAGCTCAAACCCTTCTTCATCAGCAGTCAGATTTAGAAGTTTCATTCTGAGAGGAGATTATCCCCAGGGAAAAGAGAAATCTTGGGATGGAAAGAAAAGTATGAATAAAGTAGAGAAGTGATGGAGATGGAGATGGATCTATTCATTCTCCATTATTTGAGAGATGCTTCTGTTTCCTTAAGTAGTTTTAACTATTCATCTGAAAGCTTATTTGTACTTTTATTTTTGCTAAGCCATGCTTCCCTTGTTAGAGAATGCTGTGGTAAAATTTAGCTCATTTTCTATCTGACAGAGAGAAAAGTTGGTCTTACCACTATGTCTAGATAGTGGAGAAGAAGCAAGTCTTGACCTTGCTGAAAACATGTCTAGCTGAGTCAAGATTTTTAGCAAAATAAATGAGGCCCTAGAGCCTCATTCAAAAAACAGGAGGAATGCTACAGGGATATTCTCAGGGATTTCTGTCCCATAAGGAAAAAGAAGAACAAAGGTATCACGCAATCAAAGTACATTCAGAGGAAAAACTGGACAGAGCCAACAGCAAGATTGCAAAAGTTCAACAAAAGATACTCAGCAAGAAAAAGTTGCCTACCAGGCTAGTCTCCAGGAAGAGCAGCTGAAGGTGGATGCTTTGGAAAGAACATTGGTAAAAAAAAAAATTTAAAAATGGGAGACCTTCCCAATATCTGTGATGAACTGACTATTAAAATGGAGAAAACTGAACTTTGAACCAAATTTTCAAACTGCAATATAACACACAAATTAATTATATGCCAAAAAAAGATGTAGTTGAAGATGTTAATGTTCAAGTTCATTCCTAACAACTTGAGATTGGCTAGAGATAAAAGAAATATAGATATCCTAACTCCTTTATAGGGTACTTTTTATACAACCAGGAAAACATGTAAATCTAAGAACTGGGCAAGGAAATATGTTGATTGACCCCAAGCCCATTGACCCTGACAATCTCACTTTAAAAGAGCAAGGACAGTTCTCCAAATCAGCAACCAAAGAAGGATATAGAAATAATGTATAGGTCAAAAACAGAGAAAGAAAACTATAGGCCAATCTCCCTAATGAATATAGATGCAAAAATCTTAAATAGGATACTAGCAAAAAGACTCCAGCAAGTGATCAGAAGGGTCATCCACCATGATCAAGTAGGATTCATACCAGGGATACAGGGCTGGTTCAACATTAGGAAAACCATCCACATAATTGACCACATCAACAAGCAAACTAGCAAGAACCACATGATTATCTCAATAGATGCAGAAAAAGCCTTTGATAAAATACAACACCCATTCCTACTAAAAACACTAGAAAGCATAGGAATAGAAGGGTCGTTCCTAAAAATAATAAACAGTATATATCTAAAACCATCAGCTAATATCATCTGCAATGGGGATAAACTAAATCCATTCCCATTAAGATCAGGAGTGAAACAAGGATGCCCATTATCACCTCTATTATTTGACATTGTACTAGAAACAGTAGCAGTAGTAATTAGACAAGAAAAAGAAATTGAAGGCATCAAAATAGGCAAGGAGGAAACCAAGTTATCACTCTTTGCGGATGACATGATGGTCTACTTAAAGAATCCTAGAGATTCAACCAAAAAGCTAATTGAAATAATCAACAACTTTAGCAAAGTTGCAGGATACAAAATAAACCCACATAAATCATCAGCTTTTCTATATATCTCCAACACAGCTCAGCAGCAAGAACTAGAAAGAGAAATCCCATTCAAAATCACCTTAGACAAAATAAAATACCTAGGAATCTATCTCCCAAGACAAACACAGGAACTATATGAACACAACTACAAAACACTCGCCACACTTAAAACTAGACTTGAACAAATGGAAAAACATTAACTGCTCATGGATAGGACGAGCCAATATAATAAAAATGACCATCCTACCCAAACTTATTTATCTATTTAGTGCCATACCCATTGAACTACCAAAATACTTCTTCACTGATTTAGAAAAAACCATAACAAAGTTCATTTGGAAGAACAAAAGATCAAGGATATCCAGGGAAATAATGAAAAAAAAACACATATGATGGGGGCCTTGCAGTCCCTGACCTAAAACTATATTACAAAGCAGCAGTCATCAAAACAATTTGGTACTGGCTAAGAAACAGAAAGGAAGATCAGTGGAATAGACTGGGGGAAAGCGACCTCAGCAAGACAGTATACGATAAACCCAATGATCCCAGCTTTTGGGACAAAAATCCACTATTCGATAAAAACTGCTGGGAAAATTGGAAGACAGTGTGGGAGAGACTAGGAATAGATCAACACCTCACACCCTGCACCAAGATAAATTCAAAATGGGTGAGTGACTTAAACATAAAGAAGGAAACCATAAGTAAATTGGGTAAACACGGAATAGTATACATGTCAGACCTTTGGGAGGGGAAAGGCTTTAAAACCAAGCAAGATATAGAAAGAATCACAAAATGTAAAATAAATAATTTTGACTACATCAAACTAAAAAGCTTTTGTACAAACAAAACCAATATAACTAAAATCAGAAGGGAAACAACAAATTGGGAAAAAATCTTCATAGAAACCTCTGACAAAGGTTTAATTACTCATATTTATAATGAGCTAAATCAATTGTACAAAAAATCAAGCCATTCTCCAATTGATAAATGGGCAAGGGAAATGGATAGGCAGTTCTCAGATAAAGAAATCAAAACTATTAACAAGCACATGAAGAAGTGTTCTACATCTCTTATAATCAGAGAGATGCAAATCAAAACAACTCTGAGGTATCACCTCACACCTAGCAGATTGGCTAACATAACAGCAAAGGAAAGTAATGAATGCTGGAGGGGATGTGGCAAAGTAGGGACATTAATTCATTGCTGGTGGAGTTGTGAATTGATCCAACCATTCTGGAGGGCAATTTGGAACTATGCCCAAAGGGCAACAAAAGAATATCTACCCTTTGATCCAGCCATAGCACTGCTGGGTCTGTACCCCAAAGAGATAATGGACACAAAGACTTGTACAAAAATATTCATAGCTGCGCTCTTTGTGGTGGCCCAAAACTGGAAAACGAGGGGATGCCCATCAATTGGGGAATGGCTGAGCAAATTGTGGTATATGTTGGTGATGGAGTACTATTGTGCTCAAAGGAATAATAAAGTGGAGAAGTTCCATGGAGACTGGAACAACCTCCAGGAAGTGATGCACAGCGAGAGGAGCAGAACCAGGAGAACATTGTACACAGAGACTAATACACTGTGGTATAATCGAACGTAATGGACTTCTCCATTAGTGGCGGTGTAATGTCCCTGAACAACTTGCAGGGATCCAGGAGAAAAAAACACCATTCATAAGCAAAGGATAAACTAGGGGAGTGGAAACACCGAGAAAAAGCAACTGCCTGAATACAGAGGTTGAGGGGACATAACAGAGGATAGACTCTAAATGAACACTCTAATGCAAATACTATCAACAAAGCAATGGGTTCAAATCAAGAAAACATCCAATGCCCAGTGGACTTACGCGTCGGCTATGGGGGGTGGGGGGGAGGAAAAGAAAATGATCTATGTCTTTAACGAATAATGCTTGGAAATGATCAAATAAAATATATTATAAAAAAAAAAAGAAATAATGTATAGCTTCAGCAAATGACAGCTATGAAGCTGAAGACCAACAGGAGAAGATGGAGCTCAATAAATGTGAGCTATAGTAATATGAAAGAGCTACAGGGTGGAGATTCATCAGAAATGACAACAACAAATAGCAGTAATAAAGGAGTTCCTGGATGACAGTAATAATTTATAATAGAAACCAAGAAACAAAAGATAATTTACTGTTGTCTTTAAGACTTAAGGATAAGTTTTCCAAGTATACTATGAGTCAAATAGGATTGAAGACTAAACTCTTCCTCACTTCAGTGCATGAGTTTTCCAGGGATTTTCTTATAAAGGAGCTCTGAATGAAAAAACTATCCTAACTTGTTTCCTGTGGACATACACCAAGATTCTCATAGTCTCCAGATATGGTCTGGCCATGGAAAAATTTAGAAGGACCATCACCTATCTCATTCTTAAAATTATGCTGCTTTGAATATAGACTATACTATGCCATGACATACTTTTGACTCATGGCATATGAGCCTGGGAGAACATGTTCATTTGTGCATAGGGGTTGAAAACAATTATTACTTGTAGAGCCAAGACAGCACATTATGTGCAGCAACACAGCTTACCTTTCCCAACATTTCCATCTAAACAACTTTAAAATAACTGTTGAATTAAATTTTGAACAGAGTCAACAAAAAGTCAAGGTGAGCCTTTTCTGGCCTAAAATAACTTAAGAGGTGAGTAGAAGTCTGTAATGCCAGAGTGGAGGACTGGTAGAATTTTGTCTGGAGCCCTCAAATATGAAGACAGCAACAAGAACCACAGCAGCAGCTACTACTCAGAAGAGGTAAAGAGAACAGATAACTGCTCAAAGAAAGGGGACTCTGTTGCCTGGTCCACCTGGTTCTGATTGGTAAATCTATTGCCCCTATGCATTTCTGGGCAGAAAGGAACACTGGTGGTCAGTCACAAGGAATCAGGGGCCCTGGTTGCAATGTCAAAGCAAAGAGAAATGCCAGCACTTATGGCTGCAGGGAACAATGGCCCTTTCTGGGTAAAGACTAGTGCACAGATGAGAACAATGACCATACCTCTCTCAGAATAACACCAACTTGGAAGCACCAAAACTTATAGATCCTTAGAATTTGCTTTGAAATAATGTCCCTAAAGCTTGGTACTATGCCTGTCCACCCACAGGTGAGCAGAGCTGAATTTTAACACAAAATTGGAGGTCAAAAAATAGACTGGATAAATGAGGACACAAGAAGAACAAAAAGAATTTGACCACAAGAAGCTACTACAATGTCAGGGAAGACCAAAACATAATTCAGAAAAAAATACAACCATATAAAAGCAACTACCTAAAAAGTCTCAAAGAAAAGTGGCAATTGGATCTAACCAATAAGAATTTCTAGATGATTTAAAGAAAGAAATGAGTAGTAGAGGAAAAATTGGGAAAATAAATGAGATTGATGCAAGAAAATTATGAAAAAAGAATTAACAGTTTTGTAAAAGAAGAATAAAAAGCTATGAAGGAAGTAACAACTTAAAAGACAAAATTGGCCAAATGGTAAAAGAGGCACAGAAATCCAACAAAAAGAATGCACTTAAAAGCAAAATAATGCAAATGGAAATGGGAGTATAAAATTTCACAGAAAAAAAAATTCTTAAAAAGCAGAATTGACCAAAAGGGGGAAGGAGGTACAAGATCTCATTGAAGAAAATAATTCCTTAAAAATTAGAATTGGTCAAGTGGAAACTAATGACTCCATGAGACATCAACAAACAAAAGAAAGTCAAAAAGCAATAAACAAATAGCTGAAAATGTCAAATAGCTCATTGGAAAAATAAGTGACCTGGAAAAAATTTAAGAAGAGATCATTTAAGAATTATTGAATTACTTTAAAGTCATGATTAAAGAAAGAACCTAGATATCATATTTCAAGAAATTATCAAGGCAATATGCTCTGATATATTAAATCTAGCAGGTAAAAAGAAATGGAAAGGACCAACCCATAACCTTCTGAGATACCAAAATGAAAACTCTTGAGAATATTATTGTCAAATTCTAGAGCTTGTGAATGCTAAAAATTCTCAGACTCTACCTTAGAACATTTGGTTAAGACCATTCCCCATTTTAAACAATGAAGGTACTTGATCAGGAATTTGAGAACTTTACATTACTCCACCCATATTTAGGCATACTTTAGGGGAAGATAAAGTTGTAAACTCCTTACTGAACAATGAAAAGTACTTAACCCATACTTAAAGTAAAGCTAAAACCCTTAAGCTGGGTCTATTTTTAGATCTAATACAAAAAGGTGCTAAGTACCTATAAAGGTCAAATTAATCAGTAAAAGGTCAGGCAACTAAAACTTGCAAGGGACAAGCTTAACAAAAGAGGTGTGAAGTTTTAGTCTACCCAGAGAAGTTAAGAACTAAAGAAGATGTGAATTAAGAATGGTCAGTCCTCTGAAAACGTCTACTGTGACTGTTAGATGTGAAAACTTAGGTGAGGTGACATAGGAGAAAATTCTCTTTAAAAGGAGGGCAGAAAGGCCTCTGAGGTGGATTCATCTATGGAGCTGAATTGGAGACTGGTCTCTCTCTCAGTGGCTGAACTTAGTTTAGCTTCCTGAGTTATAGTGGAGGGTCTCTCTGAACACTAGAGTTTTGCTTGGAAGGATCTTGTGGTGAGTTGATAAAAGACTAACTTAGTCTCTCTCTTAAGGCTTAAGCCTAGGCTGGCCTAGCCCTTTTCTCATTATTTCCTCTTACTCTCTCTCTCCCTTTCATTAATTCCTTAATTTGTATTAATTAAAATCTCCATAACACCCAGCTGACTTGGGTATTTCATATTTGGGAATTTTTCCCATGGCAACCACCTAATTTTTTATTTAACTCAAGACACTGTCTTGAAACCATATTTTTGCGGTCACAGTTTAAGGCAACCATTCTTTTAACTGTAACAAGCTCCATGGTCAAAGAGAAAATACTTCAAGCATCCAGAAAGAAAAAAAAATTCAAAAAACTGTGGGACCATAGTCAAAATCACATAAGAGTTAGCAGCTTCCAAATTAAAGGAATAGAGGATTTGGAATATGATATTCCAAAAGTCAAATTGGGATTCCAAATTAGTCAAAAAAGAAAAGGATTCAAATTAAAACAACCTATCAAACAAAACTGAATGTAATGATTCATGTGAGAAAAAATCAATATTTGTGAAGTTGAAGATTTCCAAGCATTCTTGATGAAAATGACACACCTGAGTAGAAAATTTAGTGTTCAAACAGGAAATTCCAGAGAAACATAAAAGGGTACACTTGACAGAGTAATAATCATAAGGGATTCAATGAAGTTAAACTGTTTAAATTTCCATTTGGGAAGATACCTGTAATTCCTAAAAAAAAACTTTATCATTATGAGAGCAGTTAAAAAGAGTTTACATAAACAGAAGGCATGGATATGAAAAAAAATGAAGGGGCAAGAAAGAACACACTTGGAGAAGTGGGGAAGGAAAGGTAGAATAGGAAAAAATTCCTACCATAAAGAGATACATAAGAAAGAACTATATAATAAAAGGTAAAATAACAGGGTGGTAGGCAGTGTTTTAACCACACTCTAATCAGAATGAGTTCAGAGAAGGAAAGATAGACAGAGAGATAAAGATATATGCACACACATACACACATACATGGTTGTATATAGAAATGCAAGAAGAAGATAAAAGAAATGGGATGGAGACAATAAAAACGTAGGGCAGATCAAGGGGAGTAGTGGTTAGAAGCAAAATAAACTTTTGAGGAGAAATAGGGTAAAAGATAGAGAGTGGAAGAAATAAAAGAAAGTGATAGAGGGAAATACATAGTTAGTAATCATAACTGTGAATGTGAATAAAATGAGCTCACCCATAAAAAAGAAATAGTAGAATGTATTAGGAGCCAGAATCAAAGAATATGTTGTTGACAAGAGACACTTGAAACAGAAAGATACACACAGAGTTAAAATAAAGGACTAGAGCAGAATCTAATATGTTTAATTCAAAATAAAAAGAAAAGGCAGTGGTAACAAACATGATCTCAGACAAAGTAAAAGCAAAAATAGTTCCAATTAAAATAGATAATTGGTGAAACTACATTGTGCTAAAAAAGCATTCTAGATAATAAAGTAATATCAAAAACTTTTCAGCCAAGTAAAGTCCACATTTCTCAAATATATATTAAGTAAAGAACTAAGTCAAATATCTAAAAATAAAAGTCATTTTTCCATTGATTAATGGTCAGAGAATATAAATAGTTTTCCGAAGAAGAAATGAAAGCTATCTCTAGTCAAATGAAAAAAAATGTACTAAATCACAATTGATTAGAGAAAAGCAAATTAAAACAGCTCTGAGGTACCACATCAAACCTATCAGAAATGATAAATGCTAAAGGATATGAGGGGAGAAATAGGTACACTAATGAACTGCTGATAGAATAGTGAACTGGTCCAACCTTTCTGGAGGATCATTTGGAAATAGGCCCAAAGGGCTACAAAGCTGTGGTTAGCCTTTGACCTAGCAATACCACTGCTAGTTCTATGTCCAAAAGAAATCAAATGAAAGGGGAAAGGACCTGTCTGTACAAAAATAATTCCAGCAGCTCTTTTTTTTTTGTTGTTGTTTTGTTTTGTTTTGGTAGCAAAGAATTGGAAATCAAGGGGATGCTTATCAATTAGGGAATGGCTGAATAGGTGGTGACAAATGATTATGATGAATTCTGTTGTATGAAATGATGAGGAAAATGATTTCAAAAAAAGCAAGCAAAGACCTATATGAACTGATTCAAAGTGAAGTGAGAAGAACTAAGAGTTCACTGTGAATAACAGCAACATTGTAATTATGATCAACTGTGAAAGACTTGGCTATTCTGATCAGTACAATAATCCAAGACATCTCTAAAGGACTCATAATGAAAATAAACTCTAAGTGCAAATTAAAGCATCATTTTCTCATTTTCTTTGTTTTTCTTGCTTAGGATTAATATGAAAGTATGTTTTACATGATTTCACATGTATAATTGATAAGTTGTTTGCTTTCTGTAGATGAGCACGGAAGTGGGGGGAGAAAAATTTGGAAATCAAAAAAAAATTTAAAGAATGTTTACAATAAATAAATAACTGAAAATTATATTTTTTAAAAAGAAGAAATAAAATGACTACTACTTGCCTTGTGTGCCAGTTAAATACCTCAACATTGGTTTATAGAACCCGACAACTATTATTAAAGTAGCCACTTTATCAAGATTTGAACCTCCTACCTTGAAACCAGTAATTTGTGGGAATTTCAGAATGGAGAATGGATTACATGTATTACCTGGTGTAAAATTGTAATCTGGGCCAGTGATAAGGTTAGCTGAGTCTTGAATCTATTTAGGCTCCTCCCTGACCTAACTAAGAGCAAGACTGATACCTTAAAACTTGGAGTTCACTGGCAAATGCAATTTTACTTTCTTGTAAACAAAAGTATATTTATTAAAGTTAGTATTCAGGAGTTTAGGAAGGATGGTGAGCTAGGAAGATCCCTAATCTTTTCCCAAATCTATCTATCCCAATTCCCTCTGATCCTCACGGATCTATTTGGTGTCCACCACTGTTGGACCTACTTTCTGTCTAGTTCCCAACTTCCTGTCTAAATAAACTAATCTAAGCCCATCCAAGCGTTCTTTGAACTTTGAATTAAGGTCAGAGCTAGTTGATCAATCAGGAGGATGGTGATAGAAATGACCTAGCCACCACAATCTGGAGCTGAACCCACTTGAGGTAACTCAGAAGTCCAAGTCAATTTCACTGTTAATGTCTTCTTGGGAGTCAATAGATGTCAATTAGATGTCTGGGATCAATCAGAAATAACCACAACCAAAGTAGGGAATTCTGATAGATTTTCCTACTCAATCTTGAGAGAGCTCAGTTCAGGAGCTGTGTCCTTCTCCACAAACTTCTCACTCTCCCCCAAATGCCAGTCCAGGCTCTCAGAACCCCTCACTGAGAATTCTAAGCCCCCTCTTACATTCTGTTTTCTGCATCCAGCACACTTCTGTATTCTCAACTCTGGCCCTTCATATTTTACCCAAATTCCTCCCTTTTAACAGTCTCTCCTTACGATGAAAAAATCAATCAATTAATTGAAGAAAATAGATCAAAAACTTTAAATTCCCGACTTACATTGTCTTTCCATCTACCAGGTATGTGCATTATTAATCATCTCTGGGGAATTTATGGACTAATGTGACTGACAATCAGATTAGAGGAAGAGGTGTTAATTGAAACCTGTGGAAGTTGAAGAGAGATAATTTGGTGGGATCATGGATCAACCAAAGTACCAACAGACCAAAATGAATAGTCACTTCAAGTGAAGATCTTTTCTGTGAAGCAGTTCAAAGTAAAGGGAAAGGAAAATTGAAGGGGGAGCACAGTGAGATGATAAGAATTCTTGTCAGAAATTTGTTTTAAGCCAAGTGTGGGTTTCTGAACCAGGAGCCAATGAATCACCCAGGTAGGGGCAAACAGGCTCAGATTAGAAACAAAGCAAGCCAAAGTTTCTGTTTATAGGAGGAAAGAGATCAGGAAAATGGATCAGACCCTCCAGGAGACAGACATAGGGAAGATAGAATAGCTCAGCTTTTTAAAAAATTAAATGAGATGTTGAGGTAAATGAGCCAGTATGGGGAGAAAAGTACTTATTGCTTCCATTCCTGAAATATTCCATCTTGTTTACTAGATTGTATTCCAAAAATAATATTATAGAAAAAGCTGAATAGTACATCATCCCAATCAGTAAATATTTGGGATATACAAAGACAATTTTTTTAATATACAAATATCCTTTATTGTGAACAGTTGTATTTTCTATTATTTGCTCAGTAGACAAATCATATCTTAGAGAAAATGCAGAGGAAACTTATTCTTTCTTAATATTGGAGACAGGTAAGGGAAACAAAAAGAATGTTAGTTCTTTGACCTATTTTTGCAAAATGTATCTACCTACCTGTAAGAAATATAATTTACCTACATGAAATTACCTGCTCAACGAAACTTGGAATGTCATTGTTTTTAGAAATGCATATAGTATATGTCTTAAGCTTTAGGTTTAGATTTTTTAGACTGGGAGAAAATGTATAAATTTCATGGATAAATAATCAATCTTCCCTAAATGTTAAATTAAAATGTTCTTTATCTCCTAACTTCTCCAAACTCTGAATTGGTCTAATCTCCTTTTCATAGATTCTTAGAGTTTGATGAAATGAACTGAAATTATCTAATACAACCCTTACCTAAAAAGCAGGAAATTTTCACTTCAAGATTCCTGACAAATGGACATTCAGCTTCCTATTGAAAACCTCAAGTGACAGGAAATTCATTCTCCTCAAGGTAGCTCATTCTACTTTTGAATAACTCTAATTATTAGGAAGGGGTTTTTTTCCCTTAAATTGAACCAAATCCTTATAATCCTACTTCTTCTCCCACCCCCCCCCCTCCACCCAATTTCTCCTAATTCTGTCTTCTGAGGCTAAATAATAAAGTCTAATCCTTTTCCCAAGTCACAGTTCTTATCTGTCTACAGGATTAGCAAGTGATTAACAAGTACAATTCTCAGCACAGGGTATGAAAAAGTCTACAAGTCTAGGTGGAATTGGAATCAAGAAATTAACTGGTAATATAGTCTAAAAATTAAAGGCTAGAATTCACCAATCAGCAAGTTACTCTAGTAGTATGGAGGCTAAGCAGAAAAATATCGTGTGAATTTGTGAACAACTCAAGAGCCCAGAGAATGGGCATTTATTCATTCAACAAGCATTTACAAACACCTATTATATACCCAGCATTATACTAGGACTGCAGATGCAAAGAGAAAAATCAAAAAAGTCCTTGACCTCAAGGAGATTCTCTTAGGCAGTCTCTTAGGCAAAATTAGGAAAAATCAATAAGGGACAAGAGGATAGTACTTTAAATAATTTGCTTCTTGTGCTAATCATTACAAGGTAGCACCATTGTATGGTAAAAGACATGAAAAAGAAATCAGTACAATTCAGCCCATGGGCAGTATGGTCTACAGGGATCACAAAGAGTCAGATATGACTCACCAATAATATAATATTTCATACTTAACACCTATTACATTATGTCAATATATCAAGGGTCTGTGATTCATCTCCAACAAAAATCACAGACCATCTATAGTAATAGAAAATTATGATAGGGTTTCCTGAGATTCAGGAAGGTTACTCAGTTTACCCATGGTCACAGTGCTACTAAATGAGCAAAAAAGTTCCCTACTGTCTCCCTCTTAAATTATATTTAAATTTGGACATTTTGTTTTAGACTCTCAAGATTTTTTTTTAGACCTTGAATCTGTCACCCAACATGCTAGCTATATTTTCTGACTTTGTATCATCTGCAAAAGTGATAAAAGGTTCCTCAATCGCTTCATTTTCCATATTTACTAAAATGTTAAACAACCCAGGGCCTAGAGCTCTCTGGGACATTCTTAAGATATATTTTTGTTTCATTTGACAGTGATCCATTAGTGACTGCTCTTTGGATCTGGTCATTCAACAATCAATTTCAAATCTACTTAGCTTACTTTAACGTGACACATACCTCTCCATCTTGTCCAAAAGAACTAAATGAGATACTTTTTCAAAAGTTTTGCTCAAATTCAAGCACATCATATCTGTGGTATTCTCCTTCTCTTCCAGCACAGTAAGTGTTTCAATAAAAGTTAGTATGTCCCTGTTCTTGATGAAGCAACATAAGTTCTTAGTAATTCCCCTCTTCTCTTTCTAAATATTTAGAAATTGTCTTTGACAATTAGCACTCGAATTTTTTCAAAAACTGAAATCAAATGCACAAGCTAATTTTTTAAATCTTTTTTCAAATATATATGTGAGTATATGTATATATACATATATGTAAATTAGAGGTATGAATGTATATGATATCTACATATATATGACACAGGATGTGTCCATCTGTAGTCTGTTAATTTTTCAGATCTCATAAATGAATCAATTCCCCAGCTTTAAGTTATAGTTTATCTGAACTTGCTGAGCTTAAATTGTGAGCACCAAAGAACTCTTTTACAATGCCTTTTTTATCTTTGATGAAAACTCAAGCATTTGGGCTCTAGCATTCCTCATTTGGAAAGCACTATCAAAAATAAACATAAAATTAAAATGGTAGATCCATGCAGTTAGGTTATGATCAGTGCAAATAATGAATCCCCTAAAGTGGTCATATATATTCTAATTCTCATTATGTAAATTACAATTATGTAAAACATAGTCATTGGTTCTAGCCCAATGTAAATATGAGATATGAATTCAAATAATGTGACCACTTCAGAGAATTCATTATTCATACTAATTAAGACCTGAATGAGCAAAGATGCTACCCTCATGTTATTATTATTCCTTTAAGCCTAACAACTTATCAAATCCTTCTTTATATTTTCTTTATCCTATAGTTTTAAAAAAACTCTTTTTAAAGAAGCCTTTTTCACCAGAAAACAGTCAGATAAATAAATAGATGCCTTGCCAATGAGGAATTTACCTTTCAAATAAGCCTTGATTTATCTGTCTACTTTCAAACCAGTTTAAAGTTTTTCATGTTAGATGATGGTAATACTTTCTGATATGCATTCTACCACTACTGCCCTCTTCTCACCCAATAACTATGAAAATTTAAAACTGTGTGTTAACACACTACTTTTTTCAGCTACTTTTATATGTAAAATTTTGAGCCTAGAAGATTAAGGAATTTCAGCTGAGAAACCAAGAGTGAGTTTAAATGCTTCACTGAGCAGTATAGACAAGTTTTCTCAGGACACTCACTCTGTGGAGATGAGGAGAAAGATGATGCTATGAAATCTCCTGCTGAGCTTTTTAAGGGTGCTAAGTGACATAATAGGAAAAAAAAAAACACCGAAATTTGAGTCAGGTGATTTAGATTCAAATTCTGGCTCTTCTTGTGAGACTCATACCTTATATGGTTTTAAGCAAAATAGCTTTTTTGGATTTCAGAATCCTCACATGAAGGAATTGGATTGTGTGATCTCTAAGGTTCTGTCCAATTCTAAAATCATGTAGTCTATGGATAGTGAATGATATCATCCGCTTGCTGGCCCAGGCCTCCAGGATAGCAAACGAGCTTTTGCTTTAGCAGTTGGCCATGAATATTAGCCCAAGAATTATTTATGAGATCTAGAAGCAAGAGCAATAGCAAAAGTGACAGAGAACTGAGGATATCATTTCTGGTAAGTATGGGGAAAGTAGGGGAAAACAGATAATCTAATATACTCCACTCTTCCCAGAAGAGGTAGGAGACTATGAGGCCAGACTGTTGCAGATATTGTAACAATGGTTAACATTTCACTTATTTTCTGCTCCAATCAATCAATCCATGAAAATTTATTGAGCATTTATATATTAGACACTGTGCAGAACTCTGGGGATACAAAAAGAGGAAAAAAGACAATCTCTGCCTACAAGCAGGTTACAATCTAATGGGGGAGGCAAACAAATAGGCACAAAGCAAATTATATACAAGCAAATAACAAATAATTAATAGAGGGGAAGGCACTAGAATTAAGAGTGGATGGGAAAGATTTCCCATGAAAGATGAAGTTTTCCTTTCCACTTAAAGGAAGCTTAATTGTTTTACCTTATTACAAGAGTAGACTCAATTCTGCTCTGGAAAGGATATACAGAGATGACTAATATATAAACAAAAAGCATCAATAAACTTATTTTTAAGTATAAAGGGTAAGAAGGGCATTTAAATGAAAAAAGTATATTCTTTAGAGTTCTGATAGTATCAAGAAATAACTATATGTATGCAAAATGTAGGTCAAACTCCTCAGCAGAGAAGGTAAAAAGATTAGAACAAGGTTCTTTATTTGGAATCCACAAACTATGACTAGATTTCAGGCAATTTTAAACTTGGTTTCGAAAAAGAAGGACATTTTTATTTCCACTAACCTCTAAATGAAACAACATTTCTTTCCATTATAAATTCTTTCTTTCTTTCTTTCTTCCTTCCTTCCTTTCTTTCTTTCTTTTTTAAATTTCTTTTCTCCATCCCTTCTCTTTCTCTCTTTCTCTCTTCTCTCTCTCTCTCTCTCTCTCTCTCTCTCTCTCTCTCTCTCTCTCTCTCTCTCTCTCTCTCTCTCTCTCTCTCTCTCTCTCTCTCTCTCTCCTTACCTTCTGTCTTAGTATCAGTGATCCATAGGCCTCACCAGATTGCCAATAGGCTATGAAAAAAATAAGAAGAATTCTGGGATTACAGAAATGCCTCCTTAATGAATTATTTCTTTTTAAAAAAAAAAGGAGGAATTTTAAAGAGAATAGAAACAATAGGAAAAATTATGAGGCAAAGTAATCCTAACCTAAGTGTCAGAAGGTCAGAAAATTAATAGAACATGATATAGAGAAGAAAGAATCACTGAATCATTGGTGATATATATTAGAGACTAAGAAAAAAGGACTAGCCCTTCTTACAAAGAAGCATTACCTCCTATTGCAGGGAATGATGAGGATTTTTTATATGTCCCAGGAAGAGAAAAGAAACCACACAAACTTGAATAAAAGTAGGAGATATTATGGTCATTCCCTTTCACTTTTCTAAAGTCTAAGCAAATTGAATTTTTTAAAGTTTATTTAATTAATTAATTAATTTAGAATATATTTCCATGGTTACATGATTCATGTTCTTTCTCTTCCCTCCTTCCTCCTTCCATCCCCCTTGTATAGCCAATGAGCAATTCAACTGGGTTTTACATGTATCATTTATCAAGACCTATTTCTATATTATTAGTATTTGCACTAGAGTAATCATTTAGAGTCTACATCCCCAATCATATCCCCATCGAACTGTGTGATCATGCAGTTGTTTTTCTTATGTGTTAATACTCCCACAGTTCTTTCTCTGGATGTGGATAGTGTTCTTTCTCTTAAGTCCTTCAGAATTGTCCTGTGTCATTGCCTTGCTGCTAGTAGAGAAGTCCATTACATTCAATTGTACCAAAGTGTATCAATCTCTGTGTATAAAGTTCTCCTGGAGGTCATTCCAGTAAACATGGAATTCCTCCAGTTTATTATTCTTTTTAGCACAATAATATTCCATTACCAACAGATACCACAACTTGTTCAGTCATTCACCAATTAAAGGGCATCCCCTCATTTTCCAATTTTTTGCTACCACAAAGAGCACAGCTATAAATATTTTTGTGCACTTATTTTCCCTATTATCTCTTTGGGGTACAAACCCAGCAGTGGTATAGCTGGATCAAAGGGAAGCCCTTTGGGCATAGTTCCAGATTGTCTTCAAGAATGGTTGGATCAATTCACAACTCCACCAACAATGAATTAGTGTCCCAATTTTGCCACATCCCCTCCAACATTTATTACTTTCCTTTTGTAAAAATTAAATTTAGTCTCTAATAATAGAAATATTATATTTTGTGAGGTTTATTAAGGACTATTAGAAAATCAAGGGATAAAGAAAATATACCACATGCCCATGACTGATTAGCCAATTCAGAATGCCCATGCTTAGCTTATTTACTACATCATTGCAATGGCTGAGAGAATGCATGTGGGATTTTGTTTAACAATTCTGTCTGATTCCAGGAAAAGATATACAAAAGAGCCCTTGCACAGTGTGAGATTTAAAATGGTTGAGGTCTTACATAAGTTATTGTTTGACATTTAAAGAAAAATGGATACTTGTCCCAAGTTTTTCAGGTGTAGCAATGTTTCAACCTTGGCAAACATATTTTTAAACAAAGTAAAAGTTATTTGGGTCTAGCACATCATCAAAAAATCTAGATATCATTACAAAAATGTGGCAGAGGAGTCTAGGAAAAACCGAAACTCTGTATTGTTGATGTTGGGTAAAGTAAGCTGAAGAGTTATAAATGAGAGATGCTCCTCTTTTGGGAGTCATCCAGGGTTAGGGGTACCATGCCCTGGGATTAACTTCCCAGCTCCTTTGGTATGAGACTGTGTGGTCCCATCCATTCACATTTTTATAAATGTGGAAGATGGGGATTATAATTGAAATGACCCTCATCAAACTGGTTACAATTTTATAACAACCTTTGGGAAATTTAATGAATTAAATATCTCAAGTTGATTTTAAGGGGTCTTTTAGACATGATTTATATATATATATATATTTATATACATATATATATATTTTTTCCCCCAACAATTCTGATAAGGCCCATTTTAGTAGCTGAAGTGAATTTCAATTTAGTCTCTAGTAATAGAAATATTCTATTTTGTGAGGTTTATTAAGGATTATTAGAAAATCAAGGAATAAAGAAAATACACCACATGCCCATGGCTGATTAGCCAATTCAGAATGCCCATGCTTAGCTTACTTACTGTATCATTGCAATGGCCAAGAAACCACGTGTGACTCAGAAAGCCAGTTAAATATTCATTGTGATCTCACCTGGATGGAGACTCAGGTGAGATTATAGGGAATTCTGGGAAATATCAAGGACTTCTGGGGATTGAAGTCTAGGGTTCAAATCTCCATTTTACACTTTGATTTGCATTTCTCTGATTATAAAAGATTTAGAACACTTTTTCATATGCTTATAGTTTTGATTTCTTTATCTGAAAACTGCCTATTCATGTCCCTTACCCATTTATCAATTGGGGAATGGCTTGATTTTTTCTACAATTGTTTTAACTCCTTGTAAATTTGAGTAATTAGACTTTTGTCAGAGGATTTTGTTATAAAGATTTTTTCTCAGTTTGTTGCTTCCCTTCTAATTTTGGTTGCATTGGTTTTGTTTGTACAAAACCTTTTTAGTTTAATATAATCTCTATCTTTTGCTTGGTCTTAAAATCTTTCCTATGCCCTATTACAGATACACTATTCTATGTCCACCTAATTTACTTATAATTTCCTTCTTTATATTTAAGTCATTTACTCGTTCTGAATTTACCTTGGTGTAGGGTGTGAGATATTGATCTAAACCTAATCTCTCCCATACTGTTTTCCAATTTTCCCAACAGTTTTTGTCAGATAGTGGGTTTTTGTCCCCAAAGCTGGGATCTTTGAGTTTATCATACATTGTCTTGCTGAGGTCATTTACCCCAAGTCTATTACACTGATCCTCCCTTCTCTCTCTTAGCCAGTACCATATTGTTTTGTGAATCTGATAATTTCTCAGACTCTACTTCAAAAGATTTGATTAAGCTATTCCCCATTTTAAACAATGGAGGTACTTGGTCAGGAATGTATTGAGAACTTAAAAATTACTCCACCCTGCTCAAACAGTGCCTTAGTGGAAGATAAAGTTGTAAAATTCCTTACTAAACAATGAAAAGTCCCCAACTCATACTTATAGTGAAGCAAAAACCTTAAGCTAGGTCTATTTTTGGATCTAATACAAAAGGGTGCTAAGTACCTATAAAGGTTAAATTAATCACTAAAAGGTCAAGCAACTTACAAAGGGCAAGCTAGCAAAGAGATGTGAAATACTCAGAAGATATAATCTAATCAGAGAAGGTGATAACAAAAGAAGATGTGAACTAAGAATGGTCAGTCCTGGGGAAAACCTCTACTGTGATTGATAGATGTGAAAATTTAGGGGAGGTGACATAAGAGAAAATTTTCTTTAAAAGGAAGGAGCTCGAGGTGGAATGAGGTAGTTGGAGTTTTGGAGTTAGCGTGGAGGAGCTGGCTCTCTGAACTTAGTTGGAGTTTTGCTTGGGACAAAATCTTGTGGTAAGTGGATAAAAGACTGACTAGACTGTCTTAAGGCTTAGGCCTAGGCTGTTTGGTCTAGGCCTTTTCCTACTATTTTCTCTTACTCTGTCTCTTGCCCTTCCTTTAAATCCTTCATTCATATTAATTAAAATCTCCATAAAACCCAGCTGACTTGGGTATTTCATATTTGGGAATTTTTTCCCATGGAGACCACTTATTTTTTATAAAAATCAAGACACTAAAATTATCTTTTCACTTTTGGCAATTTACAGTCTTGAAACACACATTTTTTGCAGTCACAGTTTTGATGACCACTGCTTTATAGTACAGTATAAGAACTAGTACTGCAAGGCCCCCATCCTTCACTTTTTTTTTTCATTAGTTCTCTTGATAATCTTGATCTTTTGTTCTTCCAAATGTACTTTGTTATTTTTTTCCCTAATTTAGTAAAAAAAGTTTTTGGTAGTTTGATGGGTATGGCATTAAGTAAGTTAATTAATTTACATACTATTGTCATTTTTATTACATTAGTTCATCCTACCCAAGAGCAATTAATGTTTTTCCAATTTTTTAGATCTAGTTTTAATTGTGTGGAAAGCATTTTGTAGTTGTGTTCATATAGTTCCTGTGTTTTGTAAAGGGTGAATATTATGGTTGAGACTGAAAAAATCTAAATTTAAATGGTCACCAAGGGAAATCCCAAATAACAAAATACCCAAGTCAGCTGCCAAATTTTTATGGCGATTTAATTACAACAGGAGGAAGAAAATATTAGAGGGAGAGAGAAAGAGAGGAAGAGAAGGACAGAAGGAGAGAAGGAAAGGAGTCTAACTCAGAACCACTCAGACTCAGGCTGAGCCAAAGCAAGTGTTAAGGCCTTGGAAAGCCAAGACAAAGAAAGGGATCTATCCTTATCACTCACGTGAATGGTTTGAAGGAAAGCTGTCTGCAGGGCTCCTTCAAGCTCAAGCTCCAGGATCGAACTGAATCTAGCCCGCTCCACAGGAAGTCATGAGAACTCCAGAGACTGTTCTCTACCTCACTTTCTGCATCTCACATGTGCCAATGTGTTCAAGCTTGACTTAGGACTGCCCAGAGGTCTCTCCTTTTTTTGCACATGTCTGTTGAAGGCCATCTCCTCAGATAATTAAATCTTGAGTTTAATGCAGACCTTCCTAATCTTGTTAAACTAAGAAGGGAGGAGAAATGTAGTTTCCAAGACCTGATTCTGTTATTCCAAGTATCTCTATTGTTATTGATCAAGAAATAGCTAAATCAGATCTTCTAAAGAATGGTCTGATTAGGGTGGAATAGTTTTGAAATTCACTGTTTGTCTTGGTAAATAGATTCCTAAATATTTTATATTGTTTAGGGTAATTTTAAATGAAATTTCTCTAACTCTTGCTACTGAGTTGTGTTGGAAATATATAGAAATGCTGGTGATTCATATGGGTTTATTTTGTATCCTGCAACTTTGCTAAAGGTGTTGATTATTACCACCAGCTTTTTAGTGGATTCTCTAGGATTCTTTAAGTAGACTATCATATCATCTGCAAGGAGTGATAGCTTGATCTCCTCATTACCTATTTTAATCCCTTCAATTCCTTTTTCTTCTCTAATTGTTACTGCTAGTATTTCTAGTGCAATGTTAAATAATAGAGGTGATAATGGGCATCCTTGCTTCACTCTTGATCTTATTGGGAAGGCTTTTAATTTATCTTCATTGCAGATGATACTTGCTGATAGTTTTAAATATATGCTGTTTATTATTTTTAGGAAAGGCCCATTTATTCCAATACTTTCTAGTGTTTTCAATAGAAATGAGTGTTGTATTTTTTCAAAGGCTTTTTCTGTATCTATTGAGATAATCATGTTATTTCTGTTGGTTTGGTTGTTATTATGGTCAATTATATGGACAGTTTTCTTAGTGTTAAACCATTCTTGCATTCCTGGTATAAACCCCACCTAATCATAGTAAGTAATCCTTGTGATAACTTGATGTAGTCTTTTTGCTAGTATTCTATTTAAGATTTTTGCATATATATTCTTTAAGGAGACTGGTCTGTAGTTTTCTTTCTGTTTTGGTTTGCCTAACTTTAGAATCAGTAACATATTTGTGTCCTAAAAGGAATTTGGTAAAACTCCTTCTTTGCTTATTTTGTCAAGTAGTTTGTATAAATATTGGGATTAGTTGTTCTTTAAATGTTTGATAGAATTCACTTGTGAATCCATCTAACCCTGGGGATTTTTTCTTAGGGAGTTCCTTTATGACTTGTTCAATTTCTTTTTCCAAGATGGAATTGTTTAAGTATTCTATTTCCTCTTCTGTTAATCTAGGCAATTTATATTTTTGTAACTATTCACCCATTTCAATAAGATTGTCATATTTGTTGCCATAAAATTGGGCAAAATAATTCTTAATAATTACCTTAATTTCCTCTTCATTAAAAGTGAGGTTGTCCTTTTCATCTTTGATATTGTTAACTTGGTTTTATTCTTTCTTTTTTTAATTAACCAGTACTTTATCTATTTTGTTTTTTTTTCAAAGTACTAGCTCCTAGACTTATTTATTAGTTCAACAGTTATTTTGCTTTCAATTTTATTAAATTCTCCTTTGATTTTTATGATTTCCAATTTAGTGTTAATTTGGGAATTTTTAATTTGTTCTCTTTCTAGTTTCTTAAGTTGCATGCAGAATTTATTGACTGACTGCTTCCCTCTCTAATTTGTTGGTATATGCACTCAGGGATATAATTTTTCCCCCCAAGTAGCGCTTTGGCTACATACCATGGCTACATAGATTTTGATAAGTTGTTTCTTCATTGTCATTCTCTTCAATGAAATCAGTAATTGTTTCTTTAATTTGTTCTTTGACCAACCAGTTTTGAAGAATTAGATTATTTAGTTTCAAATGAGTTTTGAATCTGCCTTTCCACAAGCCCTTATTGATTATAATTTTTATTGCATTATGATCTGAAAAAATTACATTTATTACTTCTGCTTTTCTACTTTTGTTTGTAATGTTTTTATGACCTAGTACATGGTCAGACTTTGTATATGTGTCATGTGCTGCTGAAAAGAAGGTTTATTCCTTTTTATCCCTATTTATTTTTCTCTAGATATCTATTAGCTCTTATTTTTCTAACATTTCATTCACTTCCCTTACTCATTTCTTATTTATTTTTTGGTTCAATTTATCTAGTTCTGATAGAGGAAGGTCAAGGTCCCCCACTAGTATGGTTTTACAACCTATTTCCTCCTTAACCTCCTTTAGTTTCTCCTTTAGAAATCTGGATGCTGTAACATTTAGTACATAAATGTTGAGTATTGATATTTTTTCATTCTTTATACTTCCTTTCATCAAGATGTTATTACCTTCCTTATCTCTATTAATCAGATCTATTTTTGCTTTAGCTTTGTCTGATCTCATGATTGCTACTCCTGCCTTCTTAGTCTCAGTTGTAACCCGGTAAATTCTACTCCACCCTCTTACCTTTACCCTGTGTATGTCTACCTGTATCAAGTGTGTTTCTTGTAGACAACATATGGTGGGATTCTGATTTTTAATCCATTCTGCTATCCTCTTCCTTTTTATTGGTGAGTTCCTCCCATTAACATTCACAGTTATGATAATTATCTGTGTATTTCCCTCCATTTTGACTTCCTCCTTAGATTCTGCCTTTTCTCTTATCCCTCTTACCCTCCCCTCCACCTTTTTGCTTTTAGTCAGGTTTCCCCTTTCCCTTCCCTAATGTTAAACCCCTTCCCAGCACCTCCCCTCTTATTGATTCCCCTCTTACTATAGTGCCTTTTAAATGACCCTCCACCCTCTCCCTCCCTTGTATTGCTCCCCTCCCCACAAGCCTGTTTATTACCATTCTGCTTCTCTATAGGGCCCAATACAATTCTCTGCTTCAATGTATCTGATTGTTCTTCCTTCTTTTAGTCAATTTCAATGCACGTAAGATTTAAGTATTACCTATCCCCAACCTCTTTCACCCTTTCATTGTCTTGGTCTTTTCCCTCTTCCCCCTTACACTTCTTTATGAAATATAAATTTACCCCATTTTGTCTCTTTTCCCATTTCTCTTAGTTTTACCCTCTTTTTCCACCCCTTGTTTTATATATATATATATATATATATATATATATATATATATATATATATATATATACATATATATATATATATATATTCACATTTCATCCTATACAGTTTGTTATTATTTCCTCTAAGTATACTTCTTCTAGCTACCCTGATGATAATAATTTTAAGAGTTACCAATATCATTTTTTCTTATAGGAATACTAATTATTTGAATGTATTGGGTCCCTTAAAAAAAATTTTCCCCTTTCTTAATTACCTTTTGGTGATTCTCTTGGGTTCTGTTTGGACATCAAATTTTCTGTTTAAGTCAGGTCTTTTCTTTAGGAATCTTGGAAGTCTTCTATTTTATTAAATTGCCATACTTTCCCCTACAAGAATATAGTCAATTTTTCTGGGTAGTTGATTCTTGGTTATAAACCCAGTTCCTTTGCTTTCTGGAATATCATGTTCTGTGCCTCCAGTCCTTCAGTATGGATGTAGCCAGGTCCTGTGTTATCCTAACTGTAGCTCCATGATATATGAATGGTTTCTTTTTTGTAGCTTATAATATCTTTTCCTTGGTCTGGAAGTTCTTGAATTGGCTATAACATTCCTGGCATTGTCAAGTAGGGATTTAATACAGGACATGATCTATGTATTCTTTCAATATCTACTTTACACTCTTGTTCAAGAATATCAGGGCAGTTTTCTTGGATAATTTCCTGTAGAATGATGTCCAGGATTTTTCTGTTGTCATGATTTTCTGGTAGTCCAATAATTCTTAAATTGTCTCTTCTGGATCTTTTTTCAAGGTCTGTTGTTTTATCAAGGAGGTATTTTATATTTTCCTCATTTTTTTTCATTCTTCTGATTTTGTTTTATAGACTCTTGCTGCCTTGTGAAGTTATTTGCTTCTAGTTGTTCAATTCTAATTTTAAAGATTGAATTTCATCCCTGGCTTTTTTATCATCCTTTTCCTTTTGGATTGTTTTCCTTTGTAGGTCATCTTTAACTTTCTTTGCCTCATTTTCAAACTGGTCAATTCTGACTTAAGTTCTTTTCCCAATTTTCTTCAGTTTCTCTTAATTGTTTTTTGAATTGTGTTTAGAGTTCTTCCAAGGACTATGTTCAATTTGCTGTAGTTCCTGAGTTTTTGCTTGATGTTCCTTGGTATACCTCTGTTCCATTTGTTCTTTGTTCATTACCTGGATCAAAGCTGCCAATTGTAATTTCTTTTTTTTCTGTTGTTTACTCATATTTTCCCCCTTATTTCCCTCCAGTCATTGGTTGTATATTCTTGTTCCTCTGGGTTTTGTTGTTGTTGTTGTTGTTGTTGTTGTTGTTTTGCTGGATCTTTGAGTTTGGGCTATTCTTTCCTGAGGGGGCTTCTTCTCTGCTCTGCTAACTAACCGGATTAGGCTGATGCAGCTGGTGGGTTATTTTGATTAGCCCTGAGGCCAGATCTTCTCCAGCTGCCAGCAGAAGCCAAAGGTGAAGGTGAAATAGTGGAGGCTGAAAGGCAGTTAAGTTTGTCCTTCTATCCTATCCTTCCCCTTGCCAGGCTGCCTGGCCAGTGCCCCAAGTCTCTGGCCCTGGCACTAAGGTACTCTGTTGCAGTTATAGACTTTACCCTGGAATCCCAGTCAGCTGGGTTCTTACTGTAGGTCTGAGCATAGTAGATGGGGGTGGAGTGTTGGAGATTGGGCTTCCCTGTCTTCTGAAAGCTTCTTATCTGCAATATTGCTAGATTGGATTAATCCTGGTCCACTGGAGCTGGATGCACCCTAAGGCCAAAGCTCTGAGATGCAGAAGCCCAAGATGGAGGTGTGGTGGGTGAATCCCACAAAACCATGGGGGTCTCTCTTCCCCTCTTCTCCAGCTGCATCCCTGCCAGCCGTGGCCAAAGCTCCCTCTATAGCAGCAGCAAGGCACTCCCTCCAGACTGGAGTTCTTGCCTCAGACCTCAGCAACCACTTGCAACTGCTAGAGTCTCAACACAGTAGGTGAGACAGGGGTCTGATGACCTTCCTTCTTTCTTTTCCTTAAACTGGAGAATTCAACCTTCTATGAGTACCTTTTAAGTTGAATCGAGCAGAATGATCCCCTGCCTCTGTCCTGTTGTTGAATTTGTTTTTTTGTCCTCCTCAAAGTGCTTTGTTTTTGATGGTGTGGAAGAGTTTTCACAGAGGACTTGACTTTTGTTTCTAAGCTGCCATCTTGACTCCCAGAAGTCTCACAAATTGAACTTCTTATTATTCATTATATAGGACATTTCATCTTCTGTCTCCATACTTTTCAACTCCTAGAATGTGCTTCTCATCCATATGCCCTTCAAAACTAAACTCAAATGCCTTCTTCAAGACTTTTTTTCCTGATTTCACCTTCTTCTCTTCTGCTAGTGACTCCATCTCAAAATTATCTGGTATTTATTTTATATATTTCATTTATTTTTTTCTTTTTATTTATAAATGTATATATTGTGTCTCCCTATATCAATATATTTCTTCTGAGCAGAGGTGGTTTCATATCTTTTTAGTTTGTATTCATAGATAGCACTTGGCATATAATAGGCACTTAATAAATGTTTACCAGATTGATTGACTTATGAAACAGTGATGGGAAATGCCATGTATATAGACATTGGCTAGAGCTTATTCTGCCCAAACTAATTAATTCTAATGTTCCTTACTGATAATATCCTTATAAAAGGTGAAAGAAGCAAATAAAGGAAATTGCTATTCTGGACCTGATTTTGACCATCGGCTAAAACCTAATGAAGGGGAGCCTATTATGAGGTAGCCATTCCATCTCAGGGTTTATTATAGATAAGGAGAAGGTCAGGCATCATGTGCCATGTACCTTAGGTTTGGGGAGAGCATACTTCAAAGAGTTCAGAAAATAGAGAAGATAGCATGACCCCAAAGCCAAATTTACAGTATAGGTCAATTGACAAGAGATGGAGTACCATCAAGAGAGAAAATTCAGCTGATGAAACACAAATAATTTCAACTGGAAAGAAAATAGTTTTCTAAATATTCTGATGTGATTTCACAGAATACTCATCGACCAACTGGAATTTTAAAAACATATGTATAAGATGTCAACGAATGAAGCAAACTGAGAATGAATACAAAATTATGTTACTGACATTATTCTTTTTTGTGCACTAAGATTGAATTTTTTCAATATCATGTATAAATAATTTTTGACAATTACTTTCTGACATTTAGGGATTCTCTTCTTCTTCTATCCCTTCTTCCAGAGGCAGTAAATAGTCCGATATAGGCTATATCAGTGTTTTCATGCAAAATATATTTCCAAATTCCCCATTATTGACATTATTCTTATAGAACTAAAAATCTAGAAGGTGCTGAGGCTGCTAATGAATATTACAGTCAACAAATGGGGTTCATAGAAGCTATATACAGAGTAGATGAAAGGTTATCTGGGAAAGGAAGGCACTAGTACTTATTGACTTATTATCTGAATGACACCAAAGTTTCAAGTCATAGTGACTGGTTGGAGAGTGGGGCCATGAATAGTTACCAAGATGAAGGGAATATGGTAGAGTTTGGATATGTTGAGGTTGAAGTTCATACAAGGATATCCAATTTTCAACATCTAAGAGTCAGTTAGTCATGTAAGACTATAACTCATGATAGATACTAGCTCCAAATATACAGAACTAGTAATCATGTTTATGGAGATGATAATCAATCCCACATTTACTGGTGAAATCACCAAAGGAAATAGTGAATAGTGAAAAAGAACCAGGATAGAACATTGGAGGAAACTCATGTTTATAAAGTATGACATGGATGAAGATCTAAAGAAAGAGACTGAGAATTTATGATCAAACAGTTAAAAAGAGAAAAGGAGAGAGGAGGGCCAAAAGAACTCAAGAGAAGACAGTATCTAGAAGAAGACCATGATTGCCAATGTCAGAGACTACAGAGAGGTCAAGAAGATTAAAGTCCCAAAAAAAAAGGACAGTAGATTTCACAATTTAGAAATCGTTGGTAACTTTACAGAGACTTGTCAGTTGAATTATGAGGTCAGAAGCCAGATTGGAGTGGATTTAAAGCAAGTGAGAGAAGTAGAGGCACCTAGTATCAGGAGTTTCAGAGTTTAGACACAAAGGGAAGAGATACAAGACAATGGTTATTAGGAATGGTAGGATCAAGTGAGCATTGTTGGTTTATTTCTTATAGCTTCCCTTTCTCTAGTTCCATACTCCATATTTCTTTTGTTTTTCCTCTCAGGAACTAGGTTTTAAAAATCAGTCTGTTTCCTAGAATCAGTCTACTGTCTTTTTTTGAAAACCTTTATTTTCTGTCTTAGCAACAACTCTAAGACAGAAGGACAAGGGTTAGACAAATGAGGTTAAGTGACTTGCCCATAGTCACGGAGCTAGAAAGTGTCTAAGGCCAGATTTGCACCCAGGTTCTTCCCCTGACCCCACCCACTCTAGGCCTGGCAGTCTATTCACTGAGTCACCTAGCTGCCCATGGTCTACTGACTTTTAGAGGACATCCCTAAGACTTGATCTATTTCATCAAATCATTTGTTTCCTCTCTGATTCATCCAAAGGACTAATTTGCACCTCATAAAGAAAACAGCTGATATGGCTGCATCTTCTACAATTACTTGAACACCCCATTGTGACCCTTTTTCAGTGATAAGAAATATTCTTTTTCATGTACATTATATAAGCTGTGAGCAAGGATAAGATTTTTTTTCTCAAAAATCACATATAAGTGATCCACAGGAGGGGAAAATTCACTGAACAACATGGAAATAAGAAACAATTTTAGTCAGAGGTTTATTTTTAATTTACATTTATTTCTTTATTCATATATTTGTTATATCAAAATACCCAAGTAATTCCCTCCTTCCCATCTCCCTATTATAGAAGGCATCAATTTATTTTTTTAAAAAGATACATGTATATATAAAACTATGTTTTGCTCATTTCTATTTATCAATTCTTTCCCTGAAGGTTAACATACACAAGTCATTGTTCAAACAATATTTCTGTTGCCGTATATGGTGTTCTCTTGGTCTGGCTTCTCTTCAGATAGTATAAATCTTTCACCTTTTAGTCAATTTTGAGAGAAAGGTTCTCCGACACAGTGACATGTTGAAGAGTAGAGGTTTCAGAGTTCTGCTCTCATCTCATCTCTCTCTCTTTAATTCTCTTGAGTTGAGAAGACTGACTCTGGGCACTCAACCTTTTCAAGAAGTTATCCCTGAATAAGCAGAGAGGCAGGCTTCAACTTGACTCCCTATCTGGTAATGGCACATTGAAAAGACCACGTTAGCTTTTATGTAGGTACTCATTGATAATCTATACCATGTAAGCATAGACTACGTGAAAGCTGAAAGAGACATTCAGTACTATCTGATCTTCCATTTTACAAAAGAGAAAACTGAGGCCATCAGGGAAGAAAAAGCTTATCTAAAGTCACACAGGTAATAAGGAACAGAGTAAGAGCTTGAAACCAAGTTCTGTGCCTACAAATCTGATGACCTTTTATATCTAGTGTGTATGTCGGTGTTTGTCTATCTCTTTCTGTCTGTCTCTCTGTCTATCTCTATCAGTCTCAGTCTGCCTCTGTCTCTCTCTTCTCTCTTCATGCTTGCCTTTTTCCCCACATCTACCCCACAATATTCCATGTCTCTTGACTGGGTTTTAGCTTACTATTCAAAAATGATTCCTAGAGAATTAAAGTGCAATTAATAGTTTCTGTCAGAGGCATGTAGAGAGTTTGTTGTTATTCTGTTGTCACTGATTCTTCATGATTCCTTTGGGGTTTTCTTAGCAAAGACACTGGAATGGTTTGCCATTTCCTTCTCCAATTCATTTTGCAGATGAGAAACTAAGGCTTGTCCAGGGTCACACAGCTAGTAAGTGTCTGAGGCCAGATTTGATCTTATGAAAATTAGCCTTCCTGACTTCAGGCCCAACACTATCCATTGTGCCATCTAGTTATTCACTATCCCCCAAGTTTCCATGACTTAATTAATAGAATAATGGCAATAAGGTCTGCCTAAAAGCATATAAGCTTATGACAGATAATTCATAGAACAAGATCAGGAAGTTTTATTTATAGGGACCAAACCTCTCTCTGATCTGCTTCTGCTACCATTCTGGGACTCAGAACATATGCTATAAACCCACAAAACAAAAAGGGTCTTGGTTAGGGATAGATATTATCCTGGGGATTGTACCTTCCTTGTACTACATAGTCACAGACTAGCAAAGTGTAATAAAAATATATCCAATATTCCAGATAAAATGAACTATGTGTCATGTTTTGAACATCCCTGGTGCTTTCAGGCTTTTGCTTAAAAATGTTCCCTTTTCTTAGACTATATTCTGCAGTCCCTAAGCTCCATCTTTTTTAGTTTCTCCTATCCTTTAAAGCTAAATGCAAGCACTTTCTCTTCCATCAAGTCTTCCCTGACTTTATTACCGGAAGTAATCCATATCTTCGCTGAAATATTAAAGCTCTTTATATCTTTCTTTTCTTGACACGTCTTATCTGCTCTTTTTATATTTCAATTTCTATAAAGGAAGAAGCCATGCCTTATTCGTCTTTGTGTCTTTCATAATGCCTAGCACAGTTCATTGAACATAGTAAGTGGCCCAGTTTAGGTCCTCATTACCTTTTTATTCTAATAGCCTCTGACTGATCCCCCTGCCTCTAGTCTCTAAAAGAACCTTCATATTCATGCCAAAGGAATGATCATCTACAAGTCCAACTTTATCATCACCCTCTTGCCCACTGTCTTATCTGACTTCAAGGACTTCCCCTTAGAATTGCTAATTTTGATGCAGAAAATTGCCATATTCCAGGAATTCCACATTTTCTAGAATTTCTAAGTGGTTCAGTGACTCCTCCATTGGTTTCCTGCTGTATGAAACCCTACCTAATTCAAGCTTAGAAATTCTGACCACATTCCTGGAGACAAATGCTGCCTGTGTCTCCTTACAGATCCTGCCTCAGCTCAGGAAGCTTCTGGCACTAAACTAACATCCTCCAAAGCTGCTGCTATTACCACTTATTATTTTCCAGAAAACTTTTCTCTACCTTTGTCCTTATTCCTAATTATTTTTTTCTTTCCCAGAATTCTCTGCCACTACTCTTTAGTCCATAGTATTCTAGAAATTTTAGTTGTTTCCTATCATAATTATGATTGCTATGATTATAGTAATGATTTCAGTGCCTTTGTTAGTCCAGTTACTTTGTCTAACTTGTTACTGTGTAATTATTAGTAACAAAAAATGAAGAAAATGTAAATGAAAGCTATGAGACCAGCAGAAACCCTAGGAGAAGGTTTACCTGGAATTGGACCGTCAAAAAATTCATCTAACATTTCATGATAAATTAGTCCTAAATTCTGACACTACCAACAATTTTTACTGTTCTAATTACCACACCTTTAATAGGAACCACCAAGTGACACCTATAGTCCTCAACATAGTGAAACATCAATTTATTAAAATTCTCAATTAAATGCAGTTCTTTTCTGAACTCTACTTTTAGGAGAAAGAGGCAAAGAAAAATCCAACAAGCCAACATCAGGGATTAAAGAGTCCCAAATAACAATCAGGCTATGTCTTGGAGTTGGTTCAATTTAATCTCCTCTGCCTTCAATGCCTGTGGTGTGGTACAATGAGAATTCCAGCTGACCTAAAGGCACTGCAAAGTCATCAATCATCAAAGGAAAACTAAATTATCTTCAATATACTGTAGTTAGTAAGGCACCAAACTAGACTAATACATTTTACAAAGATTTTTCAACAACACAATTTAGAACAAAACTAGTTTGCTGCTTAACTTCTCTGTTATCCAGAAAATCAGATTAATTAGAAAGTAACCAGTGTTCCACTGGGATAGACATGTATCAAAATTATTCCTGATGGAGTTTTAGGTCAGTTAGCTATCATTCTAAAAGACATTTTAGTGAATACTGAAACATTCTCAAAGATGAGCTTGCATATTGATGAGATGCTGATGGCAATAATGATGAGAAGAAACATGCTATGGTGAAAAAAAAAAACCCTAGATTTGGAGTCAGTAGAATTTGAGGTCAAAACCCAGCTCTGTCATTGACTACCTATAATAATGTGGGTAGGTCACTGAAATTCTCTGGTTCTAAATTTCTTCACAAAATGAGGATAGACTCGATGATTTTTGAAGTCTCTTCTACTTTTATTTTTATGATCCTTTGCTAATGATTTACATTTATATAGTACTTCAAAGCATAAAGGATTTCACCATATTTAGTTCATTTTTATTTATAATCTTCATAATTATCCTATGAGATAGAGAGTATAGCTCCATTATTATTATTCATACCTTATAGATAAGGAAATTGAAGCTCAAGGAAGATGAAGTGAGTTGGTCACACAGCTTGTACAAGGGGATGTCTAGGGATCATGACTCTAAATCCTATGCTCTTCCAACATAGAGTTTATCTACACTGAATTTGTCATCAGAGTACCATAGAATTATATGGAGGTACAGAAATAGCTACAGAGAGGGAACAACAAAATAATATAAGAAAGATAGTTTCAATTCCCCATGGATTCATCCTAGGAGAATACAATTCATCATTGCCTAATGTCCTGTCCTTCTACTTATATTCTTGAATTACTTAATTCCTTATCCTCATTTGTCTCCATTTTAACCAGTAATGCAAATAGGTCACAATTAAATTGGTTATTTCCAATTTTTCTTGTATATAACTTGTTTGCATTTTGACTCCCTTATTAACTCATGAATTTGTGGAGAACAAACTGTCTTTTAGATTTCTTTATATCCTCAGTACCTGGCACTAAGCTAGCATGCAGTAGGGACTTAATAATTGTTTATTGACTACCATGGAGATAATTGAGGCTTATATTGCAAAAGATGAAAAAGTAGAGGAATTCTAGGATGAATTACACAAGATTCTCATTCTTCCTGTTCCTGGCACACAATAGTGTATTTACCATCTCCATGCCTTTGTATGACTATATCCCTGCATAGTAGTCCCATTCCACCTTTGGCTCTCATTTCCTTCAAGACTCAGCTTAAGTACTATTAAATGAAGTTTTTTTTTTTCTTGATTCTCTTAGCACCCTTCCTCCCCAAATTACCTTGCATTGATTTTATATGCATACATATTTGTGTATATATACATACAGATATACACATATACCTATGTACACAGATTTATATATATTTATGTACAAGCTCTAACTCCCAACAAAATGTAAGCCTCTTGAGAGCAGGGATTACTTCAATTTTGTCTTTATTTTCTCAGTGCCTAGTTTAGCTCCTGCAATGCCACCTAATAAATGCTTGTTAATTTTCTGCTTTCCCGGCAATGGCATCACATTTTAGAGAGTCATGTTTAGTTTCAACATTTACCACCTTAACTGAATACCTGAATTTATGAAACAAGCCACAGGAAAAATAAATTATGTATTTGAAAAAATGTGAGAAGATAGACAAAGCACATCATAAAAATTGCTATTTTTAAAAATGTCAAATACTTAATTTTGAAATATTTGCAAGTACTACGAAAACAAACAAAAACCCACCTTGCAAACACCTTTGCCCCACCTCCCTCTCAAAAGAATTATATATGCCAACAATTTTCTCCAGAGGTAAGCTTATTATCTCCTGGGTTTCTCTTTTTACAAAAAAAAAAAAGTCACAAACTTGCTGCAACTATTTCTGATAACAAGTGGCTGTCAGTTGTATGATATATCATAGATTATTTTTAATTAACATACTAAATGTATCTCAAAAATAAAAATGCCATTTATTGATCTCTTGCTTTTTCATCACCTTAATTGCCCTCTATAGCATATCTGATCTCCATCCATTGACTTGTTCATTTTAACAAAGAAAAAAAAAAGAGATTAAAAACAGTTCAGCTCTTTTTGATGAAATGCATCCAACACACCAAACAAATGCCAATATAGCTAGTGTTTCACATGCATAGTGCCCCACCACTTTATGGAAAGGGAGGAGATGTATTTGCCTCTCTTCTTCAGTGACAGGCTTGATCATTTTAATTGTACAGCTTTTTTTTTTCTTTGTGGCTTCTTTGCATTTGCATTGTTGTAGTTGTCATACTATTTCCCTGGTGCTACTTAGTACACTTTAAATCATTCTATATGTCTTCTCATGCCTCCTTGTTTTCTTCATGTTCAACATTTCTTACAACTGCTATTATTGTATTATTTATTTACTATTGTCTGTCTATTTAGTCATTATTCAATCAATAGGTCTCTAACTTGTTTTCAGGTCTTTGTTACTACAAAAAAAAATGCTGCTATAAGTATTTTGCTAAATATTGACCATTCTTTCTGTCTTTGACCTAGGAATGGAATTTCTGGATCAAATGATTTTAGTGACTGTCTTGACATAACTGCAAATTGTTTTCCAGGATGACTGCACCTATTCATGGCTGCATCTGCATGTTGGTATGCCTGTCTTTCCACTACCCATCCAATATTAATTAGTTCCATCTATCATCATCTTTGCCAATTTGCTGGGTATAAGGTAAAACTTCAGAATCATTTTCATATTATTAGTGATTTGGAATCTTTCATACTAATAGCTAATAGTTTGCAATTCTTATTTTGAGAACTGTTTGTTCATATCCTCTGCCCTCTTATATTATGTTCCTTTCTTTATATATTTGTAAATGCAAATATATACAAGGTATATACCATCCTTTGGTGTTATATATCTAATTAGAATGATAAGAATTCTTATCAGAGGTAGATAGGGAACTAGGAAAGTAAACAGAGAAAATTAATTAAAATCTATTTATTATGCACTTACTGTATACCAAGCACTATACTTATTGCTGAGGAAAAGAAAAAATAATTTAGTCCTTCTCTCAAAGAGCTTACATTCTAATTGGGAGTGATAACTCTGAGCAAAACATGAGAGTTTAACTACAATATATTTTGATTTTAAAGTCACTCAAGTCCAAATGTCTCATCAGCAAATCAGCTGGCAGTGCCAAGGCAATAGAAGGACATAATGAAAGTTTTTATAGATAGATCCAAAGGATCATTGCCAAAGCAGAAGGTAAAGTCTGATTATATTTTCACAAATTGTAATCTATAACTCCCAGCTTATCCTATAAGTGTGATCATCTCTATCATTCTTCCCATTCCTCCACCCTTTAAGGTTTGAGGACTAAGAAAATGATAGATTGTAAGTATCCTTGTAGCAACATGATGATACAGTAGATAGAGCACTGGACCTGAAGTCAGGGAAACCTGAATTCAAATAAAGCTGAAGACATATATTAGTTCTATAAATCTGGGCAACTTAACCTCCATCTGCCTCAGTTTCCTTAACTATAGAACTCAAGATAATAATAGGACCTCCCTCATAAGGCTGTTGTGAGAATCAAATGAGATAATACTTATAAAGTGCTTAACATATCGTACTTAATGTTTATTTCCTTCCTTCCTTCACTGTTGGAAAGTTGTTCCTACTCAGTAACCTCAGATGAAGATATCAGACAAAAGTAATGATTTCACAATGAGTGAGAAGGTAATTACTTTTTTAAAGAAACCTATTCTATGGAGAAAGCATTTTGTAAACAGATGTTTGGAAATGTTTCCATAATTATGTGATTTTGTTGCTGAAAATGATTTAAGTTATGCCACTCATAAAATTTCTCACATCTATACACATTAAAAACTTGGATATAGAATTTTCTAAGCAGTTCTAAAATCTTCCAAATAAAAATTTTGTGCAGATTTTGAACTCACTTTTTGGGAATGATTCTCAGAGCAGTTTCAGCTTTTTCTCTACTAATAAGCCACCATCTTGGCTCTGCCCTCTGAATCCATTTTTTTAAGAGTATTAAAATACAACACTTTTAGATTTGTTCACAAGAATGACTGAATGGCATGAGGAAAGGTTCACAAACAAAAGACAACGCATTTATGAAGTGATTACTATATTCTAGACATTGTGTTACACTCTGGGTATAAAAATACAAGTAAATAAGGCATGAACTGCCCTCAGAAAGATTATATTTTAATGAATGAAGATAATACATAAAGGATGTTGAGAAATGAGAGTAGGGAGAATACACATGTAAGCACATTGTTTGAAAATGGCCAAGAAGTAACTCTAAAGAGTGGTTCTCAGCAAAATAAAGTAAACCAAGGAGAGCAACCAAATAGTTCTGATGGCAGGGGACTGAGGAGAATGCCTGGATATGGGGCAACACATTATGGTGGCAGAAAATTTACTAGGAGAATTTCAGTGAAAACATTTACACAATTGGTGAATGGGATTGAAAAATGAATTTTGTTATAAGGTATCTTTCTTAGCAGTCATTAAAACCAAATATCACAGTAATCTGAACTTAGAACTCTGTGCATGTGTATGATTTATAAATGAGTAAGTGCATATATTTAGATAGATAGATACAATATGTATGTTAGGTCTCAATTATAATTTTTTAAAATGTATTTATTGATAGGAATGTGTGATCACTGCTTTAAGCAATGAGTAGCCCTTGAAAAATTTTGAATGGAGAAATAGCATGAGACCACAGGCAGCACCTTCAGAATAATGATTTGTCACCTCTGTGGAATGTGATAGGAAAAAGGATTCAAAGCAAAGGAACTCATTTGCAGGTTATTACAATAGTTCAAGTTAGAGGTGATGAACTAGGTTAGTAGATGTCTAAATAGAGAAGAGGGAACAGACATGAGAGGTATTGAGTAGGTAAAATCAATGTCTTGGAAATATCCAAGAGATAAAAGAAAACAGCCAGGATAACTCCAAATTTTCAAACCAAGGTAAATGGGAAGATGATGGTGCCCTCATCTCAAATCAAGTGTTCAAGAGTAGAGGGTTTCAGAATAAACACAATGAATTGTGTTTTGAATGTGTTGAGTTCAAGATGCTACCAAGACATCTGAGTAGAGATAAGCAGTTGTGGATATGACTTTATTTCAGAAGAAATAGAAATATTGAATATATAGATTTAGAAATTACATGTGTAAAAACGATCACTGGAGTCACTGGTACTCATAGGATCACAAAAGATAGGGTATAGAGAAAGAAGAGAAAGGGGCACAAATGAAATTAATTAAGTTATCCATACT
Source organism: Monodelphis domestica (assembly GCF_027887165.1). NCBI lineage: Eukaryota > Metazoa > Chordata > Mammalia > Didelphimorphia > Didelphidae > Monodelphis > Monodelphis domestica. The sequence continues at coordinate 281,474,109 of NC_077229.1, read as the reverse complement.
TTCCTCTTCTATTGGGAAAATACTCATTTTGGTTTTGGATATTTACTTCTTATAATATTAAAAAGTGACCCTTTAAAGCCTATCTTTTATAGATTTTTAGCATAAATAATTGTTATACTTTATCTAAGGCTTTTTTGCATGTTAGAGCTATTTTTTGTTTAAATATGATTATTTTTCTAATGTGAATCTATAGAACAGTTATGAAAATGACATAGGCACACTCAATGCTATCTTTCACAATATTATGAGACTAGGAAGAGTTTTGAGGATAGTTTTATAGTTTATCAGATATTCTCAGTCATGCAATTGACTAAAAGGTGGGAAAGTTTTAAGATCCTGCAGAATCTGTTTGTGGCAAACACAAAAAGACATAGGTCAAAGAGTAGTCTCAAATGTCTTTCTTGAATAGTAATAAAGGAAAATACCAAACTGAAAAGCCACAAAGTACAGATGTAAAAAGAGATTCCTAATACATGAGAATTACAACTACTCATAAGATTTTTACCTAGTCATCCACTTACACATATACACATTAAAGAAATAAATCAAATTAATAAAAATGTCTACTCTTGTAACTAGGATATATAGTTAGACAATCCCTGAATTTAGCTCATCAGCACATGTATCTTAGACAAGTGTTATAGATGGAAAAGGAGAATTAAATAGGAGTAAAATAATGGGTTGTATTGTCTTTGGAAAATTATACAGCACATGTAGTGAACTCAAGCTGTACACACACACATACAATCATCTTACTGTCACTATTATCCTGATAATGCTTTAGGTGCAAATTGGAATACCATTATCTCAGAAGAATCACAAGTACAGGTGATCCAAAGGCACTGAAGAGATGAACTGATACAGAGTGAAAAAAAGTAGATCCAGGGAAACACTGTACACTGAAACAGCAACATTGAATAATGATCAATTGTAAAAGACTTGGCTATTTTCTTAAATACAATGATCCAGGACAATTCTGAAAAGAATAGAGAATAAACTAGCTGCAGTTTACCCCCAATGATGATTTATAACATAAGTAATATTAAGGATAGAGGTTTGAGATTGAGCCTGTGGTTTCATTTATAAAGGGAATTCCAAAGTAAGGAAACTTTCTACAATACAAACCAGACTTTCCCTTAGAGTACTGACTAAAGCACTTATGGGTTAAGTGACTTATTCATTATCACTGGGCCAATTCAAAAGTGGATCTTGAGTCCAGATCTGCTTGGTTGATTCTCTCTCCATTATGCCATGCTGCTTCTTGAGATTAAGAATATCAGGGGGCAGCTGGGTAGCTCAGTGGAGTGAGAGCCAGGCCTAGAGACAGGAGATCCTAGGTTCAAATCTGGCCTCAGACACTTCCCATCTTTGTGACCCTGGGCAAGTCACTTAACCCCCATTGCTTGGCCCTTACCACTCCTCTGCCTTGGAACCAACACAGTATTGATTCCAAGATGGAATGTAAGAGTTTTTAAAAACAACAACAAAAAAAGAATATCATTCAAGGGAGCTATGATTATAAACAGAAATCAGTGTACAAGCAAGGCCAATATAATTAGGATTAGAAGGAAAATAACAAACCAGGGAAAAAAATTTATAGCAAATTTCTCTGATAAAGGCCTCATTTCTCAAATATATAGAGAACTGAGTCAAATTTCTAAGAACACCAGTCATTCTCCAATTGACAAATGATCAAAAGATGCAAACATAAAGTTTGCAGATGAAGAAATCAAAGCCATCAATAATTATATTTAAAATGTCCTAAATTATTCTAGAGAAATGCACATTGAAACAATTCTGAAGTACTACCTCATACCTATCAGATTGGCCAATATGACAGTATAGAAAAATGATAAATTTTGGAGGGAATATGGCAAAATAAGGACACTGATGTATTGCTGGTGGAGCTGTGAACTGATCCAGCTATTCTGGAGGGCAATTTGAAACTATGCTCAAAGGACTATAAAACTGTACATACCCTTTGATCCTGGAACACCACCACTAGGTCTATATCCCAAAGAGATGAAAAGAGGGGGAAAGGACCTACTCATATAAAAATATGTATAGCAGCTCTTTTTATGGTGTCAAAGAATTAGAAATTGAGGGGATGTCCATCAATTGGGGAATGGCTGAACAAATTGTGGTATATGATGGCAATGGAATACTATTGTACTAGTAGGATGATTTCAGAAAAAGCTAGAAAGACCTACATGAACTGATACAGAGTGAAAAAAGCAGATCCAGGAAAACACTGTACACTGAAACAGCAACATTGAATAATGATCAAATGTAAAAGACTTGGCTATTTTCTTAAATACAATGATCCAGGACAATTCTGAAAGACTTATGACAAAGAATGTTATCCACCTCCAAAGAAAGAACTGATAGAGTTGGAATTCAGATTAAAGCATATTATTTTTCTCTTTAATTTATTTGTGTTTTTATTTGGGGGTTTAGGTTTTATATGAGTATTCACTTCCAACAATGACCAATATGGAAGTATGTCTTACATTATAATACATGCATAACCCAGATCAAATTGCTTACCATCTCTAAGAGAGGTAGAGGAGGGAGGGAAACAATTTGGATCTTGTGAGTTCAGAAAACATATGTTGACAATTGTTATTAAATGTAATTGGGAAAATAAAAAAATTTTTTAAACAGTTTAAAAAAGAAGAAATAGAAATCAGTTAGTTTTGTAATAAAAGCAAGAGACTTGTCTGTTCTGCAGGTATCTATGAAATATAGAAAGTCCTAAAAGAAAGCCTCTAATATCTTTTAGATATTCTAAAGAAGATATATGGGAAAACATGGATAACAATTGAACAAGATTAGAAGGTCTGGATAAGTAGTGATCTGGTCTGCTAGAAGGAGTAATCACATCTATAAAAAATCACGAATCCACCAAAGGATCAATGTGTGATACTGACATAAAAATCCTTTCTAGATGGATGGGAGATGATAAAACCTACCTAGTAACCTCCCCAGGGCCAGTAAAGCACAAATCTTAAAATTAGTAAAAACAAGTTTATTAAGGATAGGGAAATGACAAAGACAGTCCTAAATCTATCCAGCTATAGCTCCTCCCCTCCAACCTATGCTCCCCCCAAATGGGGTTCGCTCTTCTGATCTTTTCAAGCTCTTCTTATATCTTCCTGTTCTTATCTAAGATTCCAAAACCTATCTGACTATAAACTAACCTACTTAATATGGATTAACAAAAAGAAGAAAAGGAAAGGACTCACAGGTGAATTTGAGCACTTACCTAAAGCCTGGTGTTGCCTTCACTTGATAACCCAAAGTCCCAGGTGACAAGCCCTTGGGATTACCTTAGTCAAGTGGATTTCTGGCAGATGAATCACAGGCAGATGGCCTCTGTACCGCAGGGAAAACAACCCACTCCAAGTCAGATTCTCAAACCAAGGAATCACTAATCTCTTTACGAGATTAGAACTGCCAAGGGAAAATCTGCCAGAGCAAAACCTCCTTCCAGCTCACTCAAAAAGCAGGAGAGGGAGTGAATGACAGTTAATGCCAGTACAAACTCCCATAATCCTTCTCTCCTTCTCATAATCCTCTCCCAGGACTTTTATCCAAATTCTCCTCTTCTCCTCTTAAAGCTAATCCATTAAATTTACTCTATCCCTTACATACATTCAATACCCTATCGAGTTTAGTTATACTGCCTGGAATATCATGCCTAAATTTCCTAAAAGACATAAACTTAGTGTATTTTATGACAGTGGATTTTTATCTGCTTGATTAAACATTTAACTCTCTCTGTAATCCTATGTTTTAAAAAAAATAGTACTCTTTAGAAAAATCAGATTCCAACCGGGTTTAAAGAGCATGACAGCAATGGCCATTCCTTAAATTATCAAAATACAGTACATTGATATGTAAAATACATAGGAGATGATAAGAATAAATTTAAAACAGTTTTAACACAAAGAAACAGCTTAACTTTGACAAGATATTTTAATTTAATTCTCTGTTCAACTATTATGGTCTTTAATGTCAAAGACCATGACCTCTAAAGCTGGTGCATGCTAATAGCTCTCATTTACATAGTGGTTTAAGTTTTTCAAAGTCTATCCAAAGCATTATCTAGAGGAAAGGGGAAAGGTGTGTTAGAAAGCTTCAAACAAGAGCAGATAGTTTAGTCTAATGGTATTTATGCCATCATTAGCTAATTGTCCTGATATTTGCTATGTTGTAATCCCTCCCCTGGTTGGCCCTGTGAGCCTAGTTATACAATATAAGAAGTACCTCTATAAGAGTTCCCCAAAAGACCTGTGTACAACACCAGAGACATTTCCTGGATGTCCTCTCAAGTTACAGAATGAAATCAAAAGTCAGGGAGATTGTACACAAAAAGGAGAGAACCCAGACTTCCAATGACCATCATAGCCATGTCAGTTTAGTTTTGTTAGAAACCCATTCTACCTGCCTATCATTCTTGCACTGGATTTCAAACTTATGTCCCATTGGGACCAAAGTCAGAGGTTTCCCAACAACCAAAGCATCTTTAAATAGGCCTTGATTCATTATACTAGCAGAGTGGCTAACCTAATGAAACTTTTTATCATGGTTTGAATAAAACAAACTATTAGGCATAATAAAAATTTTTACCATCATTCTCTACTTTTTGAAAATTCTCAATATCAGTGCTTTTTCTGTTTAAATATTTCATATTTTATATGAGGCTGTGACTAGATGTGGCTAAATCGGATTGGCTGCTTTAAAGTCTTGTAGACATACAGTACCTTGGCCTCTGTGATTTTGGTAAAATGATACAGAAGATCTTAATTATACATAGACTATTTTTGTTACTTCTTTGTATTCTGCTCCAAATCTTCTTAATGACCATTTAATGGCAACACTAAATGCTAGTTTCCTGTTTTCTATACTTTATTGTCTTAACATTATGTTCTGTGTTTCCAAAGGAAAAACTATGAGAAAATTATATAGCCCTGTTTTTTAAGAAACAATTATAAATAGCATTATGGGGTTTTTTTTTTCTAGATAATGCTCATTTTTTGGATAGACTTATCACCTTATTATGGATCACTTTTGCATTTTTACTGTTTGCCAGTTAAAATCACTGTTCCTGGCAGTTAGAACTTGGGTTCAAGGAATTCTAATAATAACACTAATAATAACTCACCTCAGTATTCACAGATCATTAAAGTTGAAAGGGACAACAAAGCTCAACATTTTGAATTCTTTCATTGTAAAAATGAGAACAAGGATAGAGAGGATTAAGTGACTTAAGTCATACAACATGTAACATTTATAATAATGCATTATGTATCTCTAGTCCCTAAGTCTATTGGCATGGGATTTACTCTTTATTGGTGGGAGTTGAGCACCCTGTCCTGCAAGAGAGGCAAGGTGGAGTTGGGGAGAGCTGGAAAAGGGAGAGGTTTTCGGTTTTTGTCAGGTCTTCAAGATGCTTAAAGCTCTGTAGTTGCTTCAAGTGTCTCTAACTTCCATCTTTGAGAGGGAAAATGGAAGAAGCCAATCTCACTTTGGGTTGCTGAAGGAAAAGACTCTGAGAAGACATGAGAGAAGTGGGCGATCTTTATCATATTCCTATCCCCAGCTTGTTACACCAGACACTTTGGTGAACTTGCCCATGGGTGAAATCTAGAACTCTCTCTTGAATGTGCTGAACTACCTCCCTCCCTGTGGGAGATCTCCTTCATTTTATTTTATTTTATTATCTGGTATAGCTTCTCCTAGGTATATTTTCTCTAATTTCTGTTTGGCTACTGATTTAGAGAAATGGGTTTTCTTGGCTAAATTTTATCTGTGTTCATTGTGGAAATGATATTTGGTGGGAAAGGAATCAAACCTTGGAAACAGAGTTTAGAATCCTCTTTCTCTCCTAATATTGAAAAGCTATTGGAAGTTAGGTTGAACCTGACACTCACATTCCCTTGACTAATCATATTTATAGGAGCAAATAGATATAATTCTGAGCTGGTACCCCCTCTCTCTGAGGTGAGCAGAATGGTAACCTCTAGCCCCAACTTCCTATTTCTCCTCCTGGCAGGAATTAAAGTGTTCAGTGGGAAAAGGTAGAGAGAGAAGAGGCTGTAAATATCTATTGAACTTCCTTCAAGGCACACAGCATCATCATTCCTAAAAGTGCCCCTTCTACAAGTGAAGGAGAGCAAGACAACCAAGAGGAAGATGATAAAGTTAGGGAGAATACCAGAGATTGTACAATTAAAAATATATATTCTTATTACTCTCATGGTTTTATGTTCTAGGTAAGCTTAGTTTGACTTTATTTCTCAAACTAGGGAGCCAACTTGGAAATGGAGGAAGGTGGGATCAGTGTTGATGGTACAGTGGATAGAGTGCTGGGTCTAGAGTCAGAAAAACCTGAGTTTGAATCCAGATTCATATACTTACTAACTGTGTGAACTTGGCCAAGTCACTTAATCCTGTTTGGTTCAATTTACTTATCTATAAAAGGAGCTGGAGAAAGAAATGGCAAATCACTAGTATATTTTCCAAGAAAATCCCAAATAGGGTCAAAAAGAGCTGGATACCACATAACAACAACAAAAAAGAAACCTATGCAGTACAGTGGACAGAAAGCTAGGCTTGTAGTCAGGAAGACCTGGGTTCAAGTACTGCTTTTTGGAACTACTAGCTATGTGATTTGGGCAAATCATTTATTCTCTACATCCATTAGGTGCTGAGAATGTTCTGACTTACAATGGTAAAGGAAAGAAAGTTCCTTTTCAGGACTCTATTGAAGGAATCCATTCCCATGCCATTGTCCAAACTCCCAGCCTACTCCATAGATATCTTTTCATTGTTATTCAGTCATTTCAGTCCTGCCTGACTCTTCAGGACCCCATATGGGGTTTTCTTGGTCTTTGCCTCTGATAAGGAAGAACATTTTTTCAACTTTTGTTAAATAGTAAAGTTTACAAAGTTAAATTTAATATTTAAAACCATAGTTAAAATAGGGTTAAATGAATTACTTTCCTTTAGGCAATATGGGAGAGTGGAAATTGGTCTTGGATCTGAAGTCACTGGATCTGAGTTCAAGGCCTGGCTCTGTCATTCTCTGCTCACCAACTCTACGAGCTTCAGCAAATCACGGAATTTCCCTGAGCTTCAGTCCCTTCATCTGTAAAATGAGGACACTATTAATGCTTGTGCTATTAACCTCACAGGAGTGCTGTGCAGATGAGACAGAAGGTGTTTTGTGAATCATAATATGCTAGATAATGTGAACTATTGTTATTTATATGTATCTCAATTGTACTTTTTAGGCTTTAATTCCCACAAAAAAAAAAAGATTAATGATACATTCGAGTTTATTGTGTGACAGAATGCTGTATGTTCAAAGCAAAAGAAAAATCACCGGATAAGAAGAAATAGTGATCAAAGACCATGAACCCAAGGTCACAGTCTACTGAAGACAAATCTCTGCCATTGGGGCCCTAGGTGATGACAATGGAAGCTTGGCCCACACAAGCAATGAAGCCAGGGGGTCCTTTTGTTTGGGAGCTGCCCTTGCCATGCCCTACTTTGTCACAGCCCGCTGTGAGTTACTTCATCTTCAGGACAGATTCCTGTGATTCTCCTCCTTTACAGCTTGCTGTGGAAACCCCATGGGTTTCATCTTCATCAGAGACCCATTTTCATGCCTTCTATTAAGTCAAAAAAAGAAGAGAGAGACTGAGGCATACAGCAGCATGTTATTATTGAGAACATAAAAATCCCATCTAATTTTTCCAGTCAGGAGGAGGTAACTTTCTACTCACTTCTTGCAAAAGACAGAAACCTTCATCCTCCCAGCAGGTATCTCTAGCAGAAGCTGCTAGCTAGATATTACTTGAATTTAAATACAATGCTTCCCTTTGGCAACTCCCAGCAGCCATCCACCTATATAAATTGCCTCTGACACAAATATCTTTAGCAAGAGTTCCTCAGAACTGATTTCTGAAAGAGTTTTTATCCCCTCCAACAGAGCATTCTTCAACAACCATTTAACAAGGAAACTTAATGAAGTCTCATCTGATTTTATGGTGCTCACCAGAATGTTTCTTCACAAAACTGAAAGTTCAGATAAATAATCCTTACCTTGAATTGTATCCATGTTTTAGAACTTAATCCTCATAGCAGTTTTCTTTAGAGAATGAATATAGATACATAAAATGTTACAGTTGAAAGGAACCTTAGGTGTTCTCACTAATTTAAAAGATGGCCCTACCTAGATAGAAATTTTTTTTTGACAAGCAAAGTTATAGGAAACCAACCTATGCATGTAGCCATGAGAAATAACAATACAGACTACATTTAAATAACAATAATTGAATTGGAGGAATTCCTTGGAGACTGGAGCGACCTCCAGGAATTGATGCAGAGTGAGAAGAGCAGAACCAGGAGAACATTGTACACAGAGACGGATATATTCTGGTACAATCGAATGTAATGGACTTCTCCATTAGTGGCAATGCAGTGATCATGAATAATTGATAGAGATCTTTGAGAAAGAACACTATCCACATTCAGAGAAAAAACTTTGGGAGTAGAAATGCAAAAGAAAAACAACTGCTTGAACACACGAGTCGAGGGAACATGACTGGGGATGTAGACTCTAAATGATCACTCTAGTGCAAACATCAACAACATGAAAATAGGGTTTTTTTAATCAAAAACACATGTAAAACCCAGTGGAATTGCAAGTCACCTACAGAAAGGGGTGGGGAGAGAGGAGGGAAAGAATATGATTCTTGTAACCAAGGAATAATGTTCTAAATTGACTAAATAAAATTAAAAAATAGAGAGAGAGAGACTCAAAAAACAATATAGACTCCATTAAATAGATAGCTTACTGGTCATCAGGGTTAGGGTTAGGATTAGGAATTCTCCACTATACCTAATTTCTACCAAACGTGATTCCCAGAAATTTAAATCTAGGCCATTTGTAAAGGCCTTTAGTTTTTGCCACTAAATTCAATAATTCATTGGAGCTTTCAAATATATTTTCTATAATTGATATTTAAGTATCACTAACAACTTGAGAATTTATGCAGGCATTTCTAATGGATAATTTTTTTTTATTTTCAAAATATATGTGAAAGTTTTTTCTTTTGAAAAATGGAGAATTATGGGAAATAAAGTACTACCCCATTCTGCATCAGTTTAACCATTTGGGCCATGACCAGTCAACAATAACACTGGACCATAGCACAGTCTACCATTTCCATCCATGAGCCTCTTTCTCTATGATACCAAGAAAGAGTCTAGGGAGAGGGACTCGACCTGAATCATGGATTTCATTGACCTAGGGAACTTGAAGATGAGCAAACTCTATACCAATGCCTTCTGGCACTTTCTCTGTTTTGTTTTTGTTTTTTTAGTTTTAGAGAATTGCCTAGAACACTAGAGGATTAAATAACATGCTCCAAGATCCATCCAGAATGTGTCAAAGGTGAATCTTGAATCCAAGTATTCCTACCTCTGTTGTAATTTTTCTATCCACCATGCTACAATGAATGCCAGGAAAACAAATTCTATCTTTTGGGGAGATTTATGAGACCCAAAACAAATATATATTTTATCTGATTTCTCATGATGTACCCTTAGCTGAAATGACATCATTTCAAGATCCTTAGTCATGTTCCAAAATTTAAATTCTTTTTTTTTTAACATTTTATTTGGTCATTTACAAACATTATTCATTGGAAACAGTGATCATTTTTAAAATTCTTTTCTAAGCCACTATTGTCTTAAGCATTCATCCCTCTAATTTGCCTTTTTTTTCTGAATTGGACACATGGCACAGGAGAAAAAGCATAATCTATGGAATCAAAGGACCTGCATTAAAATCTTGCTTCTAATACACTATGTATATAACCTTGAACAAATTCCTTAGCCTTCCTTGGTCTCAGTTTCCTTATCTCCAAAATGAAGAGGTTGATCTAGATCATCTCTGCAGTTCTTTCTAATTCTAGATCACTAGTTTTAGATCAATGGTCTTAATCAGAAATAGTGATGAAAACATGACCTTTGCTCCATTCATTAAGTTTATTGAATAAGACTCCCATCTTTCTTAACAGTGCTTTCTAGATTCTTTATGGTGGTGTTACTTGTCAACATGTGTGTGTCACTAATAGTGAATGATAGTGGCTATCAGGTTTAAGAAATTTTTGTTGTTTGGTCATTTTTGTCATGTTGGATTCTTTGTGACCTCATTTAGGGTTTTCTTGGCAATGATACTGGAGTGGTTTGCCACTTTCTTCTCCAGCTCATTTTACCAATAAGGAAATTGAGGCAGAGTTAAGTGATTTGCCCAGGGTTACATAGCTAAATAAGTGTCTGAGGCTGAATTTGAAATCAGGAAAATGAGTCTTTCTTACTCCAGATCTGGAGCTCCATCCCCTGTGCCACCTAGCCACCCTTGAGCAATTTTAGCATGTATCCTTTGAACTCACATATTGAGTGTTCCTCCCTGTCAGTCTAGTACAGTGTGACTCTAGTGCATGTCTGAGTTTCCATAGTCCCGTCAGTTCCATATCTTCACAGTATCAGTATCATGATCATTGCTTTTATATTAAAAAATATACAATTGTTGTCAGTGTTTGGGACTTCCTAGCAAGATAACTGGTTCTACCAATTGCCCCTTAGATGGTGGAATAAATCTAAACATTTCTGGTTTGTGGCATTACTATGTTCTTGCCATTAGATATGATGTAAAAGCCCAACATTTTGTCATCTCTATTGTGTTTTTCCAAACTTGGAGAAGAATAAGGGTGTTCTTTAAGGGAACTATATTTTTAATGCAGTAGAATGGGACTTTGATGTTCTTAAGTTATAATTTTTTAGTGACATTAGAAACATAAAATAAATTTGCAGCTAGACTAAAGCAAAAAAGAGTCTTATTAGGCCCTCTGTCAAGTAGCAGACACATACCATGGGAAAATATTGTGAATGTCAGAGCAATAAATAGTAACTGGAGCATTCTCTCAGAAGGGAGTTACTAATTACCACTAATCATTTCTTTACCTTAGTCTTGTTGGATGTTCTCTCACTTGACAATAGTTGTGGACACATATCTTTATGATCTGACTCCCTTTTCTATGGGAAGAGCATCATACCTATAATTTAGTCCCACATATTCCATGTTTCTTTCCTTCTTAGAATGTATTTTTTCTTAGACACTCCTATTTCCTGATAAAGTTCAGGATTCTATCCAACCAGGCCCTATGATTTCTCTTCTTTGATTTTTCCTTAAAAACCTTCTTTCACTACATCTCCAAATTATCTCCATGGTCCATCTGCAAAGTGGAGCTTTTATTGGGGACAGAAAGGTAGGAGGATGGAAACAGAGATCGCCAGAAGAGTACCTTATTAATCAAGTTCCCTTAATCCCTTGTAAGAAAAAAATGTTTTTCAATTATTTAGTGAAAAAGACCCTGGAAGGTAGCCCAGACTACTATCTTTCTTTCTTTTACTCTTGTTGAAAGAGTAATGGCTCAAGGTTGATGGTGAGCACTATTGTAATCATCTGATCAGCACAAAAATGTAGACACTTTAAACTAATTTTAAGATTGCCAGATAAATTGAGCTTTAATTCCTGGTGCATTTAGAAACTTGGGGTGGATCCTACAAGTATTTTAACCAATAATAAATATTGATAGAAATATCAGCAAAAAAGTTATAGCATATTAAAAAGATGACCAAAGTGGTCACCTATGACCAGATTAGATTTATACCAGGAATGCAGGGTTATTTCAATATAAGAAAAATTGTACACAAGGCTGAAAAGCCTTTTGACAAAATTAAATATGTTTCTCTAAAAAGAAAAAAAACTGCTAGAAAACATAGTAATAAATGGGCCTTTCCTTAATATAATAAATAACATCTATCTAAAACGTAGAACAAATATCAAATGTAATGGGAAAAGGCTAGAGGCATTTCCATTGAGATTGAGGATAAAGCTTAGTTATCCATTATCACTATCATTTTCTGATATGGTGCTAGAAGTGTTAGTTATGTTGTTGTTATTCAATCATTCAATCATAATCAACTCTTTATGATCTCATATGGTGTTTTCTTGGAAGAGAAATGGGAGTCTTTTCCATTTCCTTCTCCATTAGATTAAAGTAAACAAAGGTTAAGTGACTTGCTCAGGGTTACATAGCTAGTGAGTGTCTAAGGCTGGATTTGAACACAGGTGTTCCTGACTTCAGGCAGAGTGCTCTGTCCACTAAGCCACCTAACTGCTTCCTGTGCTAGCTATAACAATAAAATAAAACAAAGAAATAGAGGCAATAATTATATGAAAAGAAGAAATGAAATAATTTCTTTTTACAGATGCTATTATGGTTTATTTAGAGAACTGTAAATAATCAACTTAAATAAACTGAAATAGTAACTACAGTAAAGTGGCATGATACAAAATAAATACCTACAAACCATCAAAATTTATGTATGTTACCAACAAACCCTGGCAGGAAGAGATAGACACAGAAATTACTTTCAAAATAACTACAGAATATATAAAATATTTGGGATTCTACCAAGAAACACACAGAAAGTATATGACTACAACTACAAAAATCCTTTATGAAAATATTGTCATTTTTTGTTATTCAATATTTGGGCATTCAGATATCCATGAGGTTTTTTTGGCAATAGTACTGAAGGGGGTGGTCATTTTCTTTATTAGTCGATCCAGTGGAACCTTTTATCATGCAATCAGAGGTTAAGTGACTTGCCCAAGATCACACTGCTACTAAGTGTTCAGCTTACCACAGTATGAATTCCAATTCCTGACCTTTGGCAGCTTATCCTTCCTGCTTTTCATAGCTTACAAGGTCACAATCTAAGCCATTCCATCCATAATATTCCTTTGCCTAAGAGCAGGAAGTAATAGATACAACAGAAACAGAAGCAATACCAGGGCCACGTACTCCTATCATAGTCTAAGTGGAAAGAGACTTCTCTCCCTACCTAGATGTTTACAACACATCTTCCTCAGTATCAACCAAGAAACAGAGAGCAATTTGTCTAGTTAGGATATTTTTTAATGTACATTCAGCTTTGGTTCCACAGCCAAACAAAAGTTCTTTTATTGGGCATATGCTTCGTAGACACAAAATAGTTATTGGATGCCTATGCCTGTCCTCAAGTAGATATTTGAATTCTTTCATCCTGATTTATTAAACATTTATAGAACTAGGCTCACCCAAGATGTATATCTTCACAATCAAACTTTCATTGATCAGTCTCCTGGTTATAGAAGATTAAAAATGATTCCCCAACTGATAAATAATTAAATTATGTGAATAAGTAGATCTTACTGGGAAGAAACTGAAGAAATGAATAGCCATAAGAAAAAAAATTCTCCAAATCACTAGATGATACAAATTAAATCCAGAATAAAGTTCTACTTCATACCCAATCTGATAAGTTAAAAAAAAAGAAAAGAAAAGAAAAAAGGAAAATTATAATCATTGTAGGGGCTTTGGGAATACATGTACACTAATGAAAACATAGTTGATATGAGATAACATAAATTCATGGTAAACCCAGTCAGCATGATTGTGCAAATTTCTTCAGGGGCATACAGGATTCCAAGAGGAGTAATGGAGAATGTGAATACCAAGTTACTTTCCATCATATTTGTCTATATTAGCTAAATAAAATTAAAATGATCCATCATTTTCTTTAATTATATCCCAGACTAAAATGCATTAACCTAATACCTTGTATAATTGAATAAATATATCCAAGAACTGTCTATTCCTCAAATACATATATAAAGAACTGAACATATTCAGGTTTTTTTAAGTGAAAAGAAAAGAAAACAGGCACACTGATGCGCTATTGATGGAGCTGTCAATTAGTCCAGCCATTCTAGAATGTACTTTGGAACTATGCCCCTAAAGTCACTAAATTATCCATATGTTTGACCCAGCTACCTCACTATCACTTAATTGCCGCTGATCCAGCTACCTACTAATCAACAAATGTTTTAATATGTCTATTTACTTACTACTGGAAGTTACCAAAATGTGAGGAATTCAAATGAATGAACAAAAAAGCACTTATGCCATTACCATGTGCAAATCACTGGGCTAAGCTCTGATGATAGAAATCAAAAAGCAAGACAATCCCTGATTTCAAAAGGCTCACTTCTAATGTAGGAGAAAATCACACAAGAAATTCCACTTGTATGACAGATGGAAAGATGCCAAGCTCCTTAGTATACAGCAGAAAAGTTTAAGGTGATGCATCTCCTTTAATATGATTTCCACTTACAAAATCATATTAGTTTCTGATGTTGAACTATTTGACTGTGCCAAGGTTCTTTCATTGTGAGAACTTTCCAGATTTACAGAAACTGTATCTATAAAGGAGATAAGAATGCATCACCTTCCTATTGGTACCAGTTGGTGAGTTGTTCAGAGGTGGTGGTTGAGGAGATGTCAGTGGTTTGAATTTCCTGACACATGCTGTGTCTTCTCCCTCAGAGTGAGTTAGCTAAAAAATGAGAATGAGAATTCAGGCTAGTAAGAAAAACAAAACAAAAAAGAGTTTCCCCAACTTATTTTTTTCCCTCTAACCTTAGCATTATTGGATTTGTTTGTGTAAAAGTTTTGTAATTGTATGTAAAAAAAAAAGATTATTCTTGTCTACTAGTCATAATTTGGGGACTCTTAGATTTTGTTCACTAGAGATCATACCACCTGTCCTAATTAGGGGGTTCTAAAAGGCTGATTAGGGCTAAGTGGATTTTTAAGCTATTTAGCATCAACAAAAAAAGAAATTGGAGAGCATAAGACAGTTCACACATCTTTCACACCAGGGTTAAATCCAAAATGACAAAAGATATAAACATAAGGACATACACAAACAAAACACATGCAAGCACACAAACACAAATTGTGTGTGTGTGTGTCCCCATGTCATTTTAATCAATGGAAAATGATATATATATATATATATATATATATATATATATATATATATTAAAGCATGTTGCTTTTCTGAGGGAATTAATTCATATGCAAATGTGATTTTAGATTTAAATGTAGAAGGGCTTTCCTAGAGACAATCAAGTCCAAATCCTTCTTTTTGGCTGATTAGGAAACTGAGTCCCTGGGAAGTTAAGTAACTAGCCCAAGGTCACACAGGCATGTAAGCCGCAAGAGGTAGGATGTGAACTCAGGTCCTATGATTCCAGAATCAATAGTCTTTTAAGTCATGGACAACAATTTATTTCCTGGCAGAAATTGGCTTACAAGTATTAATGAGGTTCCCTAAATAAAATGGTATTTAAATTGGGATTCAACAGATAAGGCTTAAGAACAATAAGGGTAAATATTCCACAAGTTTAAGTGCTTCAGCACATTCCCAGAGTACAGGAGGTCAAATCTTGTTCAGAAAATAGTAATCCAGTCTAGAATATCTAGCCAAAATCATGCAAGTCATTTCTATCTTAGATCTTAGATCATCAGAGAGGGCTTTTCCTTCTCAAGATAATATAAGCTTATTGCCTATAAGGACTAAAGCCCAATAAATGTCTGAATAAAGCATCCAGTTTTTCATAAATATTAGCATATACTATATTGGAATGAACTCAGCAAGTATGTGGTACAGATAGATATTAATATTGAACAAAATAATGGAAAAAATAACTCATAAAGTAGATGATAGACTTGTAAATATTTATTCACTACCTATGAGAACAAAAGTGGGGTATAAAACATTATAATTGATTTAGTTATTTCAAGGCTCTAAAACAGTACATTATCACATTTGGATGGGAAAATGGTATAACAGTGACCATTATAGTAATAGTCTAGGTTTTCCAGGATTTTTCAGCTCTTAACATATTTGTGTGTGTGTGTGTGTGTGTGTGTGTGTGTGTGTGTGTGTAGGAGAGTTCAAATCTCTATTATCTATAATAAACTTTAAACTAGTATTTTTCCTCTAAGCATATAATGAATTAAATTTTGTTTATCTTTGGCTAATTGTATTAACGAATTCCATTTGTATTTCAATATAGATAACTGTTAGACTGAATTCTATAATGCAGAAATTCCCAGGTAGTTTCCCCATACTTTGACAATATTTTTTTTAAAAGAAAAACTTGGGAAATATATTTTAATTAAATTCTGGATTTTCACTTAAAATTTTTTGAAACCTATCAGGATGATATATCCATCAATCAATCTGATCTGTGTTAGCATTGGGGATAAAAAAGAGACAAAAGATAGTACCTGCTTTCAAGTAGTTTAAAGTCCAATGGAAGAAACAACATGCAAACAAATATGTACAAAGTAAACTATATACATCTTACAGACAAAAGAGTGGTTGCCATAAACTGTGACCGCGAAAATATGGGTTCAAGACTTTGAATTGCCAAAAGCATAAAGATAATTTGTAGTGTCTTGATTTAAATCAAAAATAAGTGGTTGCCATGGGAAAAATTCCCAAATATGAAATACCCAAGTCAGCTGGGTTTTATGGAGATTTTAATTATTACAAATTAAGGAATTAAGGAAAGGGAGAGAGAGAGAGAGAGTAAGAGGAAATAGGGCTTAGGCCAATGGCCTAGGCCTTTCTCCTTAAGAGAGAAATCTAAGTCAGTCTTTAATCACTCACCACAAGATCCTTCCAAGAAAAACTCTAGTGTTCAGAGAGACCCTCCAGTTCAGCTCCTGAGCTCAACTAAGTTCAGCCACCAAGAGACTCCAATTCAGCTTCCTAAATTGAACTAATTTCAGAGCCCTCCAGCTCCTTCCTTTTAAAGAAAATTTTCTCGTGTCACCTCCTAAATTTTTACGTCTACCAATCACAGTAGACACTTTTCCTAGGACAGCCCATTCTTAGTTTTTAGTTCTCACCTTCTCTGGGTAGATTATATCTTCTGAGTACTTCACACCTCTTTGTTGCAAGTTGCCTGACCTTTTAGTGATTAATTTGACCTTCATAGGTACTTAGCAACCTTTTGTATTAGATCTAAAAATAGACCTAGTTTAAGGGCTTTTGCCTCACTATAAGTTTGGGTTAAGTACTTTTATTGTTCACTAAGGAGTTTTACAACTTTATCTTCCCTAAAGTACGCCTAAGTATGGGTGGAGTAATTTTAAAGTTCCCAATACATTCCTGATCAAGTACCTCCATTGTTTAAATGGGAATAGCCTTAACCAAATGTTCTAAGGTAAAATCTGAGAAATTTTAAGATTCACATACAGGATAAATAGGAAATAATCATGAGAGGGAAAGCACTAGAATTAAGAGGGATAAGGAAAGGCTTCCTCTGTTAGGTGTAAATTTAGGGGTTTTTGACTAAATATACTACTGGATGCCAGGGATTAATTCAAATCCCAATAAAAATACTCAAGTCAGTTTGGGAATTTTATTGTGGTTTAATGAATATAGAGGGAAGGAATTAAGAAGAAGAAAGAGAGAAAGGGGTATAAGATTTCTCCAGCCTAGCCTAAGCCAAGGGAAGTTCAAAGAAAACAACTACAAAATCAAAACAACTTCCTCAGAAGATTAAAACTAGCTCAGCTTCTAGCTACGAGATATACTCCAAGATGAGGGGCCTCCTAAGAGATTAGTGTTTTTAGGAGGTAAAGGAAAAAGGTATCAGCCTAAAATCAGGCCACTCAGGGAAGACACCTCACCTAATCCATGCTACAGAGCTTCTCCCGGTTACCTCACTGGCAAGCCGCAACCCACCAAATTGCCAGGATGCCCTGCATGCTGCCACAAGCCACACCAGCCAGAACAAGAGCCACATCTATGTGAGAGAGGCCGGAGAGAGGAAGTGACGCAAAATATATAGACCATTCTTTACATCACTTCCTACATCTCACATGTATCAATGGTAGCTTAAGCTTGACTTACGACAGCCCAGGGGGTCTGTCATTTGTTTCTTATTTGTCACTTGCTAGCACATGTCTGTCATAGGTCATCCTCCTTAACACTTAATTCTTTTTTTTTTTAACCCTTACCTTCCGTCTTGGAATCAGTACTGTGTATTGGCTCCAAGGCAGAAGAGTGGTAAGGGCTAGGCAATGGGGGTCAAGTGACTTGCCCAGGGTCACACAGCTGGGAAGTGTCTGAGGCCAGATTTGAACCTAGGACCTCCCGTCTCTAGGGCTAGCTCTCAACCCACTGAGCTACCCAGCTGCCCCAACACTTAATTCTTAAGTAAGGGTGTATACATTCCTGGTTGCTAGACCAAGCAGGGTGGAGTAAATCTAAAATTCACACCTCTAGAGAGTAGAATAATAGACCTAGATTCAGAAACACCTGGGTTGAAATCCTACCTCACTGAGTAACACTGAAAAACTCATGGCCTCTCTGAGACTGTTTTATTCTTATATATAAAATATGGACAGTTATAGCAGCTACCTCATGAAGTTGTCATAAAGACCAAGTATATAAAATGTTTTGCAAACAAAATACTAAATAAAAATCAGTTAATAAAAATTACTAGATTTTATATAGTAAATATCTAACACTTTTATAGTAAATCTATGTATACAAAAATTGTGTGAGAGGAGTTATGTTATTATCCTACTTTAGAGATGAGGAAACTGATACTGAAAGGTTGAGTTGCCCAAAGTCATACAGTTAACAAGTAACTGAAACAGGATTAGAACTCATAAGGAGATAAATGGGGTGTTTGGGAAGGACTAGTACCCATCAGAGGATGGGAAGCCTTGCTGAGCCCTTTTCAGGACTACTCATCCATTGTTGGTAACTGCCTTCCATCTAAGACTTGCCTGTGGCTCCTAAAAACTATAACATGCCCAGTGGCCCCAGACCAGTAAAACCATCTAGGAAAACAGGCTAAACCAGGTTGAAGATAACCAACATTCCTGAAAACCAACTGCAAGTTAGGAGAGTGTCTGTCCCAAGCATATGAAGACTTTCCCCAGGAGAATGAGCAGATGAGAACAATTTGTTCCAAGAGCCAAGAAAGTGAGTGAAGTAAGTGTTGCAGATCTCCTAGAGCTTGATCAGACATTGAAGATCATCCTCTGCATATTGGGCCATTAATTGCCAGTAGTCTTAACTTTTGTCTTCCCATTGGACTTGGATGCCTCTGGAAGAAAGAGTGAGTCTGATGACTATGCAACTCACTTAAGTCCAATTCACACTCAAATCATCACCTGGTGATATCTTCAAATCAAAGGACAAATAACAAAGATAATAAGAACCCAAGTTGTTAGACTCCAGGTTCAATGCTCTATCCATTTACTAGACCAACTGACAGTTATCATCATGGTCATCATCATCATCATCATCATCCCTGTTAATACCAATAACAAGTCATTTGTTGAAGAGCATAGCATTTTGTTTAATTCTGCCCACATATAATGAAATGTTTAATGGTACTACTAAATCAACATCAGGTTACTAAAGAAATACATAATTGGAAATAAAGGTATAAGTTATATTGATATTATAATACTTTGTTGAATGGATGTGTAAACTTTGGAACCATACTGTTGAAGTTCAGATAATGTTAGGAACTTTATATTTCTTAAGATTCTACGAAGCTAACTAAAATGAATAATGAATTGTATATTTAGTTAAGCTAGTCCAAAGAATGAGGGACAAGTCCTTTTAAATTAAGTTACTTGAGAGGCAGAGTCAAGATGGTGGCATAGAAGTAGCAAAAATTCAGACCTCTGAAAACCCTTCCTTACTGATCATAAACTAAATGTTCCTAAGGGACTGAAAATCAAAGCTAAAAACAAGACAGAGCCAAGGAACCCTCCTCCTGGACTCAATACAAAAGGTACACCCCCAAAAAGCTGGAATTTGAGAACACTCCGGTTTAAGGGGAAAGAAGAAAGAAGGCTCCAAGACCCCTACCCCTACGCCACCTAGAGCACTAAGACTCTAGTGGCAGCAAGAACCTCTGGGCAGGCAAAGGTGCTTGTCTGGAAGGTGTACCTTGCGGGAAGGGCTGTTCCAGGCTCAGAGAGTCAAACACAGGCAGTTAGGAAGGAGCTGGAAAAGGAGCAAAGACCAGGCAGCCTGGTAACATAGGTGGAGATCCTCCATATTGCTCCAGCTTTCCAGGAGGTTTTGGCCTCAGGGCACATCCAGCTCAACCCAGCTGAACTTAATGCCTTCAAAAGCCTTCAGAGGTCAGGGAAGCCCAAGCTCCAACACCCCTCCCCCACAGACTGCTGGACTTTAATCCAATCAAAAGCCTCCAGAGGACAGGGAAGTTCAAACTCCAACACCCCTCCCCCACAGACTGCACAGAGAGATCTTTTGTCAAAGCTTCAAGAGGAGAGACTGACAGAAAGCCCCCCCCAAAAAAAACAAAAAAAAAGAGAGAGAGAGGATCAAGAGCACAGACAAATATGGGGAGTAAAAAAGGGGCAAATATGACCAAACAACAGAAAAAGACGAAAGAAATTACAATAGACAGCTTTTATACAGGCAACGAACAAAAAGCAAATGGAAGAGAGGAAGAGGGATCATCAAACGATAAATCAGCAATCCCATCAAATTGGATACAGGCTTTGGAAGAACTCAAAATGCAAATCAAAACACAGTTAAGAGAGGCTGAAGACAATTGGGAAAGGAACTTAAAAACTAAGATAAGTCATCTGGAAACAGAAAAGAGTGTCTTGAAAGCCAAAATCAACCAGCTAGAAAATGAGGCAAAGGAGATGAAAGATGAGGCAAAGCAGATGAAAGATGAGGCAAAGGAGATGAGAGATGAGGTAAAGAGGATGAAAGATGACCTCCAAAATAAAACAGATCAGAAGGAGAAGGATGGCCAAAAAGCTAGGGATTAAATCCAATCTTTAAGAACCAGAATACAACAACTAGAATTAAGTGACTTCACAAAGCAGAAGGTCATTATAAAACAAAACCAAAAGAATGAAAAAATTGAGGAAAATATGAAGCATCTCATTCACAAAAAAAGAAGATTTAGAAATTTGTTCAAGGAGAGACAATTTAAGAATCACTGGTCTACCAGAAGACCATGACGAAAGAAAAAGCCTAGGCATAATACTACAGGAAATCATTCAAGAAAATTGCCCCAATATTCTAGAACAAAAAGGAAAAGTAGAGATTGAAAGAATTTGCAGATCACCTCCTGTATTTAATCCCCAACTGATAACACCCAGGAATGTTATAGCCAAATTCAAGAAGTATCAGACCCAAGAAAAAATATTACAAGATGCCAAGAAGAAGTCATTCAGATACCACTGAACCACAGTGAGGATAACACAGGATCTGGCTGCATCTACACTAAAGGACCAAAAGGCATGGAATATGATATTCCGGAAAGCAAGGGAACTAGGTCTACAACCAAGAATCAACTACCCAGCAAAACTGACTATATTCTTATAGGGGAAAGTATAGTCATTCAACAAAATAGAAGAATTCCATGAATTTGTAAAGAAAAGAAAAGGCCTGAAGAGAAAATTTGATATCCAAACACAGAACTCAAGAGAATCATCAAAAGGCAATTAAAAAAGAGGGGGGAAAGAAAAGCAAAACAAAACAAAAACAAAAAATCAATTTTTTAAGAGACTCAATAAGTTAAAATGATATGTATCCATATAAGAAAAGAGGTCATTGGTAACTCTCAAAAACTGTTGTTATCACCTGGGCAGTTAGAAAAATTACACTTAGAGGGAACAGTGACAAACTGTATAGGATGAAATAGTAAGACATAAATAGATATATAGATATATATATGCATAAATACATATACATGTGTATATATATATATATGTTTATATATACAACTAGAGATAAAAAAAGAAGTTAATACTAAAAGAAATGGGAAAAGAAACAAATGGGGGTAAATTTATATGTCACAAAGAAGTTCATGGCAGGAAGGGGAAGAACATTACACTGGAAGGGTAAAGAGGTTGGAGATAGGAAATACTCAACTATTACATGCTTTGAAATTGACCCTAAGAGGGAAGAAAAATCCAATCCATTGGGGCAGAGAATAGATTTGCACCCTACAAGGGAGTAGAAGGGTAACAAACAGATTGGTGGGGAGTGAAGCAGTACAAGGGAGGGAGAGGGTGGAGGGAAATTCTAGAAAGACTACAGGGAAAATATAGAAAGAGAAGTAAAATAAGGGTGGGAATTAGGGGGACTGATTAAAAACAAACATTGGTATAGAAGGAAAAAGTGAAAGGAGAAAGGGCAGGACTAGGAGTAGAAATCAAAATGCTGGGAAATACACAGCTGGTAATCATAACTCTGAATGTGAATGGAATGAACTCACCCATAAAACGCAAGCAAATAACAGAGTGGATTAGAATCCAAAATCCTATCATATGCTGTCTACAAGAAACATACATGAGGATGGTAGATATTCATAGGGTGAAAGTAAGAGGATGGAGCCAAATCTACTGGGCATCAACTGATAAAAAGAAGGCAGGAGTCGCAATCATGATATCTGACAAAGTCAAAGTAAAAATAAATCTAATTAAAAGAGATAGATGTAACAAATAAAAGAGTGTTTGGCTTAAAATGGTTACAGATAAAAGAATGTTTGCCTTAAACTGTGACTGCGGAAATATGGTTTCAAGACATTGTCTTGAGTTAAATGAAATATAAAGTGGTTGCCAGGGAAAAATTCCCAAATATGAAATATACCCGTCAGCTGGGTTTTTATGGAGATTTTAATTAATACAAATAAGGAATTAGAGAGAGAGAGTAAGAGGAAACAATGAGAAAAGGGCTAGGCCAGCCCAGGCCAGCCTATCCAGCCTAGGCCCAAGCCCTAAGAGAGAGATCAGTCATTCTTTAATCCACTCACCACAAGATTTGTCCCAAGAAAGATTCTAGTGTTTAGAGAGACCCACCAGTTCCATTCCTCAGCTCAACTAAGTTCAGCCACTGAGCCCCAATTCAGCTTTGGCAAACTGAATTTCCAGAGGCCTTTTCTGACCTCCTTTTAAAGAGAATTTTCTCCTATGTCACCTCCCCTAAGTTCTCACATCTACCAATCACAGTAGACATTTTCACAGGACTGACCATTCTTAATTCACACCTTCTTTAGTTCTCAACTTCTCTGGGTAGACTAAAACTTCTGAGTAAGTTCAAACCTCTTTGCCCCTTACAAGTTTGCAAGTTGCCTGACCTTCACAGGTATATAGCACCTTCCTAAAAGTAGACTTAGCTTAAGACTTTTGCTTCACTATAAGTATGAGTTAAGTACTTTTTCATTGTTCAGTAAAGAGTTTACAATTTTATCTTCCCCTAAAGTATGCTTAAGTATGGGTGGAGTAGAGCTCTCATATTCCTGACTAAGTCCCTTCATTGTCTAAAATGGAGATGGTCTTAACCAAATCTTCTGAAGTAGGGTCTGAGAATTTTTAAGATTCACAAGTCTGAGAAATGTTAAGATTCACTTAGAGAAGGTAATTACATCCTGATAAAAGGCAGTATAGACAATGAGGAAATATCAGTACTCAACATGTCTGCACCAAATGGCATAGCATCTAAATTTCTAAAGGAGAAACTAGTTGAGCTCAAGGATGAAATAGATAGAAAAACTATACTAGTGGGAGACCTGGATCTTCCTCTGTCCAAACTAGATAAATCAAACCCAAAATAAATAATAAGAAAGAGGTAAGAGAAGTGAGTGAAATCTTAGAAAAATTAGAATTAGTATGTATTTGGAAAAAAATAAGTAGGGATAAAAAGGAATATACCTTCTTTTCAGCAGCACATGGTACATTAACAAAAATTGACCATGTGTTAGGGCATAAAAACATTGCAAACAAGTGCAAAAGAGCAGAAATAATAAATGCAACCTTCTCAGACCACAATGCAATGAAAATAATAATTAGTAAGGGTACATGGAGAGGTAAATCAAAAATTAATTGGAAATTGAACAATACAATTCTCCAAAACCGGTTAGTCAAAGAACAAATCAAGAAACAATTAATAATTTCATTGAAGAAAATTACAATCATGAGACATCCTTTCAAAACCTATGGGATACAGCCAAAGCAGTACTCAGGGGGAAATTTATATCATTGAATTTATATATGAACAAATTAGGGAGGGTAGAGGTCAATGAATCGGGCATGCAACTTAAAAAACTAGAAAGTGAACAAATTAAAAATCCTCAGATGAAGATTAAATTAGAGATCCTAAAAATCAAAGGAGAAATTAATAAAATTGAAAGTCAAAGAAATATTGATTTAATAAATAAGCCTAGAAGCTGGTACTTTGAAAAAACAAATAAAATAGACAAATTACTGGTCAGTCTAATTAAAAAAAAAGGAAGGAAGAAAACCAAATTGATAGTATCCAGGATGAAAAGGGAGACCTCACCTCTAATGAAGAGGAAATTAAGGAAATCATTAAAAACTATTATGCCCAATTATATGGCAACATATATGGCAATCTAGGTGATATGAATGAATACTTATAAAAATATAAATTGCCTAGACTAACAGAGGAAGAATTAGATTACCTAAACAACCCCATATCTGAAAAGGAAATTGAACAAGCCATCAAACAACTCCCTAAGAAAAAATCCCCAGGGCCTGATGGATTCAAAAATGAATTCTATCAAACATTCAAAGAACAACTAATCCCAATATTATACAAACTATTTGACAGAATAAGCAAAGAAGGGGTTCTACCAAATTCATTTTACCACACGAATATGGTACTGATCTCAAAAGCAGGCAGGTCAAAAACAGAGAAAGAAAACTATAGACCAATCTCCCTAATGAATATAGATTCAAAAATCTTAAATAGGATACTATCAAAAAGACTCCAGCAAGTCATAACAAGGGTTATTCACTATGACCATGTAGGATTCATACCAGAAATGCAAGAATGGTTCAATATTATTGACCATATTAATTAATTGACCATATTAATAAGCAAACTGACAAAAATCACATGATTATGTCAATAGATACAGGAAAAAGCCTTTGACAATATACAACACTCATTCCTATTGAAAACACTAGAAAGTATAGGAATAGAAGGCCCTTTCCTAAAAATAGTAAACAGTATATATCTAAAACCATCATCAAACATCATCTGCAATGGGGATAAACTAGAAGCCTTCCAAATAAGATCAGGAGTGAAAGAAGGATGCCCATTATCACTTCTATTATTTAACATTGTACTAGAAACACTACCAGTAGCAATTAGAGAAGAAAAAAAAATCGAAGGTATTAAAATTGGCAATGGGGAGACCAAGCTATCACTCTTTGAGTATGATATGATGGTCTACTTAAAGAATCCTAGAGAATCAACCAAAAAGTTAGTCAAATACTCAACAACTTTAGCAAAGTTGCAAGATACAAAATAAACCTGCATAAGTCATCGGTATTTCTATATATCTCCAAGCCATTTCAGCAGCAAGTATTATAAAGAGAAATTCCATTTAAAGTCACCCGAGACAATATAAAATACCTAAGAATCTATCTGCTGAAACAAACACAGGAACTATATGAACACAACTACAAAACACTCTCCACACAATTAAAACTAGATCTAAACATTTGGAAAAATATTGATTGCTCATGGGTAGGATGAGATAACATAAAAAAATGACAATCCTGCCCAAATTAATTTACTTATTTAGCGCCATACCCATTGAACTACCAAAAAACTTTTTTACTGAATTAGAAAAAACATAACAAAGTTAATTTGGAAGAACAAAAGATCAAGGCTATCCAGGGAAATCATGGGGAAAAAATGCAAAGGAAGGAGGACTTGCAGTCCAAGATCTCAAACTATATTATAAAGTAGTGGTCATCAAAAAAATTTAGTACTGGCTAAGAGACAGAAAGCAGGATCAGTGGAATAGTCTATGAAGTCCAAAGATCCCAGTTTAGACGACCAAAACCCACTTTTTGATAGGAAAATTGGAAGACAATATGGGAGAGATTAGGTTTGGATCAACATCTCACACCCTACACAAAGATAAACTCAGAATGGGTGAATGCCTAAATATAAAGAAGGAAACTATAAGCAAATTAGAGCGAACACAGAATAGTATACTTCTCAGATCTTTGGGAAAGGAAAGACTTTAAAACCAAGCAAGAGCTATTAAAAAAATCACAAAATGTAAAATCAATAATTTTGATTACATCAAATTAAAAAGTGTTTGTACAAACAAAACTAATGCAACCAAAATCAGAAGGGAATCAATAAATTGGGAAACAATCTTCATTACAAAAACCTATGATAAAGGTCTAATTATTCAAATTTATAAAGAGTTAAATCAATTGTACAAAAAATCAAGCCATTCACCAATTGATAAATGGGCAAGAAACATGAATAGGTGATTTTCAGACAAAAAAATCAAAACTATTAATAAGCACATGAAAAAGTGTTCTAAATCTCTTATAATCAGAGAAATGCAAATCAAAACAACTCTGAGGTATCACCTCACACCAGTAGATTGGCTAACATGACAGCAAATGGAAAGTAATGAATGCTGGAGGGGATGTGGCAAAATTGGGACATTAATGCATTGCTGGTGGAGTTGTGAATTGATCCAACCATTCTAGAGGGAAAATTGGGACTATGCCCAAAAGGCGCTAAAAGACTGTCTGCCCTATGATCCAGCCATAGCACTTCTTGGTTTGTACCCCATAGAGATAATAAGGAAAAAGATATGTACAAAAATATTCATAGCTGCACTCTTTGTGGTGGCAAAAAATTGGAATATGGGGGGATGCCCTTCAATTGGGGAATGGCTGAACAAATTGTGGTATATGTTGGTGATGGTATACTATTGTGCTCAAAGGAACAATAAACTGGAGGAATTCCATGGGAACTGGAACAACCTCCAAGAATTGATGCAGAGTGAGAAGAGCAGAACCAGGAAAATATTGTATACAGAGACTAATACACTGTGATACAATGGAATGTAATGAACTTCTCCATTAGTGGCAATGCAGTGATCCTGAACAACTTGGAGGAATCTACGAGAAAAACCACTATCCACATTCAGTGGACTGTGGGAATAAAAACACTGAAGAAAAAAAAATGGGTCAAAGGGATATGGTTGAGAATGTAGACTCTAAATTAATATCTTAGTGCAAACAACAACATGGAGATAGGTTCTAATCAAAGACACAAGTAATACCCAATGAAATTGTGCGTTGGCTGAAGGAAGGGTGGGTAGAGGGGAGGGAGGGAAATAAAGTGATTATTGTAACCAAAAAATAAATAAATAAATGAAAATTTAAAAAAATAAAAATTTATTAAGTTACTTGAATTGACTAGTCAATTCATTCAAAACCATCTACTGGAGGTGGATGTATAAATGTTAAATAGCCTAATGTTTATTATAGTCTACCTTTATATAATGAGATTGACTATGGGCAAGTGATGAACAAAATGATGGATCAAAGAGCAATAATTTACAATGATCAGTTGTGAATGAATTATTATCAGCAATGCAAGGATCCAGGAAAACTTCAAGGGACTCATGATGAAAAAGGCTATCCACCATCTCAGAAGGAACCGTTAGAATGTGAATACAGATTGAAGCAAACTATTTTTCACTTTATTTCTTCCATTAATTTTCCTCTAATATAAGCAGATATGTGTCTTCTTTTACAACATGATGAACACAGAAATAATGTATTTTATAATAACACATATATAACTTTTACCATATTACCTGTCTTCTTGGGGAGACAGGAGGAATAGGAGGGAAAGGGTGAACATGAATTGCAAAATGTGAGAAAATGATTATTATTGTATTGAATATAGGGAAATTGATCATTAAAATTTATTTTTAATTTTTAAAAAAGAATGTTGAAATTTGTTATTGTCATATAACTAAGAAAAAGTAAAAATTAAATTAAATATTAAAAAAAGAACTTTAATACTTAGAGTTCTCACTCTACCCCTCCCCATCTGACAACAGCCCAGTCTCAGCAAGCACAGCCTCACAGTTGATTGCATTTATTCTTCCTTAACAACACCACTCCTAAACATCACAAAAAATGACCAATGCCTATTCTCCTGCAGAGCAAGTCTGAATATACAGTATATGTGTCTTCTTCAGAACCATAAGCTAGGTGGAACCAAGTAACTGCTTAGGGAAAAGTGGACTGGACAGCAACTAGGTAGGGCCAGTTTAGAATTCTAAGAGATTACTCAGGCCAGGGATTCCCCAAACATCACAGATAAATAAAATGGACCCAGAATGATTCAAAATGGAAAATGAAGTTCACATGACAAGGAATTAGAAATAAATTATGTCCAAAAATAATGCTCTCCACACAGAGAAGGAAAACCTGAGAGAGAATCTCCTCCAATAAGTAAAAGCAATATGACATAAAACAATAGATTTGGAACTCAAAAATGCTGAGATGGAGAAAATTTAGGCAGAATATAGTTAAATGGTACCAAAATTAAAAGAAGATATGAATTAGATGAAAGCTAAAGCAAATAACCTTGAAGACAGATTTTATGCAAGAATAACTTAAGGATCATGTGGCCTAAAAGTATATGGCATATCAAAAATCTGTATACAAAAAAAAATAATACCATCATGCTGAAAATAATATAAGAAAACTGTCCATAATGTTTGAATACCAACAACAAATCATCAATTTAGAAAAGTCACAGAATAGTAGGTGGAGAGGAGAAAACATTTTCTCTAAAAACAAACTAAATTTTATATTTTCAATTTTAAAAAATTTTGGCAAATGGCCAGGAGAATAACAGAGAATTATTCTAATTTGAAAAATCAGAAAAGCAAATGAAATAAAATCCAAAAAGTAAAGCTGCAAACCAAATAATGATACCTATTTCAAATCTAAACTTAATTAATAAAAAGACTTTAAGGGTGAAAAGGGGGTTATTTTTTAAAGGGTTGGACTTGATTATTTAAGAGCAATCACCAGGAATTTAATTCCAAAGAGATTTATTTTATAATTTATTTACAAAATATAGATAAGAATGAAGAAGGAATCATAGAGAGGAAAGGATAAGATATCTAGCCTAAGCACTAAGTAATTTACTCCCCAGGCAGGTAGCATTAGTTTCAACTGTCCTTGGCCAGGGACCCAGGGAAGTCTCTCAAGAGAATAGGTTTTTCCTGAGGCCAGTCTCTTCAGAAAAAAAAAAATTCAGTTAAGAGTCAACTTTTCACTCACCACATCAGTCCAGTCAGCAGATTCTTTATCAGCCTCCACTCCAAGTCAAACTCCCAGTAGAGCTCCCAGTAGAACTCTCTCTCACAGGAGGTTCCACTCCTAGTGAGAGTTCCAAGTCAAACTGCACTCAAGCGGTGGTCACTCCCTTTTAAAGGCACTTTCTTTTGTGTTTCCCTACCTAATTTTTACATCTACCAATCACAGTTGACACTTTTGCTTTTAGGACTGCCCAGGGGCAGTCAGTTGATTTTGATTTGTCACCCACTATTTCACACGTGGGTCACAGACCTCCGACTTAATGTGTGAAATGGGGTATTTATACCTTTGGTGATTAAATCTAAAAAATGGGCAGATCTCCCCACTACTGTAAGTAGGGTGTTTACACTTTTGGTGATTAAATCTAAAAATAGGCAGGGATTGCAATTTAATCTTCACAATCAGGGAAAAGTTAGTTAATGTCATTGCTATAGTCAGGTGGGGGGGGCAGTTAATTTAATCTTCACAAGATGGATATTCAATAAGGAAGGCACTTGAAGCATCCCTGTAAAAAAAGGAAAAGTGAGGTTGATTAGATTATTTAACTTGCAAATGCCCCAAATAACAGAGACACAAGAAGGGTAAAGAAGTAGAATTATTTATGTTTATAGGTTATTGCTTCTAAAAAGAAAAAGGGAAAGCTTGATATGTGACATAAAAGAATAAAGAAGGACCATCAAAGAAATTAACAACATAAGTCAACTAAAAGAATGTAGAATAAGAAATGCATTTAAATAGGAATAAGGAAGGGAGAAGAACAAATGGAAATAGGTTAGAATCATGGTAATGTAAGCACAGCTAACTAAAGTTGAAAAGATGCTGACTTACAAGAGGGAGGTTTTTGTTTTTATTGGGTTTTTAATATAAATACAAAAAGAAATAAAGAAAAGAAAGGGGCAATAATTGTTAATGTAATTCATTAAACATTACAATAAAATGGAAGAGAATGACAAAATAGATGAGAAAACAAAATCCTGAAATCTGTTCTATTCAAGAAACATCTAAAAAATAAAGAATGTTTAAAATGAGAATGAGACTGGAACAAAATTTACTATACATCATGTGAATCCCTCCTCTCACATCCCAAAAAAGCTGTGATTTAAATTTTTATTATCAGACAAAGCAAAAATAGAAATTCATATTGAGATATAAACCAGCAAACTATGTTATGCTTAAAGAAACTAGAGACAATGAACCTATTTCAATGATAAACATATGTGCAACAAATGGCATAGCATCTAAATATATACAGAAAAGTTAACTGAACTGCAAAGACAAAGTAAGAATAATTCCACAAAAAATCCAAAACATTTCTATATACCATTAATAAAATCAAGTAGGAATAATTTAAATGGAAATATAATTTTAAAAACTAATAAATGCATAAAATAAATGAAGATGAATCCACAAATTCACACTCATGATTGGTATAGATAAAAATGTAAAATAATTAAAGAATTATATAAATAACTAGATATATTCAAACATTCATGATTGGATCATAAATAATAAAAATTAGGATACTATCTAAATTTATTTACTAATATATAAATTTATCAATCAAATTACCAAGGGTATATTTAACAGAACTAAATATAATTTAAAACACAATTCATTCAGATGGAAGAAACAATTAAAAAGTCATTTATTTGTTCTGTTTGTCCCAACAGAGAGAGCTAACATGAAAGTTAAGGAGAGACAAATCTAGACAAGATGTCAGGAAAAACATCTAATGATTAGTTTTCCATAAGTGTCATGGGCTGCCTAGAAAGGTGATAGAGTCTTACTCATTGGAAGTCTTCAAGCAGAGATATGAATATATCATAATAGGAATTTCTTTCATATTAGACTAGAATGTCACTGAGCTCTCATATCTAAAATTCTGTGATTCTATAATCATTTGAAAGAATAAGTATTCTAGAATATAAAGGGAGCTAATAAAAAAAAAAAAGGTTGTTTAGTGCTGGCTAAAATTAAAAAGTAGATCAGTAGAAGAGGCTATATAAGGGGAAAAAAAATAAATTGTTGTATTGAATGGAAATTGTTCTTCCAAAAAGAAAATAGGAATAATTTAAAACTATTTTGAAAAGCACTGGGGGCGGGGGGGGGGGGGGGGTGCTTTTCTAAAAAAAAAAAAATTGCATAGGATCAAAGAATCATGGGGTTGAAAGAAACCTTGGTAGTCATTTAGATCATTCCATACCTGGGAAATAATTCCTACTACAATACACCCAACAAATGATCAGCTAATCTTTGCCTGAAGTCCAGAAAAGAGGGGCATCTTATGATCTCTAGAGACAGTCCATTATACTCTTATGTACTTCCAATTTTTACAAAAATTTTCCTTAAACAAGGACACTAAAGTGCAATTGGTAGAGTAATGAATTGGTCCAGTCATTCTGGAAAGTAATTTGTATGCTGCAAATGCCATTAAACTTTGTATATTCTTTTACTGAGCAATACCTACTAGGCCTCTCCCCTAAAGTCATCAAAAAAAGAGTAAAAAGATCCTTACAGAAACATTTACAGTAGCTATTTTTTTAACAGCAAAGAAATGGAATTGTAAGAGAGTGCCAACTATTGGGAAATAATGAAACAAATCATGTTATGTGTATTAATTTGCCAATCAAATTACCAAGGGGATATTTTATAGAACTAGATATAATAAAAATATAATTCATTTGGATGAAGAAACAATAAAAAAGTAATTTATTTGTTCTGTTTGTCCCAGAGGAGAGAGCTATAAGGAATACATGGAAGTTAAGGAGAGACAAACTTAGACAAGATGTCAGGAAAAACTTCTGATGATTAGAGTTTTCCAAGAGTGTAATGGGCTGCCTAGAAAGGTGGTATAAGGTAATGCAATATTATTGCACCACAAGAAAGATAAAAAGGACAGTTTCTGAAAGACCAGGATAATGGACAAGAATTAAATTTTTACAAAAGAAAAGTCTTCCTTATATCGATCCCTAATATGCCTCTTCTCAACTTTTACCAATTGTTCTGTCCTTTGAGGGAATTAGAATAGCAAGTGGTAGTGGGAATTGAGTTGAAACACCCTGACTCCATCTTGTGATTCAATTCTGCAGCTAGCTCAGTTCTCTTTTTATTCAATTATGGGTCTACTCGAATTTCTGTCTTGTGAGAAAACTTTATTCAATTATGGGAATTGTGAGAAAGTTTTATTACATTGTTTGAACCTAGCCCTGCACGACTAGGAAGCTGGACCACCTCTACCTGCTACTTAAGACCCTTAACTAAACACCTATGTTACACTGGCCAGATCCAAAGACTGGTGCAAGGAGTTTTCTCCCATTCATACATCTCAAGCAAACCACGTATCTTATCTGAAAATTGGCTTCACACTGGTGAATCAGTTATTGTTTCCACGTGCCTTTGATGAAATACAGGCACTTGGGGGGGTAGGGGGGGAATTTTTTTTCTAATTTCAGGAAATTGTACCTATTCACTTTCCCCCTCCCAACATGGAAAATCCTTAATCCTTCCTCTAATCAGAAATCAGATTACCTAATTTAATAACCTGGTTAATTGTTCTCTTTCAATCAATTGCTCTTATTTGGTCATTTTTAATGTATAAAAGCCTACCTCCTTCTGTATTTCAGGTCTGAGGAAGCTGAGGAAGACTTGCTACTGATTTGTTAGGCAATTAGCATATGTTGCTAAATGAATTAATATGCTCTGAAGTTTGAACCTTTGTTTCTTCGGTTATTTCGTCTTTCACCCACTACACTTTAAGGCTAAACATTAAAGGATAAAACCTCAGATTGATGGCATTTGAGAGCTGAAATGGACCTGAGTGGTCAGATAACCCAATTCATATGCAAAGGAATCATTATAAAACCCTACAAGTAGTTACCCAGCCTCTGCTTTAAAACCTCCTAGAAAGGGAAATTACTACCTTTTAAGACAAGCTATTTCACTTTTGGAAAGCTACAATTGCTAGGAAATTTTCTTAAAATTAAACTTAAATGCCTTTATGTTTTATGCCATTTAATTTTCTATAATACAAACGGTATTGAAAATAAACATCAGAAAAAGGCAGAGTCTATACCATTACTATATCACATACTTTTTTTAAAATACTATGCATTTCAAAAAAAAGTATATGTAGTATTAATTCTTCTTTATAAATAACAACTAAACATAAACAAAATGTGTATATTATAACTTCTTATAAAGAAA
Organism: Monodelphis domestica; assembly: GCF_027887165.1. NCBI lineage: Eukaryota > Metazoa > Chordata > Mammalia > Didelphimorphia > Didelphidae > Monodelphis > Monodelphis domestica. Next base: position 281,440,714 of record NC_077229.1, on the reverse strand, counting down.
GAATAGGATAACTTCAAAATAGAGAGATGGGGACTAGACTTGTGATTTCATCCGTCTAGGGAATTCCTGCCATCAGTGTACATTAGCACCTTCTCTGAAATTCATAGTCTTAGCATACTGTAAGGTTAAATGTTGCTCAGAGTCATTCACTCACTAAGCAAACAAGAATTTATTAAGTGCCTTCTATATGCCAGTCCCTGTGCTAAGTGTTAGAGATACAAAAGGAAGTAAAAGATAGTCCCTTCCCTCAAGAAGCTTATAAGCTAAAGAGGGAAACAGCATGTTAACAAATGTCTACAAAGCAAGCTAGAGACAGGACAAATTGGAAATAATCTACAGAGGGAAGGCACTGGAATTGAGGGGCAAAAGAAAGCTTCCTGTAAAAGGTAGGATTTTAGCTGAGACTGAAAGAAAGTCAGGGATGTCAGTGGTTGGAGTTCAACCAATATGTGTTAGAGGAATGACTTCTGGAGTCAAAGCTATATCTATTCACTACATGATGATTTCTGTCTTTAAAAATATAGCTTTGCAGAAACCAGTCTGGCTGAAATTAGGTTTGGATCAAGATATTACATCATGTTTGGCAGTACATCCTAAATGAATGTATAACTTAATATTAAAGACTGTACACAAAAATTTTTTAACAAAACAGATTATAATCTTCTCACAGCTAGATAGGAGAGAGAACCAAACAAGTGGCAAAGGCAATTGCAAAAGATAAAATAGATCGTTTTGATTACATTAAATTGAAAAGCAGACAAAATTAATGTACCTCAGAAAAGAAAGGGAACTGTTAGAACTAGGGAAAATTATTGTATTAAATTTCTCTGATAAAGGTTGGGTATCTAAACTATAAAAATAATTTATATATATATAATAAAAAATGATACTCTAACATATATGTGATAACAGACTGTGAATAAGCAGTTTTCTGAAGAATTCTGAACTATAAATAATTATATGAAAATCTTCAAATCATTAATAAAAAATTAAAGTTAAAATAGGTTTGAAGTTTCATCTCACACCTTGAAAAGTGGCAGAGATGAAAATGTTTAAGGGTTTGTGGGAAGATGGGCATAGTAGGATACTATAAGTGAAGCTATGAATCAGTATAAACATTTTGAAAAATAATTTTGAATTAGGCACATAAAGTGACTAAAATCTTTATACCTTTTGCTCCAGATATTCTACTACTAAGCTTTTACTCCACAAAGGTCATTAATTTTTTTAAAAAAGTCCTAATAAATGTCAAAATATTAATAACAACATCTTTATGATAGTATGGATAAACAAATTGAGTTACATGAATGTATTGGATTATTACTGTGCTATAAGAAATTCTGAACATGATGAATACAAAGAAGCACGGAAATATCTTTCTATATTTATGCAGAATGAAATAACTAGCCAATAAGACAAACAATGACTACAACAAAGCAAACAAACAAAAAAAACCTACAAATAGATTAAGTGGCATGTTACAAAAATTATGAAAAAGAAGCATGGCTCCAAAGAAGAGAAACAAGAAGTTATACCAATCCCTTCAACAGAGGTAGGAATGGAAGTTCATAGGCATGCTATATTAAACATATTTTCAGCCTTTGCAATCAATTGATCAGTTTTATGGATTTTTTCTGTTCTTTTGTCTTTGAAAATATCATTTACCTATACGTATATATGGGAGCGGAGGGAGAAGAGTTTACTCTATAAAATGGCTCTCGAAGGAAAAAAGGAAAGACAAAGGGAAATTCTATGATTTAAAAAAATGTATCAATAAAATTTATTTTAAACTATACCTTTCCTCAATACAAAATTTACACATTAATATTATGTACCAACTGACTACTAATAAATTGTATGAACTTGATCAAGTCATTAAGTAACCCGTATCCTCTGCTGTCTCATTTTTTAAATGAGTGAATTACACTGGATAATCTCTAAGGTCACTTCTTATTTATCAGTATATCAAATGTAATGTTTACCTTTAAGTGTGATTTTTTTCTTTCATCTCAATATGATTCTACATTAGATTTCTTCCAAAAATTCAAAATATATTTCATGCTTTTTCATAATGATCCTGTCAGAAACATGTATTATTATCTTCAACATGGAGAAACTAAGGCACAAAGATTTTAGTTTATGTCACCCAATTCACAAAATGAATCACCAACAGAACTAAAATTAGACATCCCTTTCTATTCTGGAGATCTTCTATGTAATTTTTTTTCATAAACCTTTCAAAAAAGCATATTTCAGTGTCTTACAAGCTTCACAATTGTAATATTAAAATGTTCTTTGTGATAATAGAAGATAAATGCAGATCATCTGAAAATCTGGGATTTTAAGCAGATTGCAAGTTAATGAGTAAGTTTTCAGGGTATAATGAAAGTTTCAAAAAAGCTAACAATATTAGGTTGCATTAAGAGAAACATGGAGCACAGGAGTAGGAAGGAAATAGATTTTTTTTTTTTTTTGTGATCTGCCCTTGTCAGACTATCTTCACTCAGAGGCACCACATTTTAGAAGAATTTCAGAATCATAGAGATAAAGCTGAAGGAGATCCTAGAGGTCATTTGATCCACTTTTCTCATTTTACAAATCAGGAAACCCTTGTAATATATGGTTGTTATGGAATACTCTTATAATATAAGAAAATGGTAAGCAGGATGACTTCAGAAAAACCTGGAAAGACTTAGATGAATTGATACAAAATCAAGTGAACAGAACCAGAAGAACATGGCCCAGTTAACAACAGTATTGTTTAACAAATGTGAATGACCTAGATATTCTCAGCAATATAGTGATCCAAGACAATCCTAAACATTCATAATGAAATGTCATCTACCTCAAGGGAAAGAACTGATGGAGTCAGAAGACAGATCAAAAGGTACTATATATCACTTCCTTTCTTCTTTTCTTTTCATTGTTTGAGATCTCTCCCACAAAGAGACTCATATAGGAAAATGTTTTAAATGATTGCACATGTAAAATCCACCAGATTGCTTATCATCTCATGGACTGAGAGAATTTGGAACTCAAAATTTAAAAAGAGAATGTTAAAAAAAAATTGTGTGTAATTGAGGGGAAAATTTAAAAAATTTCTAAATGAGGAAACCGAGGACCTTGATCTGGAGAGAGTGACTAGAGAAGTGTGACCAAGATAAAGAATCTTGAGAGAATGCTAATAATATTAATTTATAAAGTGCTTTAGAATTCATTAAATGTTCACAAATATTATTTTACTTTATCCCCACAAAAGGACCACAATAGTCCTTTGGGTTATAATAGATATTATTAGCCCCATTTTACAGATGAAGAAATTATGCCTTAAGCACTTCACTTTGTCCATAAGAGATTTGGATCTAGTCTTTCCTAACATCAAGTTCAGCATTTTCTCCAATATATCATGTTGTCCCAAGACTTCTGAAGAACAATTGAATGAAAGGGAAATATTTAGCCTGGAAGAAAAAAAAAAGATTTTAGTAAGAAATGTATCTGTCTTCAAATATCTGAAAGGCTATGACAGCTGTGACAAGAAAGCATGATTAGACTGTTGCTATTTGGCTCTGATATTTAATGAGGAGCAAAGGATGGAAGATGCAGAGAGATAGATTTGTTTTGATGCCAGGTGCCAGGTACAACTTCACCAAATGTAGAGCTGTCCAGAAGTAGAATGGATTTTCTCAGAGGTAAGGCTGGAAGACTTCATGATGGAGTTATTATAGAGGGGATTGGGGGTCAAGTAGGGGTCAGACTATTTGATCTCTGAGGCCCTTTCCAGTTCCAAAATTCTGTGATTCTAATTTTTAATGGTCTCACATGCAAAGCATAATGGTGATTTTGGAAGAAATTATGTTAAATTATTTACATGAGTAATCAAAAGATTTCCTATTGAGCTCTCCCAAGGCAGAAAGAGAAATGAATTCAAGCAAACAATGTTAATTGATTTACTCTCGGGTCTTCAGAAAATATCATTTTACTTGTCAGATTGTGAATAGAGGAAATATTTTATTTCAGGCATAAATTTTTTTTGTTTCCATATTCACAAATTTCTTTTTATTCCTTCCTATTTCTTTTTCTTTTTTTAAAACCCTTACCTTCTGTCTTGGAATTAATACTGTATATTGGTTTCAAGGCAGAAGAGTGGTAAGGGTTTTGGGGGTTACGTGGTGTTATTTGGGGGTTACATGGGACACATGGTGTTATTAAATGTTAACTTTTAGTTTTGAAGTTACGAGGAAATTTTCATGGCTCTCATGCTAGCTGCCAGGGTCATGATAAGAACTCACCCCAATTTAGCTTTGAGGCAGAGAAGATAGGTAGCTGTAAAGGCTACAAGAAAAGCAGGAAGACACAGCAAGTTAGCTTGGAAATGGAATCACTGAAGGATTTGTTGTTATCTAAAGAGTGTTCCCTCTTTCCATGGAAGGTTTAGGAATCTCTGGACAATTATATCCCTTGACCTGGAGGAAGTGAAGATCTGAGGATGAGAGGGACAGTTGATTGACTTTACAATGGTAATAAGGGAAAATGGGGAGTCCCAGACAAGAATAACAGTGAGGAGCTGATGCTTTACAATGGACACAAAAGGGAAGGATCCAGGCAAGGGATGAGCCATCTTGGTAATGGACTTTGGTCTAAAGGGAGAAACCAAAGAGATGCTTAACACCTGATGGGATTAACCAACCCCACTTAAACTACCTTAAGGTCTATCTTTAGTCTGAGACCTGTGAAGCTGGACTTTCCCTTAGGGAGGAACTCATGTGCAAAGGTCAAACCTGAGGCTTTCACCTTCAAGCTCAGTAAACTGGGGGTCATTAAATCTTTTTAGGCCACAAGTTTGGGGGCTTCTAGATTCCACATTGACAACACATAAAAAATTAATATTATACAAAATAACCCAAGATGGAGCCATAAGCAGAGACAACCACTGGTCTGAGGGAAAGAAGCTCTTACTTGGGGCCTTAGGGAAGACTTCTTGGAAGAGTTAAGTCTTTAGAATTCAATGGGTAAGGGAAAATGGGAGAAGGTTAATAGAAGGTAATTTTGTGATCAGAGACATGGAGGAAATTACAAGGCATGTGCCAGTGATACCAAACAGTTTAAATTTGATCAGAATGTGGAATACAGCTAAATACCAATTAATAGGAATAATGAATCCTTTAAAGTGATAGCATTATTTGAATGAACAATATTTGCATTTATAATTAAGTAAAATATAGCAATTGGTTCTAGTCCAATGAAAATATACAGGGTGAATTCAAATAAAGCCACCAATTCTGACGATGTATTATTCTCACTAATGTAGATTTAGCAGTACAAGGAGGAGAAATAGTATGTGATAAGACTTGAGAGATAAGAAAAGATTATGGGCTTTGAATGATAGTTTAAAGAGAGCCCTTTCAGAAAGTCAATAGTCATATTGCATAGGTAAGATGATTGAATCTGAAGTAATAAAAAGACTGCCAAGATCTAAAAGGTAGAAAGACTAGCCAAAAGAGCTGAGAGAAGAACTTTGAGGGCCAGCCACTTCAAAGATTTGGAAAGGAGAAAAGGGACTGGTTAGAGTATTAGAGAACACTGAAGGCATGGTGTCTCCGGGAGAGCAAAGGAGGAATTTGCCAAAGTAAGGGAGTCAACAGAGTTAAATGGTTCAGAGAGGTCAAAGAATATGATATAAGTACAAAAAAAGAAGGCAGTTTGACTGGGTATTTAGAAGGTTATTGATAACCTTTGAGATAACAGTTTCAGTAGATTTTGGGGTTGGAAACGATTTCAAGAGTTCAAGGAACTGGTAGGTGATAAAGAAATAGACTTATTTTATGTAGACTACTTTTCTAAGAAATCTGATAATGAAAGATAAAATAGTAGATGAATCACAGATGAAGGACAAAGGAAAAGCTTTTAATACTGGAGAAACTGAGCATATTAGTAGAAAGATGGGGATGGAATCAACAAAGGGAAGACTGAAGATGAATAAGAAAAAAAGAGATGATTGCTAAAGTAGGGTTCCAGAATGGGGTGGAAAATGAGCTTTAGTAAGGATAAAAGATACTTCTTTCTACAATATAGGAAGGAAGAAAGGAAGAGTGAACTAGTGATGATGCTAAGAATTAAATTTAATAGCATTTATTAAGTGCCTACTAGGTGTCATGAATTATACCAAGAGCTGAATATACAAAGGCAAAAATGGTCCTTTCTCTCATTGAACTTATAAATTCTACTAGGGGAAAACATGTGAACTGATAAATTAATATAAAATATATTCAAGTATATTTAAAGTTATTTCTGAGGCAGCTGGGTAGCTCAGTGGATTGAGAGCCAGGCCCAGAGATGGGAGGTCCTGGGTTTAAATCTGGCCTCAGATACTTCTTAGTGTGTGACCCTGGGCAAGTCACTTAACCCCCAATGCCTAGCCCTTACTGCTCCTCTGCCTTGGAACCAACATATAGTATTGATTCTAAGATGGAAGGTAAAGGTTTAAAAAAAATTTTTTTTAAGTTATTTCAAGGACTAGGGAAATCAGTAGCTATGAAACAAGAAATGCTTCATGTAGGAGGTAGCACTTAGTCTGACTAGTCCCTTAATTGAAGAATTCCAAGAGGTAGAGGTGAGAAGACCTTTGTCATTATCTGGAAGCAGGAAATGGAATCATTTGTCTGGGGAACAGACTGTAGTCCAACTTCATCTTAATATAGAGTTTATCCAGGAGAGTACATTTGAAATAATTTTAGAAAGATAGGTTGGAGTCTTAAACAGGAAAAAAAAAAGGATTCAGATTTTATCCTAAAGGCAATATTGTTGTTCATCCTTTTGTTGTGGGGTGCAGAGGCATACCCCTGGGATTCCAGAAGGATACCTTTTGCAAGAATGCAAGACTCTGAAACTTAACTTAAAAGTAAAGAGACTTGTGAGTAACGTTGAATTTTTGGCAAGCAAAACAGCATGAGTGGAGCAACCAGAGAGGTTGCTCCCAGAATGCCTCCATTCTGGGCTTTTTATATTCTTCTACAGCTGTGGGGACTTGACTCTGGGGCAAAGGGTTGAGGGGAAGAGGTTAGCCCAAGAGCATGATTTGGAGGATGAATGAATGAGGGTTGTCTCTTTGTCCTTCAAGGTCAGGTGTTTGGGGTTGGGAGTCATGTGGGCCTAAGGGAGCAGAGGAATTTCCCTGATAATAGTTTGCCTGAGTTTCTGGGGGTACCATGCCCATGACACTTTGTTTTCAAAGAGGACCAGTGATATCACTGAGTATTGACTTATGAATTGGATTTAAGTGAGGCAGAATGAAACACACTCATTGTCTTTATTCTTTCTTTCAAAGTCATGAAAATCCAAACATGAAGATGACTGGCATGGTAAATGTCTGACCAAGATCTAAGGATTCCATAGTGCCTGCTTCAGCAGCCTCCTTGGCCATTAGAGCAAATTGTTTTCATCTGTCCATTCCACCAGAGGAAGCCTTCACGTGCTTGAGGAAGACATCCTCCTCACTCCCCAACAGGTCTGAGACCCATCAATTACCCTCAACTTGGTTTTATCAGGTGTGGCTGCTGTGCATGCTACAGCTTCTTGGAGCCACAGGTGAGTTGAGTGAAGGGCAGAACCCAAAGGTACAAGAGTAGCCCTGGAAAGGGCTCAGTAAGTCTTCATGTCAGAGGTGTCATTCCTTCCTGAGTACTCCATACACCCCTAAAGGGAACAGGGAATCCCTGAAGTCTTAATTTAGGGATTGATTTGGTCAACCCAGAACTTTGATAGCCCCATGTTAAGATCAAGTAGGAGGTGACTGCAATAGTCCAGGAAGTTAGATAGTATGGTGGATAGAGAGCTGGGGCTGGAATAAGGAAGACCTGAGTTCAAATATGACCTTAGATACTCACTAGCTTTGTGATCCTGGACAAGTTATTTAATATCTGTTTTCTATAGTTTCCTCAGAGATCATAATAGCACTTATCTGGCAGGGTTGTTGTGAGGATCAAATGAAATAAACTTTTAAGTGACATAGCCCAGAGCCTAGCATATAGTTCCCAGTTTATAAATGTATAATCCACTATGTAATAGGTGATGAGGAACTAAACTATGATAATAGTTAATGAGTGGAGAAAAAAGATCCAATGGAAGAAATGTTGTAGAAGCAAATTTAACAGATTTGAGGCCTGATTGGAGATGGGAGGTGGGTAAAATGGGGTTGAGAGTGAGGGAGAATGAAGAGTTGGGAAGATTTAGAAGGATTAGGAGGGGAGTTGAGGGATGAAGAAGTATTCATCTCAGTGAAGCAGGACTTTGTAGTCTGTGTAATGAAGAGTTGGGGTAGTTGTGGGGCTTAGAAACAAAGGAAAAGTCTTAGAACAGTCACTGTTTAACATAAGATAGAGAATAATAAGAGAAAATTAGAAGAACTGACAAGCAATAGTGAGGGCCCAAATTAGGTTTATCTAGAATCAAATTTATAGTGGGTAAAGCCATGACCAAGTTATCATAGTGTATCAGAAAACATGAAATTCAAAGCAAATAGGTGAAAGGTTTGGCTACTCTGATCTATACCATGATCTAAGATAATTCCAAAGGATTCATGATGATAAAATGTTAGTTAACTCCAGAGAAAGAACTGATGAACTCTCTGAGTACAAATTGAAATATAATGTTCTTGTTTTCTTTATTTTTCATGCTTTTTTGAAATAAAACTAATATGGAAATATACTTTACATTATTTCACATGTATGATTGATATTGTATTGCTTGTCTTTTCAGGGGAGATGGGGAAAAAGAGCATTTGGAACTAAAATTATGTATAATAATGTTAAAAATAAATAATAAATATAAGTTTTTTTAAAGAATCAAATAGAATAACATTCCGGCATAATAATATATAATTTGGATAAACAAAGGAGTTCGTTTTCATTCTATGTTTTCTTTTGAATTTTAGATCATAAATCCTGAAGTGAAATTTAGTGATTCTAACCTAATTGAGTTTTTGGTCCTGACAAATAATTTCATTGATATAGAGATCTCCCGGTGACAAAACTCTCCACTATTTCAAATGAGTAGCTGTTTTACAATATTCCATTTTAAAAATTGTCTAGAAAACTCAGCTGTTAAGTAACTTGCTCAAGGTCAAACTTCTAGTATGTGTCAGAGGCGCATGTTGAACTCAGATATTCCTAACCACTAAAGCCAACTTTCTATTCACTATCCCATGCCCTCTCTACATACTTTATCTGAAGAATTAAAGTCCTAAGTCAACAAGACAGAATATACTCATTTTTCATCTCCTATTATAAAATTTAAATTATAATCTCTAATAATACAAATATTATATTTTATTAGGTTTATTAAATGATCATTAGAAATCAAGGAATAAAGAGGATACAAAATAAAAACCATGTGCCCATGGCTGGTCAGCCATTTTTAAAATCCCCACTCACCACCATCACTGCTGATTGCTGTATCATGCCCAAAAAGAGGACTTGGGAGTAGTTACCGCCAATTAAATGCCAATAACATGATCCCACCAATGGGGAGATGCAAGAGAGATTATAGGGAATTTTGGGAAATACTAAGGACTTCTGGGGAATGAAGTCAAAGGTTCAAAATCTCAATTTATACACTATTACTGAGGCTCAGGGAGTATCTGCATAGATCTACTACATCAAATGCTATAAGCAAAACTAATTTTTTTTTTGGTCTGTGTATAAAACATTTTTAAAATACTTTAGGGAACAAATGGATGGTTTTGTTGTTTGACTCTTCACAAAGAGAAAAGGGTTGACTTTGGGTCATAGATTCCTGGGATCTGAGAAGATTGCATAGCACTAAGTGATTAGTGACCCTAGTTTCAATATATAATAGCTGTCATTTCTATCATGCTTTACGGTTTCCAAGACCATAACAACCCTGTGAGATAGATGCTATTATTAATCCCATGTTAAAGATGAGATAACTGAGGCACAGAGAGATTAAGTGACTTATTCAAGGTCACACACACACAGTGTCTGAGGCAAGATTTGAACTTCAGCCTTCCTGACTGCAAGTCTTATACTTTAACCACTACTTTACCGAGGAGCATACATCTATATGTTTGCACACACATAACTGTGGTTGCATATGGGCTGCTCAGGGAGAACAAGCACCTCTGGGGTGAGGGCTTGCAGAGCTCTTTTCAGGGATGCTCATTCGCCTGTGGTGTCTACCTGTCAGTCTCTCACCTGTGGCTTCAAGAAGCTGTCACATGCCTAGGGGTCCCACTCCACTAAAAACTCTTAGAAGATAGGTTAAGCCAGATTGAGGGTAACTGACAGGACTCAGATCTGTTGGTGAGTTAGGGGGATGGCTACCCCAAGCATGTGAAGACTTCCCCTGGTAGAATGGGTAGATGAGAACAATCTGTTTCAATGGCCATGATGGCAGCATCTTTGATGTCTGACCAAGCTCTAAACTCTCCACTTAGAGTGGGTGTGGAGTGCTTGGAGTTTGGTCAGACATCAAAGATGCCAGAGTCATCTGCTGCATCCTGGGCCATCACCAGGAGCCCTGACTTTTGTTTTGCCACCAGACTTGGATGACTCTAGACCAGAGAGTGAGGCTTATGCCTTTATGCAGCTCTGCCTCACTTAACTCCAGTTCACTTGCAAGTCAAGACATTACCCTAGGATGTCATTTGTGCTCTTTAAAAATAAAGGATGAATTCTAAATTAATTAATTAATTAAATAAAAAATTTCAAAAAAATAAAGGACAAATAACAGGTTTGTATATATGCATATATGCATGTAAATACACAGTGTCATACATGTATGTGTTATGTTTGTCCACTTGTGTTTTATATTTATACGTAATCATAGCCACCATCTAAATAGTCCTATGCTGACTGCTCGATGGAAGATTAAAAGTGCTAGAATCTATGGGGACCCTGCATTCACAATTGAGTGACTGCAGTACTGAGTCCACAGTGTCAATAGAATCATAGAATTTCAGCTTTGGAGGGGACCTCAGTGACCCTCTAGTATAATTCATAATTTTATTTTTTAAAATTTATTTAGTCATTTTAGAACATTATTCCTTGGTTACAATAATCACATTATTTCCCTCCATCCCCTCTCCCCACCCTTCCCACAGCCAATGCACAATTTCATTGGGTATTACATGTGTCTTTGATCAGAACTTATTTCCATGTTGTTGGTGTTTGCATTAGGATGTTCATTTAGAGTCTACATCCCCAGCCATATCCCTTCGATCCATGTATTCAAGCAGTTGTTTTTCTTCAGTGTTTTTACTCCCACAGTTTTTCATCTGAATGTGGATAGTGTTCTTTCTCATAGACCCCTCCAAGTTGTTCAGGATCACTACATTGCCACTAATGGAGAAGTCCATTACGTTCGATTGTACCACAGTGTATCAGTCTCTGTGTACAATGTTTTCCTGGTTCTGCTCCTCTTGCTCTGCATCACTTCCTGGAGGTCGTTCCAGTCTCCATGGAATTCCTCCACTTTATTATTCCTTTGAGCACAATAGTATTCCATCACCAACATATACTACAATTTGTTCAGCCATTCCCCAATTGAAGGGCATCCCCTCATTTTCCAATGTTTTGCCACCACAAAGAGTGCAGCTATGAATATTCTTGTACAAGTCTTTTTCCTTTTTATCTCTTTGGGGTACAAACCCAGCAGTGCTATGTCTGGACCAAAGGGCATATAGTCTTATAGTGCCCTTTGGGCATAACAACTCATAATTTTAAAAAGGATCCTCTCTACAAAACACCTACCATGAGAAGAAATCCAATAGCTCCTAACAAAATGCATTCTACATTTGTGTAGCTCTAATTATAAAGTGATTTTTGTTGTAGCTGTTGCTATTTTTCCTTACATCAAGACTAAATTTGTCTCTGAATTTCTATTTATTGCTTCTAGTTCTGATTCCTGGGGACAAGCATAAATCTAATCCCTCTTCAATAAGAGAGTTTTCCAATGAGTAAGGATAGCTACACCATGATGTCTCCCATGCCCTCTTTTCTCCTTCACATTCCCAGCTCCTTTACCCAAGCATGAAATGGCACAAATGTTCTCCAGGGCATCCTGACAGAGACAAAAGAGATAGCATATGCCAGTCACATGTGCCAAATCACTACCACTACCTTGACCACCAGCTCTCAAAACTCTTACTGAGGGGAGTGGTCATTGTGAAGAAGGGGCCACCTTCCTCTTCACCACCAATAATGATGACTGACCAACTGCCAACAACAGGCCTATGGACACAAGAGCAATAGGAGTGGTAACACTATCACAACCCCTTCCCAGGCCTATTTCCAACCCAGCTCTCATAGCCATTATCTAAGCTGGAAAAAAATCTTGTGGAGAAGGGACTAGACATCTTCCCCAACTGATGGCCACTCACCAGAGGAATGGGCCATCCTACCTGCAGGCAGGCTCAGGGAGAACAGCAGGTGCCAGAGAAATCAAACTACCATCACCACCTCGACCACCTCCTCCCCTCCAACCCTGTTGGAGATAACCAACACTCTGAGCTGAAGAGGCTTGAAAATGCCGATGCTTCCAGTCCAGTATCCTCAGTCATCATCTTGTGGAGATACAGCCTGCCAACTGCTGACTCCTGCATAGACTGTAGCCATAGCTCCTGAAAACCCAGAAAAGAAGCCTTTTGCCACCAACGTCCTAGGCACTGTCAAATGGTTTAACATCAGAAACTGAAATGATGTTATTAGTGGAAATGATATTAAATAGCAACCTGGAATTATGCCTAGAGAGTTATAAAATTAGGAATACCCTTAGACCCAGAAATATCACTATTGGGTCTGTTTCCCAAGGAGATCAGGGAAAAAAGAAAAGAGCCTAAATGCTCTAAAATATGTATAACAGCTCTCGTTGAGGTGGCAAAGAACTGGAAATGAAGAGGATGCACATCAACTGAAGAGACAAGTTGTGGCATATGATTGTGATGGAATTCTACTGTACTATGAGAAATGAGCTGACTAATTTTTTAAAATGGAAAGACCTACATGGAATTATGAAAAGTAGAATGAGTTAGAATCAAGAGAGCATTATATACTGCTACAGAATTAATGCATGAAGAATAACTTCTGAATGTCCACCTCCAGAGAAAGAACTGATAAATAGGAACACAAAGCTAGTGCAGGGAGGGAAGGGAGGGGGATAGATACCTGTGAATTTTTATCTAACAACAAATAATTTTTAAATGATATTAAACAAGTTACAATGTCATTTGCTTTGCTGTTGTACCTTAAAGCCCATTGACTTTTTGTCTGGCTTGTATCTGGAACCTTCCATATGTGTAGTTTCCATCATTAAAATGTGAGGTCCTTGAGAGCAGGGAATCTCCTTTTTATTTATAGTCCCAGAGCTTAACACTATACATAATGAATGGTAAAAGCTTAATAAATGCTTCATTCATTCATTCATACATTTATCTTATCAATGTCCTTCCTCAAATGTGGTTCCCAAAAAATCAGATAAAATGCTTCAGATCTATAGTTAAACCAGAGCAGAATTCAGTAAGATTATTACTTCTTTATTTCTGGAGGTTATTCTCTCATAATGCAACCTGAAATCATCTCAGCTTCCATATCACACTACTTATACTGAGTTTACAGTTTCCAGACAAACTATCTCATCATGTTTCTTCTTTGCAACTTTGACTCCTTGAATTCAAGAGTGACTTTGCATTCATTCTTATTAAATTCCATCATATTCAACTCAGTGTATGGATGAGATCTTTTTGGACACTCTTTCCCTCTGACTATATTCCCCAATTTTAGATCATCTGAAAAATTTGGTAAATGTGCTGTCTACTAGTCCTTTACTGAAGCCACTGATTAAAACTGTTACAATGCATAGGATTAAACACAGATCCCTGGGGTATTCCACTGGACACCACCTTTCCAGTTGACATTGAACTATTAATGATTGCTCTTTTAGTCCTGTCATTCAACCAGTTTGCCATCCATCTAATTGTGCTATCATCTAGATTACATCTTTCCATTCTTTCCATAAGAAAAGAGAATCCTCCATTAACCTAATGGCTTTGTTAGTTTAACAAGAGATGTTTTAAAAGTATTTTCAGAGACATGTAAAGCTTCACTGAAAATGCATTTACAAAAAATATGTGCTTCAGATAAACCTTCTATACTTCCAGGAGCTAGATACTTACTGAAAATCAGTTACTCAGCTTGAGGTAATTAGGCAATTATTTCAAGTAGCTGTGTATGCAATGAGGAAAAAAATTTTTTTTAAAGAGCAAGTTGAGAACTGAAGACAGTGCCAGCTGTTGCCTTGTCTTTTTCTTTGTAATGCCACCCAAAGAACCACTGTATTGCAAATGTAATGTGTAAAAAGAGAAAAGCACTTTCTCTTCTAGAGCCTATGTATTGTTTAAGATAATACATCCTTGTTATTTGTCACAAAACTGTATATGAAGTCCAAAATGAAATTCAACTCAATTAACATTTAATAAATTACTTTGGTCATAAAGAAAGACATTTCCTTTAATGGTTTCACTTGAGATTTGTTTAATGATGAAATAGTTTTGTCTTCTTATATGGATATTTTTTCGACTCCACAGGGACTTTTCTTGAGCCTGCACCTTCTTTTTTTTGTAACCTGAACTCCTGAGGTAATCATTCATTTCTGAATCAAAGGTGGGAGCATTTGGTTGGAGAGAAAGAAGTATTAAATACATCTACCACACCTACTTGAACAATCTAGAAACAGTAATTTCTTATTAATAAGGCCTCAGATCTCATTCTTCCTATCTCCTACAGTTTTAATCACTGTTGAACATCTCTTTATGTTTATTCTCCTACCTAGGTTTTTTGGCTCATTCTTTCCTGGTTCTCCTCCTACTTGTCTAAAGCATTTTGATCTCTTTTTACTGATCATTGTTCATGGCCCACTCCCTAACTGTGGCTGTTCCCCAAGGACCTTTTTTCTCTTCTTTCTGTATTCTCTCAGTGATATCATCAGTTGCCATGAGTTCAACTCACAATTCTAGACATGATTCCTTAAATCTATAAATCTAGCTCCAATCCTGCATGGACAAATTCCATTTAAGCATCTCTAACATAGTATCCAAGAGCTATCTCAAACCCATTCTGTCCAAACTAAAACACATTATCTTTTCTCCTAAACTTCTCTCTCATTCCAAACTTCTCCATTTCTGTTACCCCTCACTGCCATCCTTTCAATCACCCAGGTCCACAACCTCAGACACATTCTCATCTTTTCCCTCTTCCTCACCTTGCATATTTAATAGCCCAGTCTGTATAATTGTCTCCACAAAATCTCTGGCATCTTTTCCTTCTCTACACTTTAAATGGCTACCAATGATATGTGGACTATCATCATTTCTGTGACTATTTCAATTGCTCCATTGTCCAATTCATTCTTCACATTTGTCAAAATAATATTTCTAAAACATAGATCTAAATATGCCACTGCTTTCTTCAAGAATCTTTGGGGATCCTCTTTTTTTTTAAGATAAACTACAAACTCCTCAGCTTGGCATTTAAAACCCTTTATAATCCTAGTCTTCAGCCTACTTTCCCAGATACATTGCACACTATTCCTTTTCACATAAAAATTTCAACGAATCTGGCTTAATTGCTATTTTTTAAATTCATCATCCCATTGCCTACCCTGAAATAAATTGTCCCTAAATTCTGGAATATACTTCTAATCATGGCAAAGGTAGTGATGTACTTCTTTAAGGAAAAAAGTAGTTAGCTAAGTAAAATAAGCCAGAGCCTCTTGGCTGGCTCCCCACACCTTCGTCACCAACAACCCCATAAGTGATATATTTTGTTCCATGATATCTCCTCTTGACTTTCTTTTCAGTCAACACTCTCTACAAATCCTTCTGGGGAATGTACTTCCTCTAAAATTTTCATGGGACATCCAATGGGAAAGGGGAAAAAATTGCTTGAGAAGCTACTTTGAATACCAGATATGGTTTCTACAAACATCCCATCTCAGTCTGTCTCCAGGGTCCAAATTCAATTATTTTTCTCTTCAGTGGAAAATTTATAATAATATGTATCAATAAAATTTCTTTTATTTTCCTGAAGTCCCTAGATAGCAGTGCTAGAAGAGAAGAGAATCTCTCTGTATATCTCTTTCCTTCCCTCTGTCCTTCCCTCCCTCCCTTCATCTCTTTTAGTCTCTCTCTCCCCTCCCATTTCCCCCTAGGAAGATATATACCCCTATAATGAACGGGTTATTCACAGCTTTCAGATATTATGGGATCAAAAAATGCAAAATAAGCTTTAAAGAAACAGAGATAAGCTTTGGAAGAGATACATGCTCTCCTGTGAAGGAGAAGGAAAGTGTATGTAAAGGGGTGTGTTTGTGTGTGTGTGAATTGAATCACTGTCTTGAATCAGCTCCTCTGTCAAGTTCAAAAAAGATCTACCCAAAAATCCTCTTGGCCCCAGAGTCCAGTGCTGGTCTCATTGCTAAGGCTCTGCTCTTGATTCCATGGCAACTATTTTCTCAGTTTCTGCTGGCCCAGACTCCCATTCTCCTGTTCAACCTCCAGTAAGGTTGTTGGACAGGCCCCCTTTGTGTCTCCACCTTCCTTCCTGGTGGCAGCAGCCTGGGGTTGAATTAGCCACAGCAGTGGCACAAGCCCTTAGCAGCCACTGTGTTGCAGGGTCACTGTCCACACCACCTTCATCTCCCTCTTTGATGTCTCCCTTTGATGGCATTTCCTCTTGCAAGGAGTCTCCTGCTCTTCCTCCCTTCCTAAGGAAAAAAAAGAGCTTTCAGTCAC
This sequence comes from Monodelphis domestica, assembly GCF_027887165.1. NCBI lineage: Eukaryota > Metazoa > Chordata > Mammalia > Didelphimorphia > Didelphidae > Monodelphis > Monodelphis domestica. Next base: position 281,423,913 of record NC_077229.1, on the reverse strand, counting down.
AGTCTCAGGGTTGTCCAGAGGCTGAAGCTCCAGTGAGAGAGTTCCTCTTAACCTCCCCTGTGAATTTGTAGTTTTCTTCATGGTTTCCTGTCTCCTATGGGAAGACTTTCATGATTTCTTTAGGTGATGATAATGTCTGTCTCCATCTCTGTCTCTCCCTTCCTTCCTCTGTTTCTCTGTCTGTGTCCATTTCTGTCTCTCCCTTTCCCTCTTTCTTCTTTGTCTCTGTCTTTCCCTATTTTCTCTCTTCCTCTTTCTTCTCTCTCTTCCTCTCTGCACCTGTCTTTCTTTTACTCTCTCCTCCTTTCCTTCTCTCTCTCCCTATCCCTCTTTCTTCCTATCTCTCTTTTTACCTCTCTTTCCCTCTCTCTTCTTCCCTATTTCTCATTATTTCTGTCTGTCTGTCTGTCTGTCTCTTTCCTCAAATTATCTTTTATTTGCTTATCTGTTTCCATTTAGCCACTCCAGGAGAATCTAAGCTCTTTGATAGCAAGAGTTCTGCTTTGTTTCATTTTTTTTCCTTCTCATTTTTGCCTTTATATCTTCAGCATCTAGCCAGTTCCTTATTCATGATAAGAGATTAATAAATGCTTGTTGGCATTTAAATTAAAAATGCTTCTGTGTATGTATGTGTGTCTATGTGTCTCTGTGTGTGTCTCTTTCTCTGTGTGTGTGTGTCTGTCTCTCTCCTATTTTAACTCTAAAATTGGTAATCACCTTCTCAGATTCAAATATAGGATCCTGCTGCTTTCAGCAACTCCCATCACTCATTACTCATTAATTCTCGTCCCTATTTTCAGTGCCCCTCACTCCCCATATATGATTTGCTAATCAGTTACAAAGTAACTAATTAAGTGTTCTTTGTCAGTCCTTTAGCCTATATGGCCTCAGTTTCCTCTTTTAAGTAAAAACATTGGAATGGATCATCTCTAAGGTCCCTGAGAGATCAGAAAGATTTTATAAATTTATGAATGAAATAATATACATAAAAAAAGTTTTTTTAAACCCAATGTACTTTTCAAATGGTAGATGATGAGATTTCTAAACATGTTTACTTTCCCTCAGCAATCCCATACTTCTAAGGGCAATACTTAAATGCTTCAATGATTTAGAGGCAATTAAGTGGTACATTTGATAGAGCTTTGGGCCAGGAATCAGGAAGATCTGAGTTCAAATCCAGCCTCATACACTAACTAAATTATCCTGAGCAAGTCACTAGCTTCTTCCTGCCTTAGATTCCTTGGTTATAAAATGGGGATGATAATAATAGCACTTATATTGAGAGCTGTTGGGAGGATCAAACAAGATCAAATTTGTAAAACATTTAGTAAGATGTCTGACAGAGAGTAGACACTTAATAAATATTAGTTAGTGGTAGTAGTCGTAGTAATACTGATAATAATTGCTTATTCCCTTCCTCTCCACCAATGCAGATTAACACCCCTCTATAATTTAGTAGATAGTCTTTCATAGTAGCCAGTCTTATGATAAGTCTAGCAAAATATATATGGGATAGAACTTGAACATAAAAAATCTGTTTCCCTAGATCTACCCAAATCCTTTCCAGCTTAGTGTGACTTGCCAAAGCTTGAAGTCTAGTGACAGAGTCTTTGAGAACCAAGACTCATGAGGAAGACTGAGGAGACCTTAATATAATCCCAATTTGATGGTTTTAATTGGCCATCTGTATTTGGTGAGAGATTGAAAGGAAGAGAGTCCGTAGCTGCTAGGAACGAAAAATATGAGGTACATTAAAAATAGCCTTTCCTTTCAAGTGTTAGATTGTGGGGCTTGATCACCACTGGATCAGAGGAAAGGAGAACTAGGTAGCCTTATCATCTTAATTCAAGGAAGGCAGGATAAAAGCAAAATTGGGGCCTGGGAAGGAGAAAAGGAAAGGGTGTTTTGAGAAAATCATTGAAAAAATACCTGGATTTTTATTTTAAAAAAAAAGGAAAAAGGAATTATCTACTGTCTCCTTTCCTCTCTATGCTTCCTCTCTACCTCCATCAAGGAGGCTGGTAACTAATTGTTTCTTTACTTTAATCTTCTGTCTTCCTTTAAAAAAAATTTTTTTTAAGAGAGAAATGCTGTCCTACTTGGATCAATGAGCTCTAGTTTTCACCTTGCCTTACCCAGAACAAGGCTATCCTGTGACTTCCTGCTAATTGCTAAATCATGCTATCAATTCTATGACCTTCCTCCTTCTCTCATCTGAACTCTGACTCGTCCCCTGGGGACCCCAGATTTCTACAGGTGAGTTTTCATCTTCTCTTGGTGGAATCAGCCTGGAATCAGGCCACCAATCCTTCTGATCCATTTCCATGCCAGATTACCACCACACACCTTTCCTTATACACACATGCCTTCTTTTTGAGGTCTCTGACAGTCTTGCTTTGTGATTTGTGCCCCCAGTACTTAGCATAGTGCCTGTCATATAATAAATGCTTAATAAATGTTTTCTCATTCATTCATCCTCTACTAACTGATAACAGCAATGCTATTTCAAAACAGGGGGGAAATGGAACTGGAATATTTATTTTCTCAAAATGTAGAAGGGGTAATATGCAAGGAGGCATAATGTCACTAACTACAGCATGGTACTTTATACCTAACTTGAGAGAGTCTTTAGAGCATGGGAAATTTCAAATTTGGATTTGGATGAATTAAAGTGAAGGATGAGGGTCTCAAAAATAATGTATTTCTGTTTCACTTTCTTTTCATGGAAAGCGAACAGAAAATCTTTTGCTGGTCTTTTGTTCAATCCACTGGGTCTTTCATGTTCAACATAACTATTAAAGTCTTTCCACTGACATTTGCAGAATCAACCTTTTTTTTTTTTTGCCTGGGTTTTCTACCATCTTCTTAATATACACTGACATAGTATTTCATTTGTCAGGATTTCATCCTACTTGAAGACTCTGCATTGCTTAGTAGGAGATTCTGACACAATTTCATTTGCCAGGATCCTGAAGCACAAGAATAGAAAAGTCTCACCTAGGCTTACAATGAATTTACACAAGGTTCTCAAAATAAGGCTGTCATGCATAATAGATGTAATGCAATCTTTGGCTAAAAGCTTTGGCTAAGGATAGTGTATAAAGGTCAGGATGGTGATTTTCATTCTGTGTTTCTACTCTTCAGTGTGTTTATCTTATTTCCATTCAATGCAAAAATTCTTTAAACAATAGGGGAAGAACTTGAAATACTCATTTTTTTAAAATCCCCTGCATCAGACATGCATAGCTAACCTTTCTATAGTTTATGATTTTTCTGCTTGAAGGCAAAATAATCTTCAAGAGGTGATCCAGGAACTATGTTATGTTTGCTGTGACACAGAGTGTTACAACAATTCTATATTAGCACCTATTAATATACTTCTGTAATGGAATTATTACAAAGCAGTGTTACTTCATGATCATTTTGTGGTTCTCTGTGATGCTTTTGAGACTCTCTCTTTTCTTCCCTCTCCATCCTGGCAGCTTTTCAGGTTGGAGAAAGATCCACTTGTTCAACATTACCCATATGGGGCATGCGTTGAATTAATTATAGAGAAAGAATCTCTGTTAAAATCCAATGACTCCATGATAGCCACATTCTGGTTTCCCAAAGAGCTCCATGTACCACTAAATACGAGGATTAAGTAGCACTGCTTTATAAATGGAACTTATGAAATACACATTAAAATGGCCATCTAGTAGGATAGAAAGAAATAGTGGAATTTTTAAAAATAAAAATTTCCCAAAGCAACCCACGTCTCATATCAAAGAAGAGTTATTTTGAAGCTGTGTGTTTTTAAAAGCATCTGTGTTCAGTAGATTTTTTAAAATATATGTTTCTTAAAATATGTAAAGTATCACACCCATGGAGAGGCTAATATGTGTCAAGTTTTAACCTACAGTGATTTTTACTGTGAAATAATAGGCCTTTGAGTAACAAAACTACCATAATTAACCCAGTTGTCAATAAAGGCTATTTCTTTGGTCCAATCCACTCATAGCTTGAAATATTTCTAAACATATTGAACTAGCATAACTGCAATCCTAAAGAAAAACAAGTCTTAGCTGCACCTGATTTTTTATGCTATTTTGATCATTCTCTCTCTCTCTCTCTCTCTCTCTCTCTCTCTCTCTCTCTCTCTCTCTCTCTCTCTCTCTCTGTTTTTCTGTTTCTCTCTCAAAGACGAAGAAATTACATCATGTAAATAATATATGTGACAAGAATGCTGACTAAGATGATACCTTTTATTTGGATATTTTCTCAGGCCAAAACACAGGTATTGTCATTCTATACCAACAAAAAACACTTATTTGTCTACATAAGCCACTGTCTGTATTGAAAGCGCCCCTCTGACCTTAGGAACTTTACACATTTTTTTCTTTTAAGTCTTAGGAAAATTATTGATGAAATACAGGCTTATGTTGTTTAAATACATTTGGTAGGAAAAACTGCTGAAGGAAAACTCTTACAATGGTGTTAATTATAAATGACACTTTATTTACTGGCTTACTTAACACAATCACAGGCTAATAGAGCATTTAAATTATTTTCTTTCATTTATTTTTAACAGGAAATACGCATCTCCTTATTCCTCAAACAGTTTTAGGTATTTGTTTTCCTTAGTTAGATATCTTTTAAAAAATGAAGAAAAGGGAATCACAATAATATTCTGAAGTATATAAAAGTAGCACAGTTTTCTCTAGGGGGCAATGCTTATCTATGTTATAAAAGATTCAGGCCTAATTTTTAAAATGCTATTTTGAACATGTTATCATCACACTAGTCTTAGTCTTGGCCCTCTTTCCATCTCTTTGTGGGAAACTTCAACTATCCAAATGCCCATCCTACCCTAGCCTAGCCTACCTAGGACCTTGTCATGATTCTATTGATGAAGAACAGCTAGAATATTTTTGTTCTGAGAGTCTCAGGGATGGAACTGGCATCAATTTAAGGTCAGGAGAGCAATGCTCAAGAAAAATGGACATTTTACTTAAAAGTTTTTATAACACATGAATGTCTTAATTGTTCATTTGAAATTAGTTTCTTCTCATCCAGAAAGGTGAAGGCATGAATGAGTTGCAATTTGTGTCTTTGGAGGGAATACATATCAATGAGATAACAGAGCCTTCTTAGTATCAAAACATTATTTTTGTATATCAGTAAGCAGACTGACTGAACACCTAGCTACTTGATTCTGGCCTGTGAAGAGGAGACCCAATAAAAGTAGGTAAAAAAGTAAGTTAGAGAGAGAGGGTTCACACAAAAAGTTGGTAAGAAGCACAAAGGTCATAGGACATCGGAAGGAAAAGATGGGAAACAGTCATAATGCAGTCATCACAGGAGCATGCATCTGGGAAAATAAAAAGGTCTTAACTTCACAAATAAAGACAACTGCCAACAAATTAAAAGAATAATTATGTTATCAGAAAGAAAAAAAGATAGTCTAAATTAACTAAATATTTTGTAACTAAATGCAAACATCTCTGGATCTAACATCTGCTATTATTTTCAACCTCAAAATATGAACACACAATTTGGGAAGGATGCTTCTGCACAAAAAGTTGTAAAAAATCCCAACAAAAAGAATTCATGCTGCCTCTTTTTCCAAAGACTCTCCTTTTTTTTCTTAAGTTATTTGTGAGGTAGATAAAAGGCTGACGGAAATGTTTAATCATTACAATTGGACTTTATTTTGAAAGAAGCAATAAATTATATATGTATATATAAATGCTCTTGTTGGAAACTATTATTATCGTTTTATAACTGGATTTAAGGGTTACCTGTTTCTATTAGTTTATAAGAGCTGACTTATCACCTTGTGACTTTTAATTAGAAAAATATTTTTAAAAAACAAACTTCGTAATATAGTAAAGACTTCTTATATTTTGACCAAATGTGGTTCAATCAATTTATGAAATGGCTGTGTTTAGCAAGTTGTCTGGAAGGCATTTTTCTGGAAAGTGAATCCTAATTCTTGATGACCTTAATTATAAAAATGAGGATAAATTTCAATAACAAAGAAAAAAATCCTGTGGTAGATTGAGTCAAAAACTTGGGAGGAAAGGATTATAATGACAATTCCTTCCATGCCTGGCCCTCTACTGGGGCCACTACACAACATTTGGTGAATGTCTGCTGAACGTGCTTTGATGAATTTCTCCAAAGCTGTAGTTCTTTGCCAAATTTAGTAAGCAGAAATCCTAACCCCTCCCTAGAGATGCAATCCCACATTTCCCACTGCCTGCTTATCAGTGGTAACTGACAGATAAAGGGTTTTAATACATTATTTCATTTAAATGTCAAAATGGCCCTTTCAGCTAGATACTATGACTTTTTTTATTGTCACTTTAGAGATGAGGAGACCAAGTCTCTTTAATGATGAAGTGATTTGACCAGAGTCACGTAGCTAATAAATTTCAAAGGTGAGATTTTAACTCACATCTCTTCTGACTCCAAACCTACAAGGCTTCCCACTACCCACACTGTTTAGTGATCCTTGACAATACATAATAATGGGAGACAGGGAGTGAGGGAGTGCGAAGGGGAATTCCAAGTGGGGCAGAGTAAACTTTGAGGGGGTGGAGCTGAGCAGAAGTGAGGATTCTAGTTTATAATCTGTCTAAAAATGAGAAGTATTGGTGGGGGGGGGGAGGACTCAAAGACAAAAATACAGGCATGCCCCATTTTATTGTGTTTCTCTCTATAACATTTCAGATACTGAGTTTTTTTACAAATGAAAGGTTTGTGGCAAGCTTGCCTAAAGCAAGTCTATCAGCACCATTTTTTCAACAACTTATCCTCACACTGGTTCTGTGTCACATTTTGGTAATTCTCACAATATTTCAAACTTTTTCATCATTATTATAGCTGTAATGGTAATCTGCGATCAGTGATCTTTAATGTCACTACTGTAATTGCTCAGGGGCTCTACAAAGAAGTGTCCATATAAGGCAGCAAATTTAATAGAAAAATGTAATATGTTCTGACTGCTCCATAGAATTGCCTTTCCTCATCTATCGCCCTCTCCTCAGGTCCCACTATTCCCGGAGACACAACAATATTGAAATTAGGCTAATTGATAGCCTTATGATGGCCACTAAGTTTTCAAGTAAAGAAAGAGTCAATCCATGCAGCAAACTTCATTATTGTCTTATTTTATTCATTTTTATTTTTTACCAATTACTTGTAATGAATTTTCATGTAAGCTTTCCTAAATTACATAATCAAACTTTTTTTCCTTCTCCTTTCTCTTCCTCCGACCAGATGCTGGCAGATGATTTGATCTGGGTTATATGTGTATTATCTGCAAAACATATTTCAATATTGCTCATTTTTATGTGATTAATCTTATAAAACCAAAACCCCCAAACATAAACCCAAATAAACAATTGAAAAATTGTATGCTTTCATCTGAATTCTGACTTCAACAGTTCTTTGTCTGGAGGTGGATAGCATTCTTTGTTATAAGTCCTACTGAATTGTCCCAGACCATTGAATTGCCAGTAATAGCTAAGTCTATCACAGTTGATCATTCCACAATATTGCTGTTACTGTTGAGAGTTTGGAAATAGATCTAAGCCCTGGGAGACTACATCTCCCAGGACTCTCTACTGCACTTCCTCGGACACATCCCACTTTCTTTGTGGGAGGCTTCTGAGGGAGAATAAAAGAAGAAAGAAGCACAGGGCTTTGAAACCTTTTTCCCTGAACCTGGTTGGAGAGCCTTGGTCCCTGCATAGCTGCTGGAGATCAAACTTTCCTAAACTTTGCCAAAACTTCCCTTTCCTAAAATCCCAAATAAACCTACCTGACTTTCTATTGAGTCTAGTTTTAATTTGATTTAAACTTCCTCATCTAGTTAAAAAGAAGTAAGCCTGGTCAATTTCCCTACCACCAGGTGGGGGGTGGGGGCACCTTCCCACCCTTCCTTTCCCTACCTTTCCCTCCTTCTTTCCCTACAACACTGTGCACAATGTTTGCCTGATTCTGCTTATTTCACTCTGCCTCAGTCCATAAAGGTCTTTTTCCATTTCTTTCTGAAATCATCCTGTTCATCATTCCTTATAGCACACTGTAGACCACAATTTTTTTAGCCATTCCCCAATTGATGGACATGCCTTTAATTTCCAGTTCTTTGCCACCATAAAAAGAGAAGATATAAATATTTTTGTACAAGTAGGTCCTTTGTCCTTTTGGTTGTTTGTTTGTTTGTCTGTTTGTTTGTTTGTTTTGGTAATCTATTCAGGATACAGACCTAGTGGTGGTATTACTGGATAAAAGGGAATGTATTGTTTTATAGGCCTTTGGGGAATAATTCCAAATTGCCCTTGAGAATGATTGGATCAGTTTTCAGTTCCACCTGTAATGCATTAGTGTCTCAATTTTGCCATATTCCCTCCAACATTTATCACTTTTCTTTACTGTCATATTGGTCAGTCTGATAGGTGTGAGGTGGTACCTCAGAGTTGTTTTAATTTGCATTTCTCTAATCTAAAGGAATTAAGATTATTTTTCATAGGATTATTGATTGCTTTGATTTCTTCATCTGAAGACAGCTTATACATAAACCTTTGACCATTTGTCTATTGGGGAATGACCTATAATCTTATAAATTGGATTTAGTTCTCTATATATTTGAGAAATAAAACCTTTATCAGAGAAATTTGTTATAAAAAACTTTTCCCCAGTTTGTTTCCTTTCTAATCCTTGTTGCATTGGTTTTGTTTGTACAAGGACTTTTAAATTTAATATAATCAAAATTACTCATTTTACATATTGTAATGGTCATAAATTCTTCCCTCCTTCAAAGATCTGACAAGTAAACTATTTTATGTTTCCCTAATTTACTAATAATATCACCCTTTATGTCTAAATCAGATATTCACTTTGACCTTATCTTGGTATAGGCTGTGAGATATTGATCCATACCTTATTTTTTCCATACTATTTTCCAATTTTTTTTAAACCCTTACCTTCTGTCTTGGATTCAATACTGTGTATTGGCTCCAAGGCAGAAGAGTGGTAAGGGCTAGGCAATGGGGGTCAAGTGACTTGCCTAGGGTCACACAGCTAGGAAGTGGCTGAGGCCAGATTTGAACCTAGGACCTCCCGTCTCTAGGCCTGGTTCTCAATCCACTAAGCTACCCAGCTGCCCCCTATTTTCCAATTTTGACAGCAGTTTTTGTCAAATAGTGAGTTCTTATCCCAAAAGCTGGGATCTTTGGGTTTATCAAACACTAAATTGTTGTGGTCATTTACCCTACTCTGTTCCATTCTTCTATTTCTTAGCTAGTACCAGACTATTCTGATGATTACTGCTTTATGAAACAGTTTAAGAGCTGATATTACTAGACCACCATCCCTCACATTTTTTTTCATTAGTTCCCTTGATATTCTTGAACTTTTCTTCTTCCAGATGAATTTTGTTGTTATTTTTTCTAATTCTATGAAACTACTTTTTGGTATGGCACTGAATAAGTAAATTAATTTAGGTAAGATTGTCATTTTTATTATATTAGCTCAGCCCACCCATGAGCAATGAATTTTTTTCTGATTTTATTTGTGTGAAAAGTGTTTTGTAATTGTGTTCATATAATTCCTGTGTTTGTCTTGGCAAATAAATTCCCAAATATTTTATATTGTCAAGAGTGTTTTTAAATGGAAGTTCTCTTTCTAACTCTTGCTGCTGGACTTTTTGGGAAATATATAGAAATTCTGGCAATTTATGTGGGCTTATTTTGTGTCCTGCAACTTTATTAAAGTTATTAATTATTTCAACAATTTTTAGTTGATTCTCTAAGATTCACTAAGTATATCATCATATATATTTATAGAGTGATTGTTTAGTTTTCTTTTTGCCTACGCCTCCAATTTCTTTTTCTTCTCTTATTACTAAAGCTAACTTTTCTAGTACAATATTAAATACTAGTTGTGATAATGGGCATTCTTATTTTCACTTTTGATCTTATTGGGAAAGCTTCTAACATCCCTACTGCAGATGATATTTGCTGATGCTTTTAGATAGATACTACCTATTTTGAGGAAAGGACCATTTATTCCTATGCTTTTTAGTTTGTTTGTTTATTTAATAGGAATATGTGTTGCATTTTGTCAGACTTTTTCTGCATCTATTGAGATAATCATGTGATTTCTGTTAATTTGATTATTGATATGGTCAATTATGTTGATAGTTTTACTATGCATTCCTGGCATAAATTCCACCTGGTCATAGTGAATAATCCTTGTGATATATTGCTGTAGTCTCTTTGCTAGTATTTTACTTAAGATTTTTAACAACAATATTCATTTTAAAAATTTGTCTGTAATTTTCTTTCTGTGTTTTTGGTCTTCCTACCTTAGGTATCAGCACCATTTTCCTGTCATAAAAAAGGATTTGGTAGGACTCCTTCTTTGCTAATTTTGCCAAATATTTTATATAGTATTGGGATTAATTGTTCTTTAAATATCTGCTAGAATTCACTTGTGAATCCATCTGGCTTTGGGGATTTTTTCTTAAGGAGTTCATTGATGGCTTGTTCAATTCTTTTTTATCTGAGATGGGATTGTTTAAGTATTGTTTCCTCTTTTGTTAACCTAGGCAATTTAAATTTTTCTATGTATTCTTAAATTGTCCCTCTAGATCTATTTTTGAGGTCATTTTTAAAATGAGATTTTTAATATATTTTTTATTCTTTTGATTTTGTTTTATTGTTTCTTGATGTCTCATGAAGTCATTAGTTTCCTTTTGCCCAATTCTAATTCTTAAAGACTGATTTTCTTTTAGGACCTTTTCATCCTCCTTTTCCATTTAGACCATTCCACTTATCATGAAACTCTTTTCTTCATTGAATTTTTGTACCTCTTTTTCTAATTAGTCATTTCTACTTTTTCATGGAACTCTTTCCCTCATTGGATTTTTTTTAAGTAGGTCAGTTTTTTTTTTAGTAGGTCAACTTTTTTCCAGTAGATCAATTCTGTTTTTTAAGTTACTTTTTTCTTCATTTGATTTTTATGGCCTGTTTTTCCACTTGACCAATTACACTTTTTTAAGCTGTTATTTTTTGACATTACTTTCATTTCTTTTCCCCATTTTTCTTCTACCTCTCTTATTTGATTTTTTAAAATTCCTTTTTAAGTTGTTCCAGTGCCTGATACCAATTCCTATTTTTCTTTGAAGTTTTGCATGTTGTTTCTTTGCCTTTACTGGTCTCTATTGAATCTGTACCTTTCTCTTCTTGGTCACCATAAAAATTTTCAATAGTTAGGTGTTTCTTTTGCTGTTTTCTCATTTTCCCAGTTTTGTTTTGTTTTTTTGCCTGTGGACTGGGAATTTTGAAAACTGCTGATTCTGTCTCCTCTGGTGATGGTTTGAAGGTCTATGAGTTATTTTGCCCTGATAGTAGGGATTTCACCATAGCCTTGAAAGGGCCAACAGGTATGAACTTCAGGGCCTTATTTCTAGCTGATGCCAGGACTTAAGACTTCAAGGGGTAGGCATGGGGTGCTCTGCTGTGAGCTTTGGCAGCTTCCTAGGATCCCAAAGTTGGCCATGCCCAGACTCAGAAACTTGTGCAGTAGGTAGGGGGTGGTTCAGACAGCACTCCTCTGTGTGCACTTTTACTTCTGGTTCCTCCCTTATCCTATGAAAACCGACTCTCTTTTTCTACCTTTTAAGTTGTTTTCCACAGAAGAGCCCACACACACTCTGTTTCCTTATTGGTTTTGTGATCTTAGTCATTTTGAGGCACTATTTTATGGTTGGTTTAGGAGGATTCTCAGAGTGATTCCAGCTTTCACTGCTATTCAGCCACCATTTTGGCACTACCCTTGTCTTATTTTAAGAAATTACCACAGCAGCCCTAGCCCTCAGCAACCACTACCCTCATCAGTCAGCAGTCATCAATATCAAGGCAATAGCCTCCACCAACAAAAATATTACAATTTATTAAAGGTTCAGGTCATGGTTAGTATTTTTTAGCAATAAAGTATTTTTAATTAAGTTGTGTATATTTTTTTTAGACATAATACTATTACACACTTATATTAAACTATATAGTAAACATAACTAGTATATGCACTGGGAAGCCAAAATATTTTTGTGACACGCTTTATTGCTATTATCTGCTTTATTATGATTATTTAGAACCAAACGTTGCAATATCTCCAAAGCATACTTATATTCTGAAGTCATTTCTTTCCATGCTTGCTTGCTTTTGTAAGTAAAGAATATAGGCAAGATGTTTTGCAAACCTTAAAGCAGTATACAAATATTAGCTGTTATGATTACAATGAGACAGAGAAGTAGTATTCTTCTCTTTGGTGACTTTCATTAGCAACCCCAATAGGGGTAAGGCAGGTATCCTGTGGTCATCCTTTCCTATCCTTTTTTCAAGGACTTGTCTATCATGTATTTTTAGAATTACTATTAAGTTAATCAGTTTATATTGAATTGATATATTTTTTCTTGATTATATGAATATGCAAAAGGTTTAATGATGTTTTTAAGTATAGGAAACTCTCATTGTAGGAATACCCTTTACCAAGATGTTCACCACCTGTCTTCCATTCAATCAGTTCATTCTGAGTAAGGAGAGAAATTCCAACACTTAGAAAAGTGACTGACATGTAGTAAGCTCTTAAAAAATACTTGTTGACCTGATGAGTTAATTGCCTAAGACATATAAAGGTTAAATAGCATAGTCAATATTCATCATCCTGTGCATGTAGGACAGGATTTAAATTGAGTTCTTCCTTGATTTTAAGACCAGAGCTCTATTCACTGTATATCCATAAAAATAAAATAAAATAACATTTGCAATAAAAAGAGGATCAAAGAAAAATCTTCCCATATTTGATATGAATGACTTAATGGAAACAGACCACAGAAATAAAAGGGATCATGTTTTGTTCCTGTCATTTCAATCAAGGAGCACGCCCTTCACTTTTAAAGATCATAACAAATGTGATTAAAATAGAATTAAATCCCAAAATAGGTGAGAAGGATGTAAGATAATACCTAGCCATTTTAAATGAGTTCAAATTTCTTGTCCTAGAGTAATTAAGACACAAGAGGGACAGCTAAGTGTTTCATTGGATAGAGAACCAGACCAGGAGATGGGAAGTCCTGGATTCAAATGTGATTTCATACGCTTCCTAGCTATGTTACCCTGAACAAGTCACTTAGCTCCAATTGCCTAACCCTTAATGCTCTTCAGCCTTGAATTGATACTGAGTATTGATTCTAAGACAAAAGGTATGGTTAAAAAAAACACACACACACACAAGGTCCTTAAGGAACTCACCCATGTGATTATTGAACCATCAGCCATGGAGTAGAGTTGCATAATGGAAAAGGTGTTGGAAATGGAGGCTGAGGACCTGAATTGGAAGTTCTGTCAATGACTAGCTGTATGACATCAAACAAAGAACTTCTCTGGGCTTCTAGATGAGGTTCTCATCTTCTCTATAAAAATTTAGGAGTTGATACGGTTTATATGGGGCAGTTATGCAGCATGGTAGATAGAAAGCTGGGGCCTGAAGTTTGGAAGTCCTGAGTTCAAGTATGGCTTCAGACACTTCTCAACCATGTGATTCTGGGGAAGCCACTTTAACTACTATTTGCCTCAGTTTCCTCAACTATTAAATAAGAATAATAATAATAGCACTGACCTCCCAGATTGTGGTGAGAATTTATTGAGATAATATTTGTAAAGCCCATAGCAAAGAACTTGGCACATAGTAAGCACCATATAAATGTTAGCTATTATATTTGTTATTATTATTATCCCTAAGATCCCTTTCAGCTCTGAAATTCTAGGATTCTACTGGTTATCTATTAGAAATATTGGAATCTTGAAACAGGAAAATGTAAAAGTAGAAAGAAAGTAAATCCAGAACTTGTAACATGGTGAGCTTGATGGATGTCAGCAGTGAGAAAAATACTAGAACTGTTTATGGGACTAGAGTAGGCCCTTAGAAATGGAAATGGTAATACTTAGAGGCCAGCATGAACTTTCTAAGAATAAGAAAATTAGCCACAAGATTTCATAATTAAACTTAGAGAGATAAAAAAAATATTATTTTAAGGGGCATTCATTCCTTTCCCTTGTAAAACTCATAATAATTATAAGTAAACCACTGTGAAGATAATTTCATTTTGCTCACCAGCATCCACTGAGGCACTTGAATAAATTGATAAATTATATGAAGAACTTAATGATATTTTACAAAATAAATCAATTCCCTATATTAATTCAGTGATTAAATTGTCACAGGGGAAACATAGCAAGGGTATTGAGAGATTTGTGTACAAGATGGAGGGATGTATATGGGATAACAGTACAAATATGTAGATTGACCTTGCTTAAATGAACTAAACAATAAAGTGGTTGATATAAACCTGGAGGGAGATGTCAAGTGGAATAGTTAGCATATCTTTCCTTGATCCAAGTTTTTGATCAGTGATTTGGATAAAAGCCTAATTGACATGCTTATAACATTTGTGTATAAGATGAAGCTGAGAGGCATAACTAACAGATTAGATGACAAAATGAGATCCAAAAAGGTGTCAATGAGTTATAATTATAAGTTAAATTAAACAAGAAGAAGAATTACACAGGATGATAAAGCATAGAGGGATTATAATAAGAGTTATTAGAGGGAAAGCCAAAACTATTAAATTTCATCTTATTTAATTTGACTTATCATTGTACTTTGCAAAGTCAAGGCCCAGGCAGTACAGAACAAAGGGAGTTCTTCCTGAGACATAGCAAAAAGAAAGTATCAGAAGAAATACCAGAAGATAACATACAATCTACATTTTCAAAAACAATTGGCCTGGAAACTGGTTTGAAGAGAGATAAACTAAAAATTATCCGACTACCTGAACATCATGACTAAAATATACAATTCTAGCTACTATATTTCAAGGCACCTTGAACAAAACCTGCCTAAATCTATTAGAATGAGAGTGGAAAATAAAAATACAGAGACTGCCAGTCTCCTGACAAATTCCAAAATGAAATTTTCCAGGAACATGATAGTCAAAATTTAGAGCGTGGTCAAAAGTAGCCAGAAAGAAAACATTCAGGTACCATGAAACTATAGTCAGGATGAAGAAAAGAAAGAAAGAAAGAAAGAAAGAAAGAAAGAAAGAAAGAAAGAAAGAAAGAAAGAAAGAAAGAAAGAAAGAAAGAAAGAAAGAAAGAAAGAAAGAAAGAAAGAAAGAAAGAAAGAAAGAAAGAAAGAAAGAAAAGAAAGAAAGAAAGAAAGAAAGAAAGAAAGAAAGAAAGAAAGGAAGAAAGAAAGGAAGGAAGGAAGGAAGGAAGGAAGGAAGGAAGGAAGGAAGGAAGGAAGGAAGGAAGGAAGGAAGGAAGGAAGGAAGGAAGGAAGGAAGGAAGGAAGGAAGGAAGGAAGGAAGGAAGGAAGGAAGGAAGGAAGGAAGAAGGAAGGAAGGAAGGAAGGAAGGAAGGAAGGAAGGAAGGAAGGAAGGAAAGAAGGAAGGAAGGAAGGAAGGAAGGAAGGAAGGAAGGAAGGAAGGAAGGAAGGAAAGAAGGAAGGAAGGAAGAAACTTGGCAATAAAATTATAGTAAAGAAAATATATTTAATCAATTGGAAGGTGAACACATTTAATCATATGATAATGAATTTTTTATATTATATGGAAGAGAAGAGAAGAAATACTTGTATTCTCCAAAGTCTATTGTCTTCGAGGAACATTGAGAAAGTTAAATGTCAGGTAAGAGTCTAGAATAATTATATTTTTTTCTTTCTATTTTGATAATATTAGGAGAGGAAGAGAATAAGAAGGAAAGGAGAAAATACTGGGGAGAAAAGAAGTAGGAAGAGGAGAGAATTCACTATCATATACAATGGGGTTTTGTGGGATGAAAAAAAATACAAAATGGAGAAAGGGAAGGAATGGAGAGAACAAACATCATATGAACTTTATTTTCCTTTAAACCAGACAATGGAAGGTTAAAAATACACACACACATACAAATCTTGGTGTAGAAATAAATTATAATCAACAGGGAGAAAAATGTTTAAAAGAGATGGTAGAATAAGTCTAGTATTGAGCAAAAATCAGACTTCAGTGTTTCAGAATAGAATTTGAAGAGAGATTTAAAGGAAAGAAAAAAAAGAGTAAAAGCCTATGATTAGGGACAGAGTAGAGAGAAAGGAAAAAGAGCAAAGGAATAGAACAGATTGCTTTGGTAATTGTTCACTAGAATTAAGCAAATTCTTTCATTGCCTTCTCTTTAAAGAAAGGGACAGAGAGTAAAGAGAAGAAAAAGTTAGCACAGGATGGAGAGTATTACTCAATTAGCAACCATAAGTATGAATATAAAGGGGATAAACTCACATATAAAGTGAAAAAGAATAGTACATTAAAAAGAAAGCAATATACAATATGTTATTTACAAGAAATATACTTGAAATATAAAATTAATACGGTTAAAATAAGAGACTAGAACAAAAACTACAATACTTCAGCTAAACTTGAAAAAGCAGTGATAGCAGTCATGAATTTCAAGGAAGGCATTAGTAAAAATAAACAAAAAAGATATAATTAAAGAAAAGATGTTATGTATAATGGCACCATAGATAAATCAATACTTAATATGCATGCATATAAATTATATTACATTTAAGTAAATGGACAATGACCCTTAAATCTAACAGAAAGATGAATAAGAAAATAAGTTAAAGACTGGATAGAACTTTAGAAAAATGAGAGATGATAGATCCATGATGCTTACTGAATGGAAATATGTACATAGCACTTTCAAAAGTGCTATGCACATATATTGGTCAACCCCACAAGTAAATACAAGATTGAAAAAAATATTAAACATCTCCTTTACTGAACTCATTGCAACAAAAATGACATGTAATATAATGACATGGAAGAAGTTAATAAAGTTAATTGACTGAATAATTTAATCCTAAAGAATTGGTGGGTCAAAAAGTAAATCTGGGAAACAATAGAAAATTTCATTCAAGTAAATTCCAATGATATAACAAACTCAAACTGATGGCATACAGATAAAGACTTGCTTAGAGAGAAATGTATATCATTAAATACTTTTCTCAAAAAAAATGAAAGAACAGATTAATGAATATGCATGTAATTATAGAAAGGAAAGCAACAAATCTCAAAAATTATGATTAAACACTAAAATAGAAGTTCTGGAAATCAAAGAAGATACTAACAAAAGTGGAAAAATAATTAAATAAATAAATAATGAACCTAGGTCTGGCATTTTACAAAATAGTATTATAAGTAAATGGCTAGTAAGTGTCATTTAAAATGAAAACAAAAGTGAAAAAAGAAATGATTCATAACAATTAAAGATAAAATAAAGGAAACTATTTGAAACCATTTTCCAATTATCTGCCAACAATACTGACAACTTAAATAAAATGTTTGCAACAATGTAAAATACCTATATTATTAAAAAAGAACATATATTATTTAAATAAGCTATTAAAAGTAAAAGAATATAAATGATTCATAATGAACTCTGATAAAAAAATAGCCAAGACCAAAAAAGATTTACAAACAAATCCTATCAAATACTGAAATCCACTCTTCAAGGAGATATTTCCATTTTATGCAAAAATTCCTTAAATAATAGGGGAAGAACTTGACACTAGTTTTGAAGTATGAGGTCAAATAGAATTTTTATCTTGGTAAGTAGTTC
This sequence comes from Monodelphis domestica, assembly GCF_027887165.1. Classification (NCBI taxonomy): domain Eukaryota; kingdom Metazoa; phylum Chordata; class Mammalia; order Didelphimorphia; family Didelphidae; genus Monodelphis; species Monodelphis domestica. Next base: position 281,406,208 of record NC_077229.1, on the reverse strand, counting down.
TAACATAAAATCCTGAGCTAATATCATATATAAACATAGAAAGATCAAGGTCTTTCCTGTAAGTTCATAGGTTAAGCAATTATGTGTACTCTCTCCAATATTACTTAATTTCATGCTATAAATACTGTTAGCAAGAAGACAAGAAAAAGAGATTGAGGGAATAAGAACAGGTATAATGAAAGAAAAACTCATTTTTTTGAAGATGATATAATAGAATGTCTAGAGAATTCAAAAGAGAATACTACAAATTTAATAGAAAAATTCAAAACCTCAGGAAATTCTCAGGAAATGAATAAATCCACACAAATCACCAATACTTCTTTATGTTCACTAACCAAGATTAGGAAGAATTGCTAGAAATAGAGATTTAATTTTTTTAAAATAAACTATAACATATATAAAATATTTGGAAGTCTCGCTACCAAGACACACATAGGAACTTTATGAATAAAATTAAACAATTAGAGAAATATTCATCTACATTTCCACTGGAAATTCATTAATTTCTAATGAATAGACTTGCCAATATGATATAAATAACAATACTAAATTAATTTATGTATTCAAGGTCATGTAAATCAAATTACTAAAATATAATTTTAAGGAACTATAAAGTGCTTGCTTCAGCAGCACATATACTAAAGAACCATAAAAATAATAATGTAACTGAATGAAAGGAACAAAAGGTCAAGAATCACAAGGGAAATAATGAAAAAAGAGAATTTCCAAGTGCCTTGTAATAATAGATCTCAAATTATACTATAAAGTAGTAATCACCAAAACTACTTGTTACTTAGTTAAAAAAAAAAGAGAACTCAAATCAATGGAGCAGATAAAATATATTACAAAAATAAATTAGTAAAGGGTCATAGTAGCATAATGTTCAATAAACCCAAAGAATCCAGTATTGGGATGAGAACTCCATATTCAACAAAAAGTTCTGGGAAAACTGGACAGTGATCTGGCAGATAGAAGTAAAGCAATATCTCATACCATATGCCAAAATAAGCTCCAAATAATTACATGACTTACACTTTTCATATCATAAACAAATTAGAAGAATAAAGAAGAAAATACTTTTTTTGCAATTATGGAGAAGAGTTCATGGGCAAACAAGGAAAAAAGGAAACTACAAAAGATAAACAATTCTGATTACATCAAAAAATTGCCTAAGGGGGCAGCTGGATAGCTCAGTAGATTGAGAGCCAGGCCTAGAGATGGGAGGTCCTGGGTTCAAATATGACCTCAGACACTTCCTAGCTGTGTGACCCTGGACAAGTTACTTGACCCCCATTGCCTAGCCCTTACCACTCTTCTGCCTTGGAACCAATACACAGTATTGATTAGAAGGTAAGGGTTTTTAAAAAATTACATTAAATTACCTAAAAACCCAATTCACTTAGCATTTGAAGGTAAACAACTGGGGAAAAAAAGTCTTGCAATCATTTTCTCTTATAAATATCTCGTTTCTACTATATATTTGTATCTATATGAACATATATGGAATTTATTCAAATAGTTTATAAAAAAAGAAGAATTGAAGCGTTCAAAAATCAATAGGAGGCAATGATTGGGAAGAAGAGGAAAAAGTATTTATAGGTTCAGGTTTCTATATGCCAGTGTATGAAGAATGGATAATAAAATCCATTAGAAATTTTAAAATTGTCTATATGACCTAATAGTTATCAATGAAATTTGGAATTTGCTCATGACTAGAATATAGAAATAAAATATAGCATGATCTTGAGGAATACCTTAGGTAGGAAATGAGGTGGAACATTATTGTATTTTTGCAATATTGTTTCTTCTAAATCAGGTGCTCTTAACCATTTTGTATGTCGTGTCTGGTGAAGCCTATGGACCTCTGTTAGATTAATCATTTTCAATACATTTTTTAAAAAAGGAAATTAAACAGATAATCAATTATTTTTTAATGCAGGTATTGCTTTTTAAAAAGAACACATTTACGAACTGAGATATATTTCACTACAGAGTGAGATTCAGCTATAAGTAAGCCCCTGGGGCTCATGAAGGACTTGACTCCTTTTTCTAGGCTCCTGGGGAATTTTGCTCAATGTGAACATGTCTCCCTGAGTTTCCCAGGACACAATGACTCAAAGGAAGACAGTTGGGTATGCAATATGTTGTGTCTGCATTTTCTTCTCTTGAGTGTCTTTCAGGCCATGGATTGTTCCTGGTATTTTCCCCTGTGGCAGTGTGTCAGTTTTCTGGGATAAGAGAGTTTGTGATGATAAGCCTATTCAGACACATCGTCAACAAAATTTCTCATCCAGAAATTGTTTTGAGGCTCTATGCCATCACTGTATGAGATATTTGGGAGTCCCTGTTGTAAGAAATTTAGATGGAAGGTACAGCCTTCCACTTTGTCAGGTTTGGAGATGGTACAATTCTAGGAAAGGATAGTTAATATGTTGGATTACAGAATTTAGGTACAAAAATGCTTTAACTGATTACATTATTGGGCTGACAATTAAATGTGAAGTCACTGAGAATGAAAGAATCAAGTTTAGACTCAATTAGATTAGAAAAAATTCATAAAAATTAAAGCTCCATAAAAGATAGTCAGCTACTTGAGAGGTAATGGACTCCAACTCACCTGAGGTCTAAGCAAAGGCCGAATGACTACTCCTTAGACATACTCTATTGTGTGCCAGGCACAGTGCTAATTATTTTTTTACATATATCTCATTTGATCCCTATAATAATCCTGCTAGGTAGGTGCTATTATTATTCCCATTTTACAATTAAGGAAACCGAGGCAAACAGAGGTAAAGTGACTTGCCCAGGGAGCACACAACTAATAAATGTCTGATTTTAATTCATTTCTTCCTGACTTGAGACCCAGTACTCTATCCACTGTAGCACCCACTGCTTTAAAGTAAGACCTAAGAGTAGTTAAAATCTTATTCTTAGTTCTGTTTTACTCATGGGATAGGGAGAAATAATTCAGCAAGAATATGCCAATCCAAAGAAGAAGACAATTTAAACAGTGGTCACCCTTATAAATTATGAGGGAAAAAGAGGTAAGCTTTAACACATTGTATGAGCAATGATTTTACATGTTGACAACTTGTAGAGATGAATCAGATTGGGAGGCATTTGGGAATTCATCATGAAGATTTTCTTCTAAAATCTTTGCTTCCAAGAAATTACTACATTTCCTAGCATTCTTATTGAGAATTCCTTATGCAATCAATGAGCTTAACAAACATTAGTGCATAGCGGATACAAAGACACTAATAATTATAGCTAGAAAGTTAAGTAAGTTATCGACCATATCATCATAGGATCATAGAATTTCAGAGGCAAAAAGACCTAATTAGATTTCTCACAAGTGGTCATCCATTCTCTCCCTGAAGGCCTCCAGAGATTGGAAACTTCTCACTGCCCATGGCCTCTCATTTCACTTTGGGGCAACTCCAGTTGTAAAGATTCCCCCTCTTAAATTAAGCTAAACTATGTCTGTCCTTACTGGTTCTTCTTTTCTTTGCAGCCAATCAGATATGGTTTTATTCCTCTTTCAAACAAATTCTTTAATTAATGATCTTTTGGTGTGTGCTCTCCATGATGTCACAGATGCATGCTTTCTCATCCTGTAAGACTTTTGTCTATGCCTTCCCAAAAATCCTCTATGAAGGATCCACCTAACTCACCAAAAGCTTTCAACATTGCCATGGCTATCATTGTAGCCCCTTGGGCCATCTTTCTAGTATCTATTGATTTTAATTACATAACCATTCTACTTCATTTTCCAATCATATATATCTTTGACAAAATTTTATTCCACTTCTTGCAGACATCATTAGTGATAATATGTTGCTGTTACACCAGCTGTACAACTCTCCATAGTCAAGAATATTCTTAATTTGAGTCTTAAGAGATCATGATTTTTCAAGATTCATAGATGTTACCAGAAAGTATGAGTGATCAAATATGCTTGCAGTGTGTATTTTTTTTTCAGTAGGGAGGAGTTTATAGTATTTGCATATGCTATGAAAATTCCTGATCCAGTCCAATCTATTCTTTTCTTTCTATTCAAATTTGGGGAAATTCATGTTCACTTTCAGTTTCTGTTTAAGATATTTGTACTAATAAACTAATCAATCAATAACCCATCCAACTATATACCATAGTCTGAACAGACATTTTCCATTCATTTGTTTTTTAGTGAAAGGATTATTATATTGTTTTTGTCTTTAAGTAACTATAGATTCTATTAAGAAGATGTAAAATTTAAGGACTTGATACAGTCAGCACAATGTCATCTGCAAATAAAAGAATGTATAGGACCTTATGCTTATTCCCTTTCCCACAATGTATCTTATTATAAAATGGAAGCATTAGCATTTCTAATTCCGATAATTTGTTTTGTGAATTAAAAAAATATTGGTTATGTATAAAATTATTATATTAAAATCATTCTATATAAAACTAAAATTGGCTTGGATATTACATAATATGGTTATTATTTAAAATTGCTTAACTGGAAGTTTAAGGTCAGAATCTACTATAGTCATCATATTTTTTATAATATTCCATCTCATCTGAAAACAAGAAAGCCAAATTTTGCTTATCTATACTTTGAGTTCCATAGTTCTAATAACCTTGGCCTGGTCCAGGTATAGTTCAGAAAGCAGCATGTCTAAATTCCTAGCCTCAACAGGAAGTATCTTATATCACAAATAAAAGTTTTAACACATTTTTCCAACTTCAGAATCACTAAGTCTAGAAATCTTTTCTCCTGGATTATCTAGAATTATTCAGGGATAATTGTTTCTCTGATACAATTAATTCCCCCATAACTCATTTTATCCAGTAACCAGTGTAGAATGGTTGTAGGCTATGGTGTTGCACTTAACCAGTAGGTGCCACCATGTAACAGCAAGTCAAGAAATATTTATTGTGTTTCTATATGCCTGTCATTGTGCTAGGCTCTTGAGATAAAAAAAAATGAAAATTCTTCAACTTTGACACTTTGGTTGAATAAAACAAATCAGTTTCTTACTTTTTCAGTTTTACAAGTTAAAATACTTAAATTTATTTTCTCAACAAATATTTGAGAAAATCATAATCGAGTTTTTTTTCCCCTGGGAAATATTCTCTTTTAGATTGTAAACTTGGTTAAGAAAAGCATAGTAGATTCAATTTGAGTTAGATCAAAGAACTCTCACTTGGAGGAGAGACTGGAAGACAGACACTTGGACTCCGCTGAGGAACTTGACCCTGGAGGAGCTTATGCAGGAGACCTCAGACTACTTTCCTTTTAGAAGGCCACCATTGACTTCCGGGTAATCAAAAGGACTCCCCAGTACCCCCAAAGAGGTGAAGGTACATGGGGTTTGAACATTTCCACACTATAATAAGAAGGAGGAAAAGCTTGCACAGAAACCTAAACTGAGCCGCCCTTCCCCCCCCACCTCCCCCACCAAACCAGAGTGAGCTACCAGAGCGCTCATTGGGACAGTGAGTGAGTGGGGAATGTCTCTGTCTGGGGGGGGGGGGGGCACTCCAGGGTCCTTGGGATCTGGGGACTGCCAGGAAACAACGTCTCAGGGCGGTTTCATGGGAGAATCCTGCTCTGATCACAGGGGGCCCGAGGAGCTGTACTCGGGGTGGTTGCACTGAGCATCTGGGCGGAGCTAAACACCAGGGGCGGACCTGAACACCTGGGCAGTTGGGCTGTGATCAGGGGCCCCCGCTCTCTAAGAAACCTCGGAGGCAGGGAAGAACTAGTCTGAGGCAACCTAAATTCACAGAAAACCCGCCCACATCACCCAGACCCCAGACCAAAAAGGAAAGGGGAATAAAACCACAAAAGGGATGGCTCACATGGCCCAAAATCAAGCCTCCAGGAAGAAAGGGAAAAAGGTGATTATTGAAAACTTTTATAGTGGGAGTACCCAAGGAAAAGAAGAGAATGAGGATGGAATCCAAAAAAAATCAGAACATGCCTCCCAAAATGGAAACTATCAACAAGCTCTGGAAGATCTCAAACTGGAACTTATCCAAAAGATGGAAACCTTCTGGAAAGAAAAATGGGAGAAAGAGATCAGCAGTCTGATAGATAAGACTGCTCAATTGGAAAAAGAGGTGGAAGCATCCAATAGAAGGGCAGACAAAGCTGAAAAGCAAAACCAGTCCCTAACGATGAGAATTAAGCAACTCAAAGAAAGTGAGATCATAAAATAGCAAGAATCTATAAAGCAAACCCAAAAAATTAATGAATTACAAGAAAACATAAAATATCTCACTGAAAAGGTCACAGACTTGGAAAACAGAGGAAGAAAAGACAACCTCCGAATTATCGGTCTCCCAGAAAAACCAGAGATAAACAATAACCTTGATGTTATTCTACAGGAGATTATAGAAGAAAATTGCCCACACTTTCTGGAGCAAGGGGGCAAAATAGAAATAGAAAGGATTCATAGAACACCCTCTATACTAAATCCCCAAAAGACAACCCTCAGGAATGTAATAGCTAAATTCAAGAGCTTCCAAAAAAAAAGGAGAAAATCCTACAAGAAGCCAGGAGGAGGAGCTTCAGATATAGGGGGGCTCCCATAAGGATCACACATGACTTAGCAGCTAACACACTAAGAGACCACAAAGCATGGAACACGATATTTAGAAAGGCAAGAGAGCTGGGTCTCCAACTAAGAATCAACTACCCAGCAAAACTGACTATATACTTCCAGGGGAAAGTATGGGCATTCAACAAAATAGAAGACTTCCAAGCATTTGCTAAGAAAAGACCAAAACTTAGTGGAAAATTTGATATCCAAGCACAGAAAGCAAGAGAAACATGAAAAGGTAAATATGAAAGAAAGGGAAAAGGAGATAAATCTTATCTTTTTCTTTAAGTCAAACTCTCTTCTATAAGGACTACATTTACATCAAATTATATATATTAATATGTGGGGAAAATGTTTTGTGTAACTCTCAAAAATTGTATGCATCATAAGAGTAGTTAGAAGAAACATGCATAGGGAAAGATTTGGGGCATTAAAAAGATTTGGTGAAAGTGGGGGCACAGAAAGGAAAAGGGAGGGGGGAACCGTCAATAATACTAAGATTTGCTACAAGAAATGGGGGGGGGGGGAACTTAATAGAATAATCTTTCCCATATAAAGATACACATAGGAATGGGAGGGGAAGAACTCTCATATGAGAAGGAGAGGAAGAGAGCGTGAAGTGGAATTACTTAAACTTTACTCTCGGTGAAATCAAATCTGAGAGAGAAGAACATCTAGATCCAGTGGGATCCTGAATTCTATCTTATCCAACAGGGCAAGAAAGAAAGGAAAATTAAGGAGGGGGAGAGGGGAGGGAGTATAAAAAAGGAGGGAAGGAGAGGGGGAGGGGAAGGGAACATAAAAAGGAAGGGGCTAAAAAGGGAAGCATATCAAGGGAGGGGACTAGGGGGACTGGCCCAAAGTAAATCACTGGTTCAAAAGGAGATAGCTAAAGAAGAAAGGTCAGAACTAGGGGAAGATATCAAAATGCCAGCGAATCCACAAGTGACAATCATAACTTTGAACGTGAATGGGATGAACTCACCCATAAAATGTAGACAAATAGCAGATTGGATTAGAACCCAAACCCCTACCATCTGTTGTCTTCAAGAAACACATATGAGACGGGTTGACACTCACAAGGTTAGAATTAAAGGTTGGAGTAAGACCTTTTGGGCCTCAACTGATAGAAAGAAGGCAGGAGTTGCAATCATGATATCTGACAAAGCTAAAGCAAAAATAGACCTGATCAAAAGTGATAGGGAACGTAAGTATATTCTGTTAAAAGGGAGTATAGACAATGAGGAAATATCACTAATCAACATGTATGCACCAAATGGTATAGCATCCAAATTTTTAATGGCGAACTAGGAGATTTGAAGGAGGAAATAGACAGTAAAACCATATTAGTAGGAGACTTGAACCAACCACTATCAAATTTAGATAAATCAAACCAAAAAATAAACAAGAAAGAGGTAAAAGAGGTAAATGAAATCTTAGAAAAATTAGAGTTAATAGACATATGGAGAAAAATGAATAGGGACAAAAAGGAATACACCTTCTTTTCAGCACCACATGGCACATTCACAAAAATAGATCATACACTAGGTCACAGAAATATGGCACTCAAATGCAGAAAAGCAGAAATAATAAATGCAGCCTTTTCAGATCACAAGGCAATAAAAATATTGATCTGTAAGGGTACATGGAGAGCCAAATCAAAAATTTATTGGAAATTAAATATGATACTCCAAAATTGGTTAGTTAGAGAAGAAATAATAGAAACAATTAATAATTTCGTTGAGGAAAATGACAATGGTGAAACATCCTTTCAAACCTTATGGGATGCAGCCAAGGCAGTACTTAGAGGAAAATTCATATCCCTGAGTGCATATATTAACAAATTAGGGAGGACAGAGATCAAGGAATTAGAAATGCAAATCAAAAAACTTGAGAACGAAGAAATTAAAAACCCCCAGAAGAAAACCATACTAGAGATCCTAAAAATTAAGGGAGAAATTAATAAAATCAAAAGTGATAGAACTATTGAGCTAATAAACAAGACTAGAAGCTGGTACTTTGAAAAAACAGACAAAATAGACAAAGTACTGGTCAATCTAATTTAAAAAAGGAAAGAAGAAAGGCAAATTAACAGCATCAAGGATGAAAAGGGGGATCTCACCTCCAATGAAGAGGAAATTAAGGCAATCATTAAAAACCACTTTGCCCAACTATATGGCAATAAATATACCAACCTAGGTAATGTGGATGAATATTTACAAAAATATAAATTGCCTAGACTAACAGAAGAAGAAATAGATTTCTTAAATAATCCCATATCTGAAAAAGAAATCCAACAGGCCATCAAAGAACTTCCTAAGAAAAAATCCCCAGGGCCTGATGGATTCACCAGTGAATTCTATCAAACATTCAAAGAACAGCTAACCCCAATACTATACAAACTATTTGACATAATAAGCAAAGAGGGAGTTCTACCAAATTCCTTTTACGACACAAACATGGTACTAATTCCAAAGCCAGGCAGGCCAAAAACAGAGAAAGAAAAATTATAGACCAATCTCCCTAATGAATATAGATGCAAAAATCTTAAAAAGGATACTAGCAAAAAGACTCCAGCAAGTGATCAGAAGAATCATTCACCATGATCAAGTAGGATTCATACCAGGGATGCAGGGTTGGTTCAATATTAGGAAAACCATCCACATAATTGACCACATCAACAAGCAAACCAACAAAAATCACATGATTATTTCAATAGATGCAGAAAAAGCCTTTGATAAAATACAACACCCTTCCTATTAAAAACACTGGAAAGCATAGGAATAGAAAGGCCGTTCCTAAAAATAATAAACAGTATATATCTAAAACCATTAACTAATATCATCTGCAATGGGGATAAACTAAATCCATTCCCATTAAGATCTGGAATGAAACAAGGATGCCCATTATCACCTTTATTATTTGACATTGTATTAGAAACACTAGCAGTAGCAATTAGAGAAGAAAAAGAAATTGAAAGCATCAAAATAGGCAGGAGGAGACCAAATTATCGCTCTTTTCAGATGACATGATGGTCTACCTAAAGAATCCTAGAGATTCAACCAAAAAGCTAATCGAAATAATCAACAACTTTAGCAAAGTTGAAGGATACAAAATAAACCCACATAAGTCATCAGCATTTCTATATAATTCCAACACAGCTCAGCAGCAAGAACTAGAAAGAGAAATTCCATTCAAAATTACCTTAGACAAAATAAAATACTTAGGAATCTATCTCCTGAGACAAACACAGGAACTATATGAACACAACTACAAAACACTCTCCACACAACTAAAACTAGACTTGAACAATTGGAAAAACATTAACTGCTCATGGGTAGGACGAGCCAATATAATAAAAATGACCATCCTACCCAAACTCATCTATCTATTTAGTGCCATACCCATGGAACTTCAAAAAATTTTTTTACTGATTTTGAAAAAAACATAACAAAGTTCATTTGGAAGAACAAAAGATCAAGGATATCCAGGGAAATAATGAAAAAAAAATACAAAGGAAGGGGGCCTTGCAGTCCCAGATCTCAGACTATATTATAAAACAGAGGTCACCAAAACAATCTTGTACTGGCTTAGAGACAGAAAGGAGAATCAGTGGAATAGACTCAGGATAAGTGACCTCAGCAAGACAGTATATGACAAATCCAAAGATCCCAGCTTTTGGGACAAAAATCCACTATTTCATAAAAACTGCTGGGAAAATTGGAGGACAGTGTGGGAAAGATTAGGTTTAGATCAACACCTCACACCCTACACCAAGATAAATTCAAAATGGGTGAATGACTTGAACATAAAGAAGGAAACTATAAGAAAATTAGGCAAACACAGAATAGTACACATGTCAGACCTTTGGGAAGGGAAAGACTTCAAAACCAAGCAAGACTTAGAAAGAGTTACAAAATGCAAAATAAATAATCTGGAATACATCAAATTAAAAAGTTTTTGTACAAACAAAACCAATGTAACTAAAATTAGAAGAGAAGCAACAAATTGGGAAACAATCTTCATAAAAACCTCTGACAAAGGCTTAATTACTCAAATATACAGAGCTAAATCAATTGTACAAAAAATCAAGCCATTCTCCAATTGATAAATGGGCAAGGGACATGAACAGGCAGTTCTCAGCCAAAGAAATCAAAACTATTAATAAGCACATGAAAAAGTACTCTACATCTCTTATAATCAGAGAGATGCAAATCAAAACAACTCTAAGATATCACCTCACACCTAGCAGATTGACTAACATGATAGCAAAGGAAAGTAATGAATGCTGGAGGGGATGTGGCAAAGTCAGGACATTAATGCACTGATGGTGGAGTTGTGAATTGATCCAACCATTCTGGAGGGCAATTTGGAACTATGCCCAAAGGGTGATAAAAGACTGTCTGCCCTTTAATCCAGCTATAGCACTGCTGAGTTTGTACCCCAAAGAGATAATAAGGAAAAAGACTTATACAAGAATATTCATAGCTGCACTCTTTGTGGTGGCCAAAAATTGGAAAACGAGGGGATGCCCATCAATTGGGGAATCGCTGAACAAATTGTGGTATATGTTGGTGATGGAATAGTATTGTGCTAAAAGGAATAATAAAGTAGAGGAATTCCATGGAGACTGGAACAACCTCCAGGAAGTGATGCAGAGTGAAAGGAGCAGAACCAGGAAAACATTGTACACAGAGACTGATACACTGTGGTATATTCGAAGGTAATGGACTTCTCCATTAGGGCCAATGCAATGTCCCTGAACAATCTGCAGGGATCTAAAAAATACTATCCACAAGCAGAGGATAAACTGTGGGAGTAAAAACACCCAGGAAAAGCAGCTGCCTGACTACAGGGGTGGAGGTGATATGACTGAGGAGAGACTCTAAATGAACACTCTAATGCAAATGCCAACAGCATGGAAATGGGTTAGAAATAGGAACACATGTGATAACCAGTGGAATCGTGAGTCGGCTATGGGAGAGGGAAGGGTGGGGGGGGAGGGGGGAGAGGAAAAGAAAATGATCTTTGTTTCCAGTGAATAATGTTTGGAAAGGACCAAATAAAATAATGTTTAAAAAAAAAAGAAAAGCATAGTAATATTTATTTCAAGGTCACTCTCTAGGTAACCTATTAGCTAATTATTGAATGATAACTATCATATACATAAGGGTAAAGAGTGGAGTTGTGATTTCATTGATAGAGTAGAGTTCCTAGATGAGACAACTCCCTCTACAAATGCAATTATCATGTTCTCTGAAATTTAGTCTTAGAGAATTGCCTATCCCTATAACATGGAAGAGTTAGGTAATTTGCCTAAGATAACACAAACCAACTCAGAAGTAGTATTTGAATCCAAGTCTTCCTAGTTTCTAGAACAGTCTTCTATTATGCCACATTGACTAAAATAAGTTCTATTACCAAGCTTCACTCTGTCCAAGCATGTCTAAAGTTATTATTTAGTCATGACTGACTCTTCATGGCCCTATTTGGGGTTTTCTCAGCAGAGATACTAGAGTAGTTTTCCATTTCTTTCTTCAGCTCATTTTACAGATCAGGAAACTGAGTTAAGTGATTTGCCCAGGGTCACACAGGGAATCAATGTCTCAGACCAGATTTGATATTCCTGATTCCAGGGCCCCAGACTATATTCATTGTACTCTCTAGCAGACCCTGTCTAAATTATCATTTTATAAAAGCAGTTGGAAAATTCCTAAGGATAACTATTGGTTCATTTACCTCCCACTCTGCCCTATTTCATTTTCTTTCTTGTTCTACATGTCTGTCTTTTTTCCTATGCCTTTTCTCAGGGTATCCTCCATGTGTAAATGCATTTCTTCATTACCTCTGCCTCTTGGAACCCCTAACCTCTTTCTACTCCTGTACAGTAGGCTGGGGACCTTTCCTGATTCTCTTAGTCAATCAAATTCTTTCCCTCCTTCTTAAGAGATTATATATATAAACTATACGTGCATCTATATATATTTAGATATAGATATCCTCATCTATATCATAACCCAACCTTAGAATTTGTTTTTTGAGGGCAGCAATGGTTTTAAATCTAGATTCAGCATGTCCAAAACCTTTCAGAGCATCTTAAATATAATAGGCCTTTAATAATGATGGTTCAATTGAACTAAATTTTTTACTCTTATGTAAGGAAATCTAGGTCAACTGGTGTAGGTAAGAGAGAGTAACAAGGAAAAATCAAGAGATAATCACTTGAAGGTGTCAACCAAATCAACAACAACAACAAAACTAAAGTTTCCTTTAAATAAACTTTCTTTGTGGCCACATGAAAACAAAAACAAAACCAAAAATCCTTGGATTCAAATATTTGCCTGGTTCCTACTATTTCATAAACTTGGATAAAGCCCTTGGGAAAACGCTACTGGAAACCACAGCTCTAAGCTGATTATCATCAAACATCTCTCTAAAGGCAGAGTAGCCCAGGAAAAGTTTGGCCTCGGAAATACATGTTTTTGTTTGAACCTGATGTGTTTTTCTGAGGGCTTCTGTATGCACTGTGGAGATAGGTGCCAGAGAAGCATTTGTTCTGAGCACTTAATTGGATGACTTCGGTTCCCAGAGCTGTCAGTTTGACAATTTTTACAAGTGGTAAGTTCAAGCAAAATAAAATTTCCAAAATTAAAGAACAAAGCTACAAAAACATCAAAACCAAAACACAAGTTAAGTCTTCAGGTTTAAAAAGTGTTCTGTACTATGAGCACCTCCTAATGGTCGATTCAAGGAGTGGAGCTATGCTATAGCAGCCTTTAAGGATATGGAGGTACATAAAAATGCATTAGAGAAAGTCAATAGTTTTGGTAACCAACTTCCTTTTCCTTGTAAGACATACTGTCAGCAAACCCCAGCAGGAAGAAAGTTGCAGTAAGCAAGTTCATTCATAATAAAAGCATAGGCGTAAATCTGTATCAATCCTAGATAGCAAACAAATTATTCTAGCTAGGCCTATTTGAACAAACGATAAAACAAAAAAGAAGCCCAGATGACAAGAGTCATGTAGGGAAAGAAAGTTCAGTCAAAAGGAAAGTTAAGCTTGTGAAATGAAAAAGAGAGCTAGACATATGGTAAGCAGGGAAGCTGATGATGTCCTTAAAACCCACTACTTCAGTCTTATCACCCAAGTCAGAGAGAATCTTGGAATCTAATACAAATGAAAGCATTCTGATATTTTTGTTTGTAAAAATAAAAACAAAGGCAATGACTTTGTTATATTAAGCTTTTGGAGCTGGAGATACAGAAGATTTTTAAAGGTCTGACAAAGTCATGTAAAACATCTGAAGATGATAAAATGATGCCAGCACAAGGGATGGTATTACTTTCATCTTTGACTTCAATATTATTCATAATAACAATTTTAGAAGGTGTGGCCAAATTAAGTTTTCAAGACAAAGGACAGATAGAAAGAACCTTCAGAAAAACTTGCAACATGCCAGCAAGGAGATTCAGTTTATGATTCTGAAACACAGGTGTTCCACAGAGGGATGGACACCTGTGAAATTTAAGCTCATGTTTTGAGGTTAACTTGACTGGGCTATAAAGACCAAATGGTATGAGTTTCTTGTGCTTGATGATTCAGTGGTTTTCCTCAAGCATAAGGGATATAAATTTATCTCCTCTCTTTACAGTCTATCTCTTACAATTCTCATCAAGTTAAAAATTCTTATTCCAGTCTCCATGACTGTATCTCTGGTCTATTAAAAAAAAAATCTTCCTCTACATGGTTCCTTACATACATTCTATGCTGATGAGTTGTGAACTTGCTGCCCTTTTTTCTTCAGTCATCTTTTTGTAAACATTCTTATGCTCTTGGTAGTGGACAAAGCCCCTAAATGACTCAACAATTCCTGTCCTTCAGGGGTGGTTCTCCATTCTGTGTATCTAAGGTATTATAGTATGGAGAATTAATAAGAGATTTCATGTGCATTATTACCTCCATGATGTCAGAGGAGAAAAATGAGAGAGAGAGACAGAGAGAGACAGACAGAGAGACAGAGAAACAGAGTGTTAGAGACAGAGAAACAGAGTGTTATTTTGTAGTCTTTTTGTCTACCACCTTTTCCCTCTTCTTCTAGACTCCTCTTCTCTAGAGATTTAATTATCTATATCCCATCATAATAATTTGCTATCATTTTTGCTTCAGGACAATATGTTGGACTTTAGTATAGTTATACTCTCTGCTGTTTTATGGAATATTTTTATCAAATCAAAAGTTAGGCATATAATCACAATAACTCCAAGTTTCCAGTTAGGAAAATCCCTAACATTCAGACAGAAGTTTGGCTATCTACCCTAATTTTAATTTTTGTGGAACTCCAGATGTTAGAGTTAGACTAAGTCAGGCAAGGACACATTAAAAAAAAAAATCCTAGTGCTTCCAGGTAACTCTCTAAAACTTTTAAATTGCAGAACATTTTCTGATATACATTGGTTGGAATGAAATAAAGCACTGATTGGTCATTCGATAGTTAACATAAGGATATTTATGAAGCTGTAGCACAGAAAGAATATTCAATAAACTCTAGCATTCATCTTGGGGGACTGGAGCTCCCTCTGATATCCGGTCAATAGTTTAAGGTGTGTTGACTTACCTGACCTTGGAGCATCTGCCACATCTGAAGGGGCTCAGTTTCACACGGGTGAGTCTTTTATGCCCTAAGGTGACCAGGAAGCCACATTATTGTAAACAGAGGATACTAGGATGCTGCAGTTAAAGGAAGCACAGCTTACCTTAGTCCTCTAGGATAATTATGTCTCAGACACAACTTGATCAGCTTCCAGGGAAAAAACTAGCCCAGCCATATTGTAGGGGGTATGAAGAAACCTCATATATTATAGTGCCATTAGAAATGACAGCAGTGAAACTCTGGCATCTCCATAGTTGAATCAAAGCCAGGATATAAAAGTTTAGGTAAAACACAAGAGGAGAAAATAGAGCTATATTATTTTATACTGTATAGTCATTGGAGGGGATGTTGATTAAAAAGAACAGATTGGGGGGGGGGGGGGAACTTCTCCCAGTCCTTGAAAAGGTCAGTACAACTGGTAGCTTCAGCCCTAATTCTGTGTTCTGAGAGTAGGCCTGAAGAGGCTTGATGTCTCTCTCTTTGGCTTCAGTTCTACTCTTTTTACTTTTTCCCTTTGGTTCCTTTTGTTGGCTGCTTCCTCTGTGCAACTGATTCATTCCAGTTTGACTCATTAAGTCCCCACTCCTTCCTCTCAGTCTGCTTTCTCACAATATGTACGTATATCTCTTTCAAAACTACTGGGTATGACTCAGGTTCCCCTTCTGGCTCAAAGATTGTGACAGTCCAAATCACTCTTAGGGTTACAAATAGAAGGAATAGTTATCCCTCTAGATTACAAAACCCAGAATGCCAGTCAATTCTCAAACCTGTATGCTAGTAAAATGGTTAAACTTTCTGCTTTAATCTGAAAGTTAAACTGGAGAGGCTAACAAGAAAAAAAAATGCATTCTTTAGAAAAATCTATTTGCTGGAAAGAAAAGCCTGGATGAAAGATTCATGAATTTTCTAGGCATCTGTTAAACAGATCCCATACTCACTATCTCTTTGAACTCCAGACCTGAATCATGGTACTGATAGGAATGGTGAATTGATGACACATTGCTGAATAATGAGTGGAGAAATTCTACTTCACAGGATTTCAGAGAGATGATAGAAGTTTATATTAGGCAGACAGTGATCAATTAATTATTAAATACTGCAGTCAAGGGTTTTTTTCCTACTCCTGCAAAATTTCTAATTTTAAATGACCATCATTATCAATTAATGAGTATTGAGTGCCCATTGTGTCTATGCCTGTTGCTAGTACACTGAATTCAATCATAAGAATTAGAGTTGGAAGGAACCTTAAGAAACACTTAGCCAGATCCCCTAATTTTACAGCTGAGGACACCAAAACTCAAGGAAGTTGAGTGGCTGCCTAAAGATACACAAATTGCAGTTACTTGAGATTTGAACCCAAGTTTTCAGTCAGCAACTTCATTGCTTTTTCAATTGCCCTGTTATGCCTTTATCCTTTATTCATGCTTATCACAGTTTGGATACATTTAATTATTAAACATATGAATGAATACTTTAGAATAAAATCAAATATAATCAGTCATTTGCACAATTTATATTTAAAAAGTAGGGATATGCTTGAACCTACTTATATAGGCTCACATTAGCTGATTTTTAAATTTACTTAAATTTTTTTTTATTTCATCAATCCATTTCCCAATCACATTAAACATTTTTAACATGTATTTTCTATGATTTTGAGATCTAAATTCTCTACCTCCTGCCTCTCCCCCATCCCTTGAGAAAGCAAGTAATATGATATTGATTATACATATGAAGTCATGGAAAACTTAATTCTGTATTAGCCATATTGCAAAAGAACTCACATGCTGCACAGAAAAATAAAGAGTATGCTTCCATCTGCATTCAGAGTTCATCAGTTCTCCCTCTGGAGTTGGATAGTATTTTTCATCATGGATCCTTTGGAATTAATTGTCTCAGATCATTGTCTTAATTATAGTAGCTGACTTTCTCAGTTAATTAATTGTTGCCATATAGATCTTACCATGTATAGTGTTCTCCTGGATCTTCTCACTTATTCTTGCACAAGTTCATATAAGTCTTCCCAAGTTTTTTGGAAACCATACTGCTTGCCATTTCTTAGAGCATAAGAATTTTCCATCACAATCGTATACCTCAACTTATTCAGCCATTCCCCAGCTGATGGACATCCCCTCAATTTCTATTTCTTTGTCACCACAAAAAAAGAGCTGTTATGAGTATTTTTGTACAAATAAGGTCATTTTCCCTTTTCTTTGATCCCTTTGGATACAGACCTACTGGTGATATTGATGAATTTTTTAAAGAATATGCACAGTTTTAAAGTTCTTTGGGCATAGCACCAAATCATTCTCTATAATGGTTGGAGTAGTTCACAACTCCACTAAGAGTGCATTAATGTCCCAATTATTCCATATCTCCTCCAGCATTTGTCATTTTCCTTTTCTGTCATGTTACTCAATTTGATAGAAGTGAGGCAGTATCTCAAGAGTTGTCTTAATGTGCATTTCTTTAATCAATAGTGATTTAGAGCATTTTTTCATGTGACTATTGATAGCTTTGGTTTCTTCTTCTGAAAATTGTCAGTTTATATCCTTTGAGCATTTATTAATTGGGAAAGAACTCATATTTTTTATAGATTTGGCTCATTTCCATATATATTTAAGAAATAACACCTTTATCAGAGAAACTTATTGTAATTGTTTCTAGTTTCTTTTTATTCTCCTAATTTTGGTTGCATTAGTTTTATCATGCAAAAACTTTAATTTCATGTAATCAAAATTATCCATTTTATTTTCTGTGATCTTCTCTTGATATTGTTTAGTTAAAAACTTTTTCCTTATCTATAGATCTGATATGTATGTTTTTTTCATGCTCCCCTAATTTACTAATAATATTGTCCTTTATATCTAAATCATTTGTCCATCCTGGCTCAGGCATACAGTGTGAGATGCTGATCTATGCCTAATTTCTTTCTAATTTTCCCAGCAATTTTTGTCAAATCATGAGTTCTTACCTCAAGGGCTTGGATATTTGGGTTTATTGAACACTAGATTGTTATGATTATTTACTTCTGTGTATTGTGTGTCCAATTTATTCCACTGATCTGCCTCTATTTGAAGCTGTCCAGCAGCTTCACAAAAGTTCCTAGTGGGTAAAACACTCAGAAAGGAGAACTAGGGACTGAGAGAAAAAACGGGGACGAGTAAAAAGTCTAAGGGAGGAAGAGTATAAGACAAAAAGAAAGACACAAAGACAAAGAAAGTTCTGACATGACAGAGTCAGACAGTGAGTTAGCTCTGGTGGAAGAGCATCCATGGCATAGAGCTCTGATGGTGTAGAGCTTCTATGGTCAAGAGCCATGGTAGTAAGAGCTTCTTTGAAATGGTGGTGAAGACTTTAACCCATAGCCAACATGACATACTAGAGTTTTTATTGAAGTTACAATAATAAAGGGGAAGGGAAAATGATAGTTAGACAAATGGTCTGATAGATTAACATTGTGAGGTAATCATCAAGAGATACCAAGGGATCCTAAGACAATCGGTAGAGCTAACACTCAAATCAGAGCTCATATGCCTAAGGCATCTAAGTTTGTTTGATACATATGCTAATTGATTGTTATTGGTAAACCAAGAAGACTGAGATAACTGGCCAGTCTTTTGGAGTGTAGTGTCTGGGAAGGGCTAGGAATTTGGCCTGGTTAAGGTTCAACTTTCTTACATTGAGATGAAGTACCACACATATCTGAAGAATCAAGTCAAAGGATCATAGATTTAAAATTGGAAAGGACCTTTCTGGCCATTTGGCCAAATACCTTCATTTTAGATATTAGGAAACTGAGGTTTAGGGAAATTAAGTGATTAGACCTATGTCAAGTAGGTATTAGGTGACCCAGGGAGGTTTTCAACATGGGTCTTCTGTTTCTAAAGCCAATTCACTTTTCATGATCCTATCTCACCTCTAACCAAGGTGAATTAATTGCTAGCCAATTGGACTCATGACAAAAGATTATTTATTGAATAGGGGGAAAACGTATAATAAAAACTGATTTTAAAAGCTTTCCACAATTAAAAAAAGAAATTGAAGGAAATATTTGGAATACAAATAAATGTGAATTCTTGGATTTCAGATTGCTGAATATTTTTTTTAGAACTCTGTGATATCTCCCAAAGATTGCCCTATGGCAATCACTCCTAGAGTCCTGCTGTCATGTCCTAGGTTTCAGAAGGGTGAGGAGGAATAATTAATAGATGAAGAGAAAATAAACAAAGTTGAGGCAAGATGTGTTCTAAGCATACTCCACTGTTTCAGGGAAACAAAGAATTGCCAATAAATATAGGAGATAAAGACAAAGATATATAAGGTAACTGATTTGAAAGATCTCTTCCAGCTCTGAATTTATGACCCTTTAAAAGATAAGGATAATAATAGTCTAAGTTTAAAGAATAAAATGTAAAAACTGGGGACCATAGTGGATCTAAATCAAGAAAATCTACAGAGGGGACTGTAGATCTTTGTAGTTTTCTAGTCTTTTTCAGTCATATTGGAGTCCTCCTGACTCCTTTAGGTTTTCTTGGTAAAGGTACTGGATTGGTTTACCATTTCCTTCTCCAGCTCATTTTACAGATGAGGAAACTGAGTCGAACAGGGCCAAGTGACTTGCCCACGTTACACAGTTAGTAAATGTCTGGGGCTACATTTGAACTCAGGTCTTCCTGACACCAAACCTCTATCTAAAAATTCTATCCATTACACCACATAAGTGCACTCTGTACAACTTTAACTCATGACAATTTGTTTCTTAAAAAAAAAAAAAGTCTAAGTACAATCTCATATCAGCCATGTGTTTTCCTCCTTCTCTTTTAGCCCAGCTGACATATTCAACTGAAGACAATGTGTTTCTGGAGTTATCTTTTTTATCTGGAAGTTCAAGGTTCAAGGTTCAAGGTTCTAGCTTGATAGGCTTTTGCAGGGGAGTCTTGTATAGGATCCTATTCCTTTTCTTTGGGCCTGTAGCCCTCCACATCTACTATGTACTAAGGATAGCTCTGTTGCCTCTATGTCAGTGATCTTTTAGACTGTATTTATTTTGCTTACTTTTAATTAAAGGAAGAATCTTGATGGATTAGTTTTGTGGTGAGCTAATTGGAGACAAGTGAGGCAGATAAGCTTATTCAGTAGCCTATTAGGTTTACTACCTTGTTGATTAGGTTGGGACTTTTTGTCTCCTGGCTGCTAGAACTTTGCCTAGATTTTGAGCAAAAAGTCAGACCCAGATTCTAACACTTATAGGGTCATCAGGGGTGCAATGTCAAGTGATTTACCATTTGTATATAGATTTGGCTGCTTATATGTTGCATGTTAGTTGGGATAGGCTCAAACTTTACATTCTTGGAATGATGGTGAATGATATGAGAATAAGGAAAAACCAAAGAAGGGGAAAAAATATATATATACATATAAAGAGTTATGGTTTTGGTCAATAAGTAAACTGAGTTATAAAAGAATTTTACCAAAGATTGGAAAGTAAACAAGTAAACTTAGTACTATAGATGCATAGATTTTTACTATGGGCATATACATATGGTAGTCCATATGGATTTAAAACGATGTCCAAGGAAAAGCAAAACCTGGGCTTATTAAATGAGCCCTCTGATTCTGGTAGACCATGGAATGTATTTGGTGTTTCATTTGGTCAGTTATATATATATATATCAGACCTGAAAAAAAAAACACAAAACCTTGAAAATAAAGTATAATAAATATCCTGCAAAACTTATCTTCTGCTTTTGTGAGGGCTCCTACCTCACTGGCTTCATTTGTTCTCTCTGATGGTTTAATAAGCACTCTAGGAATTTCACCTCTTCCTTCTAAAATTGGCTCTTTTCCAGCTTGGCAAATAGCCAATGATGGTAAAGGAGAAGTGTTAGAACAAACCATGGACCAATTCATTAGGTTAGGCAGTGTTTCTAGAGTAGATCAAAATGTCATCAAGATAAAAGGTCTAATAGGTCTTAGAAGATGGACTTTATGATATTCTGAAATCTGCGTCTACAGAGCACAAAACAGTTGGCAGAATCTATTTAGATAAGTTTTAACAGAGTCAAAATGCCATTTTCTCTTCATATGTCTTTTTTGTATCTAGATTGTTTTACAAATTCCTTTAGGTTCAAATGATAAATGCCATTGTTCCAGTTAATTTTTTAAAAAGAAGATTGGATTTTTGGCATCAGCTACTGTAATAGCTCCTAAGATGTAATTGGCAAAATTCCAATCCTGCTTCCTCTTTCTAGACCACTTCAAAGTAAGAGTCTTACCCTTTCCCTTTTCGTTTTGGGTGGCATATAGTGAATCACACAGAATGAGAAGACATGGATGAATTACAGAGATCATCATATTTTCCTCCAAACTAGACCATCTTCCAAAACTCCCTATTATTGTTGATGGCACCAGCATTTCTTCTCACCTAGCTTTTTACAACTTTGATGTCATCTTTGGCTTTTCACTTTCCCCCATCCCAACTGCACGAAGTTCCTTTTTTACCAAAGGGCCTTTGAAAATAAACCTAATGGATGATATGAGATCAAAATCATCAGTATATTCTGATCTCATGATTAATTAGAGTTATATCCAAGGAAAAGATACTTCTTTCTCATCCTTAGGCAGAGAGAAAAATGGAGATTTCTGAATAAAAGAGAACTAAGTAACAAACTTTGGGCAGGTGGGTGCACAGTGGATATAGTGCCAAGCCTAGAGTCAGAAGATTAGAGTTCAAATGTGGCCTCAGATGCTATATAATCCTACACAAGTCAAACTGCTTGCCTCAATTTCCTCAATTATAAAATGAAATGGAGAAGGAACTGGCAAACCACTCAAATATCTATGCCAACAAAATCCCAAAAGGAGTCATGAAGACTGAAAAAGTAATATATTTTGGGGTCAACAGCATTCATTAAGGCTTGCTATGGACTAGGTACTGTGAAAGGAATGCAAATACAAGCAGAAAGAATGTACTAACTCTCAAGAACCTTACATTCTAAAGGGAGAAGACAAAGTAGAAAAAGAAGCTTAAGGGACCATACCACCTGGCATTTTAAAGCTTCCTCTGAGGGGAGAGAAGCTTTAAGGTAGGAAGATAGAGACAGGTGTGACAAGGAAATCACTTTAAAAGACTGATATATATATATTAATTTAAGGTCGCCAAGGAATTCAGCTATGTAATTCCTAAATGAAAACTCAAATCAGCCGTCAGCCTTTTATAGAGTTTAATTACAAACAGGAGGAAGAAAGGAATTAGAGATAGAGAGAGAGAAAGGGGAGAGAAGGGAATAGGGCTTAAATACCCCTTCTGTTTAGGCTGGGCCAAAAGGCCCAAGCCCTTAGATAGCTGGGGCAAAGAAAAGAGATCAGTCCCTATTACTCACGTGACCAAAATGGAGAAACAGTCTCAAAGGCCCCCACCTTCAGCTTCCTTCAGAGCAAGCTTCTCAGAGCACACAGGATAGAAGTTTTAGATACCACAAGGGGGATAATGGAGTCAAATTAGAGATATGAGGTGGCAGGAATGAGTCTTTATTAATTTTCCATGAGCCACAGCTAAGCTCTGATCAAAGGACCCTTCCGAAGGCTTTTACCAGTCCAGAGATCCACACTTAATACCACACAGGTTGGAGAGATGAAAGAGAGATAGAGAAGATTTAAAGATGGAGCTTGGCCAGAGGCCAAGCTCCTGCCAGGACAGCCATCAGCTAGCCTGAAAGAGAGAGAGAGATAGAGGCGGAGCTTGCTGGGCTATATATAATCTTTGATATGCAAATATACACAGTACATAGGGATGATTCTCATTGGTTAATGACAAGGTATAGGTGTGGTTTCTCTTAACCAGGTGAGCACAAAGAAACCTGTGTTCCTGCCTAACCTGGGGGAAGCTGGGGTCAAGGGTCAAAGGCTTTCCCAGCCATGTGCAATACTGAGCATGCTCAAGACTGAGCATGCTCTCTTCTAAGGCAATCTGTACATACCAACTGTTCCCCTTGCCCATAGCTAGGGGTGGACTGCTACACATTTGTAGAGAAAATCTGGAGAATCAGGAGTGGAATACAAAGAGATATGGCCGGTCTGGGTGCTTCTCTGTACAAATGGAGGTTCTGGCCCATCAGAGGAAGGCGCCACAGAAAGATTGGACTTCCAGTGAGAGAAGGCCCAGGGCTGAAGGAAATTCCAGGTTAAGGAGGCTGATGTGGCATAAGAAACCAAGGCTAAAAGTGGAGCCCAGAGAAGAAGTAGAGGCTAGACATCATCTCTCATGAATGAGAGAAGAGGGGAGGATCAGAGATTGTCCATTTCCATTACCAAAAATTCTCTAGATGGCAAATATTGGGAAGAGAAGGGGAAAGATTATGTGTTCTGTATTCAAGAACAAAAGTGGAGAAATCCCTACCTTCATATTTCCTAAATTATTTTGGCACACTCCCCATTAATGTCTTTTTTTTAAGTCTGTTCATATTCTTCACTGATCATTTGTGTGAAAAAAAGAGAAGCTAGTTTCTCTAAGATATCATTTAGTGTGTATATCTATATCTTTGTGGTGCAGTGGATAGAACACTAGGCCTGGAGTCAGGAAGAGTCATCTTACTGAGTCCAAATCTGACCTCAGACACTTACTAGCTATATGACCCTAAGCAAGTTTCTATTTGCCTCAGTTTTCTCATATGTAACATGAGCTGGAGAAGGAAATGGCAAACTACTTCAATATCTTTGCCAGGAAATCCCAAATAACATCATAAAAAGATGGACATGACTGATTTAAATGAATGACTATGTGTCTTTGGGGGCATTCAATGATATAGTAGAGTGGACAATTTTAGTTAGCTATATGGAAAAAAGACAAGAAAATGTTCTTTCTAAATTTCTAGGGGCTGTTACTAGCTGGAGGCTTGAAAGGAGCCAGAGACCTTTATTGAAATCATAACATTAAATTCTCCAAAAGTAGCCATCAAAATGAATCAAGGTCACCTAGGATTCCCTTGGATAAAGGAAAAAGAGCCAACAGTGTGGTGGGAGGAGATGTGGTAAGTGGAAGCAGGAGTTGTTACCTTTGGAGGAAGTTGCCTTAGGTGTCTCAGATGTCTCTCTATTTAAGAAAACTCAGACTTCTCACCCTCAGAGGGAGGTAATTAGAGAGAAAGATCACAATTTAGGAAAAGACAGAGATGGAAGAAGAGTGGCTCTGCTCATTAGTACAAGAACCTTCTACCTCACACAGCTGTTGGACAAATGAGTTGCCAAATTTTGTTTCTGTTTCCACATTTTTCACATCTGTTCCCTTACAGCCATTCACATCGCTACCAACACAATTCAGGCCCATGTCACCTCTTGCCTGTTCTACTACAATAGTCTCCAAATTTTTCTCCTTGTCAAATATTTTTCCTTACTCCAATCCATTCTCAGCATAGCTATCAAAATGATTTTTCTGAAATAAAGGTCTGAACATGTCACTTTCCTAATCAGTAAACCCCTGTGGCTTCCTTTTAACTAGATTAAATATGATTTTTTCCTTATCTCATCCTTTTTAACTTTCTATTTTTTGTGTGTAAATTGTGTAGTGTTTATAATTATTAGTATATAGAACATAGAGATAATTAGGAAATAAGTAAATAAAGTGCTAGGTAAATATGCTGAATTTTTTTACTGATTGGAGACATGATCAAAAAAATTTGAGAGTGTTGTTATGAATGTCTAAGTATAGTATCTTTAAGTATGACTAAGATACATTTAACTAAAAACAATATGCTTGAGATATTTAAGGAAGGGAAATGAAAAACACATTAAAATGTAAGCTATAACAAACTATTTGGTGGTATGTTGATTATGTCACATCAAAGTATGATTGATCTTTTGACATTAAGCCAAATAAGCTTCAAACAATAATAGAACACATAGCTTTATGCCTTAGCATTATATATCTCTCTGTTATATTTCTCTGATGAGCAATATGCTTTGTAGAAATTATTTCCTAGGGTCACACCATATGCCCTCTTTCAAGGTAGTCATTACATATCTATTATATAGCTTGGAAAAAAGTTGTTCAGTGTTTTGTTCAAGATTATAACGACAGTGTAGGCCCTGGGAATAGAACCAAGGACTGTTCATTCCATGGTCAATGTTATCTGTCCTTGCACTAACTTTAAACTAGGAAAAGTTACATTTAAGCCAAATACTAGACACAGTTACTTTTTGCTCTTTATTGAACTTGGATACCTGTGTTTCAGAAACAAAGGTCTTCAAAAGTTTTTCCAAGCCAGAATCATGTTTATAAAGAGGAGATTAAAATAAATAAAATTTTGGCAGTTCTAGAAGTTAACTCATTTTTCAGTGTTATTTTTTTCTTTCTGTAAAGTGCTTCACAATTATAGACTTTAATAAACTTAATTCTGTAATATTTAATTATGTTAAATTAAGATACATGTTCTAGACCAGTGATGGCAAACCTTTTAGACACCGTGTGCCATGCCCTGCCCCACCAGACTGGGTGCTGTGCCCCCCTTTCCCCAGATAGGGGTGGGAGACAGGGAGGGGAGAGGCCCAGGAGTTGTGCTTAGGGGAGGAAATAAATTCTTCTATTGGGCTGCTGGGCAGAGGGTTGAAGTGTGTAGTGGAGAGTGGAGGAGGGGAGCAGCTCTGCCTGAGTCCCTCTGCCTTTCTAGTAACTAACGTTGGCAGGCAATGGGGTGCCTGCCCACAGTGAGGTCCCTGACTGTCATCTTTGGCACATGTGCCATAGGTTCACCATTCTGTCCTAAACTAGCATGAATACAGTGAAGAGTCATCCTGGAACAGTGGAGAAAAAGAGGTTAATTTTTCAGTCAAAAGATTTGGGAATCCCAGCTCTGTCACTGAATACTTGTATGTCTTTGGACTATGCACTTAACCTCTCTGGACCTCAGTTTTCTCATTTGTAAAATGAAGGCATTGAACCAGATTATTTTGCAGATTCTATAAAAAGAGTAGGTTATACCAGGTGATCCCAAGGGTTATTTCTGATATCATGGTGGAACTCTATGAGGATCTCTTTGCTGAGACACTAGTAATAGTTCCTCAAGTGTATCTGGTCTTAAGCAATCACTGGTTAAGATTATTCTGCAAACACTGCCCTAGAACTAAATATTGGAAATATATGATAGAATCAGAATGTTTCAGATCTGCAGCAATACTTATTTAATTACTAGT
Source organism: Monodelphis domestica (assembly GCF_027887165.1). Taxonomy (NCBI): domain Eukaryota; kingdom Metazoa; phylum Chordata; class Mammalia; order Didelphimorphia; family Didelphidae; genus Monodelphis; species Monodelphis domestica. The sequence continues at coordinate 281,379,774 of NC_077229.1, read as the reverse complement.
AAAGACTTCATGAAAATCATGTCTGAATTCTTTCTTCTGTGTCTAGTTAGGGATTCTAAGAAGTGAATTACTTTAGAAAACTCTTATTTGGCAACTTTCAGATATGAGAGAATTTATACATTACTTCTTACTAATGTAGGGATTTGGATTATTTTTTTGTTTAGGTAGGCATCTGATTTCTGTACTGCCTTTGTGGTATTACAGTATAGTGATTTAAACTTTTGGTTTAAAGTCCAAGATTTAAACTTTTAAACTTGTTTTTAAGCTCCATACAAATCCAGTCCCAGACATTTACTAAGTGAGACCCTGGGCAAGTTACTTGCCCTCTGTTTGCCTTAGTTTCTTCATCTGTAAAATGGAGATTTTAATATTGCTATATCCAATTACTGAGTTGTAAAGATAAAATGAAAACATTTTTGTAAAGTATCTAAAAGATACGTAAATCCTACATATTACTATTATTAATTTGGAGAGTTAAATTTTTCCCCAAAATTAATTTGGAAATTTGTCATATAGGGTCTTCTATGTTACTTCTATGTTACAAGCTAATAACCTGTGCCATTTTAATTCTGAAGCACTGAGACAAAAATTGGCCATATATAGGGGAAGGGAATAAATATTTATATGGGGTGTACTTTGTGCTGGGTGCAATCCTTACAACAATCCAGACAAGTAGGTGCTATTATATGTATTTTACATTTAAGGAAACTCAAGCAAACGCAGGTGAAAGAGAAAGAGAGAGACAGACAAAGAGAGATGAATATATGAACTCTATGTGTACATATACACATATAATGTTTATAATTTTGTTATTTTAATAAGAGAATTAGGAATGCCATCTCCAAATATGAAAAAATACAAACAACTCTTCCCGATTATAGGAACTACAAATTGGATATATCTAATCTTATTTTTTCATTTTCTTTCAGTTTTTTACCTACAAAAGCACTAGCTAATATGCTTAAACATTAAAGTGCAGGGATATAAGTTCATTAAAAAGATGAGATTTTAATCTAGCATTAGGCCTACATATACACAGTGAAATGTTATAGCAATCCTTTCCTCATTTTATATATTTATTATCATTATAGTATTAAAATGCTTAGGAAATCATCAAAAATCTTCATAGGCAGTTCCAAGTTTAACGCAATCACTAAATCCTGCTACTGTACTTTGCAAGCATACAGAATTAAGCAGTACACTAATGGGATAGAAAATTGAAAACCCTGGGCAAGATCTTTTGACTGAATAAATTACTTAGGCTCTTTGGAGATGAAATGGGATAGAGGGAATGGTAGTAGGGTGGCCAGAGTCATTGACGTAGTTTAGAAGCCCATTTATTGTTGTTCACTGGTATCTGCATTTGGAGTTTTCTTGGCAAAGATAATGAAGTAGTTTGCCATTTCCTTCCCTGGATCTTTTTTTTTTTTGGATGAGGAAACTGAGATAAAAAGGATTAAGTGCCTTGAATAGGGTCATCCAGCGAGTGTCTGAGGCTAGACTTGCACAAACCTTCCTGACTCTCTTTGGCCTGTTGGTCTAAACTGAAGTATTATGATAAACTTAGATTTTGGTGCACCAGACATAAACTATCTTTAGGGTAGAATGATAGGAGGGAGTATGGGCTACTGGATTTAGTACCTTTCCAATAGTATTTTTTTTTAAGGGCAGAGATTGTTCTCGTTTTATCTTTGTATTTCTGATCTGGCATTTACAAATGTTTGTTAATTGAATGACCTGAAGCACTTGATGTTCTCTAGTCCTGAAATAGGAGAGTAAAACAGTTACAAAATCAAAACTTGAAAAGGGATCATAAACCTAGAACTGGAAGGGCCTGAATCATCTGATCTTTGACTTCTATCCCCATTACTGAATATTTTACAAAGAAGGAAACTGAGTCTCAGAGAAGTTAAGTAGTTTGTCTAAGATCCCATAACCAGCATATAGGCATGCTAGGATTCAAACCCAGTGCCAGATCCAGTGTGAGACAAACAAAAGAAAGTGGCATACATATCTCTTGGCCAATCTCTGCTTGTTTCTGTTCCTAACCCCTCCCGGTCCCAATATTCTCATGTAAAGTGAAACCATGGGAGATTTGGTCACACTGGAAAGCAAGACGGATTTAAGATTCTGGTGTAAATTCCCTCACGGAGTCTCTGTAATAATTTACAATTCACTTCACCTCTTTGTACTGAACTTTGTCCTTTTGTACGACATGCTCTCTAAGGCCCCCTACAACCTTGGTTGTGTTGGTAAATGTTTAAAAACTCTCTCTCCTTCCCCTCCTCACTCCTAACAGTGCAAAGGAGACACTTTAAAGTTTAATATGCATTATTAGCAATTTTTATCACTTTTAGAGGTCTAAATAATCAACAAAACAATAAATAAATGAAGTCCTGATTTGTATTGCTGAGGTGTAAATGCTCACACAGAAAATTTAAGGATCTACTCTTGATGTTCTTTACAACTGAGAGTCAAAGGGCCCTTTTCCTTTTGGTGTTTATTTATTTTGGGCTTTATTCCCAGGGCCTAGCAAGTGGTAGGATCTTAATAAATATTTGGGGAATTGAATTCACCAAACATCAGGTATAACTGTTTGGCTTGCTAATGGTGGGAGAGAAGTTACAGACAGAGTATGGTACAATTTGGGACATCTGCCTCCCTGAATCACTGCCCGACTATTCCAGAGTGTGATGTAATGAGTACTGGCCTGGAAGTCAGAAGGCCACTAATGAGTCATATGACTCTGGTCATTTCCCCTCTCCTGCATTCACTCTTCTTGTCTGCAAAGCAAAATACTTGGCCTACATGACCTACATAGTCTCTTCCATGTAAAGCACTGGGCCTGGAGTCTGGGAGACCCGAGTTCCAATTCAGCTTAGACCCTTAGAACTGTATGACTCTGGGCAAGCATGCTACTTGCCCCTTTGTTCTCATCACTAAAACAGGGATTCCCTCCCTGCCCCCCCCCCCAGGTTATGGTGATGATAAAATGAGTTTTTACAAATTACAAATGAAAATTTGTAAAACATTTTTACAAACTTAAAAGCACTCTAGAAATACTAGCTATTATTATTTTCATTCTATATTGTCCTACAATGGGGCAGTGATTTCAATCACCCTAAGGACAGATGGCTTCCATTGTCGGTTTTTAAGTTGGCCTCAGGTACAAGCAGCTGCTAAAAACCTGAGTGTTTAATAACCACCTGTACCCAGCAATTAATGGTCCTACTAAATAATACTAAGCGATTTAGATTTAAAACCAGGACTGTTTCTGACATGCATTCAGATTATAACAAGTTTCATTCACCACTAGATCTGCTCTCATTAAACATCAAATAGTTGTACAAAGGAGGATTTTAGAGGTTAGGCATTCCCCTGATCAAAGGCTCACCCAATGGCAGATTAGCTAGGCTGGGCTGATCATGTGATCCCAATGAAAGTCATTAGGCTACCAAAATAGTTCAGGTCTGGTGAACTATAGAGGGTAATCTCAGACAAGTTGGGCAGTGTCCTTCCTACTTCTCACTGCTGCAAGCCTAAGTTTGTTAGAACTATAGACTCTTAGTTGACTGATAGGAAGAGGCAGAATTTTAAGAGTTTAATGTAAAAAGGTCTTGGTGTCTGTTAAGGCTGGGGATGATGGAATGAGGAGAAAGCACTAGCAAGCTGCAATAAGCTGTAGTCACCCAGAGTAAAAGAGATTTGATTTAAGGACTAGAATAGGAACAAAAAAAGACAACACATTCCATTGGCTTCCTTAAGCCCCTGCTGGGGACTTTTCTCAAAGGACTGAGCTATTTGTCTAACTGGGATAATGAGGCCTGCTCATCCCACTTTAGGTCTTTTAAAATCTATTTCCTAGAAATAGGAACTAACTCTCCTGGCAACATTTTGGAATCAAAAGGACAACCAGTGATATTCTCAAATGGCTATGTGTACATCTTGTTATTATGTAAAACTAAATTTATGAGAGCCAGGGTCTGGAAGACCTGGCTTGCAGTCTGGCCCTTCAAAGAGGTCTAGATGACTGTGGGCAACGTCAGAACCTCTCAGTGTCCCCAGGCAGCTCTCTGAAATGAGGATGCTTGCTTAATCTGGGCTTTTATGAATTAGAATGGGAAAAACACATTTATAACTTGATTTTGTTGTAATTGATTTCCTTTGTAATTCTGTCCATGACATACACAAAAGAATTTATAAAAATCCTTGCTCTAAGACTATAAACCAAAGAAGACACTTTTCCAGGTGGGGAATCAGATGGGTCAGAAAAGTTACTGCTTTGTCTCCCATTACTCCTCAAGAAGCCTAACCAGGATTCTAACCAAGATCTGTCTCTAACTCCAAAATTCAAACCACTCACTAAAGCAAGCGCCTCTCTAAACACCCAGAAGGAATGTTTCAGTGGTATTCATTTTTAAGAACAATTGTCTGGAATATTCGCATTGGGGTCTACAAGTGAATTTACCTAGGGTGGTGGGTGGAAACCACACACACAAAGAGAAGATAGCACTCCCAAGTATTGCATCACCAGTTTAACTTTTAACTTTTAAATTTCATTTAGATAACCTCACAGACCACGTTTAAGTTTTATTTTTTTAAAAGGCCAATAGGTAAGATAAAAAAAAATAGCTTTAAGATGACTCAATTTATTTTAAACAAAACTAAATACATCTTTCTATTAATATTAAAGGTGATAGGTGTGAAATGATACTTTATTTAAATTATAGCACTATAAATTAGTAGTGACTACAGGTTTGTCATCGTTCCTAAGTGGCAGTAGACTGAAATAAAACAAATAATAATAATAATAAAGAGAAGACTTTCGGTTCTCTGGAGAAATGGGAAACAAATGCTAAAATCATCCCAGACTACACCGAATGTGAATGTTCCAAATGTCTATGGAAACCTTAATAACAATCAGCAGCAATTCTCCCAATGAAACGCAGCCTAAAAAGTTTGCAAAATTCAAACTTATCAAGTCTCCACCTCAAGGCCTCTAGACCGCTTTGAAGAAAGAGGAGGGAAAACTCATTTTGGGCGCCGTATATTGATTTCTCTTTCTCCTCTAGGTTAGACAGCCCAGGGACTGTGAAAGTCCCTTTTTGTAGTTGGGAGTCCATGTCATATATTTGCTTACAAACAAATAAGCATTCGGAAACATTAAACTAGTCACCCTCTATTAAAATAAAAACCAAAACAAAATACGCGCAACCTTCCCCCCCAACAGATGCCAAAAAAAACTTCCACTGTTCCAGTATTTCTCCGGGTAGGTGCTTGGAGAGGTGTAAAAGCCAACCCTGAGCCTAAGCCTAAACCGCAGCCGCTGCCTACAATCTCCCCTCCCAGCAGGTGGCTCATTGCAATCGCCACAGACAACAATGGCCAAGATTGGTTTTGCACCGGCCTGTAGTTTGCAGTGTTCCTCCCTCCCCCATAAATAACAGACCTAGAAAGAATTACAAAAAGGGAGGGAGGTGCGTACATTAGGTTACCAAGGAAGCTTTTCTCTCTTCCCCAAATTCCTTAGACTCCGTTTTAAATACAATAGCCCCGTGAGACAAAACAAACCAAGTTACGGCGCAAGTTTTATTTGATTTTTGCAAGCCTGGCTCCGGGCCGATGCTCTCTCTTCTATCACCCCCCCCCTCTGCCCGTAGCAAAAAAGAAAAGGAAAAAGAAAAAGGAAAAAAAAAAACACCCCGGCGTTGTTATGCCGGAGGTGTGGGCGGCTGCTGTTGATCCGGGCTGGGCTACTGCTGCTGATTGTTGGTCTCCTATTGGCCGCGCAGCCGGCAGGGAGAATCAGCCAAGGGAGGGGTGGGGGTGGGGGGAGAAGAGCAGGAGGGAGGGGGAGACAGAGAGAAAGAGAAGCTGGAAGCGGCAGTAACAGCAGCCTGGCATAAGGGGAAGACGCAGGCAGTGGGGCTTGGTATTGTGATCCTCCTAGAAGCGGAGTTCGCAGGGAGTGCGTGGATGTGTGTGTGGTAGGGGGAGGGGAGCAGGGGAGGTTCGGGGGAGGAGGAGGAGGAGGATCTAGAAGCTGGGAGGAGGAGGAGGAGGAGGAGGAGGGAGCGAGAGCGTGAGAGTGAGCAATAGAGAAAGTGAAGGAGAAGGTAGGCAGTCTTAGGGGCGAGTATGCAGCAGCAGCAGTAGCAGCAGCGCTAGCGGGGTTTTGCCAGGGTTGTATCCCTCTCCTCTCCCAGGGTCGCTTTGAGAGAGAGAAAAAAAAAATATCCTGGAACTCGCAGGGGAAGGGGGTGGGGGGAAAGGAAAGGGAGAAGCCAAATAAGTCGCCCCGCACCCAGGAAGAGACTTGACATCCGACGGCGCGGAGGAGGAAGACCACGGCGCACCAACCCCTAGGTTCTACTACTACTTACTGCCCTTTGTACTCGCTGCTCCACCGCCCCCCGGGCCCTAAAATCCCTCCCGGCTTGGCTTGCCTCTCCCTCTCCATTTTAACTGCACAGGGGAACAGTGAAGAGAGGGTACCCAGAGAGGGAAAAAAAAAAGAAAAAGAAATCTGGCGTGACGGAGCAGCCTGGGAACGCAGTCAGCCCGGCTGCTTTCTCCGCATCCTAAAGAAGCAAAAGAAGGGAGGGGAAGCTCGTTGGAAAGCGGGGCCGGAGGGGGACCGTTGCGGCCGCCGCCGCTGCTTCACATCCCTGCGGTCGCCAGAGCGGGAGAGGAGCCGGCTCCGCTGCTCGGCTCCTGCTGCTGCTGCTGCCGCCGCCGCTGTCGCTGCCTCTACACGCACACACGGGCACACGCAGATCCACCTCCCTGCATCCATCCCCTTGATCTCTCGGTCTGTTTTATTACTCCTGGTGCGAGTCCCGCGGACTCTTCGCTCCGCTATTTGTCATCATCTCTCTCTCTCCATTGGCGGGGAGGAGAGGTTGAGAAAGAAAGGGGGGTTGGGGGTGGGGAAGGGAGAGGGGGAGGGTTGCGTGTGTGTGTGTGTATGTGTGTGTGGAAAACTGCCTGGAGTCGTCTCTCTCTCCGCTGCTGCTGCTGCTGCCGCCGCTACCGCTGCCGCTCCTGCTGCCGCCGCCTCCGGCTCCTCCTCGGCCCCTCTTCGCCTCCATGTGCCGGATAGCAGGAGCGCCGCGGACCCTGCTGCCGCTGCTAGCGCTGCTGGCGGCCCTGCATCAGGTAAAGGACGCCTGGGGCGGACAGGCCGGCTGGCCCAGGGTCGGACTAGGGGATGGGGACGGAAGGAGGGTGGGGTGTGGGCGGGTGGAGACTCTGGGTCCCTTTGTTCCCCCGCACTGCTGCTCCGGTGCAGGGAGATGCACCCGGGAAGGAGTGGGAGGGACGGGGGTTGCTGCACCACGGCTGTAGCCAGCAAGGGGGAAGCTGTGAGTGCGGCCCGGGGAAAAGGAGAAGGTGGATCTGGGGCAGGGGGTTGTGGGCAGACAGAGCAGGTTGCTTGCAGGCACTGTTTTGGCAGTGCCCGGGAGGGGGGGGGGGTTGAAGCAGGTCACCGGGGCGCCTCTCTGGGGACTAGGGGATCTTCAGGAAAAAAACGCTAGGATTGTTGTTAGTTGGGGAATTTCCATGTATTTACCATTTTCTGCTTTATAGCCCTCTTCTACTTTGCTTCATTTGTATTTGTTTGTCTTGTTCTGGTTCTCTGAAAATGGGGTGGGTACTTTGTGGTAGGGATTCCCCAGCTTCTCTTCTGCGCCCCCCCCCCTTCCCATCTTTGCTCTCTATGTCTGGGATTCAGAAGAGCAGCGGCACTTGCCTCTACTCTGACCCACAACCATCCCTGTGCCCAGAGCAGCCTCCACCCTTCTTCAGCTTGATTTATCCCCGCAGAGTTGTCTTCAGTACTCTTTTCACTTACTCGGGCAATTTCTCTTGTCCATCTTTCCCTAGGAAAAAAACAAACAAACAAAAAAAACAAACTCGCACCCATGTCCATCTTTAATCCTCGCAAACCTTGCTCAGTCAGGGAAGGGATAATAGGTCCCGTCGCAGTTCCCTAATCACCGGTCTCACCTTTCATCCGTTTGCTCTCTTTGCCTCCTTCCCACACACCTTTGCCAGTGGAAGACTGCGCTGACCTGTCCTTTGACTTATTCCCTCCTTCCCCCTCTAAATCCTTTAATTTTAGGACTTCACCTGCATTCTCCCCACGTGCCTCTATACTAGTGGGAAAGAGACCCAGAAGGTACCCCCCCCCTTCTGTGGGGTTTTCTCTAAGTCAGTAAACACCTGCTCTTCTCCCTATCCCCCTCCCAAGCTCTTTTTCTTGCTCTGTGGTTTGCCTTCTTAACTTCTCACCAGTCGTCGGACCACCCGCCTCTGGGTGCTTCTTTCTCTCCTGGTCTTGCTGGGCTTGCCTGGTCCCGTAAGACTGAGCTGCTCAGCCCGCCCCTCCCCACGGTACCTCTAATCCCATCCTGGGAATAGATAGCGTGCATCTGCCGCCTCCCAGGAGGCTTGTACTCCGACTCTCCGGCGCTGGATCCTCTAGCAGCCAAGCCAGGAGACTTGGGAAAGAAGAAAAGCTGGGTCTTGTTGCCCCTTACTCCTCCTGCCCCCACGTCCCAAGCAGTGATGTCCTGAGGCTGGATGTGGCTCCCCTGAAAGAAGGGGGCCGACTTCTTTCTGGGAAGCCGACCGAAAAGCTGCTTCCTTTGCACAAAGGGAAAGTCAGAACTGGGTGGGATTCCCCCAAGGTGTGTGTTGAGGGTGGGGAACAGCGCCGAAGGTTTGCTGTACTAGGACTGATGGTGCCGCTCTCACCTCTTAATGGTCTTTAAGGATTGGGGCAGAGAGGAGCTGTCTCCTCCGGGAATACCAGACTCGGAGGGGGCTGGGGAGCCCCGGTACTGAGTAGTCCGGGCATCCTCCCGCCCCTTCTCCATTTCTCTGGGGCAGGGGTGTTGCTGGCTATAGCTGCAGCCGCCCTCTAGAGGGGTGTGGGCTGGGTTTGTCTTTTGCAGAGTCTCTGTCCATGGTGCAGCTAGACCCGGGGCACTCAGTCCCGCCGCCTGCCTCTTTTCTTCCTCTGGTCCTTTGAGCCGTTTAGCCCAGTGCATTTCACATGCTTTTAGATCTTGATAGCCCCCTCCTTCTCTTTTCTTTCTCTTCGGTTTCTCCTTTTGTTCTTCCCTTCCAGTTTTCCTTTTCCCATCCTACTTGTGTTTTCTTCCCCACCTCCCCAGGTTCCCCAATAACGAGTGGAAGGATGAAGGAGTAGTTTTTATTAGACTAGTCAGTCAAAACTCGTCAGTTCCACATTTTTGTTCTCTGTGAATTCGGGGTGGGATTTCTTTTCATCTGGAAGTTTGGGTGGGGGGAGACCATTTGTTCTTGTCATTAAGCTGTTAAGAGGGGCTCCTAACAAACGGCTCCAGCACCCTACTTCTTCTAAAACCTAATTATTATCCATCCTTTTAAAATGGCATTTGTCTAGAGATATATTCTTGGAGAAGAAAAGTAGCTTGGGATTGGAGAGACAAAATTAACTTCCCTCATATTTCAGATTGTTGGAGTTACTTGATTGTTAGACTGAAGACTTTGAAGTTTTGTTTTTTTAAAGCTTTCTATATATTTAGTCATCCATGAACTCTTTTTTAAATCTATTTACAGAGTATTTTATACATATCCCCAGCATGAATTCCTGTAGTAAGGAACTCTTTTCAACTAATGTTTTATCTTAAATCAGTTTTAATTTAAAGCTAAGTGTGAAGTTAGGACAGGAAACTGGTCATGCTGATTTGTTTGTTGATAATTCACCATCTGGGGTATTGCTGAATATGTTATGGTTGGGGAAGTCATATTTCCTCTTTAAGGAAAAAAAACCTAGAATATCTTGCTTTCAGTGAGTTTTGTTATTAGTATATTTCAAAACTGGAAATTCTAGTTAGAACTACTTAAAATTATAGCTGAATCATAAGGTTAATTTTAAAGTCCATAGTTCATTTACCCATGACCTTAGTTTATTTTAAAAACACCATATGTAGTAAGCACTGCCTGTTGTAAGTAAAGGGTTCACTTAAAACTTTTCTCCATAGTATATTCAGTTGCTCAAAGTTTCAAATTTCTTGACTTCTGAAATTATCATTTGTGGTCTGTCATGTAAAACCATTCATAACATTTTTTCTGAAACTTCATTTGACAGTTTTGTAACTCATGAGAAGTTTAAGTCAGGCAATTAACATTGAGTTATTTGAAAGGTCATTAGGAATGGCAGTGTGCTCAGTTTATGCAACAGAAGTTTTAGGATCAGGTGGATCATGTGTATTTTGTGCATCTGAGATTAGAAATGGCTTTGTGCTAATGTTCTTTTTCATACACTAAAACAACAGCACTCTCTGTCAAGTGAGGGTGGCTTTGACACATAAATGAAACCGTAGCTAAAATTGTTATTTATTGAGGCTGGCCTGAGGATGCATTTGAAAAAAAAAAGTCCCTAAGTGTTAAATATTGAATGTGCCACCCACATTATCTTGGAATGAATGAATCACAGTAGGATATTTTTTTTTAAATGTGTTTATTGGTTAACTAAACCATATTTTATTTTTAAAAACCTTTTTACCTAAGTATTTGAGAGCTTTAACCATTCTAACAAGCATTCTTAGGGATTGCTTTTAAACACATATAAGTTTTTGTATTTTGTGACATTTGATTTCCACTTACCCTTCTTTAAAAATATGTAACATTACTGCTCATTTAGGGCACTGACAATTGCTTAAAGTAGGATCACATGTTGCTTATAGGTTAAGGGAAGCGTTAACTGGCTTCATTTCAAATATGATTTTCATTTAAATTTGTGATGAATTCTAAATAAGATTGTGATTACAAAAAATAAAAAATAATTCATGATTATATACATTTAAGACAGATTCAGTGACTAAGTTAAGAACCTCTTTTTCATCACTAGTTCTTCTCATAGTTTGAATTGCTTGGTTTTTTAAAAATTCAAATTGGTTTAGGAGGTAAATAAGTTTTTCTGAGATGTTTATTGAAATTTCTTTCTGTTGTTCCTTTGTTTTTCACCACAGCCCTATGTTGTGTCTTTTGTGATCTCTTTGGAAACATAAGTGTATAAACTAAAGATGATATTGTATGTTAGAAAAAGGACGTAGTTTCTTTTTATTATCAGCATATTTTTAGTTAGTCTTATGAAATAGTCACAGAAGAAGAGTCTGGAAGAACAAATCTAGAATATAATAAACTCATAGACCTTGAATATAAAATGTATATATTTACACTTTTCATTGATTTGTATGATATACATGCACATTTAAGGAAGTAAAATTAACTTGTACAAATAAGCATAAAATATTTTTCTCCCCTTTGGAGTCATGAATAGCTCTGCTCACTTTTTTCTTTGTCATATATGGACATTACATGTGGTGGAGCCTGAACTGCCTGGGACCAATTAAAAAAAAAAAACCCAACACATTAGAATTATATGGACGGTTTGGAGATAACTTTTAAAAGAGGAAAGTGTTTTAAAATGAAAACCAAATTAATTGCAAGCCTTGAAGTTATTTACTATATAGTGTCTTCTTCACTTCTGAGATTCACTTGTTTCCTCTAAGGAAATTTGAATTGTGATTAAAAGAGGAAACTTTTTAAACTGTTTCTATTTTGGAAGTATGCAGCTTGAAAATCTTTAGAAACATATTTCTGATGATAGTTCATTATATCTGCACTACCCTTCTTTTCTTTTCTTTTTTTTAATTGAAATTCCTAAATCTAGTGTTGTGACTCATTAAACTTTAGGATTTTTAATGAGGAAATGTCAAAAGACTTAAAGCAAAGTTAAGCTTGATTTAAAAATCTTTCTTCATTTAAAGTGACTCAAATCTTCAACCAATTTTCAGGAGGATATTCTTAAATTAGATTTAGTCTGATTAGCCATATACATAAGCTATGCCCTTTTTACCTGGGTAATATTATGTGTGTGCATATAATTTTGGCTCGAAACAAATAGTCATGTTTGAGCACAAAATTTTGGCCTATGACTGTTATCAACCAGAGGAGGCATCTAAAATTTTATTTTTATCCATTTAGTAAGCATTATAGACCATAACTTATAAACTATAAACTGTTTGAAGGAAACTTACTGGGTTAAGAATAATCAGGAAAACAAAGAGAAACAAAAACTAGTAATCCAGTGCCACCATTTGATGCTAAAATTCCAAATGTCAGGGTAACCAATTTTATTACAATTTTGTTTTATGTTTTTGTCTTATTTACAGAACTTAAAGTTAGATAATATAAGCAGGTATACTTCTTGTCTATTCTCTGCAAGGCCAGCCCCAGGTTAAGTCAACTTCCACATCTGCCAGGGTATCACTGTGCTCCCAATCATCTAGTTTGCAACCTGTCTGTCCTCTCTATTCTACTATTTTTAATCATTTGCCAAATATTATTGATTTTACACCTACAAATCTTTTTTTCTTTTAAAACTCGTATCCTGTGTCTTAGAATAATTACTTCTAATTGGTCCTAAGGCAGAAGAATGGTAAGGACTAGGCAATGGAGGTTAAGTGACTTGCCCAGGGTCACACAGCTGAGTCCATATTTGAACTCAAGACCTCCCATCTTTAAGGCCTAGTTCTTAGTCTACTGAGCCCCCTAGCTGCCCCTCTCCATACATCTTTATCATTCATAGCCTCTCTACTCACTATTCAGTTCAGTCTTCATCATCCTCTGGTTGGACCACCTCCAAATGGTTCTTTCTTCCTGATTCCAGGCTCTCCTCTCTCCAGTCGGATCCCAAAGTAATCTTTCTAAGGCTAAACCCCGACCAGGTTACTCCCTTGCTCATAAACTCAGGACTCCCCATTGCCTTTAGATAGAATACAAATTCCTTAGCCTGAAGTTTGAGACCTTTCCTAGATTGCATCTTACCTCCTTTTTAAGGGTTACTTTAGTTCTGTTGACTAAATTCTAGACAAAATGAATGAACAAATCTCTGAATTCAAGACTCACCCCTCCTGCTTTCAGATATATTTCCACAAATTATCCCCATACCTGGAATATACTCCTTCCTCACCTCAGATTTTCAGGGTCTTTGTCTTCCTCTGAAAGCTCATGTGCTCTACCACCTCCCCCATGAAGGTTCCTCATTCTTGTAATTGTTTCAGCTCTTTCCTCAGTTTACTCTTCATTCCATTTATATCCAGGAGGTATTTTCTCAGGAGACTAAAACTCTTTGAGGGTAGAAACTTTTTTTATTTTTGTCTTAATTCTAGTGCCTCCATAGTTCTCAAGCTCATTGTAGGGCCAAGTAGATGTTTGTTCTGTTTAATTGCTTTCTAATTAGTTCATCTGTGTGTGCTTTTTGGTGTCTTTTTTTTTTTCTGTTTATTTTAGCATACAGAAATTCTGGGGGAATAATGGATTCTTAGTAAATACTTTGAGTTGGGTCTGGGGCATCATCCCAGGTCAAGTTTAGGGGAATAAATTATTCTGGTCATATAGGCGGTGTGAAATAGTTCCTACCAGCCTGGGAGTCTAGAGATCTGGGTTCCAGTACTCCCTGTGCCAGTGGACTTGTGGACACATCACTCTTTTCTGGGTTTTACTATCCTCATCTGTAAAATGAGAGGTTTGGATTTTATAATCTTGAAGGAGGGAGGCTCTTATCAGATCTAAGATTCTCTAATTCATGGAAGGAAGCTTTAGTAGTAATTACTTAGGATAATACCTGCCATCTTTGTTGTTTATTGTAGACAGAGTAGATCTTTACTTTTGAACTTAAAAATGATTGGGATCTTTAAGTAAATCAGAAAAGATTTTAAAGAATAGCATAGTAACAAATCAAACATTCTGGACACTATTGGCAGCAATCACTTGCTAATCTTTGAACTTGGCAGTCTATCTCCTGCCCCCTTAATTTGCAAAACTATTTCCTCTCCCTATAATGGGTTTCCTCTTAGAATCTCTAACTTCCTCTGCTGGTGCCATTTATTCCTACTTAAGGCATTTCTTAATTCCTCTAAGTTGTCTGTTCCTCCTTAGGTCATCAGGTCTAACTTTGTGTTTACATATTGTATCTCATCAGTAAAAATGAGCCCTTGAGGATAAAGCCCATTTAAAATTTTCTTTGTACACTTAGTACTTACCATACTTCTCACTTAATAAATGAGAAATGGATAAAAATATTTTTTTTGGTAAGCTTTTAAAAAGTGCTCTTTTGAAGGAAGAAAAATCTTTTGAAAGGATAAGAGCACGTAATAGCATATATATTTAAATTTTTAAATGTTTAAAATTTTTTATCCATATTTTATTCCAATAACAAATTTATACATGTTTTCCAAAATTACATGATTCATCTTGTCTCCCTCCCCTCTTCCCTTCCCCGTCCTGGAGTTGTCAAGTAATTGCCACTGGGTTATACATGTCTTAATAGCATATATAAACAAAAAAATAGCATACATAAACAAATGTCATGACTTCAAAGATGCATCATTTAATTGGGATAGTTACATCTTCTGCACAATGAAGTTGAAACCTTTCTACATCCAGAAGGAAAACCGGAAACAAGCATTTATTAAGCACCTACTATATGCTACTATGTTATATACTTGTAAAATATTCTTTCATTGATGCCCCCCAACAATCCTGAGAGTCACTATTATTATCCCCATTTTGTAGCTGAGGAAAGTAAGGCAAAGTTAGCCAATGTCACATATCTAGTAAGTGACTGAAGCCTGATTTCAACTTGGGTCTCCCTGGACTCCAGATACAGGGTCTATCCTCTTCACCACCTACTCTGCCTCTGCTATCTGAAACCAGGTAGTTCAGTAGATAAGTTACTGTAATTGAACAAGTTCAGGCCCAGGAATGAACATTTTTAGACTTAGCTAGACTGGTCCTTGAACCCTAACTTAAACCATTTCCAATTAGCTAATTAGAACTTACAGAGCATACTCTTTGCTGGCATAACCGGTTGTTGAGGCATCCGAACACCACTGTGGTGGAAAAATCATAAAATTTCTAAGGAGAAGAAAAAAAAATATTTTGACCACTCCTTTGCATCCTTTAAACATAAATCCTTGTTGAAAACAGAACAACAGAGGATAGAAGCTCTCACAGGCTTTTTCAAAGATAGTAAGTGTTAGATTGAAGAATAATAAAAGCTTGGGAAAATTCCAAAAGAAGGTAGCCACAAGGATCCAGTGAGGCTGGATTAAGATATTGAGAAAGCTTCATTTGAGGAAGAAGGAGACTGGGATAAATTACGAGATAACACGGTATAGTTTATAGGGTACTGAATTTAGAGTCAAGAGGACCGGGTTCCAAATCCTCCCATCATTGTATGGCCCTGTGCAAATCATTTACCCAGATTGGACCTCAGTTTCCTTATCCGTACAATGAAAGAGTTGGACTTGTAACCTCTAAAATCCTTTCCATCTCAGGACTTTTGATTTGGGAGAGCTGACAAAAGAATATAACATCACGAATGATATCAAAAATAGGGACCAAATGCCAGAATCACTCCAGATGGCAGAACAGGATGGACTATGGAAGTGGGCTTAGATACACTTATGGCTAGAAAGTGATAAGGATGACTATTATTATTAAGAGAAAATCATGGGTGTTCATCGATAATATTACAAAAATCTATTCTGTAATAGAGAGTGAGCGAGCTGCCACTTCAAGAGAGGAAATCCTGGATTGGCGGTCGATTTATGTTCATTACTATTGCCTGTGATTTTATTTCCCTATTCATCCGTATCCTTTTGTTGTGTGGATAGAGCAGAAGGGTGGGTTAAGGAAGATGGATTCAAGAATTTGGAGCATGAGGATTAGCACATACAGATGGAAGCCAAAAGAAGTTCTGAGTTCTGCAGTTGGCTCATAAGAGTACCTAGCATTTGTAGAGTAATTTAAAACTTGTGAAGCACTTTACATGTGTTGTTTTCTTTTGATAACATATCTACAAGGTGTCCACTGACTTGCTGAGTCAGGTGTGTTAACTGTTATGGTCTGATTCACCTTCTGCATTAAGAGGGAACGTTCACTTTGCAGTGTCTTTTTCCTAGTCTTTCTGAGCAAAGTAGAGAGGTGTTATTTATATAAATAATACAAGATGACATAATTTGCTTTGATCCCTTAATGGCTCACTTTTTCCAGCCATACAGACCTCAGCCTATTACTGCCTTCTTATCTTGTGTGCTTTTGTCCATATCCTTTCATAAACTCTACTTATGGTCATCCCAAGCTGCTGACTCTCTCCTTGAAGCTTGCTGATTTTTCAGAAGTAGAAGTGGTATCTACTAGTGAAATGTACACCTGCCATCTATTTCTAACTCTCGTTTCTCTCTAAGTGAGGAATTGAGCTCCCTTCTAGGCTATAGACCTCTTCGAAGTCTTTTGACATCGGATACATAATTCTTTTTTGGTAATCATTTATAACAATCCTGTTCTTACCCATTATACTTCTCTTCATTTATTGAATAATCTTAGCACCAAAACAAACAAACAAACAAACTTAGCACAGTGCCTGGCACATAGTAGGCATTGTTAACTGAGAAAAAAACAACACAGAACTCTTAAATAGTCAGGAAAAAACCACTTTAATTAAGGAAAGAGGTATAGGGCTGAGTTAGGCCTCTATGACATAGGCCTACGTGGAGTCCCAGGATTGAACTCTGGATGCTCTGGTCACTGACCCCTGGGGCCATTAAAATGGGCAAGCTTAAATACCTTTCTAGGGAAACATGAGGTCTGAGGATGAGAGGGATAGTTGAATGACTTTACAATGGTAACCAGGGAAAAATGAGGAGTCCCAGACAGGTATAACTGTGAGGGGCTGATGCTTTACAATGGACCCAAAAAGGAAAGACCCAGCCAAGGACTGGGCTACCTTGGTAAAGGATTGTGGTTTAAGGGGAGAAACCAGTGGGACCAAAGAGATACTTAACAGCTGATGGGATTAGCTATTCCCACCTAAACTACCTTAAAGTCTATTAGTCTGAGACTGCAGAAGTAGGACTTTCCCTCAAGCAGGAACTCTCATGAGCCAAGGTCAAATCTTTAAGGGAAGTAAACTGGGGGTCATTAAATCTTTCTAGGCTACAAGTTCCTACATTGACAGCATATAGGAAATGTTCATCGCCTGACTAAAATTTTACAGTCTTTTAAGTTTCCTTATCAAAATTTGACCATCTCTATAAAGACTATAGTACTAGAAATGGGAGGAAGTAAGGAAAACTCTATTCTAGAATAATTTGGGGGTTTTGAGTGAATAGAATAAAAATGAAGTTGTTGCTGACTTTGGTGCTGTTCTTCAAACAGCTTTATGGCTATGATTTTCATAAATTTGTCAATCCTGAGGTAACAAAGAAATATTAGCATTGCTAGTTTGCACATAGTGCATCTTTCTAAATGTTTGTTCAGTGGACATGTAGGGTCTTTTCCCTGAGTTTCTGAAGGGAAACAGTGACCAAGGTGTGTGTACAAGTGTTCGTGTGCACACGTACACACACAGCATAGGAATTATTTGGATCTTTGTTCATTATTGCAGTTTCTGCAAAGAGTGGGGAAAGTGAAATAATTGTTTTTCTTCTTCTGGACACATAGTGGATTTGAACAGATTATTTCTTTAGTACCCTGTGCAGGCCTCTTACATATTAATGATTTCTTGATGTATTTGTGAGGACTACTCTGCCTGTTATATTTTAATTACCTTCCCTTGCTATTTAGAGCATTTCAAGAATTGTTTTACTTTGCTCACATGCACCTTAGGAGAACATTTATTACCAGAGGAAGATGCCCAGCAGAGATAAACATATTAACTACCATCTCTCTTTTTCCTTTTATTTTTCATGTGATACTTTTTCATTTTTGAGGGAAATGGTGTTAAGTGATTGGTAAATTCAGAAGCAACCACTAAAAATACCTGGGTACAGTTGCATTTTACACATTGGCAGTAAAAGTTTTCTCAAGAAGTTTAAATTTGTACCTGAGTTGATAAACTTTTTTTATGCAGTTGGCCTTTGAATTACTCTGAACCTCCATAAGATCTTTGCTTTGTTGATTATGTGGAAATTGCCAGGAGGATTTTGATATGTTAATAGACATCCCTCAGTTTTTGAATAGGTGGCTAGTTTACATGAATTTTCTCAGGATAAACTTTTCCTTTTAATCTGAGGTACTTTGGAGTCAAGTATAGTGACTCAGCAAGTCTGAGGAAAATGTAATGATGTGTTAATGGCTCAAATAAAATAGAATAACTTAGACTCTAAAATTACCTTTAAAAGACTAGCAAATATTCATGCTCTACATGTTTCTATGAAGCATATATATATATATATATATATATATATTTTATACCTAATTGAGAAGAAAAATTAACCTTGTCCTAAATTCTCAAACATGTTGATGGTATTACTTTTTATGTTTGGATGACTTTAATTCATTGTTTTCTCCCCAAATTGGTTGGACATCTCTTAAAATTAGATTCCACTCTCAAAATTTCTACTCATGAAACAACAAACATGTATATGTGCGTATTTAATAATGGTATTGATTTTAGGGATGGGAGGAAAGTAGGTACCTTTTTTTGAAACTTTAAAGCATTATCAAATTAAGTTGGAAGTGTGTGGGGGTGGGGTAGAGAAGGTGCACAAGCTGTTTTGTTTGCCTCTGAGTAAGTCTAGAACTATTTGTAATTTGATCCCCAGTTAGTGGGTGGATACCCTTGATATGGTTGTGATTCTTAACAAAAGGTCTCTCCTTGGTTGGGGGCACAGATGAGGAAGGCTTTGAAGCAGTTGATTAAAAATCATTAATTGTGTTACCTTGAAAAAAGAATTCAACTTACTCTGGAATTCACTTCACTCCTCCACATTTCTTGTTTCCCTTTTTTAGATTGTGGCCCCTCTGCTACAGAAAATTCTCTCTCCATTAGTGAATGCCCATAGCACAAAGTTCATACTTTCTGGTTAAGTAAATAGGAAGAGTGCTTCGTGCAGCCAAAAATACTAACTTTTTGAAGGCCTTCTGGTATCCACCTCTAAGAGTGCATCTTTTGGAAGAAGCTTCTATTTTTTAATAAAAAAGAAGTCTTTTTTATTTTTTAAGAAGCCTCTATTGTAGTGGTTCTCAACCTTTCTAACACCGTGACCCCGCAATACACCTTCCTCATGTTGCAGTGACCCCAAACCAAAAAATTATTTTGGTGGCTACTTCAAAACTGAAATTTTGCTACAGTTATGATTCGGAATGTAAATACCTGATATGCATTATGTCTTCTCATTGCTACAAATTGAGAGGTTGAGAACCGCTGCTCTATTGCTTCTGATTTTTCTGATCCTGGATTTGAGGGCTCTCTTTCTTTGGGTCAGCTAATCAACAAACGAGTGGGCTGAAATGTTTAATAACTGGAAAATATAGGAGACTCTTGGCTTGGAAGATGAATGGTGGAGGTTAGGGAGAAGCAGTCCCAGATAATTGATCACAGGGGACATTCTTTCTTTACAGTTTAGGGTCACCTGCCTGTTTATAGGGTCAGAGCTTTACAAGCACTTTGTCCCTTTTAGCACAATTTCCTTAAACAGATAATTAGCAATTTCTGGTAGCATTAGAAATATTTTCTATCAAGAGCAAAATCAGCGTCTTGTCTCTTGTATCTCTTAGAAGAGATAAAAATGTGGCTTGGGGTAGAAACATGAATGCCCTTTTGGCCCCATCTTGAGACTTATGGTTTGGGAAAAAATCCATTGCAATCTTTTCAATGTTAATTAATACCCAGATGGAGTTTAATAGTGACCCACTTTTTATTAAATAAGACACTAAAAAGTATTTTTAAAAGTAAAGGACACTAAAATAAGGAGTTAGGTTAGGCATTGTTATAGATTATAATGCCATCAATGGTTTAGCTTTTGTATGGTAACTTTTCAGCACATGGTATTTGGGAGCAAAGTACAGCCCATTGTTTCTTTTTAAAGAAAATCTGAGGGGTTGCTTGGGAAGGGATAAAAGAAGTCTCTCTATTCATGTCCTAGGATCTTTGTTTCATTGGCCATTGTTTCACAATGGTTGTTTGGTAGATATAGCATGTAACTTAAGGATTCCATGCATAATCATACAGACTTTTAAAAACCTTAATTCTGAACATAATTGTCCACCAAGGATTTATTTATTTATTTCAAGGATACTTTAAAAGGCAGTTTTCCTATCCCCTTTGTGGTATTTGGTTTTTGAACATAATTGTATTATGGTTGAAACAAAAATCTCAATTCTTTTGTATTTTAGTTAGAGGGTATCACGTTACAGATTTATTTTTATATTTTTCTTTTTATGTTTTTATATTTTACTTTCTATTTTAAAAAGCATTAAGTCGTCTGATATATCCAAAGCAGATTTTATTTTGTGATTTCAGAGCTATGGTGATTTTTTTTTTTGGTAAGCATGAAGTTTTATTTACAGTTCTTTACCTTTTTTATTAGATAACTGTGGACAAGGATTTTTTTTGGACAGTTATAAGCAGAAATTTAGTTGGTATGTCATTTTAAGATGAACTGAATGCTGTCAAAGGAGTCTTGATATAAACCAAACTTATAGATTACTCTAAAGCTGTATCTCTTGGTAACCACAGGTGTATCTGTGGATTATTTAAAAGAGCAGTTCAAATAGATATTTGCACATTTAATGGAAACTGACCTTATTTCCACTTTCATTATTTCCAGTATTCCTGTAAAATCAAAGGATCAAAATTGTGGTCCTGGTTGTATCTGGTTGATTTCTGTTTTTTTTTTTTTTTAAGTGTTGGTAACCCTTTTAGGGGCATTTTGTTGTTGTTCATTTATTTCAGTCATGTCCAACATTTGTGACCCTGTTTGGGGCTTTCTTGGCAAAGATACTAGAATCGTTAGCTACTTTCTTCTCCAGCACATTTTACAGATGAGGAAACTGATGCAAACAGGGTTCAGTGACTTGTCCAGGGTCACACAGCTAGTCAGTATGTGAGGTCAAGTTTGAACTCAGGAAGATGAGTGAGTCTTCTTGACTCTAGGCCACTTAGCTGCCCTGCTAGGTAAGGAGTCACTTATGATGAACACAGTAGAGAATTTCACAAGAATTGTTGTCTGAAAGATTTAGGGTATTTTCCCTCTTTTCTAATTTAAGACTACATAATTGCTTGGGTATTTGGGGGAAAACTACTATTTTCTAGTTAGTATTAGAGGGTTTTTTTGTGTTGGCTGTCTTTTCTTTCCTTCTGTGATCTTCATAGGGGACTGCTGGCTGGATCTTATTATCTTAGCATTTTCTAGCCTGGCAGATTTTCTGCTAGGAAATCTGAATGTTTATTTAAATTTTGTTTTTAAAAATTCCAAGATGGATGAGGTTTTTTAAAAAAAGTACCTAGAATTTCTCGTTTTTGTATTAAAATGATAAATATATTTGAGGGACAGCAGGATATATAGTGAATAGAGGGCCAATCTTGGAGCCAAGACTAACGTCTTTGTTCCCACATGTAGTTTTCTAAGATTGTAGGTTACAGGTGAATTACTATTTCAAAGAGTGTTACCACTCTTTCCCATGCCAATTAAATTTATAGTCCTGACCTTCTTCCCCATATCTGCTATATATTTCCTAGCAAAAATATGGCATATTAAACAGTAATATTAATTAATAGGACATACAGTGTATATGTATTTATATTTGTGATTTCATCTGATGTACCTCCTTTATTTTTCCAAGTATAAACTTTTTAAATATATTAAGATTATTCAGTAAAATCTGAATCTAATACTTCCATTATGTTGTGGAGTTACTCCTGGGTTCTAGCATTACAGCTCGGGTGGGTCCTGTTCTGCCGTCCTGGAAAAGGATGAGGTACCTTTGGACCACTCTGGCACAAGAATTCTACTTAGAGGCAAGTTTTAAAAAAATCTGTTGTAGGAGGGAATATGACACTGATGAGAAACCTTGGCTCCTTTCAAGGTATCAAAGCCATATGTCAGTTTACATCATGTCCCTTTTTGGATGTTTATTCAGATTCTGCTTTTAGGAAGGAAGTGACATTAGTAGGGGGAGGAGGAGGTACCTGAGGGAAGAAATATGGCAAACAAAGGAAAACTAAATAAGGAAGTTTTAAATGGCTAAAAACTTTTAAAAGTTTTAAGAGGACTGATCAGAAGTCTGAAATCTGATTTCTAGATGTGAGTCTGTCAGCTTTGTAAATTTCTGGTTCTCAAATTCATCATCTGTAAAATGAATTGGTTATAGTAGAAATAACACTGGATTTGGAGGCAGAACTATGTTCAAATTCTGCTACTTATTCACTACCTAAGTGACCATTTGCAAGCCAACAGAACCTCTTTGGGTCATAGTTCATCCACCCACTTAGACTTGACAACCTCTAGCTCCAAAACTATGGTCCCAGGGGGGAAGCTGAGTAGCTCTGTGGATTGAGAGCCAGGCCTAGAGATGGGAGGTCCTAGGTTCAAATCTGCAGCAGTGTGACCCTGGGCAAGTCACTTAACCCCCATTGCTTAACCCTTACCACTCTTCTGCCTTAGAACCAATACACAGCACTGATTCCAAGATGGAAGGAAAGGGTCTTAAAAAAAAAAACAAAAACAAAAAACTGTGGTCCCAGGAACGAATAATATTTAAAACCTTCCTTCTAGCTCTTCAATTCTTGATTATATAAGGTTTGATTCAGTCATCCTGCTTGGGATCTGTTCCCTTCCCCTCACTTCAGGTGCCAGAATTAAACCCACTTTTACCACTCTTCTTTCCCCTTAAAATCTTAAAATCTCTGCACTAGGGATTTTTACATTTTCTGCTCTATTTGTTAAGACGTTGTTTTCTCAAGTAATTTTCTTTCTCTTCTCTTCTTGTTTTTAACTAAGCTATAAACATCGTAAGAACTTAACCTTATCATCTCTTTATTTTTTTATTTTCCCACAATTCTTCCTATAATGGTTTGCCCACTGTAGATCCTGTACTTACTTGTTAGAGAGGTTGGTCAGCTGGTAGCCTTTTTTGTTAAGTTCACTTTGCTAACTGTGCTAGTGGGTAGACCTAGCTTTTTACACAGAACCCTGAAATTATAACTAGTACTCCCTTATAAGGAAGGGACCTTTAATTTGGTGAACCAAAGAACAAAGTCCATTTGGCCAACCTCCTCCAGTTGCCAAGCTTCCTCCCTCCTCCACTCCACACTCCCACCAGTTACACATTGAACTCACTAGAATTATTAGAAGAGGATACAATTCTTGATAAGACAGAAATTGTAGTAATGTGGGGTTTTAGAAGTAATTTCTTTCATAGACATTGCAATTATTAATAGTTCTGGAGACCACTTTGTCACCTATATCTAGCCCTCATGGACCACCTCTTATTTTTATAGCATTTCCTAGACAAGAAGACTTGGCTTATAGTCCAATTTAACCTTTATTAACTGTGGAACTCTGGGGAAGATATTTAACTTCTTTAGCTGTGAAAATGGGGCTATTAATGTTTATATTGTATGCTTCAGAGTTTCGAGGAAAGCCCTTCATAAACTTGTCACTGTGACGCAGATGCTATCATTTAACCATA
This sequence comes from Monodelphis domestica, assembly GCF_027887165.1. NCBI lineage: Eukaryota > Metazoa > Chordata > Mammalia > Didelphimorphia > Didelphidae > Monodelphis > Monodelphis domestica. Next base: position 281,356,236 of record NC_077229.1, on the reverse strand, counting down.
ATGACCTGTGCATGGTGCTCCATTTCCTGCCTGTGCCTTTCTTCGCATGGTCTGTAGCCCCTGCCTGGAATGCTCTCACTCCTTAGATTTTCCAGCTTCCTTTAAGACTTGGCTCTAACACCAACTCTTCCAGGATCCTCTCAGCTGCTGGAATGTCCTTCCCTTCTAAGGTCACCTTTCATTTATTCTACAGTAAAATAGGATGTCTCCCTTTGAAACATGTTGTTTTCCTTCAAAAAGAGCAGATAAAAAAATTCTTCAGCAAATTCAAGACCTGATATGTTTTGAAGTTTACATGTATACACAGTGGGCAAGTTTTATTTTTTCTGTATCTGTAGCCAGGTGAGCTACTAGGTTCAGCTGCAGCAGACTACACCAGCAGCCTCAGTAGAGCTTCATGCCTAACCCCAGATTCTCAATTGAGGGGGCAGTTACACATTTTTGGGAATAGAGAGGAGCACTTGGGACCACTACCTACAGTCCAGAGTGACTTGGGTCAGAGCACGTTTTATACACTCAATGAGATGTGGATGGAAATATTCTGACAGTGCCCTCATAGCACATCCCAGAACAGTCTTGTACCTCAAGCGGAGGCAAGGGACCAGAAGTAATTAATGAAATGAGCAATGTGCCTTATCTGGAAGGAAAGTCAGGGAACTAAGGGAAGTTAAACAGAAGTTTAACCAGAAAGCAAAGCTCAAGATGTATGGCTAGGGCAGACTAATGGAAATAGCCCAATAATAATACCACTGCAATAGGCATAGGCCAGGTCCAATTTGTCTTGGCCCTGATATGCTAGGTCTGTCCTTACCCTTATAGTATCTTTATTCCAGATGAATGGGGACCCTAGAGACTTGAGTTGGGTATAGTTATTGTAGTGGCATCACTAATGAACTTAATATGTTTCTTTCTAATGTCCATTAGCGATACAAGAATTGGCTATATTATGGGATCTTATTGTTGCTTATTTTTTAAAAAAATCATCTTAATGTAAGAATCATAGGAAAATAACATGTCTCTAGGTCTCAGTTCTTCATCTGTAAAATGAGATAGTTGGAGTCGTTGGCCTCAAAACCATTACATCACTAAATTTATGATTCTGTGAAGGATCTGGTAAAGAAGTGTGATCCAGAGCTTGAGTAGAGGATGCACAAGGCCACTTTGTTTGCTTCAGGCTAGAGCTCAGCATATTGGTGTACCTCAGGTACCAGTGTCCCTCCAAAATATGCCATTATGCTTCTTTTTATTTTCTGGACTATATGAAAATTGCTGGTTAATATTAATTAGGAAATGTTAATTATAAGAACCTTGTGGATTCATGTGCTACTTTAAAATTAAATAATAATAATAAGTGTCTGCTTTCTGCCCTAGAGTTGAGTCCCTTCTTTTTGCTACAATGCAATCCTGGATGGCAGATTCTATTTTCATATGTTCTAGTGAAGGGAAGGGGGCCAAATGTCTTAACATTAAATTCTAGATATGACCAACACAATTTCATAAAAGCAGAGCTTATTACAATGATAAGCCTCTATAGTATTTTTTAGTAATAAAACTATTTTCAGAGTCCAATAAAATGGGAATAAACACATTGTACATAGATTATATAAAAGCCCCAATGTACTGTACATAATTATATCACATAAAACTACAACTCTGTTGTACCATAAATTTGACATATTTAAAACTGTGTGTGATCTATACCAATTATTAATTAAACACTTAATTAACAATTTTCCTTGTTACCTTAGAGTTTAAAAGACTTTGGGGGGATGAATTGTATGTCCCACCTTTTAAATAAAAGATCTACTCATGGAAATTTGAACTGATGCTTTTTTCCCCCCTCTGAATTCATTTCCCTGTAGCAAGCAGAAGCATTCAAAACCATTCCATTGACCTTAGAGCTGCACTCAAAGCTGGGATCATTCTTTTCAAAAATAGCCACTGCAGCATATAAATATTTGAAGGCCTTACAAAGAACTTTAGTTGTGAGGGTTTGGATATTAGGTGTTACTTAAATTTGGTACAATTTGTTTTCTTTGTCACCTTTTACTCCCCTCTTTTAGATGCCCCCCACCAAACCAAGGTCAAGGGCATCTGATTGTGAAAGAAGGATTTTAGGAGTTAATAGAGAAAGGAGGAGTGGAAGGAAGGGCAATAAGTCATTGAAACTGTCTCAGGAAGGTAGATAAAACTGGTGGATGTCAGAGCTCAGGTCAGCTAGAACAGGGATAGCTTATACAGGGTGACCAGACAGACTTTTTGGGTTGCTTTTGATTGGTTCTAGCAGTGGACATACAGAGAAAAGCTAAACAGGTTCTTGGAATTTCAGTTGATTTTGTTTGCAGATTAATCAATCTCTTTGAAGGTTGTTGGTTTCATGGAGATTTATGACCATAAGGTGGTTCAGGGCTAAGGTGGATGCTGGTTAAGAGCAAGCAGGATCTCAGTCCCAGAGAAACTAGAATATGGAACAGGGAGCCAAGAGAAGGGTGGAGAGTGTAAAGGATAATTTTAGCATTTTGACCTAAACTATATTAATTATTGGTTGTCGTGGATATCCCAAATAAAAAAAATACCCAAGTCAGCTGAAAATTTATGGGGATTTAATTAATATAGTGGAAAGAAATTAAGAAGAAGGGGAGAAGGAAAGGGTTTAGGATTTTGCCCGCCTGGCTTGTGCTAGGGGGAAGATTAGAGGCTTTAGGAAGGTAAGGTTTTAGAGAGTAAAAGAGGAAGGAATCAGCCTGAACTCCAAGAGGGCTCAGCCAAGATGCCTGAACCTGAATTAGCTCAAGGGCAAACTCACTGCCAAAACCCAGACAAATAGCTGCCACCATGCCAAAATGTTGGAATGCTTAGCACACTACCAGCCAGAACCTCCTCTCCAGGGAAAAGGAGTGAAGAGAGGAAATCACGTTCCTTTCCTGCATCTCATCTGTACCAATGTTAGCTTAGCTTGACTTAGGACAGCCCAGGGGCCTGTCAGCTGTTTCTGCACTTGTCTGTTGAAGGCCATCTTCTTAGATACTTAATCCTTGAGTATGGGTGCAGACATTCCTGACCTCGTTAAACTAAGTAGGGTGGAGCAATGTAGAGTTCCCAAGACCTGATTCTGTTAGACCAAGTATCTCCATTGTTACAAATCAGGAAATAGATAAATCAAATCTTCTAAAGTATGGTCTGAGTAGGGTGGAGTAGTTTTTTTTTTTTAAGGTTCAAGAAAGAGACATAGGGGCTGGGGTTGGAGTATAAAGTAGATAGCTCATCACAGAGGCCATTTGCTAGAACCAGGGTATAAAATCAGAGTGAAGCTCATAGAGTTATAGATTTAGACCTAGATGGGCCTTTAGATAGTGATCCATCACTTTAGAGAAACTGAGGTCCAAAGAGCTTATTACTTTACCCTGGGGCCCCATTGTTATATGGATTCATGGGTATACTTAGTGTGGCCACTGCCTTGTAACTTGGGAGTCTGAAGCTCTAAGCCTGTACCTGCTTGATCAAGTGCCACAAACCAAAGGATTTAGTCAGCCTAACTGCTTTAGTTGATGGTAAAGGTGAAAGCAGAGTTGCAAGTGGAACAAGTGAATTGTCAAAAAGGTGGGAAAAGTAGACCCAACAGTTTCTAGCATTTCAAAGCTATATTTCCAGTGCCAAACATAGGATATGGTATCTTGCAAATAGATGCATAATATTGGATTAAATTAAATCATGCATCTATTTGCAAGATACCATATCCTATGTATGTACTAGTATATGTACTAGGACTGAAAAAAAAGTCAGTGGGTTTGATGATAAGATAGCTATGAATCATCTTTAAGGAAAGCCATTGAAGTAGAGTGGTAGAGATAGAAAGAATCCCTATGAAGAGATAGCAGAGACAGGGGAATTAAAAAAAAAAGAATGAGAACTGCATTTGTGAGAAAGGGCAATTGATACAGCAAGGTCACAGAGAAGAGCTGACCACAAGGACCTGTAAAGGGATTGGCAGTTGATCTATAATGTGTATTACCTGCATTATCACAGGATTATAGATTTGCAGCTGGAATGGGACCCCAGAGATCATCAGGACAAACCTTATTTAACAGAGGAGGAAGCTGAGCAAGAAGTTAAATTATTTGCTCAGTGTCATACATCTAGTATGTGTGAGAGGAATTTGAATCCAGGTCCTCTTTCTGACTTCAAGTACAGTGCCCTATTCACTCCCTCAGGCTACTTATTAAATAGTTATAGCTTCAAGTTCCCAATGTATATTTTTATGAGTATATGCAGATATTTTCAGTTGGTTTTTTGAGGCAGATTTTTGGTGAAGCATATGACCCATTTAGTTGAAAGAGTTTCTTCTGGAACAGAAAATAAAGTCTAACACCAGGTATCAGACTCTTTGATACTACATTTGAACACCACTGTGTAAAAGAAATTGACTAAAACTGGATCATTATACAACCATGTTTCACTTTTTCACTCCAATAGTGAATGTATCTGACAGGATATAATCAGCTCTGGATGACTGGCAAGGCCAATTGGAATGGCTTTGGAGCTTGATGACTTTATCAGCTTAACTTAGCTTTCCTAACCATCCAGGCCTGAGATCTTCTGATGGGAACATGCTTTTATGAGATTGATTATCTTCTGGAGGTTAGACTATGTTCTCTATAATAAAGAACAAACATACTTATTTCTATTCATAATAAAGCCACATAATTAATGATGGATATTATGTAGGCCAAAAGACACTGCCCAAAATCTTGTCAAGAGCAGAGATTGACTACTGAGTTGTCATTTTATATTCTCATTAGTTCTCTCACTCTTCCTCTTGAAGGCATTATTGAGACTAAGTTGAGTTATAGTATTTTCTCAGCACTTTAAAAATTGGAGAAGATGGTGCAGATATGTAAACAGCTCCTTTCCTCAGTGAGAATCTGAGGATCTAGGCACATGATTGATTAACTTCTTGTTGGAAAGTGGCATCCAAAGGGCTCCATAATGTATGATGAAAAATGTTATCTACTTCCAGAAAAAGAACTCTTGGAGTTGGAATGCAGAATAAAGCATACTATTTTTTTTTTGAGATTTTTTTTGGGAAAGGTCTGTGATTTCTTTCACAACATGACTAATATGGAAATATGTTTTGCAGGACTCTACATATGTAGTCTAAATAAATTTGCTGGCCTCAGTGAGGAATGGAGGGAGAAAGAATTTGGAACTCAAAATTTAAAATGAATGTTAAAAATTGTGTTTGCAGATAGTTGGTAAAAGTAAAATATTAAAAACAAAAACCACAAGTTCTCCATGGTTTAAGATTATGCTCTTAGAAAATAGAATATCTTTGAGGCACTATAGCCTAGGGATATAATGGCAAACCTATGGCACTCATTCCAAAAAGGGCACATAGAACCCTCTCTAAGACACACCAGCTGTGCCCACCAGAGTTTGTTACTAGAAAGGTAGAGGGACTCTGGGAGCTGCTCCCTTCCCCCTATTTACTGCACTGAAAACATTTTTTTCACTTTACCTGCCCTTTTGCCCAGCAGCTTAATGGGAGCGCTACTCTCCCTTATCTGGAGTAAGGTGGGAGGGTTGATACAAGGGTCTCTGGGGGAGGTGGGATATGGCACAGGGTCTGGGGCAGGGCATGCATTCTCTAAAAGGTTCGCCATCACTGGCCTAGGGTGAATAGTGAAGAGGAGAAGGTTCACCATCACTGGCCTAGGGTGAATAGTGAAGAGGAGAATGCTATATTTAATTAAACATTTAATTATAGTAGCTAGCTATGGAACAATAAATAAAGCACTGGGTTCAGTGACAGAAAAGTTCACATCCTGCCTCAGACACTAGTTTTGTGACCTTGGACAAGCCAGTGCACCCTGTGTTTCCCTCACTTTCCTCAGCTGTAAAATGGGGATAATAGCACTTACATTGTTAGGGTGGTTGTGAGGACCAGATGAGATAATATTTATAATTAGCAAATGCTTGACACACAATAAACTTTATGTAAATGCTATTGTTATTTTTAGCAATAATATTATTAATGGCACTGTAAGTTGATCACAGAGATTTGCTAAGTGATCCCAGTACTTATTTGCTGGGAAGCACCTCATCAACACCCTAAGATACACACTATTTTCTGCCATGCTGGTTAACTTCAGGTCCCTGACAATGAATATCAGGATAAAAATTTGATAAAGATGCTGAAAATTGTGCATGGACATGTGCACACTACAACACACAGCCCTGTAAAATCAGAAGGGCCTCGGAGCCAGAGCAGCGGTGCTCTAGGCATTCCCTTAATAGAGTTGCCTCCAACATCATGAATGAAGCTTCCTCTATGGGCAGTAGGGAGTCTGCCAAATTTGATTATATGGACCTTGCCACTGGAAGATAAATTGGGTTAAAAGCAAAAATTAGGAGTGTGCTGACAGGGGCCTTGGGCAGTTCTTGAAATTATCCTAATTACCAGCTGATCAATTAACCACTTTAAAAACTTTCTCTGATGAATGCTGAAATTTATGGAAAGTGAGTTAGAGTCTTTTCTGAAGTAACAATGTGATCATGATTTACTTAGCCCCAATAATGAGCCCATTAAAATTAGGTTTGGTAAAATATTAGCTTATGTTTCATGGAGGGATATGTATTACTGCTTATTTTCTGTGGAAAAGTTGATTTTTGCTCATTGAGTTTGGTATGTTCTTTAACAGGAACCCTAAGTTCACAAAGCAAATTAGTTGTGAATGCACAAGGAGACAAAGAGCCTGTATTTGAGGGGAGGTTAGTTTGTATTAGAGGAGTTAAGACTTTCAGTATAGAGAAGGAGAAAGAGTGGAGACCCTCCCTTCTCAAAGTGGGGTTCAGGGGAGACAACTGATGTTTAAGGTTGGCTCAGAGAGAGGAGAGGGGGTTTGAAGATTTTCCCCCTTCTGCCTTCCCTCCTTAGCTAAGGCTGCTTTCCCAGATTCGCTCTTGTCCCCCCTTCACTACTTGACCAAAGAGTCTCCCCTTGATCTATTCACTCACACTTGTTCACAGCTTGGGGAATAGATAACTTTTAATGTCAACTCAATCAGAGTAATACAAAGAATAACTAGCGGGTAAAGAATGGGAAAGGGAATTGGTATAAGGGGGTCCCTGTCTCTATCTAAAACCCTTTTCCTCCCTCCTCGAGTTTGGGGGGAACTCAGGCCTTGGCAGCCTGAACCCCTTGGGAGGAAGTCAGGTTGATTCACGCTGGTTTGGTCCCTTGGCCACAGTTCAGACTCAGGGCAACAGGAGCTGAAGTAAAGTCAGAGATTTAAAATGTCTTTCTCAGGTTTCTTCTTCAATAGTCTTTTCAATTGGGAAATGTTGGGGGGAAAATTTCCAGTCACCAGCAACAAAGGTGGGTAACCCTCAGAAGAAAGTATTTTTTCCACATTCTCTCTTCAGCTTCTCAAGACTGAGAGACCAACTCCTCTACCAGCCAGAGTCTTCCCCTCAAGATTCTAATCCCTTGGGGGCCCCTCCCCCGCCAAGGTAATCAGTTTCACACTCTTCAGCCTGGCACTTTCCTTATGTGCCAGCCTCTGTCACAAGCCTTAGGCTTAATTTCTCTACCATGGTCTAATTGTCCTGGGCAGCTTAAGGTTAGGGAGCGAATTTATCACTTCCTTGTAATAGGGAATTCCCATCTAAGGAAACTCATGTCCAAATGTTGGGTCGGCATGTTCTCCACCACTTAATAGTCATCTAAAATAGCCTATTGCTCAGAGATATTAAATGACTTGTCCAAAGTGATGATATTGTCAGTATATGTGTCAAAGGCAAGATTTGAACCCAAATTTTGCTGGAATTGAGGCCAGTTAAACCCTGATGCTGCTTCTTTGTTGTATAACTCAAAAGGAATAGTGAAGAGTGTAATAATTACTGAGGGGGAAGAAAGGGAAGGGAACATTTATTAATACTACTGTGTGCCAGGTACTGTGCTGCTATCTTATGTGATCCTTACAACTGCTCTATCAGAGAGGTGATATCAGCCCCATTTTATAGATGAAGAAGCTGAGGCAGACTGAGGTTGAATGATTTGTTCAGGGTTGCAACCTTAGGCCAGATTTGAATTTGGGTATTCTTGTCTATAGGCCCAGTTTTCTATCATTGTGTAGCCTAGATTCCAGTGCGTAAATAGAATTTTGTACCCTTGGACTTCATGGACTTCATTTGGCAGAATCCTTTCCCTTTTTCTCCCCACGTTGCATCCTTACATTTTCAAGATAAGTTTCTGTAATCTCTCTCTCTCTCTGTGTCTCTCTGTCTCTCTCTCACACACACACACACACACACACACACACACACACACACACACACACACTCCTGCTCTCCATAGTTGGGAACCTCCTCTTTAGGTTTTTTAGGTTCTTTAGGAAAGAATAAGGCTATTCTTTCCTCAGCTTCAAGTTATTATTAATAAGACTTATAAAAATAGTACTTGGAGTATTTGGATATTAATTTTAATCTTATGCCAGGCTTACCTATATTTTTGGATGAAAACTATATAATCTTTCTCTGTCTCTCTGCCTCCCTTTCTCTCATACACATGTTTCTGAAAGTGAGTCCATTCTAGTTTGTATCTGATAAACCCAAGTTGAATTCAAATGGAGAAATTTAAACTATAATATGTAAAATTGGGAAAAGGAGATTAAGTTTTGGGGCCATTCTTTATAGGAATGGTCCGTTGGTAGGTTAATAACAAAATGGAGTATTTTGTGCACATATTTTCCATGAGTAAGGAGGATAAGGGTTTTAAAAGTGAATATGAAGGATGTTTAAGGAAATATATGAACTCCATGGATGAGCAACTTGAACATTGTGGAATCTTGTACATGGATTCACAGAAACATGAATTAAGGCAGGGAAATCTTTTTATGAATTAGTGTAAATTCTAAAATTTAAAACAAATGTTTTTAAGTCATTGTTTTTGTTGAGTTCTGCACTTGAAATCAAAGTTTGTCACTTAATAACTCAGTGACAATTTGCAAATAAAATCACTTAATCTGTGAGCCTTAGCTTTTTTATCTGTAGAGTGGGGATACCTCTCTATCTTTACCCCTAGGCTTATTGTGAGAGTCAAATCACATATGTTCATATAGAATTTTTCTAGGTTCGAAGACATATCTTATGTTGTCATTGTGTTTGTGGTATTGTTTGGTTGTCTTAGTAGTGTGAAAGGAGCCTCACACTTAGGAGATAAGAAATGAAAAACTTTAACTTAGTAAAATGCAAATTTATTAGCATTTTAAAATATTGTAGCATATAGTATTTTAAAGTTTTCTCTTTTTTTACTTTATAAAAGCAGATTCTCATCCAAAGAAACTTTTTCCCCTGAGAATTATGAAATAAGTATCCATCAAAGATCAAGACCATTTATTAAGTGACTGCTGTTTTCCAGTTCCTGTGCTACAAACTAGAAAATGAATTAAAAAACGAGGCCCTCCCAGCCGGATAGAATGCATTTATTTGCTTAAAAGTAAATGCATAATATATTCCAAAAGGCCTCCTAAAACAGATGACCTTTGAGCTTATATTTGAATGGTTAGAGATTGGTTATTAAAAAAAAAAAAGAAATGGGATATAGCAAGTTATATGGGGAATGGCAGTCTGGTTTGGTTAAAAAAGTGAGGGGGCAGGGAAAGCAAGTAAGAGGGAACCAGATTATAAAGATTTTAGGGGTCAAAAAAGAGTTTATAGTTTCTCTTAAACACAATGGGAAGGACCTACAGTAGTTTCTTCAGGAATGATGTAGCCAGACTTGTGCTTTAGGAATATCAATTTGGAAGCTATGTAGCTTGAAGCGAAATAAGGTATGTGGGTAGAGGATTTTGAGAGATTTCCTGCTCACCATCTCTCTGGATATTGCTTATTTTTTGCCCATCTTTTATACTCGTCTCGTTTTTCTACTTCCTTTCTGGACTTTAAAATCATTAAAAAAAAAAAGACACTTGCCATTAGCTCACATCAAATAATTTATGTAAGATCATTTTGAAAGCTTAATACAAAAATATACTAATACTTAAAATGATCCATGATTTTATCAGTATTGGGCACTTCTGTTATTGAGGTAGATTCTACCCTCTCCAGTGGCACTATATGATTTTGGCCCTGAAAATCTTGTTTGCATGTTGCCAAAATTCTAGTGATGAACCTGTCACATGCAGTTCATCCTTGCGGATATACTGAAGACCTTTCCACCTTGCTGGGCAAAACTTGCAATCTTTTTTTCTCTCTGATTACTCCCCAATCTTTTCCATTGGATTTTTGTCCAAGCCACATTGTCTGCTGTTGGATATCTCCCAGAACTTTGTCCTCTGGTCTCCTGATGCTATTTTGCTTGGCTGTCTTCTCAGCTCCCAAGGATTTAATTATCTCAGTGCTGATGGTTGATCTCAGATGCACGTGGCCAGCCCCATTGTCTTTCTTGACTTCTAGATTTCAGTCTCAGTCTGCCTGTTGGACATTTTGAATGGGATATCTCCTTTGACTATCTTAAACTCAATGTATCCATAATTGAACTCCTCTTTCCCTCCTAGCCCTTCCCTCTTCTCCATTTCCCCAGAGAAACAAAGGTGTATTGGAGTTCAAACAGTTCAAATCAGTTTGAAGTAGGCAAATGGCTTCAAATTGGGGCTTAATTTGTTGATTATTGATTGTCCGGGCCTAAGAAATTGAGGAAGAAAATGTCAGGAATGTAGATTAAACTTAAGTGTGTTCTGTACATATTTTTTTCGAGCTGATTGTTAAAGATTTACTAGTGTGCTAATACTAGAGGATACTACTATCTGCCAAATTATCAAGGCTCTCAACCTAGGTGCCATCCCGGGATCCTCCCTCACTCTCACCCCCTCATATCCAGGCCTGTTGGTTTTGTCTTCATAACATCTCTGCTATATGTCCCAATGTTTCTTCTCTGATGCTGTCACCCCCTGGTACAGGACCTCATCATGGCCTCCCTGTCTCTCATGTCTCCTCATTCCTGGTCATCCTCTACTCAGCTGTCAAATTGAACTCCTTGAAGTGACCAGATCATTCCTCTATTCAAAAAAATTCCAGTGGCTCCTTGGCACCTATAGGATCAAATATAAATATTCTGTTTTTCTTGAAAAGCTTTTTATAACCTGACTCCCTCCTACTTTTGTAGTCCCTTTATACTTTATACTCATCCAGGAAACACTGGCCTCTTTGCTGTTCCTTGAACAAAAACACTCCATCCCCTCCCACTTTTGTCCTATTTTCACCTCATGCCTGGAAGGCTTTCCCTCTTCATCTCTGTCTTCTGGATTCCCTGGCTTCTTTCAAGTCCCAGATAAAATCCCACCTCCTACAAGAAGCCTTTCCCAACCTCTCTTAGTGCTAGTGCTAGGGAACTCTGTTGATTATCTCCAATTTATCTTGAATATCTCTTACTTGCCCATAGTTGTGTATTGTCTCCCCTATATGACTGTGAGGTCCCTGAGAGCACAGCATTTAGCATTGCCTGACACATAGAAGGTGCTTAATAAATGCTTGTTGACTGACTGATTAGCTTTTCAGACCCCAAGGTCATCTTTATGCCAAGATGGCATTTCAGAATAGAACTTTAATGAAAGAATAATAATGATAATTATTCATAATGAAGTAGACCTTGACTCTAAGATGACTAAGTAGACCTTTAAGTCTATTCATCTATTCTTCCAACATTGAGACTTTTCTATTTTTTCAGATAGACTGAGACCTTCTTTTAATGGAGACTTTCCTTTTGTGTAATTCTCTGTTAGTGTCTCTTTGTCTGTTTCCTTGTCTCAAATATAAAATATCCTCAAAGATTTAGTGTTGTTTTAAACTATTAACAATAGTTATTTAAGTTATTAACACTCAAAGTTACACTAAGACTTCTGGAACATTTTGTATTTAGTTATCTTCTTTGATGGCTTGTACTTCATCTTCTAGCAAGAGTAGATAAAAGTAGGCAGAATACTTTGGCTCAGTTTCTACTTCATTATTCACTCTACTATAAATTAATTAACATTTCCAGACCTCAGTTTCTTCATCTGTAAAATGAGAGGGTTAATGGAATGGATGATTTACAAGGCTCTTTTAATTTTATACAAATACATAATATTTTATAAATACCAATTATTGTCTTTGTAATGTAAAGCAACATTATCAATAACATCAATAATAATGATGATCATAATAAAAACAATACATTTTTGGGACAGGCTTATGCATTCATTCATATAAGGAAATCCCAATAATAGCACTGTCTCTACCAGTCCAGATTAACACCTCTGCTATTTAGTCTTGGAGAACTGCAGAGATACTCAGAATTTAAGGAACTTGCCTCAGGTCACATCATCTCAATGGGTCAGAGACAGCATTTAAATCTAGTCTTCTGAGTCAAAACCAAGTATTCTGTTTCTTATAATAATAGCTGAAATTTATTTAGTATTTTACTTGCTTTCAACTTCCTTTGATCCTTATGAAGTAGATACTGTCATAATATTCCATTTCATAGATGACGAATCAGGTTTAGTAGAAGTTTTTGTTTTTTTGAGATGATGTAAATCTTACAGAGGCAGTATGTAATATGATTTCAATGCATTTAGAATTGATTTTTCTCTTTAACAAAATAAAATGAGTAAAATATTGAAGCAATGGGAATGCTTTAGGAAATGTAGACCTTTAATTAAGTAACACAGACTATCCTCAATTTACAAACACACCTGGCTTATATCCCTCAGATGGAATTGTAGGCTTGTTCCCTTTGGGGGTTTGCCTGCCAAGCATATCCTTCTCATTGCCCTGGATTCTGATGCATACTCTGTCCTGGGCTTCCATTCTCTACTACCACTACTTCACTCTCAAAGCCTTAGTCTCTGCTTCTCAGTTTTTCCTCAGGGGCAGTGTGCTGCCAGTAGATGTGAAAGGGAAAACTTTGGTGGGCCAGCCAGCTGATAATCCCCATTTGAACTCTAAGCCCTGCTCCTGACCACCAGTTAGGAAGAATTCTCTCCTACTTATTATTCCTCATTGCTTTCCCCTTCCCTTTTCCCCCTCACCCCATTTTTAGGTTTTCACAGCTTTTCTCTCTTCCTTTTCCTCTCCTAATCTCCCAAATGTTCATGTTGGAGCAGAGGACAGGTAATGCCCCAGACATCTTCATTTGGAACTCAGATTCACATTTTCTCACTGAAGTTTTATTATTCAATCATTGAGTTCCCACAGTATTCTATTAGTGTTATTTTTGAGGTTAGTTATAGTTAGGCTTTTATTGGTTGGCCTGGAAAGCCCACAACATTGTGGGGAAAATGTTTTTTTGAGTTCCAAATAACCAAGAAGAAATGAACCTTAATAAAACAACCTATTTTATAGTTTATAGAGGGTTTGTACCAATGCTGAATCTTCTACTAATCAAATTAAGTGTAGATAAGTAATGTGAGCCTGAAAGAAATTTGTTTGAAATTTTAACTATACTTAATGTTTTAAGGGAAATAACTTACTGACATCTACCACATATCTATATATCACATATACCACAGAAACCACAGAGCTTTCAGTTACTTAAATTCCTATTAGAATTTTACTAAGTAAAGACAGCTTGGGCCAAAGTAGGCTAAAAAAATCATGGCTATGTATTGGTGACTGAAAGAGAATGTACTGGTGATCTGATTTTTAATCCAGTTTAGGAAATTAAGAACACTGAACAAGAAAGGGTAAAAGTAAACAAAAAGCTGCTTGTTTACTAATTTTAAGGGGAATTTTCCCTCAAGCATCATAAATGCTACATGATTCATTAAGTTAGAAATCGAATTATGTTGCTATGGCACAATATAAAGTATATTTTAGAAAGTTATACATTTAATTGGAAAATTAGACTTTAGGTTTTGTTTATTGCAGTCATATTTCAAAATTAGGGTAATTATGATATCTTTGAGTTGGGGGTAATTACCACTTTTCTTATAGAAAATTTTCATCTCTTTTGTCAATATACACAGGAGAGTCAGAGAGAAACTCTATAACCTAATGCTTTAGAATGCTAATAAAACTCTAAAAGTAAATGCTAAAGTGTCTCATTCCTAGTATTAAAAATAACTTTATGGTGGTGATTAATACAAGGTTTATTATAGTGTAAGAGATGTTTCTATTGCTCCTATAATTCCACTTGAGTTTCAATAAGCATTTTACTTGAAATGTTCAATAGTTAGAAGAATTCAGAATGTGTAGTATTTAGTTCTTACTAGACAAGTGGGATTTGTTCCTTCCATTCCAGTTATCAAAAAGATTAACCCTTTGCCCTCAATGTTCTAATTGTAGCTATTCAGAAACAAAGGAGTTGTTTGTACAAGTTAGAAGAGAAATGAGTTCTTTTTTTTTTTCCTTTCGAAGTAGAATGTTGCTTAGTTGAAGGGGGTTACGATTATTACACAAATTTTATCTTGTATTTCAGGCACCAATACAGGCAACTGGTGAAATCACATTATGCAAGACTGGATTTCCTGAAGATGTTTACAGTGCTGTCTTATCGAGGGATGTGCATGAAGGACAACCTCTTCTCAATGGTATCATTTGAAAAGAAATATTTCTTTTTTATGTTATATGTTTTTTGCAACAAATTGGTCATTAAAAAAAATCCCTAAATCATCTCTACTGTAGGAACCAGTATGAGTTCTTCAGTCACTATAATGAATCTGTAGGGACCATATTCTTCTCTTATTGTAAGTTCATGAATTTCTTATGGTAGATAATTGGAAGGTTTCTGTACTTTTGATATTTTTCTTTCATATACCTCCAATTTTGATTTGCAATAGAAGTCTTACTACACACTCTTTTATATTTCATTTTCTGATAATTGTGTCATTAATCTAGGTATCACTGTTTTAAGGTATAGAGCCTGATATAGAGTGAAAGGAGCTTCGGTTGGATTCACAGGGTCCAGGAGACTTTTTTAGACTTAAATTATAGGGGAAGTAAGATTCATTGGAAGGACACATAATTGTGAGCTTATTGTGGATGCCACTAACAGATCATCAACCAAAAAGTCATGTATTACCTTGAATCTCATTCTTCCCATTACTGAGCATGTGGTGACAAATTGTGTGTGACTTTAGGTCTTTTGGGACAAGTTAGTCATCCATCCCAAAGGAAAACTGGATGAAAAATAATCTGATGCTGCCATCATGGCAGTATAATACAAAAATTAAATCTCTAATGAAATATTGTATTTTAAGAGATTTATTAATGATCATTAGAAATTAAGGAATAAAGAAGATACGAAATAAAGACCACATGTCCATGGCTGATCAGCCAGTTCAAACACCTGCCTTACCATCATCAAGCTTGAGACAGGAAGTAAAGAGGAGGGACCTTCCTTGCCTAATATCCCCTATCTCCAGGAAGTATGTAATGGCAAGAAGTCAGTGGGCTCCTGGGAAATGTAGTTCTTTTTTTTTAGGGTAACAGATTTTCAATTATATAATAAAGGACCTTAAGGAGAAGTTAGAGGACAAGGAGAAACTTATGAAAAGAAAAATACAATTTATGTTATCTCTGAAAGGGGGCCTCAGAGCCATGTAATGCTAATTCACTCTATATCAGGCTAATATACCTTAAAACAGTGATACCTAGATTAATGACACAATTATCAGAAAATGAAATAGAAAAGAGTGTGTAGTAAGACTTCTATTGCAAATCAAGATTGGAGGTATATGAAAGAAAAATATCAAAAGTACAGAAACCTTCCAATTATCTATTATAAGAAATTCATGAATTTACGATAAAGTTAGGGCATGTGTATTTTTATTTTTACTCTGGGATTATGATTTTATTCGTATGAGGAACTCTTGGTGTAGAAATAAACACTTTCCTCATGAGGATTAGCAACTTCCCCAAAACTTATTGTCTGAGAGTTGCTTGAGACCTTTTTAAGTTGAGTGATTTGCTCTTGGGCATCCCCCTCCAAAAAAAAAACAAAAAAAAACCTTATTGTCTGAGAGTTGCTTGAGACACTTGGAAGATGAGTGATTTGCTCCATGGCACCCATGTTGGAGGCAGGTCTTTGAATCTCTGTCTTCTCATTCCAAGGTTAATTTTTAGCATATAAGCATTTAATAGAATTAATATAATGATATAACTGGTATCCTTTGTAGCCTAACACTTGATAACATGGATATCTTAGAGATATAATATTTTAACTATAATACCTTATAAGATATAATGATATCTAATTATATAATCTTATAGAATAAAATAGAATAATAATTATATCTTAGAGATATAATTGCGTATTAGAGGAACAAAGATGGGTAAAGTTGTGGGATTTTGTTTGTATTTTGTTTTGGTAAGATAACTATGTAGACATTACTCAGAAGGGCACCGACTTTAGCTTATTTTTACCTAATTTAGATTATTCCCTTTCCTCTAGAGGGATGAGGAGGGTATATAGATAGATAGTGTGAGTGGCAAGGGCAAGCTTTTTCTCATTCATATATTTGATGACACCCTACTAAGTAGATCCAAGGGCTTCAGCTAGTAGCGATATTCTTGGACCATTTTAATGCTTCCTGCCTTCTCTTGTCTTTTTTTCTCTTTAAGAAATGCTGGGGTCTGCTTATGGGAGACCCGGTTTTGTTCTAAGTCACTTACTGGAGACTAAAGGGCTTCCGCTTGGCTGTTAGCTCTGTGTGTGTGTATGTGAGAGAGAGAGTATGTGTGTACACACACATATGTACAAATATACACATATGAGAGAGAGACAGAGAGAAGAGAAAAAGAGAGGCAAAGGCAGGGAGAGAGACAGAGAAGAGAAAAAAGAAAGAAGCAGAGGCGGGGAGAGAAAGAAAAAGAGAGAAAGAAGAGTGAGAAAAATGAGAGAGAGACCGAATATATACAAATGACCTGGTCATTCTCTGAGAATTCATTATAATAAGGAGACCAGTTCAGTGGTGGCCCTCAAAGAAACAAGGAGTAAAATTCCAATGGTAGAAGCCCAACCTGGATCAGTATATTCCATAAAACCTTTAGTAGAAAAATTTATCCAAATGGTGTATGAGTGCCGTAATCTTCTGACCTCTACTGAGACTGGGGGGCAGCATTTTGGACCAGAAGAGCAGTGTGGAAGGGGCTCATTTCCTACTGTCTGGGAAGCAGAAGAGGACTGCACAGCCCCCTTAGGAGCAGAAGTGCCATGGGAGCCATTAGCTACCCCCCTTAAAGTATGAGATAGAAGGCATAATGAATCATTGAGAGCCATTAGCATGGTTGGGAGGTACTTTTGGGTTTTTGTCATTGAATATATCAACCATGAGTAGGTCAGATAAAAGCTAATCTTAGGACTTGATGGAATTCCTTTGGAGTCAGGGGCCAGATAAAGTCATAAATAGTCATTCATTAGCCACTCTAGCTATCTGTTCCCAGTCCCTCCATCCTTGTGGGGAAAGGGGCTCAGTCTAAACATCCTGGATGACAGGGAGTGAAGTTTGCCAAGTATTTTGTCCAGACTTTTTGTTTTTAAATTTATTTGAGTAAATTCCACTTCATATGCTGAATCAAAAATCAAACTTTTCCTAAAGATTGAAGTGGATCTTAAAGTATTGCTACATAGGATTGTAAAAGTGAGCTAGTTCATGAAACAAAGGTTCATGTTCAGCTTTGAATAGAGTTGAAATGTGAGTTCATGGGTTTAACTACTTATAAAAGTTTGTAGGAATTATTGGTTAACTTAGGAGCTATGGCACTAAGGAATTTTGAATGTAGTAGACTCATCTTATATCTAATTATTTATTCATTTTCAATTTTCCCTTTAAATCTTTTTTTTTTAACCCTTACCTTCCACCTTAGAATCAATACTGTTCTAAGGCAGATGAGTGGTAAGGGCTAGGCAATGTGGGTCAAGTGACCACCAGGGTCATACAGCTAGGAAGTATCTGAGGCCAGATTTGAACCCAGGACCTCCCACCTCTGGGCTTGGCTCTCAACCCTTTAAATCTTAATATAAACTTAAATCTGAAGTATAACTAGGTACCTTTGAGTGAACAAATGGTGTTTTTCCTTGAACTTTAATTTGACAGGGCTAGGATTTCAGTTAATGACGTTTTTTCTCATAGACTTATTTATTATAAAAACGAGTCATTGAAACTTGAAAGGCAAGAAACTTGGTTCATGTAGTTTGATTTAAACTCAAATTACCTATTAATGTTAAATATCTCTGAGACTCCTTTATAAAGTTGTTTTTAGAAAATTCCTTGGTAACCAGAACTAATTAGATTTTCACAGGCCTCTGTCATATTCCCTTATTGAAGTTTTGTGTTGTGTGTGTTTTTAGAATCAATGTGTCTGAGTAGCAAAGTACTTATGGATACTCTAGATTGTGAGAAGTTTCAAAATATAAGACTTTTCCCTCACCTCTCAACTATAAAAATCATCTTATTTCAGTTCTTACTGTGGGAGGTAGTGTGGTATATAATGTCATAGAAAGTCCCCATTTCTTCCCTTGTGCAGCTGCCTCCCTTGTTCTGGACCTCATCACTTCTCACCCAGATTATTGAAATAGCTTCATGTGTCTCCTTCACATAGCTGCTAAAGTGATTTTTCCCAAGGCACGGGTCTGACCAATGCCAGTCTTCTACTGAATAAATTCCAGAAGCTTCCTGTGTGCCTACAAGATCAAAAATAAACTTCTTAGACATTTCAAGACCTTCCCAACCTGGCCCTTTAGCCTATATATATTGATTGACTTCCATTCACCCACTATAGGATGCAGTCAGACTTGGCCTCCTCACTCTTCCTCTCATAGAGCACTTCACCAGCTATGTCTCTTGCCTTCAAGGTTTAATTCACGAAGCCTTTCCTAATCTTCCCTAGCTGACGGTGCCTTCTCCCCAACATTTTATATATCCATATATATATATATATATATATATATATATATATATATATATGTATGCCAATCAGTGTTCAACAGCCTTAATGAGGAGCATACACTTTTAAGTTTCATCTACATTATTAACACTTTTTTTTACTGTTCAAATTAATTTAAATCACTTTCTCAAAGTATTCATCTTCATTCTCCCCACCCCCTGTACCAAAAGCTTCCTGAAGTTTATAATTAAGCTCTCTCCAAGAAAGAAATATTTATCCATTGTGAAAAGCACAATAATAAATGTTTAAATTGAAAAAAGTACATTATTAACAACAAAGAATAAGTCAAGCCCCAATTTTTAGCGTTGGTTGATTTCCAGTGCTCACCCAGAAAATTGAACTCTTAGCAAGTTGAAAGTAGTATGTGTGTGTGTATAAAATAAGTATATATATGTATATATATTTATTACATATAAATATAAAAAGTTTATATATATAATTTATAACTATATATATAATATATCTGTATGAAATGTGTGTTGTATACACATACATTTCCACTGACTAGATTAGAATCTTCCCAAAGATAATCACTGATTTTTATATTTCTGTCTATAGTACCTGGCTTCGTGACTGACTCATAGTAGGTGCTTAATAAATGCATATTGATTGACTGGAAGAATGCTCAACCAGAGGCAAACTGTGTGTGTGTGTGTGTTTTCATTCTAGTAGTTCTTGCTGTAGTGAATACTTAACAAGTTTTATGAGGGCCGATTGAGATGTCTATGAAAGTGCTTTGAAAATTCTAAAGCAGTGAGAATGTAAATTACAATCGTTCTATTCAGATTTATGCTTGCTCACCTACAGTTTTTGTTTAGGTCTGAATTTTTTCTCCTCTTAATGCTTTCCTTGCCCTCCAAATGAAAAAGTTTTCATTGAATCATGATGCTGGAGGGGGAACCTTTAGAGATTGTCACCCAGCCCTCCTTCCTGTTGTCCCACATATAATAAATAACAGAATTGGAATTTGGTACCCAATTCATCTGAATACCAACTCTTTTTTGGGGGGAGACCTCTGTCTCTAGACCTGACTCTCAATCCACTGAGCTACCAGCTGCCCCCTCTGTGAAAACTTTTTAAAACACCCAGGTGCTTTCTTTCTTTCTAACAACTATTTTTCAGAGTTTTTGTCAGCATCCTTCCTTTGATACTCCAGTGATCTGTGAATTTTTTTGCGGAGTACTGTCTCCAGAGACATGAATCACATAATAACTGATCCAAAAATGCTTGTAGCCAAACTTATGGTTGACGAGTCTTTTCTCACTTGGGACAGCAGCCACACAAGGTGCCCTTAAACCTGTAGTTAGTAATCCCTACCAGGGCATATGCTCTATTGGCAGACCCTTCAAAAACTCAAGGTCACCTTTGCATGACCATATGACCATTTCAGGCTCAAGACTTCAGTGGAGCCATCAACACTCTTGTCTATTTTTAATTTTAAATGTCTGCGAAACAACATGTCCCCTTCCTAGAAGCTGAAACATGTGGCATTTTCAAGAGAGCTTAAAAGGGACATGAGCACGAATGATATTGCCTTATCTCAGGCATGGTTCAAATGAGATGAAAAAGAGAGACGCTGCCTGGGTTTTTGTCTCCCACGTTACTTGTAAAAATTATTGTAATGGTTACTTCTTCCTCTGCCCTGTGATATGCCTAAGTGCATATACTTTGTTGATTACATGTGACCAGATTATGCATCACTGCGTGTTATTGACTTGTTTTATCGCACCATCATATTGAAATACTCTAATTGTACAAAGCATGTTTTCTGGGTATTAGATAATGTCAATGACAGGAATGGAGCAGAACTTCCTGCCAATATCCCTTAAGCACAAACTGGAGAAAAGATTGGAGTTTTCTTTTTTCCTCCCCCTAGAGCTATGAATATAAAAGCTTGGGGAATGAGGGGGAGATCTTTGTCTGCAGCCCCTGCTGTCCATTAAGCAAATTATGTGATTGTTCCAGTTGGAATTCCTTTCTGTCTATGATTTAGTGTGCCTGTATGTCTCTGACCGCCTTTCGATGTTCATGAGGCCATTTGTCAGATGTCATCTCATTAGCTTTTTCTTTGTGTTTTTTTTAAACATATTAAGGAGAACCAAAATCTTAAGAAAATTCAAAATGCTATTGTATGTGTGTATGCTTGTAGACACTTGTGGCTCAGGATCAAACCTACTCCTAAGTTCGTGGTTTTGTGAAGCCTAAAACTTTCCTTTAAGAATGAGTAGAAACTCTCGTATAATAGGATTTGAGGAATATGACTGCTCTGAAAGGTTGTAGAGTTCGTGCCTTTTGTTTTGTGCTCTTAAGGGAAGGCTTCGCTCATATAGTTGAAGCAATTGTAAGCACGAGGCATAGTTAAAGCCACTGAATTCTTTGGTGGTGGCCAGTCTTTGCAGGCATACTAGCTGAACCAGTGCTTTGGGGAGCTGAATGAGTTGTTAGGTTAGCCAAGAGGACTATTGTCATAATTCTGTAGTCTGCGCTCTTGGCCTGAAACATATGGGAAAAGGCAGCATTCTGTAGTATAGTGAGCCAGTCAATCTAGCATCTTGCCAGTCTTTTATTTTATGATAACGGCGCATTATATTTTGCTCTTAATAATATACTATGGTTATTGCACTCATAATATAATATTAATCTTACAAGCAGTGTGGAGAGCTGTACTTAGAGTTAGGAAAACTGGGGTTCAAATGATGATCCTAATTCTAGCAATGTAACCCCTGAGCAAGTCACTGAAGCTCTTTGTTCCTTAAGCAACTGCTTATGAGTTGATTTCCATAGAAAGAGAAAATGTTCACTTTTCTAACATGCACTTTGGGTAGATGATATTTGCTATTATATTGAATGGTATCTGGCAAATATAATCTTGATTTCTTAGCTTTAGGCCAACACTCTATTAAATCTCCTTTGCCTTATATGTGGGCACTTAATAAAAGATCATTGAATTGGTACTGTCTCTACCAGCCAAAATAGGGAGAGGGAAGGAGGATGTTGAGGATCTCAGATGCAGGTTTCTTTTAAGATAGATAAGAGATTAGAATATATTTTCAAGGGCAGCTGGGTAGCTCAGTGGATGGAGAGCCAGGCCTAGAGACAGGAGGTCCTAGGTTCAAATCTGGCCTCAGACACTTCCCAGCAGTGTGACCCTGGGCAAGTCACTTGACCCCCATTGCCTAGCCTTTACCACTCTTCTGCCTTGGAACCAATGCACAGTATTGATTCTAAGATGGAAGGTAAGGGTTTAAAAAAACAACAACAATATTTTCAATTTAGATATAAAGTTATGATTCAAAATGTGTTCTTATATTGATGAAGTTAAGATCACATAAAATTATAGTTTACAGAAAATAGAATATGATTTTATTTATGGCGAAAGATAAACAATAAAATCATAGAAAATAGAAACTGAGGGAAGGTACAGGTTGGACAGACTGAAGCATTTAAGTGGCTATAACTTATCTTACAAGAAATGGTGTGAAAGGCATTGTTGATGATAATGGATGACCTGAAAATGATGCAGACTGGTCACATACTAAGAACAGGAGTTAACAAATGAATAAACTTGCATGTTATGTTGATATTTGTGAGGGACTACAAGAACAATGACAAAGCTTTCCTACATGTTGAGTGATTCCTAGAGAAACCATACATAATAATCTGCAAAGCATGAGAAAGCATGTAGTGATTGCATTTGGCATCAGTGGAGGATGTCCATATCTCTATTTAGATGTGTCAAAGAATTAAAAAATTTTAGAGCTTGATTAGACTTTCAAGATTAGCTAGTACAATCCACATTTTTCCTCCCAGGAATGAAGTTGAAACCCAGACTTGCCTGAAGTTCACACAGCTTGTTAACCTATAATTGTTTTCTATTATCTTAGCTCAGTGGGAGTTCAGGTTGATGAGATTTTGAGATTTGACGTGGTAGAAATTTTTTTTCCTCTGAGGGAATTTTTATTTTACTTTTTATTTTTTCACCACCATCACCACCACCAAACATCTGACTAAAGAATTGCATAAAAAGATGATGTATAAGATCACCAATTCTTCAGTTTACAATTTTTCTAAAATATGTATATTATATATATGTTAATATATACATGGTAAGGTTTTTTGTAAATATTTACTTATCACTATATATGTTAAAGAGAAAGCTTTTTCTAAGTTACTAAGCAGAGTGAACAATGCTGGTCTATAAGATATCTCTGGGTCAAAGTGATGAGGAGATAAACTAACCTCCCTATAAAACATTGCTTCCCTTATTAACAAATGTTATAGTCTTTCATGAGCAGAATAGTCCAGATCTTTGGAATATAATTCATGTGTGAATGTGTATTCCACTGAATTTTAAAATGACCCAAAAATGATCCAGAATAATCAGTAACAGAAATTTTCTTTCAGTTGCAATGTTCTTAACATTTTATAATAACAGGCACCTTATTGTAGCTAAAAGAATCACAAGCTGTTTGTTGTGTAGATATACCAGTGTGGCATTTCCCTGCATTTTGCCCCAAGTGATATATACAGGCATAGACAGCTTAGTAAGTAAACTAATCGAAAGCAATTTCAATCTGGTTGAAAATAATCATCATGTAGCTACCTAGCCTTGGTGAGCTTGAATGGGTTCCTGAAAATATTTTTGAAAATAAACTGTAGCCTGCTATTTTTATTGACCCCTTGGAGATTGATGGTTGTGTACATTAATGCAAGAAGGAAGCTGCAATGTTCAGTCCTTAGGTAAGTGAAGTACCTTTCATTGGGTTACTCAGTTTGTTAGAACTTTTGCTTCTTTTTCAGGAGGTAGACAGGCAAGCATTTTATACATTCTGTATTTTACTGAAATTGAGAAGCAATGTTTTTTGAATCAGTTTTGCCACATTAGAGGCCTTTGCTAAACTGGGTTATGAAACCACAGATTTTGCTTTTATTTTTTCTTTTCTGATGAAGTGGTCTTTTATTGATTGTGTGAATTTTTTCTTAAGTGTTAGTGAGATTTGAAAGATGCACTTATAAGCAGCTTATTTATAAGACTTTCTAGACTGCAAGTGTTATACTGATTTCCAGTTGATTGTGGGTGAAACCACTAAGAACACAGAGGCTCTTCCCTTGGAATGTAGGTAGTAGTAATCCTTAAGGAAGAAGGAAAGAGAGTAATGTGGGCATATTGAATCTCAAGTATTCTCATATTCTTTTCTACCTATCACTTGTATAAAGATTAAAACATTTTATACTCCTAAGACAAAAACTAGAACTGAGATTCTTTGTCATGAGTTTAATTTTGATTAGCTTCAAATATTTTATTTCTAAAAATCTTTATTCTATCCCTGTTATATACTCCTTCTGACTAGCAAACTCCTTCTCTCCACAGCTATTCCTATATGATTTTACTGGGTTTTTTCTCTGATGGATTTTTACTATATCCAACTTTTACTGGGATGCCCTGATAATCAATACATCCGTGTGAGACTGTGACTGTATATAATCTGTCCCTCTCTCCCTCCCTCCTTCTCTCCCTCCCTCTCTCCCTCCCTCCCTCCCTCTCTCTCTCTCTCTCTCTCTCTCTCTCTCTCTCTCTCTCTCACTCTCTCTCTCTCTCTCACTCTCTCTTCTCTCTCACTCTCTCTTCTCTCTCTTCTCTCTCTCTCTCTCTCTCTCTCTCTCTCTCTCTCTCTCTCTCTCTCTCTCTTCTCCCTCCCTCTCCCTCTCCCTCCCTCCCCCAATTCTCTATCTATCTATCTATCTATCTATCTATCTATCTATCTATCCACAATTTCTTTTTACATATGAGGAAATTGAGGTCCAGATTTGGAAATTGACTTGCATGAGATCACTTGACAAATAAGAATTCATTTCAGTTCAGTAAACTGTAAGAACCTACTATGTGCCAGGTATTGTGTTAAGTGTTAGAGATACAGAAAGAGTTGTCCCTGCCCTCTAGGAACTTTAGATCTAAAGGGAGAGACAACATGTGAACATGTGAAGCAAGCTATATACAGGATAAATAGGAAATAATTATGCCAAGAATGCTAGGATTTGAACATAGGTGCTTACACCAAAACCTTGGCTCTGTCTTCTATATTATGATGCTCAAAGTTGTGAATGCCTTTTGTGGCCAACTTTCCATATGATGCTCATGCAAATCATACTTTGGTTAGACATATTAGGTTCCAGAAATAATGCAATAAGATAGAATAAGAGGAATGATCTTATTTTTATAAAATGATTAAAACTAAAGATCTGAAAGAGTGAAATTACTCAAATTTTCTCTTGTCTTTTTCTATTTATCTTAACTTCTTCAGGTTAAAGGTGACCAGATTCATAGCTTTCTTATGTTTTACTGTTTCCTAATTTGTTGATGTCCTCCTTTAATTGAGTACACAGATTTGAACACATGAGTGCAGATATTGTCTGACCAGTTTAGAGGCACTGTTTGTTACTGGGATTGATCTGAACCTCGATCACAATTAAGATGCTTAGATTTTTAAGTAGCTACTTGACACTGTTAGCTCATATTAATTTTTTGGCTAACTAAACTCTCCCTCTCCATAATTTTATAAAAAAAAATGCACGGTTTCTTCACAAGAAATGGTATGGCAGAAACAATATTGAACTCAGACCCAAAAAAACTTGGGTTTAGATCCTAGATTTGACACTTCACAAACTAGATGAATATTGATGAACCCCTTTATCTCCATGAGTTCTAGTTTTCTGATGTGCAAAATGCACATGCAGTAATAATATTTATACTGCCCACTATGAAGAAAATACTTTGCAAACCTTTAATGCTACTGTATATTTAAGGATCATTTTGATTATCCTGTTTTGATGAAATTTATATTTTTACTTCAAATATAGGACTTTACATTTATGTAGCTATTTGACTATTTAAAAATTTTCTTGATAGACCATCCTCTGGACTAATCCATGAGATACCTCACTCACTGATGATCTATACTCTAAAAGGAATTCAAAAAGGTTGACTGATAATTTTTTTAAAGTCACATCTCTCCTCTAGAGTGTTAAATTTTTGTAAATGATCAGGAATGAGAAGTTCATAATAAAATCTCTAAGTTTGTAAATGAGAATAGGTTTTCTAGGTAATGATATGCAATCTGAGATAACTAAACAGAAGAGAAGATTGCATTTTATATAGTATAAGTGTTGTATTAAATCATTTTGGTTGTGTCCAATTCTTCTTGACTCTATTTGAGATTTTCTTGGCATAGATACTGGAGTGGTTTGCCATTTCCTTCTCCAGTTTATTTTACAAATAAAGAAACTGAGGCAGAGTTAAGCGACTTGCCCAGGGTCACACCCTCTAGTAAGTTTGGGGCCAGATTTGAACTTAAAGAAGATGATCCTTTCTGACTCCAGGCTTTGCATTCTATCTGCTGTACCACCTAACTACTCTTAAACAAGTATAAACTGGCAGATAAGGTGCTGTGATTTCTGTTAGGTCCCATCTCATAAATTCTCTCATGCCCTACATTTTTTCTTCCTGCAATAAAAATCATCTCCAGTATCTTGAGAGGCACAAATTTGTCTGATATCAGATTTTCAAGGAAATGGCCATTTCAAGTAATGGGATGGCAAATACCCAAATCAAGTTGATAACAGGTTTTTGAAGTCAATTGGAAAAATATGATATATTTTAGACATTTCTTTGCCCTACGTATACCTACCCATTGGCATTCTTTCCCCCATCCCCCAAACTCATTCCATAGAAATACTTTTCTGGAACCTATCTATTGTATATGGCACAATGAGACACAACTAGAATTGCTTAAAAAACAACCTTTGTTTCATCTAACTGACTTTTTGTCAGCCCAAGTTTTTGCACAGATTGATAATAGTACATTGAAAATGAATCTGTGGTGCTGTTCACTTTTCTTTCGTTCCTTTGCTTCCCACTATTGCCTTAGAAGCACACACTATGTAGCCCCATTAGATCTCTTCCTTTCTCAGCCTACAATATGCTACTTTAATTGTTCATTGCTGAAGCTTTTGTTAGATTATTTTGGTTGAGATTTCAATCAGTTGACTTTAAGAGGCAAATCACTTAATGCTTGATCTATTTTTTCCTTCTTTTTTTCTCATGTCTTCAAGGAGATTTAGGCAATTTTTTATTTTATGCTTTATGATGCTGTCAGTTTGAAAAAAAAATACATTGTGTTCTAGCTTCTTTCCCAGTGGATTGGTCTTTGATGCTAATATTCATGGGTTGTAATGTACATTATGTCGAGAATGAAATTGAGAATGCCAACCATTTCTTTGAGATTCAACTCCATGCCAGGATAGTGCCTCCCTCCCCTGTGCCTCCTTCTAGGAGCCAGTCACTCTTTCTAAAAGCTCTGTCTTGCCTCAGTCTAAAACCTTTCATTAACAGAGAGTATATCTGTCTGGATTTATTCAGACTTCACCCTTTAACTAGCAGTATTAATCAGAATCTAATTTTCCTTCCATTTTAGTTGTCTGATACATGATATTACACAGTTTATTTTTGTTTATTTTACAAGCTTTTCCTTTTTCACTGTTCACAATTTTACCTCAATTGATTAATTTACTTTCTAAATTTGGAATTGAATGGAGCAGGAACTTCCCAGGTTCCCCTTCTTGAACATCAGTAGTCTAATTCTAATGAAAGAAAAGTCAGCCTTACTCAAGTATTTCCCCTTTGTTTTTTGTTCATTTATTTATTTTTAGTTACATCTACTTTTTTATATTATTAAAATATGTCTTGCTGGGTGAAATTTTGGAGGGTTATACTTTTTTGAAATTAGAATTTAGCTCTCTATCTCTCTGCTATGGGGCTGTGATGATTTCCTTTGTGTCTTTATTGTATTATAAACATGTATGCCAGTTCCTAAAGTTACAGAGCAATGAAACATGTTTGTTAATGATCAGTTGAAAAAATATATTCAATTTTTTTCTTAGTTCTAAAATTTTTAATGCATGTTTATCTAGATAATGTCTAGTCTTACTGAACATTTATTAACAAGTTAGAGTTTGATGTTCTTTATTTCTAGATTGTTATAAAATATGGAAGAAGAGGGTACAGAAAAAGTACTAGCCAGTATTTTTAAGAGCTATTCCAGTTGTTGATTGTCTGCCTTTTGAATTTAGGCATTCTTTATTTGAAAAATCAAATAAGGGATGCTTAAAATCAAAAGTGCCTGTCTCTTGGCCAAGGTCCAGAAGTCAAATGTTTGGTTTTCTTTCCAGATCTGCCAAATTAGGCCTTTTTAAATACTGTTTCCTTTTACATAGGTTTTTTATCTCACTGGAAGTGGGGGAGTGCCTGATGATTACATGATTAAAGAAGGTTCTGGACATTTTTTCAGTAATACAAGCTGCTTTGTGATTTGCCATTTATTAGATGGTTTCATGAGATGCTGTTGGAAAAAAGTTCCTACCCTTTGGCCACCCTGGTGGTGAATTTCTGTAGTTAATTTTTAGTTTGGTTCTTGGGCAGTGAACAAGTCTGTCACCAGTCCTAGGATAGAAGTTTTCTGCTTGAGAAGATCATCCTTGGTTTGTGCACCCTTGGCATTGCTTTTTGGAATCCAAAATCTCTGCCATTAATGAATGAGGCAAGGTGTTTTATTTGCAAACCCAATTCACATCATTCATTAGTACTGATTTCTTTTGCCTTTTTCTTTTTTCAAAATTTGCCTAGTGTTCACTGAAGTCAAGATTAGCTTAATAATTTTCTTACTTGATTATGTTTCTTATTAATATTTCTGCTTGATCAAGTTGGAGAATAATGGAAAAAATGTGGAAGTTTGGAGTTAAAGGACCTGAGCTCAGATCCTAGTTTGCCGGTTGCTTTGTGACCTAGGGGTTGGATTAGATGCATCTAATTTTTTTAGCCTTAGTACTCATGAAACCATTTAATAAGAATGATTTTTCAGCTCTGAATTTATGATAAAGGGAGCAGATATCAGTATAAAGTTTGTTATGGGCTCGCTTTTCCAGTCTATTCCCATGGGTAGTCTCAGTCCTTAAAAGGCAGCTTGTTTCTTCTTCCATGGTTTGGATTTGGGGATAACTGAGGGGCGGCAGGGTTTTGTGGCCCTCTAGCATATGGAGCTCTTTCTTGATGGTGATCCATTGGGGCAGATAGGTTTCAAAATAGAATATTAGTATGAAAGACATGACTTTTAATCCAGCCTCAGATAATTTACTAGCTGTGTGACCCTGGGGAAATCACTTAATCTATAGCAGCCTCAGTTTCCTCCTGTGTAAAATCGAGATAATAGCTCCTACCTCTCAGGGTTGTTGTGAGCACTTTGTAAACTCTAAAACACTATATAATTGCTAGTATTATAATTATAATTATAATCCAAAGTTAATTTATTTTTCAGAATAGCCTTTAACAAGGTTTTTTAAATATTATATATATTATATATAATTATATATATGACATATATATAATTATAATCCAAAGTTAATTTATTTTTCAGAATAGCCTTTAACAAGGTAGTGCAGTAAGAAAAATTAATACATTATATCTCTTCCCCTTTTACACTTTTTCATGTAGAGTCCAGGGAAAATGGAACTCAAACAAAAAACTTAGAACGCCATAGTGTCTCATTGTTAGAAGAACTTTTCCCCTTTTCTTTGAGGCCTAATGAGGTTCTTTTTAGGTATAGAGTTTTATTAGAGTTTAGTTTTATTCAGGGTTCTTGGTAGAGTCCTTCCTGTGTCCAGTCTAGCCTTGTCTCCTGCTGCAGAGACCCTCTTTGG
Organism: Monodelphis domestica; assembly: GCF_027887165.1. Lineage (NCBI taxonomy): Eukaryota > Metazoa > Chordata > Mammalia > Didelphimorphia > Didelphidae > Monodelphis > Monodelphis domestica. The sequence goes on along the minus strand of NC_077229.1, from coordinate 281,326,566 downwards.
CCACTTTTAGGACTGTCATGAACAGCCCCAAATTCTGACTTTTGAAGTTTACAAAATCATGTTTTTATAAAGGGAAAAGGAGTTAGGTAGGAGAAGCAGCTGCCCCTTCCCTGCCTTGCCCCCTGCCTCCCATCCCTCCTCTCCCCAAACAGAGCATTCTCAGGAACTTGGCCCATTGCTGGAATCCCAGCTTCTGAGCCGGCCGCCTATTTTATCCAGGCTCCTCAGGGCTTAACTGCCTTTCCAATCAGCCCAACACACTTGCTGTGGATTCCTCCAATGTTTTTCACTCTTTTCAAGCTTATATTTTGTGTTACTCCCTTCCCTCAGCTATTCTACTACCATTCTCCCAATGAAAAGCATAATGTCTCCCGTGGTGGGGACCCCATTCTGCTCTGCCTGGAACCCTTCCTGTGAGTGCCACTCACTGGTTCTGCTGATGGACAGATCCCAAGGCTCTGGACAAGTAAAAGGATCTCTTTTTCTCAAAAAGCTAGGGCCCCTGATGGATGTTTTGCTAATAAGCTCCCCATTATAATTATAGGGTAATAATATGTAATATAGGGCAATAACAGTAAAAAAGGATAAGGAAAATGAAAGGAAAAGAAGGAAATATGTACAATATAGGGATATGTAAAAGCTTTCTGGATAATTTAGTATTTTGAAATTTTAAATGGAAATAGAGCAAGGACCTACCATTTCCCTAGAGATCTTTATCTGTGACTTAATAGGTAAGTCCTGGGAAGTTGTCTGAGGCTTCTAGCAGAGGAGAAGCTTGCCACAGTTTTGAATCTAGGTCTTACCCACATCCTGCCTAGCACTTTATCTGCTTCCTCAGAATATACTGCTTCAAATATGATATCTATCATTAAATTTAGATAATAATAATAATGTAATTAACCTTTATTTACCAATTTAAGTTTTGCAGTAGGTTTTACATATACTATGGTGTTTGACCCTCACAAGTACCTTGTGATGAAATAAGTGCTCTTCTTCTCATTTTACAGGTGAGGAAACTGAGGCTGGGAGAGGTGAGGCCATGTAGTTAATGTCTGAGGCAGGATTCCAAATCAGGACTTCCTGACTTCAAAACTAGTATTCTATCTGCTCTGTCACCTAGCTATTCGAGCTCCAAAGGAACTCTTTTTGGGTTGTCTTTATTTACTCATTCCACAAATATTTCTTGAGTGTACAAGTCACTGTGTAATGGCCAACTTTCTGTAACTGCCCAATGAATACTTATTTGTGGTGGTGATAATGGAAAAGTGCTCTTAATTTGTGGTAATAATTGGAAGCTATAAATGTTTCTTCAAGGAATTTCTGAGGCTTAAAAAATAAAATAATAGCCCACTTTCATGAAATGATCTGAGCAAAATCTCAGGAGAGCTAAAATATTTGTTGTTCTCTTAACATTGTGAAATTAAATCTTGCTGATTTTCTATGATATTCATATATGTACATAAAATTATTCCCTCAGCACAGCCATTCAGATCTACCATGACATCTTTTGTTGACTTGTCATCTTCTCTAATGATGTAAAAGACGTGTATTATAGTTACCTTTTGTGAGGAAGTATTCATATATGTGATAAATGAGTAGATTAAGCCCGCTCTCAATTTTATAGTAGATTTTGAAGATTCTGGGCACTCCAGGTCTCAGTCTAAGTGTTATTCATTTAAGTGTCCTAATTAGGGTCTGATAGGATTTTAAAATACACTTTGTGGTAACAATATTGGAGACAACAAATAATTGGAATTTGTCACTTCTAAGCTATTAGACTATTTGCTTTATAGACCATTAGGTTGAAAATAGCAGCATTTATTTCCTTGATGACTATTGATGAATACTAGAGCCATGGCTGTATGTAATAATAATACTACATTAATGTTGGCTTATATAGTAGGACAGGCTTTACCAGGCTGCTCTGGTGCCTCCCTTTTGACATTGGAATGAAGTGATAGCTACTTGTAGAAGACTTGACAGTTAACTGAAGGAGATTTACTTAGCCCAAGTAATAAAAGGACATTGGGGCAGATAGGTGGCACAGAAATAGAGTGACTGGCCTGTAGTCAGGAAAACTTACCTTCCTGAATTCACATTTAGCCTCAGGCACTTATTATCTGTGTGACCCTGGGCAAGTCACTTAACTCTGTTTGCCTCAGTTTCCTCATCTGTAAAGTGAGCTGGAGAAGGAAATGGCAAACCACTCTAATATTTTTGCTAAGAAAACTCTAGGTGGGATCTTGAAGAGTCAGACACAACTGAAAGCAACTGAACTAAAGGGAAAGGACATAAAGCAGAGAGGCTATTATTTAGTGAGGATACGTGCAGCCTTGATTCAGTTGAGCATAGCTGCCTGCCTGTTGCCCATGGCAATGCTTCTGAATCTTCTGTGAGTAGTTAAAGCTCCCAGTGTCTTTTTCATGTTCAGGAGACCAGGTAGCTACAACCCTTTGAATCAGTTATTTTAATGAAAAGAATTTCCCCAACCTATGTAGTGTTGACTCAAATATTAAATACTATTATCATCACATTTCCAAATTTGGAAAAAATACTAAAGGTACTTCTTTTTAGAAGTTTTAAAAGTAGCAGTTTTTCTTATACTGTAAACAAGTAGAAAATGTACTTTAGTTTTTTCCTATTAAAGTAACCTGCCAACTTGCCTTTCTCTGTCTAGTCTTTTTTGCTTTCTACATTATAAATTCATATTGCAACCTTATGGGTATATTTCTACACATTTTCTATATTACCATCCATTGGGGGAGAAAAAAAATGATTTATGGCAGTGGTCTAAAACTTCCTGGTCTGAGTATTCTTTTACACTCTTAAATGTAATTGGGAATCCTAAAGAACTTTTGTTTATGTGGATTATATCTGTTGATATTTATTATATTAGAGATTAAAATCAGCAATTTAAAATAAATGTATTAATAAATAAAATATTTATTTATTTATATTTATATAAATATATTTATTAATAAATAAAATAAATAATAGTAAACCTATTACATTTTAACATAAATATTATTTCATGAAAAATAACTTATTTTCTAAAACAAAAAAATTAACAAGAACAATAGCATTGTCTTATGTAATTTTTTCTATTATCTCTTATTCCTAGAATATACCTTTCTAGATTACCTTGTGGTGATGGTTTGCCTTAGCCTTTTAATCTTTGTGCTTATTTAAAGTTCTGTTAAGATGTAGGTCAAAGGGGGCAGCTGGGTAGCACAGTGGATTGAGAACCAGTCCTAGAGACGGGAGGTCCTAGGTTCAAATCTGGCTTCAGCCACTTCCCAGCTGTGTGACCCTGGGCAAGTCACTTGACCCCCATTGCCTAGCCCTTACCACTCTTCTGCCTTGGAGCCAATACACAGTATTGACTCCAAGACGGAAGGTAAGGGTTTAAAAAAAAAAAAAAAGATGTAGGTCAAAGAGTTAGGTTGAACTATAAAATGAGATTAGAATCTCTATTGAATCATGAGTGTGGTCTTTCTGGAAAGATAATATGGATCAGGGAAGGGAGGATGATATAGGTTTAAAATATGAGCGAGATGCTAAAGATTCAAGGAAAGTGGTGATAGGCAGTCAGTAAATATAGTAGAATTTTTAGTTGAGCTTCTATAGAATTAGTACGTTTCTTTTTATTTCATTTTTTTAGGCAAATTTTCTATTCTTTCTCCCTTCTTGCAATTTAACTGTCCTCCCTTTTCCCTAAATGAATACAATTCTAGTAAATCTACTCCAAAATAGATTTTTGCTCTCCCCTTAAGGATTCTTAGCGTATATTGTGACACGAAGGGTCATATCAAATTTAAAATTTTTGTTAAAACTTGTGGCAGTATCTAATGTGTCACAGTCTTCACAGTGATAGCCTGTGTTGAGATTTTTTTCCAGCTGAGTTTGTAAGCTTGCTCAGATTCCAGAAAAGATGGTGTCATTTTAAGGTTAACCTCTTGTCACCTTCATAGTCTTAGCTGTGACTTACCCTTTTCTCTGTCAAAAGATGGAGTAATCAAGGTCTTCACTAATGTTGGCCTGAGAAAAGTGATACTGATTGATTTCTGGTAGAATACCTGAATCACATTCTGAATATGAATATAATTTGTTGATGTAAGAAGAGGAAGGAGATATGGGTTGGAAGGCATATCTCCTTCAAAGCAACAGAACCATAGTGGGAAAAACAAGTCCACCAAATGCCAAATAAAACCCCAACAACCCCAAACTAATTTTAGCTGTGGAAAGTGAAGAATGGAAAACTATGTGCCAGAAAGATGGTCAGAAATAGAAAAGATTAAAACCGTTCAGTATTGTTAGTCAAAAAATGAGTTAGAAGAGGGCATCTGGGTGGCTCAGTGTATTGATAGCCAGGCCTAGAGACAGGAGGTCCTAGGTTCAAATCTGGCCTCAAACACTTCCTAGCTGTGTGACTTAACCCCCATTGCCTAGCCCTTACCACTCTTCTGTCTTGGAGCCAATACACAGTATTGATTCCAAGATGGAAGGTAAGGGTTTAAAAAAAGAAAAAGAGATAGAAACCAATGACTGATTTTTCGTTCCCCTTTGGAAGTAAGAGTTGTGAAACTCAACAATCTGTAATTGTGCTGAATCTTGGTTTTTGTTTTTTAAAATAGCACTTCTCTATAGTGAGAATGGAAATACAGGTATTCCTTCCACATTCCCTATCAAAAATTTTAATATATCTCAGGGTTGGCACAAAATATTAAATGTGTTTTTTTTTTTGGAGTTTTGTGGAAGCCACAGATGAGACACGAATGCCAGCAGATGACACAGAGACAGTTTAGAAAATATATAGACTATGACCATATACTTAACCTAAATTTTACAATATGGTATGTAAACACGCCATAAAAAAAAAAGAAAAACTCAGACTATCTTTGGTACAAAGGGAAGTTCCAAAAATTTTAAGCTGATTTTCCAGATCACTGGGTAGGGGTGGTGAGATGTGCAAGCAATACCTGTAACTATATAGACATGAATTTTAGGGGATGCAGTGTGATTGATTTTGAACTTTGGCTATTTATGGTCATAAGAAGTCTCTCCCTCTTTCTGGCCCTCCATTCTCCTTTCCTTCTTTCCCTCCTTGGGTGCAGGGGAAGAAAATACCAGGGTTAGTGGGGAGGAAAGAAGGACTAATGGAAAATAGAAGATACCAGAGCAAAAAAAAGAGTAAAATGTGACATTTCCTTTGACCCTGGTGAGAAAGTGGTCATAAAAAGGAAATAAAATTCACTTCAGTGTAGAGACAAAGAACTCTTAGGAGACCCTGAAGACTAAAACCTAACCAGTAGTACCCCTATATCTGTCTCTATCCTCTTCTCACCATCCCCCCAGCCACCTTCCTCCTCCGTCCCCCTCATCCCTGGTTCAGGCCCCCATCTCATCTTTACACTCTATGACATATTCTCCTTTCCCATTGATGCCCATCTCCATTTGCTCTTTTTTCTACCCAGTCCAGAGATGCTGAATGAGTAACCCTGAAGCTTGTCAGATATTCCCCTGCTCTAGAAACTCCAGTGGCTCCCTTTCTGCCTCTAGGATACAATAAAAACTGTGACTTTTTAAAAGCTCCTTACAATCAGCTCTGGCCTAACTCTCCAGGTTGGTTGCATATTTTCTTTCATGTACTCTGTTCCAGCCAAACTTGCTCACTTTTCCAGGTAGGACATTCCATGGATTCCAGAGTTCAAATTTTGCCTCTTAACATTTACTGATTGTGCCTGGATGAGTTGCTTAACATCTCTGGTCTTTTAATTTCTTTATCTCTTAATATAAGAAGGTTGGACTAAATCATAATTGTCATCCGCCAGGCTGCTCAAACCAGATTAAAATGTAATTGGTAAATATTTAACAGAATTCCATTTGGGAGAATATTAAAAACCTCTTTGTGAGTTGTACTGTGAAACTACTCTAGTCAAAAGTCCTCATCAGACTTTTCCCTTTAGGAAAGTGTATAAAAAGGTCAAGAACAAATTGGATTGGTTGGTTGGTATTAAGGTTGGTAACTAAACTTAGAATAAATGGGGGGGGGGAAAGCCTTTTGTTGAGTTTAAGATCTTTTATTGCCTTCCCCATTTTCCAGAAGGGATGAAAGCTATGACCATCTAAGGCCCATTTCTTCTTTTCCTATTCTTAAAGGTCTGGGGTACTGAACTAAGAGGAAGATAACTTTGATTGCTCCAGAGGGAAATGATCAAAGAAGGAATTGAGTAGTTTATGAAAAGATTAAGTGATTATTATTCTGTGTAGATGGCATAGAATATTAATCACCAAGCCATATTTTATATTGTAACCATTTCCTTATTTAAGATTACTTCAGATTATGCAATGGTAGAGATGTTTGTTTGTTTTTTTTTAAACCCTTACCTTCCATCTTGGAATCAATACTGTGTATTGGTGCCAAGGCAGAAGAGTGGTAAGGGCTAGGCAATGGGGGTCAAGTGACTTGCCCAGGGTCACACAGCTGGAAAGTGTCTGAGGCCAGATTTGAACCTAGGACCTCCCGTCTCTAGACCTGACTCTCAATACACTGAGCCACCCAGCTACCTCCCATTGGTAGAGATGTTTTGAGAGAAGGGGAGAACTGTCACTTTGGACATTTCTCTCTAAACTAGAAATCTATGGATTTAGAATACTGCTAAATTAATAAAAATGTTTCTGATACACTTGTGACTGAGAGTGCCAAATTAATATTTATCAAAATGTGATACTCTACACATTTGCCCTTGGCTCAGAGCAGTTATTTAATCAATTAATTAGTAAATATTTAGTAAGTCCCTACTATATACCAAGAATTTCAGCATTGCTTTTCTGGACATCCAAATGAATGAGTTGTAAAGGAGTTCAGTTGTCCAAAGATGAGGTTGGATACACAGGTCTGTGTTTAAATGTGATCTCAGATACTTCTTAGCTGTGTGACCATGGACAAGTTACTTAATCACGATTGCCCCAGCCATTACTGCTCTTCTGTCTTAAAAAGACAGAAAGTAGAGTTTGCCAAATTGAATTGGACCAAGAGGACAGTACATTTGGCGAGAGGGAGACTGAGCCCCACTTCAGCAACCCATGATGACTTTGGGGTATAATAATAATGACTCAGACACCAGGAAGTATTTCTAATATATTGTAATAACAAATTTACACATAAATTTCATGTTGTCTCCCTTTCTTCTCTTCTAGAGTTGACAAGCAATTCATTCTGGGCTATTCATAAATTATCTCTCAAAAGCTATTTTCATATTATTCATTTTTTGTAAGTGAATAATCTTATAAAAACAAAACCCAAAATCATGTACCCAAATAAACAAGTGATAAATCCTATGCTTTCATCTGTATTCTGATTCCCAACAGTTCTTTCTCTGGAGGTGGATAGTACTCTTTGTCCTAAGACCCTCAGAAATGTCCTGGATTATTGTATGGCTGAGAGAAGCGAAGACCATCCCATTTGATCATTTGATCGGTCCACAATATTGCAGTTGTATAATGATCTCCTGGTTCTGCTTATTTCATGATGCATCAGTTCATGGAGGTCTTTCTGGCTCTTTCTGAAATCCTCCTGTGCTTTGTTCCTTGCAGCACAATAGCATTCTGTCCCCATCATATACCACATTTTGTTCAGCCATTCCCCTGCTGAAGGACATCCCTTTAGTTTCCAGTTTTTGCCACCACAAAAAACACAGCTATAAATATTTTTGTACCAATAGGTCCTTTCCCATATTAGTCATTAGCAAGTCATTTAGGCTCTCTGAACCTTGGCTTTCTCACCTGTAAAATGGGGTAACCATAGTCCTTATCCTCAGCTCTAAATGCTTTATTTATCTCAAGGTTGAAGGAGAGAAAAGTATAAAATTTAGAGAAGACATTGTAGCTCAGCCTAATATCTTGGGAGATGATACACACATGCAGTAACCACAATTTTGTTAGAGTAAACCAATGCAGGATGATCATGTTTATAATGAGAGAATATTATTAGAAAATAGGCAGAAACAGTGGGGAAGAGTGAAAATTATTATTGAAAAATCTGTACATTCCCCCTTCCTTTTAATATTATCCTTTATTCAAATTCATGGCAATAATATCTCATTAACATTCCTTATCTAGAACACAACATAGAGTCAAGAAAGAAAGAAATAAAGGCAGATAAGCAAACAGAATAAATGATCAGAAAATCCACGGGGAAGTTTATCCCACTAATCATCTGTGTGGTGCCGCAGACACAGTGCTAGGCCCTGCGTCCTTAAGACCCAAGTTCGAATGTGGCCTCAGAAATGTGATAGCTGTGTGACTCTGGGCAAGTCTCTTAACCTCTGTCTGCCTCGAGTTTCTTCTGTAGAATAGGGATAATAATTAAAGAGCCCCTTATTTTATTGCACAGGGTAGTTGTAATGGTCAAGTGAAATAATACTATGCCTAGCACAATGCTGGGCATGTACAAAGTGCTTTCTTTTATGAGAAAATATAGATTTTTATATCCTTCCTTTATATATTTTCCCTCAATGGATTTCCTTAGTCCCGTCCCTCAGTAAACAGAGACTGTTTACTCTTATTTTAGAACATAATTTTACGAGCATGGGCTTCTAGTTTCTCAACCTCTACTATACTAGCAGTGTATGGTTAGCAGGTGTGTGCTTAAGTACATCTGGAAGTCACAATGGCGAGAGAAGAAATGGAAAAAATTCTAAATGTAGACAGGAAAGCTCAAAGTGCTTCATTTGGTCCTGTTTTTTATTTTTTATAGAGGCAGTTAGCTCCGTATACTCCAGGATAGCCATCAACAGCATCATTTTATTACAACAAACTACAATAACTTATATTTATAGACATTATTACCTAGCATTAGAAGGGTATCTTGTATATTAGAAAGATCTTCATCCTGAATGTTAAAAGTTTTGCCCATTAAGGTGAGCTTCAGATATCTGGAAATTTCACTTTATGTGGAAGATCTAATTTTCTCAGCATTCAGGAAGAATGAAGCATTACTGTACTTAGGCTCAAGGGCATATTTGTTCTGGGTTGGGTTTAAATCTATGATCAGTCGTCTTTTTTTTTTCCTTGCTTTCCAAAAAGTGTATTATAAACTTAATGCATATTTTTTCCTGCATACATAAGTCTAATGTTTGTAGAAGGCACATTATTTAAATGTAGAAGCATAGTATTAAAGCATAGCTTGCTTTTAAATGTGTCTGATTTATTAGTAAAATGCCGAGGAGGTCACTTTCTTTTCCATATTAATTACCCTTTTCAGAAGATCTCCTTGACTCTAGTCAGTTTATACGTATTTATTAAATACTCCCTATGTGCTAAATACTGGAGATACACGTAAGGGCAAAAGGTCTTTGCCCTCAAGGAATTTATTTTTTCTAATAGAGAAGACAACATGTAACATTTATTAAGTATATACAATATAGATTTGGTATAGATGGAAGGTAATCTGAGAGGGAGGTATCATGGTGGGGAGATTTTGTTATTGTTCCTATTTGGGGTTTATTTGGGGTTTTCTTTGGGAAAGATATCGAAGTAGTTTGCCATTTCCTTATTCTAATTCATTTTACAAATGAGGAAACTGAGGCAAAGAGCATTATAAATGACTTCCCCAGGGTTACATAGTGGCCAGATTTGACTTTAAGAACATAAGTCTTTCTGATCCCAGGTCCATAGCTCTGTGCTCCCTAGGCCTTCTGTATAAGGTGGTCTTTGAGCTGAATCTTTATTTTTTAAAATAAATTTATTGAATGATTGATTTAGAATATTTTTCCATGGTTACATGTTTCATTTCCCCTCCCTGTTCTCTTTTCCCTTCCTAGAGCTGGCAAGCAATTCCACTGGTTATACATATATTATTTGAGCTAAATCTTTTAAAGAAGCCACACAAACAAAAGAAGTGAACATGATGAAGGGCATTTCAGGCATGGGGGGACAACCAGTGCTAATACATGGAGGTTCAAGTTGTTCTGTGAAGTATCATTTGTGAAGATCTTTCAAATAGGCTAAATTATAAGATGTATAGAAGTAAAAAGTGAAATGACTTTAAAAAAGTAGAAAACATGTTCTGAAGATTTTTTTTTAGGTTTTAAATTTAATTCTCCAACCCCCTCCTCCATTTACATGTAAAAACAGTTCCTGTCATTTTTCAACAAAAGTCTTTAATTCTCTCTCTGCCTTCTTCTGTTGCCCCAAACCTTACACCCCACCTTGAGATGGTAAGCAATCTCATAGCTTTTACATGTGACATCATATGTAGCTTTTCTATATTAATCCTTTTGTGGAAAGAAACTCACATAGAAAAAAAATTTAAAAATGAAAAAAGTTTGCTTTGGTCTGGATTCAGTTTTAGTTATTTTTCTCTGGAAGTAGAAAGCATTTTTTAAATCCCCTTTTTATGCTTTTTTATTTTTTTAGTCCTTTGGGATAGTTTTGGATCATTATTTTGCTGAAAATAGCTGTTATTCCTGGTTCATTGTACAGTATTCCTGTCACTGTTCAGCTTTCTCCTGGTTCTTCTGCTTATTTCATCTGCTTCAGTCTGTGTAAGTCATTCCAGGTTTTTCTGAGCTCCTCCTGCTTGTTATTTCTTACAGCACAATAGTATTCTATTACAATCCTGACCTATAACTTTCTCACCTACTCCCCAATGGATGGGTATCCTCTCTCTTTCTGAAGAGCTTTCAGTGCTTAACAGGACTTTATATTTGATCCTAAAGGTAATATTAGGGTTCAGAAGACCTGAGTTCAGATCCAACCTCAGGTTATTTACTAGCTGTGTGACCCTGAGCAAACAACCTTCATCCACTGGAGAAGGAAATAGCAAACCATTCCTGTATCCTTACCAAGACCCATGGACAGTGTGGTCCAGGAGGCCACAAAGAGTGAACACCAACAAAGAGGGAGTGCCATGAATAGAGGAAGATGGCAGCCAAGGGGAGACTATTTGGGAGTAGGGAGGGGCTTAAGACAGGGAAACCATTTCAAAAACTATTGTATGGGGCAGCTGGGTAGCTCAGTGGATGGAGAGCCAGGCCTAGAGATGGGAGGTCCTGGGTTCAAATTTGGTCTCACTGTGTGACCCTGGGCAAGTCACTTAACCCCCATTGCCTAGCCCTTACCACTCTTCTGCCTTGGAACCAATACACAGTATTGAGTCTAAGATGGAAGGTAAGGGTTTAAAAAAAAAGGTATTGCAGTATTTAGATGAGAGATGCTGGCCTGAATGCCACTGGTGACTGTCAGTGGGAGAGAAGGGTCTGTGTATGTGTTTAGGGAAGAAACAACAAGATTTGGAAATGGATTGGTTAAGTGGGATGCTCGTGATTGAGGTCAAAGACATCAGAATTGTGAACCTGGGTAATTGAGTGGTCTTAGAGGAACTGGAAAGAGAGGAAGGTTAGGGAAGAATGATACTTAGTTCTGTTAAAAGACAGCGAGTTTGGGATGCCCACAGAACCTCCAGTTGGAACTCTACAAAAGGCAGTTGTTAAGCTGGAACATAGCTAGGCTTAGATACACAATCTGGGAATCATTATCGGAGATGATCATGAAAACCAGAATCACAAAGTGAGATAAAAGGGCACACAAGGGGAAGATTGGATCAGAGCCTTCTGGACATCATGTGGGCATGAAGTGGATGGAGAGCTAGCCTGGAGGCTGAGGAGATGGATGGATGGATGGATGGATGGATGGATGGATGGATGGATGGATGGACGGATGGACTGGAGAAGCACAAGAGACCCCAGTGCCACAGAAGCTGAAAGAGGAAGAGGATCAGGGAAAGAGTGTTGATGCACAGCAGCCAGTACCGAAGAAAAAGGTAAAAAGGACGAGGACTGATAAAAGGCCGTACGTATTTGATGATTAAGATAGAACATTGCTCATTTTGGAGAATGAGGTTGCTGTTGAATGAATGAAGTGGAAAGCAAGATTTCAGAAGTTTCAGTAGAGAGACAGGAGACAAGTGGAGGCATCCTGTGTAGAGTTTTCTTAAGGAGTGTATCTGCAGCATTTAGCATCAAGTGAGGGCTTTTTTTTTTTTTGAGGATGGGGATGATTTTGTCTTATTAATAAGCTGCAGAAAGGATTCAGGAGATATGGAGAGATTGAAGAAAAGAGAGATGAGGCAGATTTCTGGAGAAATGAGAGAGGATGGGATCAAGAGTAAGTGTAGACATTTCCTAACTGTGTGACCTTGGACAAGTCACTTAATCCCATTTGCCTAGCTTGTGCTCTTCTGCCAGGAAACTGAAACTTAGTAGGAATTCTAAGAAAAAAGTTTTTTGTTTGTGTTTTCATTTTAAAGACTGAGTATAGAAGAGTTGACTTTGGCAATAAGAAAAGCCACTTTATAGACTGAGTTGAAGATGCAGATAGATGGCAGAAAGATGCGAGAGGAGGAGGAGGAGCTCCCAAGTAATTTTCTCCAATTAAAAAAAAATATTGAAGGATCAAAATATGAGGCAAGGTCTTCAACCAAGAGTAGGGCAGGCAGTGCTGTGGGAGAAGGGAGACCCAAGAAGTTTGAAACAGCCACTGGTAAGACACCAAATCAATTAGGGAGAAGCAATGTTTGCCTTGCTGCCGTGAGGGCCCAGTTGTGAGATTAGATAACATAAATGTGTAGTGAACAATGCCAACAATACTCAGTGATTTCCTTCAGTTCTTCTCTGCTGCAATTCCTGGAACAAAGGAGACAGATGGTAGACTAATCCAGTGTTAGGTTTTGGCAAGGCAGGATCAGCAATAGGGCAAGGGATTTGAGAGTAGAGTGTGTAGAGATTAGTTGATGCATGGAGAAGTTGAACTAGGAAATTACTTCTCTAGAAGAATGGGTAATAAAAAGATGTTTAAATATATTTACTGCAATGAAAAAAATTTCAGAAGCACACTTAATTAGGTTAATAGGATCATAGGGCTTAGAGCTGGAAAAAATTTTACAGATCATCTTCATTTTACAGATGGAAGAAACAAACTTGCAACAGTAAGGTAAAGTAAATAACTGCTTATTTTTTTTTTAAATCTTGTCTTTTGATAAAAACATAGAATGGACCTTTTGTATTCAGAAATATAAAAGTTTGATAAATTATCCCAGGGTTTTATATTTACGAACTATATCAAGGAAAACATCTCACTAAATTCTATGACAATTAACATAATTAAAGCACATTTGCTTAAATGTAGATATAGAGTTTTTAAATGCAGGTGGTTGTTTTGTTTATGTATGGTTCATAATTTGCACAGCTGTGATTTTTTAAAAGAAATTAAAGTGATGGAAATAAAATTTTTGCACCAAAGAAGTTATTTTTAGGTGGAACCAGTTTTTGATTCATTGCAATTTTGAAAGGGCAAATTATAAATCCTAGCATTTATAACTGGAAGATTGACAGAAAAACAAGGCCAAGGTCTGTATACTTAACAGATTCAAAAAAAAAGAAAGAAAGAAAGAAAGAAAGAAAGAAAAAGATTGGACACCAAGCAAAAATGTGTAACTAATTACTAATTGTTTACTAATTGTTTTGAGTGGAGCTGAATCTGGAGGAAACCTGTGTTTTTAAATCTGATGACATTCTAGATAATGCAAATGACCTATCTACTGGTGGGTTTTAAATTAACTTCCAAACTGACTTTCACTTGGAAACAAAACAAAACAACTATGCAAATAGTTTTAGTCTGTGCCTGGAGCATACCTTAACCTGAATTGAATACACAAGGTGTGTGCTGAACAAATGCAGCCCATTTCATCAAATTAGAAGTTCTTTTATGCTCTCTGTGATCTTGGTTTTGGTGATAAATCAAACTGCCAATTCTGGAGTGAGGAGGGGTGGGTGGGTGGGTGAGTTTAATTAACAATCAATCAATCAATCAGATCAATCAATCAAAACTAGTCTCTTCCACTTTTCTTTCTCCCTTTAATAGGATCTTTGTTGGGGCTATCACTTCATCATCCCTTTATTGTTCCAAACTACATTTGATTGCCCTTTGTATGGGATCCTGGCTGGGCTGGAAGAGATCTCTCCAAGGTCCTTACCCACCGGCCTATCTTGAAATTGGTGAAAGAGGTGACTCTTCTAAGATCAGATATTTCAGAAGTCAGGTTTGAAGCCAAATCGGCTTACTCTTTCCTCCATACCTGCTGAGTGCCTTACCTATAAACCAGGCACTGTGCTGGACCTTGGCAAGTAAAGACAGAAGTGCCATTCCCTGCCACCAAGGAGCTCATGTTCTACCATAGGAAAAGAATCCTGTACCAAATAAGTGTATATGCAGAAGAAAACCAAAGTGATTTTATGGATGCATTTGGAGGAAGAAAGCAACTAAAAGGATTTTCCTGCTATAGAACCATGGAGGGATGGATGCCATTTACAAACTTGTATACCAGAGGAGGCCAGTGGGCAGAGCTTCCTTCAATCCTTCTGTATGCTATGGTTGTTCAGTCATTTTTCAGTTATATCTGACTCTTTGTAACCCTGTTTGTTTTTTGGCAAAGATACTGGAGTGGTCACCATTTCCTTCTCTAACTCATTTTACAGATAAGGAAACTGAGGCAAACAAGGTTAAGTGACTTGCCCAGGGTCACACTGCTAATATCTGAGATCAGATTTAAACTCAAGAAGAGTATTCCGGACTTTAGACCTTGTATTCTCTCCACTTTGCCACCCATCTAGATGCCCAGTAATCCTTCTCCCGATCCTTGCTGGCCATGTAATAGTAATGACCTGGATCCTTTTAATCTCTTTTTCATTTCCATTATACTATCAGGTCCTATGGATCCAATTACCATCTGTATGATGATAACTGCTAAAATAGATATGTTGAAGCCCTCCGAACCTCTAGTCCCATACCGCCTAAGACTTCCTGGGTTATCTCCACATGCATGGCCTTTAGGCATCTCAAATTCCATGTATATAAAAATATACTTCATATCTTTCCCCCTAAGTCTGCTGTTCATATAAACTGTCTTATTTGTGTGGAAGGCATCTCCATCCTTTCCAAATACTATCTATTCCTTGCTCCATCTCTTTCTCTTTAAGGCCCCCCACCTTGAAGACCGTAGATCTACTTTCTTGGAATCTTATTAAAATCTCTCAATTCCTCTACCTAATTTTTTTCTCTTCCATATCAGTCCATTCTCCCCATAGCTCTAAATTAATAATCCTAAACCATAAAACCAACTACAATTCTTCTCTACCTTGTATCCTTATCACCTATAGGAAATACTCCAAATTCATCTCAGCATTTAAAACTTTTCACAGACTGACTCTAGTCTAATTTCCAGATTTATTTAATATTTTCCTTATGAAACTTTTCATCCTCTTTGGTACTATTTCTTGTCCAAAGAAGGTACTTAAAACTCATTTTCATTTTTTAAACATGTGTTTAATTGTATTCAGAATTGTCATGTCAAGCACTTGGGGGGCATTTCTGAAGGATGTGCCCTTGGAGTACCAGCATAAAGCAGATATAAACATCAAACTCCAATTGAGTAACCTGTGTAGCAGTTATTCTTAGGATGCTCAAATCTTTGGCATTTAATTTGTAACTTTTTGCAGCATGTACAGAATTTTGAAAAAGATTATTAAGTAAAGGATACTCTGGTCATACTTGCATATTTGAGGCCAAATAGTTAACTTTAATTTTAGATTCAGTTACAGTACATTTGGGACAGTTTTAGAAAAGATTAGGAATTATTAAAGTCAAATGAAAGGCAAAGTGTTTAGCAGTGCTGGTGTCAGGAAGGTCTGAGCTAAAGTCTTCCATCCTATATTCTTTCTGACTTTGGGCAAGTCTCTTAAATTTTCATGGCAATTCCTTGGGTTTGATAATTATCTTGTCTGGAGAGTTTTCCTTTACCTTCCGTGTTGACTAAAAAAAAAGGACACGGGAAGGTAAACACTTCAATCTTTTTTTTTAAAAATTGATTTATTTAGTCAATTTAGAACATTATTCCTTGGTTAGAAGAGTTATGCTATTTCCTTCCCTCCCCCCTCCCCCTTCCAGCAGCTGATGCACAATTCCACTGGGCATTACATGTGTCCTTGATCAAAACCTATTTCCATGTTCTTGGTGTTTGCACTAGGCTGATCATTTAGAGTCTACATCCCCAACCATATCCCCTAGACCCATGCATTCAAAGCAGTTGTTTTTCTTCTGTGTTTCTACTACCACAGTTTTTCCTCTGAGTGGATAGTATTCTTTCTTGTAGATTACTCTGAGTTGTTCATGATCACTGCATTGCCACTAATGGAGAAGTCCATTACATTTAATTGTATCACAGTGTATCAGTCTCTGTGTACCATTAAATCCTTCAATCTTACCAAAAGAAATTGCTTGTTTACTAAGCAGCTGCTAATTTGGTCCCTTGTTTTTCTGTAGTGTCCAGCTCTTCACGACCCCATTTTGAGTTTTCTTGACAAAAACACTGGAGTAGTTTGCAGTTTTCTTCTCCAGCTCATTTTACAGATGATGAAATTGAGGCATACAAGGGGAAGTGACTTGCCCAGGGTCACACAGCTCCTGTCTGAAGTTAATTTAACTCAGAAAGAGGAGTCATCATGACCAAAGACATCACCTAGCTGCCTCTAACTAATTGCTAGTTAGTAGTTTACTAACTGTATTTTATTATTTCATTTTGTCTCATGGGTTGGAGAGTAGGACAAGATGGCAGCCTAGTATGTTTTAGATTAGCTACCTAAAATATTTGTGTCTTCAGATTGCTCTTATATCTAGACCTTGATATGTTAGAATTTAAAAAATTCCTTTGGTCATTGTTAAATTTAGCATTTTCCTTAATCAGATATTGTTAAGTTCGTGCCTTTTGAAATCTTTGCTTTTTTTTTCAAGGTGCTGTAAAACATGTTTAATGTTTATATAGTAAATTAAAAAAAGGAATTGTAACATATGCTTGTTTCCTTTTTTTGCCTTAGGGCAAGAGGGAACTTTTAGCCATATTCAGTCTTTTAATTGGGACTTTAGGTATATTCAAATCTTACAGTACTATCAGTCAGCTAAAAAGAATTGTTAACAACATAGGTAGCACTGTGCTAGGTTTTGGAGTTACAAAAGCATAAAAGCAATTCCTAATTCCAGAGAACCTATGTTCTTTAGGGAAACAACATGTACACACAAAAAGAAATCTATAATTTGTGCACTTCATGAGATGCTTTTTTATCATAAGGAGTATTCCAAGAGTGGAATGATTTTCCTTATTAAAACAGTGACTACAAGCTTATTTTTCTTTAGCAATGCAGAGATGTAAATTGTATTTCTGAATAGGTGAGTGGGTGAGAAACGCGGTGGTTTAGCAAGCAGTGCAAAGGAAATGTTTCTGTTTAGGCTCAGAGATCTGAATCTCTATAGCCTCTATTTCCTAAACTGCTTAAAGTATGGGTGCCAATATTGCATTTACCATCTGCTAAGGGAGATTTAGGAAAACTGTATCTTAGAGACAGAGGTGTTAATCCTTAAGTGGAATCCAGACTGATTCTTTGGAGGAGTCCTACAGATTTTTTGATTTTTATGCCAGAGATGGTTTGATTTTAATTTCATTTGAAGAAAAGTCAGTGTCATTTTTGTAGTTTATCAAAAATATATTCTTATTGTTTGACATAACATTAATAGATATTCATTATGACTCAGATAAATGTGCCACTTTTCTAAAGCGTATATTCTACACTTTAAAACATAGTTTGACTTTCAGGGGATTTATTTATTTTTATATACTTTAGGAAATGATAAGCATTTAATAATTAAAGTAAATAATAATTGTAATTCAGTCAGATACTCACGTACATTTGGGGTATATTATTTTTTTGCCAAGCTGGCAACAAATAACAGGGAATGATTATATTGTGTGATTTGTTATTGTCTGGGTGTTTTAAAATTGGAGGCAACTGCTTTATTTAGATGAAAAGTTACATGTATCTTTGAATGTACAACTAATCAATAAACATATTTGTGGGGTGGAAAGAGTGAGTAGACATTTTCAGCCGGGTGAACATGAGGAACTTAAACTAAGATATCTGACATATTGGTAATTATTTTTTCTCTTAAGTAGATTGGATAAAAGAAGCATTTTCCTGTTCTTTTTGATCCCCAAATTATATTTCTATTTAGAAATAAGAAAAAGAAAGAAAGGAGGAAAGAAAGAAAGAAGGAAAGAAGGAAAGAAAGAAAGAAAGAAAGAAAGAGAGAGAGAGAGAGAGAGAGAGAGAGAGAGAGAGAGAGAGAGAGAGAGAGAGAGAGAAGTAAACTTTCTACACCTGCAGAAGTAGCAATAGATTTTCCAAGTTGGATTATCACTTCAGTAGCGTCTGATCCATTTGGTTAATTAAATGACCTCCAACATTTAGGGGTCTTGTTTTATTAAAAAAGATTATCAAAAGACATGCATACCCCATTCTAACCTGTTAATTGTTTACTTGAAAATGGCTCCAGGTGAAACAGATTTGTTGCAGGTAGGGAATTAGCTCTGTTGTTTATGGAAATTAGCTCTTGGGTCAGACTCTAAAAATTTTAAATCAATCTTAACTGATTTAAATAGCAAATAGATTATGGAGACTATTATAATTGGATAGCATTTTGTTTGGCTGTCTAACAAATCTTGGGTAGAGAAGTTTCTCACACACTATCCTTGAAGTGTTTTGTTCTCATTTTTTTTTTGGGGGGGGGGGAGAATGGAAAGTTAGGCAGACTCTGGGTAGAGAACTAGAAAGAAAACTCACCCAGCTCAAACCTACTCTGAGAAGCAGATGGTTAAATTTTCAGTGTGGGCATTTATATCTCAGAAATGGGCAAACCTACAACTTAGGGCTCTTGATTTATTGTTTGTTGATTGTCTAGACTTGACAAAGTGATGGAGAATATATTATTAATACAGATTAATCTTTAACAAGTGTGTCCTGTGTACATTCTTTTTTTTTCTGGAGAGCCAGTATTAAAATTTACCAACAATTTTTTTTCCTCTAGCAGACCCTCCATCTCCAATTTAACCATCTAGCTAATTAATCCCTCAATCAGTTTGGGTTCTATTATCAAGAACAGAGAGGTAATTCTGGCTTCTTGGAGACTGTGCTAGCACAGCACAAGGACTGTAGGAGATCCTGCCTCAGATGGAAAGGCCTCTGATTGTAGCTTGATATCTTCTGTTTCAGAGCTAGTCTGATTCTCTGGAAAGAGGTTCATTCTTAGGCTTCTAGTTGTTAAATTCTTTGGCCTTGAAAAATAGATCTAAGTATGTTATAGATACACATACAGTCATCCTCTCACCCTGGAAGGGGGTGTCAATCAGCAAACATATATTAAGCATAGACTGGCTATAAAGTTCACTGCGCCAGACACAGAGAATGCAAAAGACAAAGCTTTTAAAAAATAAAAAAAATAAAACATCCCCTACTTTTAAAGAAATTGTCATTCTACTGGGAGACAGTGCATGCTCAGAGAAGTGAAGAAAAGACTAGTTTACAAGGAAGAAAGGAGTTAAAGCAGTTGTGACTAAGAATGACTTGGCTGGGGCAGCTAAACAACTCAGTGGGTAGGAGGCAGGCCTAGAGATGGGAGGTCCAGGTTCAAATGTTTGAGGCCAGATTTGAACTCAGGAAAATGAGTCTTCTTACTTTCTTGCTCTTACTCACTTCTCCGCCCAGCTGCCCCATGATGGATTGTAGTAAGGATGAATGTAAGATCATCTACTTGTTAAAAAATTGAACTTCAGAAGTCCAGAATGAAGAAATTGTGGCTAGACAGTTTCATGTGGAAAAAGACAAACCCACAACCACAAAGCAAAAACAAAAACTCTGCAGGCTTTAATGGAATGAAAGCTGACTATTAGGCAGTAATAGGAGATGGCATGGACAGAAGATTATGTGATCTAAGTAGGCAGGGTGAAGAGAAGCAGAGCATATAGAAGGAGGGAGGCAGTGGTGCCCCTGGATTCTGCCCTTCATAGTACAGAGCTGGAATGGCGTCTTCAATTTCTTGGTACCATTTTTAGGAAGTCCAATCAAGACATCAAACATTTATTAAGGAGGACGTTACAAGCTGCTTCCAATCCATAAGAGGGTAATGAGGATGTCGAGGGGACTGGAAATGATGCCATAAAGAACCATTTAAGGGAACTGAGAGTGTTTAGCCCAGAGAAATGAATTAAATCTGTCCAAAAGGGACAGCTGAGTGGCATAGTGGATGGAGAGCTGGGTTTGGAATCAGGAAGACCCTATTTTGAATCCCTCCTTAGATACTTACTAGCTGTATAATCTGTGGTAAGTCACTTAAGGGGTTAAAAAAAAAAGCCTCCATTTGCCTCAGTTTATTCAACTATAAAACTGGGATAATAACAGCACCTCTTTGCCAGAGCAGTTGTAAGGGTCAAATGAGATTCTATTTGCAGAGTGCTTAGCATAGTGCCAGACATATCTAGTAGGTGCTTAATAAATTACCTTCCTTCCTTCTGAAAGTAATGGGTTTCCCTTCAGTAGAGCTTTTAAAAGGGAGGCTAGATGACTGCTTGGCAGGGACCTTGTAGAGGGAATTCCTGGTCTTTTATAGGCTAGACTAAGTGACCTTTGAGGTCTCTTCCCATTCTTAAGAGTTTGTGAATTATTGATTTGGAGCTGGAACTCTGAGGTTCAGGACCTCAATTGCCTTTCTTCATCCCCTCCACTCCCCCTTCCCATTCTCAAGAGACTGGTAAAATAGATCAGCAGTGGTATAGTTATTTGCAGTCAGAGAAGTAAGATTAAACATTGTCATTGTTTTAAATAAAATTAAAATTTCCCTCCCATTCTTTTCTCCTTTGTTCCAGAAGTAGCTAGGTGTAATAATTAACCTTCAGATCTTTTCTTGTGAATGGAACCACTAATCAGTAAACTACTTATGTAAAGTCCTTAGCATCTGTCTTTGCTCTTTAACTTTAGAATCAAAAAGCAAAGACTCAAAACTAGGCAGGAGGAATAAACTGGTCTGATCTTTCTGTGCTTTACTGAAGAATATTACTTTAAACCCCAACTTTAGGCTCATTATAGTATGATTCTTGTTTTATTTTTTGAAGTTTTTGAAGTTTTACGATGATGAAGTTTTGTGTTTTGTTTTATTTTGTCTTTTTCTTCCTCCATTTAAGATTTCCCAATATGTCTTCTAGATCAAATAACAAAAATCATACCTCTTGCCCCAAGGAAAAATAGTTCTAACCCAATCTGGGCCCAGCATATAATATGGGGCTGGAGTCTGGAGTCCCCCACATTTCCACTGAGAACAAGGAAGTATGTGTCACCAGGGAGGAACCTTAGCTTCAGAGCCTCCCTCAACTTTTTCTGCAGCATCACACTGTCTGCAAATAGCCTGAGATCACTTTTTGTTTCAGAGGATGAAAGTGGGTGTGTTTTAGGAAAAAGGTGGAGAGCTAGTTAGTAGCAGTCAGTAAGAAAAAGGTTCAGCCTGTTCCTGATTTGTTTTAAAATAGAAATCTCTTTGGCAAACTGTAAATGTTTGAAGAATCACATTCTCAGGATTTATTCTGAAAAGCAAGACAAGGGGTGTGGTTTCCCTTTTTCTAGGATTAAAATCCATGGTAAATGATGGCATCAATATTCTATTATAATAAGATCAATTTGCAGTATATCCAGGCTTACTTTAAATGAAAGCCTAGCTTAATTGGGTTTGACTAAAGAAAATCATGTCCTTCCCAAATGGGAATGAAAATGAGCAGATGTACAAAATGAACCTTGAAATTAATCTTGGGTTCACCCCTCCCCTACCCACCATTTTACAATAATATTGAAAGTGACAAGGGAAAATACATTCTGCATATTTAGAACCAATTTGAAAAAATCAGACACATCATTGGTATTTATGAGTGTACCTCTATTACCAAGTCTAAACTGCTGCTATTCTTAAAAATGTTGTCACATTTTATTACTTTAAATTATATATTTAAAAATAAACCTTTTTTTAAAGATCAGTTTAAACTTTGATTTATCATCACACCATTTTGCAAACTGAGAAACCTTTGAAATCTTTACAGAGAAACCTCAAAACAACTCATCTTTTTTTTACCCCTTTTCCTCATCCTGAATGCTGTCTATTATTTTAATCATGTTAATCTACTATGAACTGTAAGCCACTCCTGCCGTCTGGTTGCTTGAGAACAAAAATGCTTTCTGTTACTCCTTCCTTAGTAAGCCAGGGCCTCGCATCATGCATGGCCTTGCAAACAGTTAGGGGGTTAGTTGGAACTGATCGATACATTCAGAATCCTTTATTTAGTGAGATCAATACACTGTAATGAAGTCTGTGCTCCAATTCCCTGCCAAGGATCACTGCAGGGGATGAGGAGGTGCCTTTTTCTGTTATGAAGCACAATAAAAATTGTTTAATTTAAAAAAAATATTTGGAGCACAGAATTACACTTTTCATTCCCCTCTAAACAGGGTCCAAAAAAGCATATTTGTGAATGTATCCCAGGGTTCCTATGAAATGAATGACACTTTTTTACTGGGCTAATTTTATTTTGTAGCGATTTTTCAAAATTATCACTTAGAAAATCCTAATTTAAAGATAAGCCAACAAAAGCCCCTCTTATTCAAGAAGGAAAAGGGAGTTATTAGTAGAATGATATCTTCTTAGTTAACACGTACATGGCCAAAACAGGAGATGATTGTTATTCAAAATTATTTAATACAATTTTTCATGTGGTGGTTGGTAATTCTAATGGAAGAAAGACTCTTCTCTTTTCAGTAACATAAAAAATTCAGAGTGCATGAAACTTCATTAGAAAGGTTTCTCTTAAACCATAATGCTCAAACCTAAATCTGAATAGATGCAAGGTGGTTTCCTTGAGGCGTCTTTGTGAATTGTTTAGTGAGATTATGACAAACGTCTTAGTAATGTGTTTATTTCATTTCTCTAGTGTAAAGGCTGAAAGTAGTTATAGCCTAGCCCAGGAAGACAAATGTTGATGTAAATATGATCTTTGATTGTTCAAGCTTTTCAGAGCATTTTAAAATAATTGTTTCATATCACTCAATCAGAATTTCTAGGAATGAGCATTACCAGGTTGGAGATTTATTAAAATATCAAATATTAAAATAGAACTTAGTCTTTAGTATAATTACTATAGCTGAGTAAATAGTTCATTTAGATCCCACTACCTCCTTTTAAAGTAGATTTTTACTGTTGTTTTTTAATATCGCCTTACATTTCTGTCTTGGAACCAATAAGGCAGAAAAGTGGTAAAAGCTAGGCAATGGGAGTTAAGTGACTTGCCCAGGGTCATACAGCTAGGAAGTGTTTGAAACCAGATTTGAAGTTAGGACCACCTGTCTCCAGGCCTGGCTTTCAATCCACTAACTACCCAACTGCCCCCTACTGTTGTATGTTTTTTGGGTTGTTGTTTCTATATAGCCTAAATCCCCCCCTTCCCCCAGCTTTCCTTTTCCATCTCCCATGGAGTTGTCTTTTATGAAAATGAATTTTAAAAAGAGGAAGAAAATATTTAACAAAATCAGAATTAATCATTTAACACATTGAAAAAATCAAAATCACGTTCAATATTCTTCTTCTTTTTTTTTAAACCCATACCTTTTGTTTTAGAGTCAATACTGTGTATTGGCTCCAAGGCAGAAGAGTGGTAAGGGTTAAGCAGTGGGCGTCAAGTAAGTTGCTCAGGATCACACATGGCTAGGAAGTGTCTGAGGACAGATTTGAACCCAGGACCTTCCATCTCTAGGTCTGACTCTCAATACACCTAGCCACCCAGTTGCCCCCTCATGTTCCATATTCTATACCTGTAGATACCAATTAATGAAAAAGAGCAAGAGAAAGTTTAATCTGAGATATTTAATATTTTTTCCCAGTCACTGGTTTCCTTTATTTTAAAAACATTAATTTTGTGTAGAAGCTTCTTAGTTTCATGTTATCAGAATTATCAATTTTATCTTTTCCAATTATCTCTGCCCTTTCCTTGGTTAAGAATTTATACTTTAAATCATAGTTGTGGTAATTACATGATTTGTGTCTCTTCTAAAGTTTTTATGGTATGACTTTAAATATTAAATTAGTCATCTGTTTTGAATTAGTGAATATGGTCTAAGATGTTAGTCTAAACCTAATTTCTGCCATAATTACTTTTCAATTTTCCCAGGAGGTTTTGTCCAATGAGGAAATCTTTCATAGGTAATTTATATTTTCAGACCCATTGTTCCTTGAACTTACTGAGTTGAATTATTTGTCTGGTCTATCCTTTTGCTCTACTTTTCTTCTCCCCCACCCCCAAATTTGTATCAAATAATTTCTATGATTGCTACTTGATAATATAGTTTCTGGTCTGGAAGTGCTGTTCTTTTCTCTTCCTCTATTTTTTCATTATTTCCCCAGATAACCTAGATCGTTGTTCTTTCAAATGAAATTTGTTATTTTGTCTGGCTCTATCAAGTATCCCTTTGGTAGTTTGGTTACTATTAAGATTTGATTAGTGTTTTAAAATGCAGTTAGAATGTTCCTAGCAGGCTATCATATGTTTTAAACATGCTGACATTCTGCATCCATAGGAAATTATTTTCTGTGTAAGAATGAATTGTCTTTAAAACATATTTCTGTTTTATTTAAGACTGGTTAAAGGATACTTTTTTGTGTATTTTCTAGGTCTACAAAAGAAACAATTGTTCCAACACCACTGACCCAAAAATCTGGGAAAAAAATTCCAGATAAGGTGCCTTTCAAAACTGTTTATTTACTAGAGCTTCAAAATTACAGATCTTGTCTTCTCTTAATTTCACTTTATTTTACTGTTTGTGAAATTACACCTTCATGAACATGATCTTAGAAATTAAGATTGAATCTCTTTACATAGATTGTTATCACCCCTTAAAACCCACACACAATACAGAAATCTTCCTCCAACCTTGTAGTGCTACTCTCTTTTTTGAACCCATATCTTCTTTCTTATAATCAGTACTAAGTATCAGTTCCAAGGCAGATGATCAGTAAGAGCTAGGCAGTTAGGGTGAAGTGACTTGGCTAGGGTCACTCAGCCAGAAGTGTGTGATGCCATTTTTGAACTCAGGATCTCTCATCTCTCAGGCTGACTCTCTTCATCAAGCCACCTACCTAGTTACTCCAATCCTATTCTTCTTTAAAATATTCAATTAACTTGGAGGAATTCTGGTCTGTTGGAATGAGGGCTTGGTAATATTCTAAAAAGAATGTAGCTCCTTTTATTCTCATGTATGTCTCATTCTGATTACTTATAGTTTAGTCATCTGTAAAAAGGGAACAATCATATTCCTACCAGCCTGCCTTATAAGGATTATGGGCCATTTCTCTCTTGTTAGGTTGTAAACTCTTTGAGGGCAAACATACTAGGGCAAATATACTTAAAATTTTTTTCATTAAAGTTCTCTATAAAGTTATATGATCCATATTGTCTCCCTCCCTTCTTCCCTTCCTCCTTCTGGAGCTGACAAACATTTCAATCTGGGTTATATATGTATTATTGAACAAAACATATTTCCATATTTAGTGAATAATCTTATAAAACTAAACCCCAAATCATATGTCCAAATAAACAGGTGACACAAACATACTGTCTTGCAATGCATTGCATATAGCTCATGTTAATTAATAAATGTTTGCTAATTAAATGAAATTTACAACAAAATATAAGAATATATGTTTAAGTTGAGGAAAAACTTTCAGAAAATATTAGAATACATATGACATACTGTTTTATTGAAATTTCCTGACCTTGAAAAGGTAAAAGTATTTTTCATATGTTACTTTTGCATATTTTTAACTACAATATATTTTCTGAAGAAAACTTCTAGGTATACGTGGATGAACTTTGAAAAATGGTGTGCTTTGGGGTTCTTTTGCTTGATTGTGCCTAGATAAGGGGGAGAAGACTCCGAGTTTTGTGTAGCTTTCCTGTTAATTGAAAGGTGGATATTTGGTGAAACAGCAGTCAGAGTACTGGCATACTTGATGTGGAACCGAATTATCTGACAGAATAAGTAGAATCAGTGTTTTTTAGGGGTTTCCATGGATTTCTCTATTTGTCCTTGACTTATAATGAACCTATTAGCTATGAGCCATCACAGTGCCTGTGGGCAGATCTTGATTTCTTCCAAAAGTAAAAGCTGACAGATGTGGCCAAAGGGGCTTTCTCTCTGAGATACATTCAAACTTTTTAATGATTTTAATTTTCTAAACAGAAAATACTTTTCAGTAGTAAGATAAAAAATTAATAAGCGAAGATATTTCCCATGTCTTTATTCTACGGTGACCTATATGCAATCTTTGGTGTTTTCTTTCTTATTCTTTTGCTTCAGTGTTTCAAATTTAGACTGTGCTATATGTGCTCGATAAATAACCATTAAAGAAAATCCATTTGAGGACATAAGCTTGTTTCCCCCTTTATTTCAATTTTTCTTTTTATATTTTTCAAATGAGTTTTTTTTTGGGGGTAGGTAGAACAGGGGGAAGGAGAATGTTTAAGAGTACACACATAGGCAATACATATAATATTTAGTAGAATATTAATTTCTGTGGTCTATAGGCACATTGTATATTCTTTCTGCTCACCTTGGCCTTTAATACCTCTTACCTGAATTATTGCAATAACCTTCCAGTTGGTGTCTCTGACTCAAGTGTCTCTGCATTCCAATCCACCCTCCATGTGGATGCTAAGGTGATTTTTCTCAAGTGTGGACCAATTTTCCTTTACTCAGTAAACTCCAGTGGCTCCTATTATATCTACGATTAAAAATGAACCCCTCTGTCACTTAAACCTCTTAATCCCAGCCTATGCCTACCTATCCCAGTTTTCTTACACTTTATTCCCCTCTGTGTACTTCATGGTCCAACTGCACTCACTCCCCCCAGCAGAATGGTCATATGAAAACAAATTTTTTCAATGTCCATAAACTGTGGAATGCCTATAGCTTGGTCAGTTACCAGAGACACTGAGGTCATCCACTGCCTCCTGAACCATTGTCAGGCATCCTGACTTTTGTCTTACCACCAGACTTGGGTGACCCTGGAGAGAGAGTGAGGCTGATGACTTTGTGCCACTCTGCCTCACTTAACTCCAACCCTGCTGTCATTGGTCCTCCCTGGATACAGCCCTGCATCTCCCGCATCCACACCTCCTGTTGCCATCCTTTCTCTGTCCCCTTACCCAGAATGCTCTTCTTCTTTATCTCTACCTCTTGGAGTCCTTGGTTTCCTTCAAGACTCAGCTCCTGCCATCTCCTATGTGAATTCTTTATGGTTCACCCTAAGCTGGAGCTTTGGCACCTTCTCCCCTTGATCTTTGTTTTCTGTGCTTATTTTCATGTTGTCTCCTCTTTCTGACTGTGAACTCCTTCAGGGACTGTTTTGCCTTTCCTTATACCTCCAGTATTGAACACAGTGCTTGGCTCATAGTAATAACCCTTTAATAAATGTACAACTGAAACATTTTGGGAGAAAATTAGTTGAATTAGTTAAGCTTATGAACTCAAGTAATTAATTATACATTTTGCTGTTTAAGAGGGGTTTATCCATATAGAATCTCTTGGTCACATTTCTACCCTGACTAATCTTTTAGCATTTTCACTAAAGAAAGGCTATTGGCAGGTTTGTCTGTGAAATAGTCTGCGCCTAACTCTTTTGCGAGCATTTGTACTACATTTTACAGAAGTAAAGTTGTATTTCTTTTTTAAAGTCAATTTTCATGCTGTAATTAGGATGGCTTTTGATCTGGGAGATTCACATATTCACATCCTGTGCAGTCCAGGAAAAAGAACAGTGGAGTTGGAATCACAGGATCTGGGTTCAATTCTTGGCTTTCAGGTTTACTCCCTATTTCACTTTTAGCCAAGTCACTTAACTTCTTTAGGACTCATCTATAAAATAAAGGGGTTGATATAGATCTAGATAATCTGAAAGGACCTTTCCATCTCTAAACCTCTAAACCTACTTTCCTCTAACCTGGTAGAAGAAATGTAATGATGAGGAAGCTGAGGGAAACAGGGTTAAGTAACTTGCCTTGGGTCATATAGTTAGTATGTATTAGAGTCTGGATTCAAACTCAAGTCTTTCTGACTCCAAACCTGGCACTATCTGCTGTGCACCTAGCTGCCCCCTCTACAGTACTGCTTCTCTATAAATGGTTATGTGCTGCATCCAGAAAGTAAGAACATTTATTATTTTAGCAGAAGCATATGGTATTTAATTAAACTTAATAACTAATTTTATGCTACTAGATTTTTAAAAATTAAAAAAATAAGAGCTTTGTAAGTAATGTGTATTTTCTCTTTTGGATTTTATGTTTTGTGTCAGAAAACTTTTTTGTCATTCTAGGATAGTTTAACTAGAATAGTAATTACTAGAATAGTTATAAGAAGACTTAGGAAATAAAAGTCTGGTTTTGATACTTTATAATGTACTACATCAATAACCATTAAGTCATATATATTAGCTAAGCCTTCATTAGGTGCACTGTTTGGGTTTTTCCCCACAAAATTCCATACACAGCAAAAATGAGCAAGAGCTCATTACTGCCTCACAATCTGCAGTCAGCACAAAAAAAAATGTAATCAAAGTTTAAAAT
Source organism: Monodelphis domestica (assembly GCF_027887165.1). NCBI lineage: Eukaryota > Metazoa > Chordata > Mammalia > Didelphimorphia > Didelphidae > Monodelphis > Monodelphis domestica. The sequence goes on along the minus strand of NC_077229.1, from coordinate 281,297,975 downwards.
AAATTCTTCTCCTAATAATAAAGAAAACTTGGTATACCCAATTTTATCTTCCTTTAAATTTTTTCATTTTCTGTAATGAAAACATTTTTTTTTCCTTTATTAATGTCCTGTTTAAAGTTAATTTCTTTTCTTGATCATTTCATTATACTTGAAGATATAAATGATATTGATGACATTAAAGGCCACATGGGTGAGGATGGAAGACTTCACTTAGACTATTGTTCATATCTGTCTTAGATCTTTCTGTAGCCATTTCATCAGATTTGCCTTGCTTCCCACATACCCTGATTCTTCTCCTTTGCCCTCTTGTTCTATACTGGACTTGTCATCAGCACAAAGAGTAAAGTAGCCATATAGCTTTTAATTTAAATGTATGTGGGTGTTAGTTGCCTTATATCTGGCCATAATAATAATAGTTGTTTTGTGGAGAAACAATATGGCAGAATAGATTGAGCACATCATTTAGAATCCCAGTATCTAGTTTTATATTTCGGCTTTGCTGCTATCTCACGGGATCATAGATATAGAGAAGAAAGTGACCTTATTGAGACCAACCACTTCATCATTTTACACCTTAAGGAAACTGAGATACAGATAGACACCCAAGCCTTCCTTATGCCAAATCTTTACCCTATCTTTGTCAAACAAATCATTATCCTCTCTAGCCCTAAATTTCCATGTCTTAAAAAAAAAGAAAGAAAAGAAAAAGCAGATTGGATTATATTGAGTTCCTCTGTATGTGTGTGTGTGTGTGTGTGTGTGTGTGTGTGTGGTGACTGGGAAAAATATGGGTTTCACAGTTTTAAGATTCACAGTGTGTGTGTGTATGTGTGTGTCCTAGACTCCTTTGGCAGTCTGGTGAAGTCTATGGATTTATAAATCTATGTTAAAATACAACTTTCAAGATTTTCCAGAAAGTTCTAAGATCCCAGACCCCCCCCCCCCAAAACCCATCTGAACAACATTATCCCTGATGACACTTTCGGGGTTTTAGTTTAGGAATCTTAGCTGTCACCACCCAGAAAATGGAAATTTACATTACTTTGAAAGTCATCCTGAAAAATTATCTTTTGAAAATAGTGCTGGGATGTATATAACATGCTGAAGTTCTTAATTTTAATCTTTTATCTTCTTTGAATGATCAGTTCAGGTCCCACCTCCTTGGAGAAGGCTCCTCAGGACTTTTCAAGTTTTACCATCTTCCCTCCCTTCCTTCTCAGGTTTACTTATACACTGTTACATTTAGTTGTGTAGTGGTTTCTTTTTCCCTTTCTGCCCACCTTGTTTCATTGCCCAGTTAGATAAATTTCTGTAGCTACTGGGTTGTAGATGAAGGTGGTCCTTTGTTTTTAGCGAATGAGCTGTTTCTAACAAACTACAGAAGTGTCCCATGTGATGAACTAATCCAAACCTTTTATAAATTAAATCCACAAGCATTTATTAAGGTGCTCTCAAAATACATAATATATACAAATTCAAAAGGTAATAAAAGGTGAATTTTGTTTGTTTGGGGAGAACACCCAGACCTAGGGGGAGTCAGGAAAGACTTCATGCAAAAGCTGATGTTTAGACAAAGCTTTGAAGGCAAAAAACGCAGAAGTCAGAGCATTCCAGGCAGAAGAGATTGATAAACAGAGAAGTTTGTATTTGACCTTAGAGTTTATTGTTCAGAGGGATTGACCATGTTCTGTACTATTTCAGGAAAATCACGTTCATAGCTATTTTGGGCCAGGGTGTGTTTTATTTCTGTTTTTTTTTTTTTAATTTCTAGCTTTAGCAAAGTGACTTGACACATACTAGGTGATTAATAAGTGGTTATTGATTGATTAATTGCAGTAAGGCTATTTATACTAAATACAAGGTAGAGGGTGCTTTGAGCTGAGCTCTGAAGGAACCAAGTTAGAAGAGTGTATATATCATGGGATTAGGAGGTATACATCTTGTGTTGAGGTTTAGAACCTTTTTCAAGGGAATAGAAGTTGAGTGAACAGTGAACAGCCCTGAATCAGGAAGACCTGATTTCAGATCTGTCCTCAGACAATTTAGCTGCATGACCCGGGGCAAGTCACTTGCCCTCCATCTTTATTTCCTCATCTGTAAGATGGAGATAATGAGAGCATCTACCTCCTGTGGTATGTGGGCGTATAAAATGAGTTAATATTTCTAAAGTATTTTGCAAGTCTTAAAATGCTTTAGAAATGGTAGCTATTATTAGTCATGATTATTAATGTCTTGTGGTAGGATCAGCAAGAAATCCAGTGTGGGGAAACCAAAAAGTATATGAAGAAAGAAATGTATAAGGGTGGATAGGTAGGTTAGAATGAGCTGAGTATCAGAGGAGTAAAGAATTGATCTTAAAGAGGTAAAAAGGATTCATTGAGTACAGGCAAATGATATGTAATAATGGTAGACATTTATATATGTTCTTAACATTTGATCCAACCTTGTTGGGTAGGCATAATTTATTATTTTATTATTATCATTATTATAACATTACAGGTATTATTTATTATGATCTTTTTAAACTCTTACCTTCTGCCTTAGAATCAATACCAAGTATCAGTTTCAAGGCAGAAGGGTGGCAGTTGGGGCTACATGACTTGCTCAGGGTCACACAGTTAGGAAGTGTCTGAGGTCAGATTTGAACCCCAAATCTTCTATTTCTAGGCCTGCCTCTCTGTCCACAGAACTACCTAGCTGCCCTGTGTAGTACAAGTATCATTAAACCCATCATATAAATAAGGAAATTGAGTGTCACAGTGATTAAGGGACCTGCCTGTAGTCCCATACTAAATGTTCTATTGAAACAGATTTCAAAACCTTGTCTTCAGTATTCTTTTTGTTGTACCACACTATATCCAAAAACCTATATAAAATATAAACCGATCTTATTGTTTTGTGAACTCTAAAACCCATGTAGGTGTGGTTTGAAACAAAATCACCAGTATTTAGGGTGTGGAGGAGAGACTGAGTGAATTTTTATTCTTCAAATAAGTTATTTGCTTATATTATGTGTGTACCAAATATTCTTATTACTGTGAGTGTAGTTCTTAGGGCCACAATGAGCACTTCTATATTTTTTTCTGAAATGAAGTGTTTTGAAAATGCATCCTTTATTATTGACTTACTGTTGTATACTAATTGTCCTGTATGAAGTGGCAGGTGGCTATCCCTGAAGGGAGAATGGATGACCTGCTTATGGTAAGCATTTGTCCCAGCCATTTAATTTTCCTTTGGCCATATCTTCTCCACATTAGCTATCTAACCATATGGTTATATTCTATTTTAAAAGGAGTGAATTTCTCATTTAAATTAATCGTGCTTAATTTTTAAAAAAAGAGTTGATCTCATAGTGTGTCAAGACCTTACTCTTTGAATACCCATTGCTTCCCCATTCAGTGACTGCAGTATGTGCTACTTTGATTTGGTATTAAATTGAATTGTTAAAAGATTTGTAGCTTAAGCAAGCCATATCTTTCTAATTTTGGAAATGAGGGAAATGGTTCAAATGATTTGCATTTTTAAAGGAAGACATGAAAACCTAGGTCAATGGAATAATTAGTCATCTAATCCTCTGTCCCTCAAACCTGAGTAATTTAGTTTTCAAATGATGTCATCTTATATCTCCCTTCTCCCTGTGTTGGTATATCCAATGTTGTCATTGGTTAAGGGTAGTAGTATGGCTTTTTGGAAGCCATGTTCATTTCCTTATTCAAAGCACTAGGTATCATTTATTTCAAGGTATTGTTTGTTTGTGTTACCTTACACAAATTCAGGTCCTGTCTTTGGGCCTCTGTTTCTTCCCGTGTAAAATCTAAGGTTTAAGCCCAGATGATCTTTAATGTTAATTCTAACTCAGACTGATTCTAGTAACTTTTTTTATTTACTAGAATATGTCTCCACTGCCCCAGCAGCTAAAATGGTATTGGAATAACAGCAGTATTTCAGGTTTAAAGTTTGCAAGGCCCTTTCCTCTCAATGAGGACAAGTAATAATTCTTTGCATTTTTCTTGATGAGTCTCTGGGAGGTTAAAACATCTAGGCCACTTCCTCACAGGTAGGGAATATCAGAGGCAAGCCTGATTGCCAGTTGCTCCTCCATTCACCACATAGTGGTTTGTCCCACAAGTGACCATGAGGCCAAGGCCAGCATCTTGTCTTATTTAAGTGTAGAAGGCAGTTTCATTGGGTCTCCACAGTGCTCTGATTGCAATATAACAATGAATATTCACAAAACTGAGCCAACTAGTTGCTATCTGAAGCTGCTACTTTGTTTCTTACTTGGTATGCTCTGTGGGTATTTCCAGTAAGGAAGGGATTTATAAAATGGTCAAACTTGGTATCTTCTGACCAGTCTCTTCCCTGATGGAAATATCTGTGCTGAGAAAGGAAGCTCCCACTTTTTTCTTTTTCCAAGCATTCATTCTTCTACCCTATGCTCTTGATCTCAAGGGCTCATGTAAAGTTTGTGCACTTCTTTAATATAGTTAATGGTTTTCTAATTTCTTGAAGTATGTGTGTATGTGTATAAAGATAAGCACATATACAAATATCAATAAGATTTTTTTTTGGAAAATCTGCTTTTGCTGGGGAGCTTGCAACCAAATGTTTGATATATTTATTTAAAAACATTTTATAAGTATCTGCATATCTGTTAGAAGTACAACCCTGAGAAATAAATTTGTGTATTATCTACATTTCTAAGAGATGGACAGAGTGAGTCATAGAGGTTGTTGTATGTGTAAGGTCATGGCACATTAATAACAGAGCCTTGCCTGACAATTTAACTGTCTCTAACTAAAGTCATATATGACATAATAACATCTGTATTTTTCACTGACACCACATCCAGATAAATGGCAACTCTGTACTATATCTTGACATGAGGTGTTATTATTAAAAACAAATATTTGACACCTCTCCATGACATTGAATTTAAAGGCACCACAAAATGTAAATGAAACAAGCCTCACTATAGAATTATGGTAGAGGAGTAATACAGCTGAGGAGTGAATAAGGATAAACTTTGATAATAAATAAACATGTTTAAAAAAAACAAAAAACCCCACCAAAACAAAATGTCTTGATATAATACACCAGGGAAGCTGACCCATTATGGGGAGTATGTTTTAGTAGTTTTAGAGTCAAAGGGGTTAAAGAGACATCTAAAGTTCACATTGTCTCTTCTCTTGGTTGCCGGGTAAGACTTAGTCATCCAGCAAAATAACTCTTTCCTTTACACTTTGAAGAGCATTTTCTTCTTTGAATATATTACAAATAACTACGATGAGATCAGCCTGATATGTCTCCAGCAGTCAGTGTCAAGAATTCCCAGAAGCATGGTCTGGGAAGTCTGTGTTGGGAGGGAGAGCAGAGGCCATCCAGACCAGTTGGGAACCAATGAAGGATCCTCTCTGGAATAGAGTGGACACATTAGCATTGTAGCCTTAGCTCAGATACCTTTAGTAAGGAGGAACCCCCACTGCCTCTGACCTGTCAGGAAGTGTGTGTCTCACTTCTACTCTTTTTTGTTCTGATTTTAAATCAAGCTATCCTTGTGCCCTCCTTAGTGTCCGGAGAAACTAATATACTCACTACTCTGAGGGTCACTAATCTAGTCACTACAGTATAAGAATGTCATTAGCATCCCTTCATGTGATAACTATAGTTCCCATTGCACAGGTATTTCTGAATTGAATGAGGTGTTGCTAGTAAAGCTTGCAAAATGTTATATAAATGTTAGCCATTATTTATTGTTATCATCTTTCCTTCCTTAACAATATAAGTGCCATTTTAACATTTATCCAAACCCTGTTTTAACTACCTTTTCTCTGAACCATCTAGTTTCTTCACATTTTGATTTAAATTGTCTAGTTCAAACCTAGGCCTGATACCCCCAAGGCCTGAAGAATGGGTACTATTAGAAGATATTAATTCATGGTTTCTTTATTCTATCTTCTTATTTATCTATAGCAGAATTTACTAGCAAAAAAGGAAATAAAGGGGAAAGGACAAAAAAAATTAGTCTTGTTACTTTGTTTAGTTTGAAACTCTCCCAGATCCCAACATTCCACTGCCCGTATTTCCTTTGCAATCTCTTTAGGGGAATTGCCCTGACCTCATTCAATTAAACTCTCCTTTGCTGAGTAGTTTTGGAAGATAAGGTGTCATTGACTTTAGGCTTTGGTCTTCTTTGTTTATTTTCTTTTTTTTCTGGGATTCTGATATGTTGTTCTTCAGACATTAAATCTGTGTGCATATCTTTTCGCAGGCCTTCAACTTCCCCCATGGCAAATCCAAGGGACCAGTCCCAAAGTATTTCCTAAGTGAATAAATATTTTGGCACATCTAAACGTGGATATGTTTACATTTAGAAATTGATGAAAGGGCCAAGTGGAACAAACAAAAAAAGTTACAAATGGGTACATTTTACAAAACTGTTTATCCCAAGTATAGCTTCGTTATTTTCCTCTAAGCGTCCCTGTAGATATAAGTGAAATGAAACATAAACTTAATGGTCTTAAGCTAAAACCCATCACCTAAATGCCCCCTCATCCAGTGGAATTTCCATGTCAGGCTTTTTTAATGGCCCTTCGGCCTCAGCTCTGCTGAGGTCAGCGTGTGTGTGCTTTCCTGCTCGTTTTAGATCACTGGAATTTTTCAGCTTTTAGGGAAATGAATACACAAACTAGTCAGGTTTTATGTTTGGTTCAATGAATGTCTGTGTCCACATAACTGAAAATGAAATAAGCCAGCTCCCAGAGACATGGAGTGATTAGTCTTAGGAGGGATTGAACAAGTTATCTACTAATGACAAGGGTGTGACTCACCCCCTATCTACTGATGACTAAACTTTCCATAGACTTCCAGTACACTGATAATGCTTTTCAGATCTGCTAAATATATTCCTAACTGTTAGCAGTTAATTGTCCAGCACATTTATTATCAGTTACAGTTAAATGCTAAGGTCATACTACCCTTCCAAACCTTTAATGTAAAATATATGGGGGAGGGGGTTATTTTTTGAAATAAAAATTAATTAGCCTGAATAACTTTTGTTTCAGACATATATGTTTTAGAAATAAATGTCCATTTTTATTGTTATCCTTTTGTTTTTCTGTCACCTTCATTTCTGAATATATTTCTTCTTCCTTCTCATCTAGTGAACCATCCCTTGTAATAAAGAATAATAAAGAGATGGGGAAGAAAAAGCATTTCAGCAAAACTAATCAAAGGAATTAACTGAGTCTGACAGTGTATGCATTAGTCCATTCCCATTGTCTCCTTACAACTGCAAAGAAGGAAGGTTGCTAGGTAGGGAAACTTCTCGCTTAAGCTTGTTTAAAAAAAAAAAGGCACATTAAAAAAATAGTTAAAGCTTTTTCACTTCATATGGTTTGTACTCACCCAATCCATTTATCTTATAGTTTCTATCCTGAAAGACTCAGGATGGTCAAAAACTGAGGCAGACTTTTGAGTATACAGTACTGAAATAACATTTGTGTACGTGGATGAGGGCATTGCTCAACATACACATGTTTTTAATTTGCTTTAAAAAGACCAAACCACTTCTATTTAAAATGTAAGTGAAATGCCATTTAAAAGGCAAGATAAAACCAAGGAAAACACCCAGCAGGGGAAGTAAAGTTTATTATATGTTACATATTCCAGGATATAAATGTATGTGTATGTAAATTTCCCTCATTCCACTTAAAAGTCGACAAGTATTCAGACAGGAAAATGTACAAACGGATATATTTGTAAAAACTATTTCTTATAAGTAGATGTGCATTTTAGTTTAAGGGACTCTGTAAATACATGACCTTTTTTCTCCTCCCATTTGTATGTATGTTTGTGCCTGTCTGTCTTTAGCTGTATCCAATTATATGTGTGTGGGGGATGGGGTGGGGTGGAGGAAGGAGGTCAGGCATTTAAAATGGGCAAGTTGAGATTGCTGATCTAACACTGTTACAATTACTATTACCTCTTTCTACTACCAATTCGTATTAGAAATCCTTTTTGTGGGGCATGAGGTGGGATGGGGGAACAGGCATTTCAAATGGGAAAGTTGAGATTGCAGATGTTCCATTGTTGAAGTGAGAATTGATAGTAGAAATCTTTTTTTTAAATGGAATTTTTTTTTCCTTGAGAAACCTGCCCTTTTCCAAAGGCTTATAAATAAGGGAGGGGAAGACTTCGCAGATATGAAACCCTCTCGTGATGAGAGTCTCCAAAGGACTCTTTTGTTCTCCAAAGCTTGTGCCTTAGGTTTCCAAATTTTGAGCCTTAAATTCTTTACACGGTTTGTTCTTGTTGTTTCCTGTCATTGGAATGTTGTTTAGCATCCCTAGATCATAGAATTTAGAGCCGATGAAAGTGATATTCCAGATCATTTAATTAACATCTTAGTTTAGAGAAATGACTTGAGGCCACTCAGAGAGGTTCATAAGTGATAGATTCAAGGAATCTCTCTGGGACCCACCAAGTCCCGTGGAGAGGAAAGGAGTTGTTTCTACACAAAGCAAGTTCCTGGCCCTATTGGAGGCTTGGTAAAAGAGTAATTGATGAAGAACAAGTGACAGAGACACCAACTGGACCATCAGATCCTAGATTGAGAGCTGGAGGGGCCTCCAAAGGTTAGCTAGTTCAATTCCCAACATTTTATAGATGAGAAAACTGACATTTGATCAGGGTTGTGGCCATAGTGAATATTAAGGGTGAGATCTGAAGCCCAGGTTCCCTGACTCCCTCTCCATCCATCCAGGATGACTGTAGAATCACTAAGTCTCTTAAGAAAAGGAGGTATTACTCAATTCTGGAAGACTTTATAGGTCTCTAGAAAAGGTAGGGTTCATTAGAAAGGGGAAAGATGAATAAAAACAATTGTTTTTTTTATTGAATAGAGGGCAATATTCACCCTTTAAAAAAATTCCTTGGTATACACATGAATGAAACCTGCCTATTATGTTCTTTAAGTGTTTTGTATGCACAAATGTTCTTCCCAGTAATATTATAAGCTCTCCCAGGGTGGGGTCTTTTCATAGCATCCCTTTGTAATATCCTCTTGAATTTGTTAAAGAATGATTCACTGTCATCATCATCATCATCATAATCACTTATATGCTGTTTTATTGTTTGCAAGACACTTTATGAATATCTCATTTTCTTACCAGAGTCCTGAGAGATAGGTATTATTGTTATCCTCATTTTACATATGATGAAACTGAGGCGGCAGCTTATAAGTTACTTGCCCAAGAGTCACATTGCCAAGTTAAGTATTTGAGGCTGAATTTGAATGTAGTCTTCCTGACTTCATATGTAGCTTTTTATCTACTAGGACACACAATTTTCTGCTAAATATAAGTAGCCTCCTCTTCCTCTTATTTGGGGAAATTCAGGAAATTCAGATTTCCAGAAGGCAAACCATTTTTGTATTGTATTGGTGACTTACAAGGTGAGTGTAGAGGAATATGATTCCAACGTTGGCTGAATGATTACTTCCTTTACAGTCCCATTTGTACATTCCTCATTCCCTTTCATTGTTTCCTATGTCTCATTTCTGTCTGACTCCCAGGTTGAATCTCCTGCAGAGCTAATTTACTTCTAGTGGCCCCAAAACCTTTATGGATCTCCCAGAGTGCCTAATGGACTCTCAGGAAGTAATTTATTCAGTGGGAGAATGTGGTAGGGTACTATTGTTAGGCTTTGTACTGAAACTTAACCAAGTGAACATTCAAACTTAGAGACCAAATGAGAGATAGAAGTTTTCCTAAATAATTAGTAAAATGTGTGATTATTATCTTTTCATGCATCAAGGATGGAGCTTTTAATTCAGAAAGGAAATAAAATAATGAGGGTGTCAGGTTTTTTTTTGCATTTCCCCTCTCATCTTAAGAAAGGACACCATATGTCCCTTTATTTGTATGCTCCTGTTACTACAAGTCCTTCTGTCAAAAATGATTTTATCCAGAAGTATAGTATGTAAATGTCTGGTTAATCATTCAGAGGAAGAACAGATAACATCCGGTTAACAGTTCTGGCAGTAATACTTTCTTAACAAGTATCAGAATAAGACCTTTTAAACAGATAACATTAGAGATGTACTTTCTGTGACTTAAACGAACACAATTTTATAGATAGAAAGTGAACCTTTAATCTTGCTTTTTCAAATTCTAGGTTTTATTTTCTTAGTTTTCCACTTCCCTAAGTAATAAGGGAAGATGGAAAGGATGGATTGATGCCAGTAATTAGTAGAGCTGCCCAGAAACACTCTGGATTCTGTTGTCCTGACTTGAACATTTTGGAATCACCTATGGGTTTTTTTTTTCCTTTTCCTCTGTGAAGAGCAAGGCTACAGATCATTTTTTATGACAGTTTGAACAGAATCCCTTTTGTCTGATGGTTCTAGTTTTTCTGTTTCATGTCAAAAGAGGCAGAGTTGGCCAAATAATTCAGCCATCAGAATTAATTAGATTCAAGTGAGCCTGGCTGCTGAAATAAACCAAGGGGTTTGGAGAGAAAGGAAAGTCCTAAAAATTTTTAGATACCCATACAGGCAATGCTAGCCTATTGAGGCATTCCTCAAGATTTCTTTTGTTAGCTGAGTAGTTGTTACTGTGGAACTTGTAATGTATTTTACCAGGGTTATGAAGTTGGTTTGGTTCCTGGAATAGCTCAAAAGTCCTTCTGTTTGATTCAGAATGTAGCTGCAAAATAATATTAACAGTGATGTGGAATCCCTAATCAATCTTTATATATTAATTCCCTCCCTACACTGGTCTTTTTCCTCTGATAAATTGCTATTTCATTTCCTAACTCCATACTTTTAGAAAGGTTTTCTCTCATCCCTGGAATTCTCCCTCTTAGAATCCTTAGTTGACTCCAGAATTCAGTTGCAAAGCTTACATGAAGCTTTCCCTGATCCCTTCCCTCCCTCAACTCCTTAGTGCCTTCCCTTGAAATTGCCTTATATTTATTTTTTTTTACAGTTATGTGTATGTTGTCTCCCTTGTAGAATTTAGTCTCACTGAAGGCAGAGACTGTCTTATTTCTATCCCTGTATCCCTAGCTCCCAGCACAAGGGTTAACACAGTAGAAACTTCTTCCTTTTCCCCAGTCCTAGGGACAAGAAATTAAAAAAAAAATGTTTTGAGGGATTCCCCTCATCACTTCTTGATTAGCTTTATGTGAGGGGAATAAGAAAGTTGGAAGTAGGGACCAGGGCCTGGTAGTTTCACTTGGGGCTGGATGGATGGAGGGCTGGAAGAAGCAAGAGCTGAAGGGTTGAAATACTTGCAAGATTGTTCCCACTGAATCAAATGTCTCTGAACCATTGTCCAATGAGTTGGGATGGATCTGTGGGTTGCTGTGGACTCCAGAGAATCAAGGTGGTATCTAAGAATCTAAGAGCAATAGAGATGTATATACTTCTGTGAATTGAAGTGACAAAATAAAACTTTTGGAAAGATCAGCTATTTTACAAAATATATTCATTACTACTAATGAAATCTTCAACTTCCCCTTTGTCTCAGTTTTCTTATATTTAAAATGGGTCTTTGCCCCCCCTCTCCTCTCCCGGGTCTGTTTTAACTCATGAAACTTAAAGAAGGGCAACACCAGGTGTATTGTTGCATATGGTGTCTCTGTCCCTCGTTGTTCACCATCTAGGGCTCTTGCTTGGTGTCAGAAGTCTTCCACTGGGTCAGGAACTTTCTTTGTCAGGAGATAAATTCTCTTTTCCCCATGAAACTGGATTTCAGAAAAACTTGGGCATCTCCTCTATTCCTATACTATTGTCTCAGGTCACCACAATCTCTGTGGCCAAATGGTTCTTCACCTGTGACCACTTGGTTACCACCTGAGCAGGGAAAATATGGTTCTCTTTAGGTACCTGCCCTTTGTGCCATTTCCCTCCCTGAGAAAAAGTCTCTTGGCTCTGACCTATCCTTTGACTAGCCTTGATTTGCTCAGTCACACTCATATGCCAAGACTTGGGCTTCCTTAGTATGGTATTAGTGGGCAATATTCCTTTATACTTTGTTAAAGAAATATTTTCAGTCCCAGAACAAAGTCTTCAAAGGATTTTTGAGCAGGATATTTTTATATTCCATAGGGGAAAATGATCAATGCAGGAACAAAGATCTTATACTTTACTTTAAAACTTTGACCCAGATCTTCTTGATCATTCCTTCTACATGTATATATATATATATATATATATATATATATATATATAAACAAGACTGGGAATGGAAAGGTACATTTATATTTGTAGATTGTTTTCAAGTCATTTTTATATAGAACACTACTGCTATAGATCCATAGAAAACTTGAGAACAGTGTAGAATAAGATTTCTCCCTTGGATGATTTAGATAATTCCTCTCTATCCCCTCTTTTTGAGTTTAATATCAACTTTACAGATTAAAATATTTAATTTGTTAATTACATTCTTCTAGCCTAGTGCAGTATGATTCTGAAAAACATTCAACATATTCGATCACATTGGTAAATACCCCTAAAAACCTGGATTGAGATTTTCTGGTCAAAAAGTCTGTGGGAGTCCTTGTGAAATTCAACATGCTGAGAGCCATAAAAAGAAAACCTCTATAAAGTTTCCCCTTAGGGAACAGCCTGGATTTGTCAATTTATATAGAGATTTTTGTATATACAAATTATAGTTTAGAGGATCAGTGGTTAATGTTTAATGTGAACAAATTCTGGAGAACAGGATAAACTGTCAAATGGATGACTAGAGCTTATCTGCTTGACTTAGTACATGGACTTCTTCTAACCTGGGATGAGGAGGAAGCTCTTTTGTTTTACTTGGCACTGAACCTTAGCCACCCTTTCAAGACTAGCTGGGAGTCCAAGCCAGCTAATTTGCTTAGATGTGAATGTAGACTTACTGCTATAAACATAAAAAATCTCTAAGAGTTCCTGCCAAGACTTACACTTGGAGCTCATTCTTTCTTCTTCCACATCACTAAATACCTTTCTTTGCTATCCTAATGGGAGAATCATAGAGAAACATATTTTTAGGGCCAAAAGATATCTTAGGGATCACTGTGTTGGCCTCTACTTAACATTGTACTTTCTCACATTAAAGATCTGTATAAGGACCATTGGGACCCTGAATTTACTTGCTTTAAAAGACTTGCCAGAAATTAATAACTGAGAGAAAAAAGATAATAATCCACGTTTCCAAGTCAGGTGAATATTTTTGCTTTGTTTCTTGGCTTATCTTAGATCTGGTCTAGAAGTCTTGCTCCCGTGCTTAGACTCCTCTTTCAGGCGTGTGTGTGTGTGTGTGTGTGTGTGTGTGTGTGTGTGTGTGTGTGTGTGTGTGTGTGTTTTTCCCCCCTAATGTTACCAGGATTCAGGTCTCCATCTCACTTCCTTGGCTAGTATTTGTTACTTTCCTTTATATGTTGTCTTTATATACCTCTAAAATAAATTTATTTGTTTGTATGTTCATTCATTCATTCATTTGTGTTTTTAATGTTTTTATGTTCTTTCTCTGGAATACATGCTCCTTAAGGACAGGGAATATCTGTCTGGTTTGCTTTTGTATCTCCAGCTTGGCCCATAAGAACCATCTATACTTATCTGCTATTTATTTCAAATCTAATCTTTATATATCTTAGTTTCCTAGTGGTAAATAAATGAAAAAATTTGAGTAAACATTCTAATGTGAAATTTATGTGAATATATCAATATACATGTAGAGAATGAGTTTAACTGTCTCCATTTGGCTCTTCTTAGAACCAAAATAAAATTTGTAGACCTGTGGTCTTCAAGTAATTTCTCTACCCAGATTCATATTTTGATAGTAAAGAACAGAAAGCCTACTTCTGGATATTTGGAACTGCGATTTGAATTTGTAGCATTGCACCTACAGATTTTTAATGTCTTTAAAATATTTGGACATAGCTATGCTTTTTCCATCATAAATTGCAAAGATACTTGGTTTCATTCAAGGCAACTTCCAGGGAAGTTTTCTCTTTAGATCTGAGGTGTCTGAGATTTATGAGCTAGGATGAAGACTGTATATATGTAAATGGTTATATAAAATAGGCCCTAAACATTGCTTATTCACACAACCTTTCCTTGTGGCAGGAAACCAGTTATTTGTGTCCTACTTGACTATGTTGAAATTAAAAGGATTTGAGGAATTGGGTAGACAGAATGTTTTGGTCCTGCTTCATTTCAGCCAAAGTTTAGTCTAGGCCTCACTGTTCATCACTGTGTGAATTTATATATATATAATTTATTATTTATTATTACACATATATATTTATAATATATGTCTTACAGAACTAACCCTAAGTTAGGTCACTTATTGCCTATCAGATAATGATGAAGGGCTTGGCTGTGGAATTCCTTTCCTTTGTGTGGAGGAGGACAAATGCTTCTTCAGATAACCCTTCTCCCAGCTCATTAATTTATCCAAATCTCACCCCAATCTTTTAAAAAATTTACGTGAGACTTGAGGGGAGGAAGGGTGCCTAATGAAACACATAAATTCAACTTGCTTCTATAGATGTTGCCCAAGGAATATAAATAATTCAGCTGAACCATGGAGGCTTTTTCCAGTTGAGCTCAGATTTTTGAAGGCAGAATGAGAAAGTTGACTTCTTAGTAATGGCTACTGAACATCTAAAGAGAAGCACAAGAAGGAAAGTTTGTAATTATGTCATTGAAATTTGTGTAGAGTGACTGGGCTTGCACAAATTGTGCTTTGAGACTTGATGTTTAGGACAAACTTGATTTTCTGAAATTCCGTGTTTGGCTATTGCAGCAATTGAGTGTTAAAATGGACGCCAAACATGTCTTGTAGCAGCTGTGTGATTAAAAACTGAGCACCAATCTATGGGATGCATGCAGATTGGCGCAGTCCCAAGTGGGTGTGATTGCATTTCATCTGTTTGCTATCTCAACAGATGGACCTGTTTAGTTGGATATTTGCCGGTTGTCCTTCAGCAATGACTGGAAATGTCAGTGACTGAAATCACATTGACTAAAGTTAATATTTGGCGGAATCCCATTATTAACTTTACTAAAAGCATTTTTTAAATATTCAGAAATGAAATAACTGACTGAATTTTCAGCACTTTTTTTAGTCCCTGGGAAGTAGCTTCAGAAGCTTGTGAAATGAAAGAAAATGTGGCCACTTATCTTTTGGGGGTTTGTCATGCCCCCTGAACACCTATGTGTTAATCTCATAAACAAAGTTTCAAACTTCTTGAAGCCTGCAGCCTTTCAGATGAAGGGCCTGAGGTTGAAGAGGGGGGATGGGGGATGCAGAGGTTCCTGCTTTCTCTGTCTACCAAGTTTTATTATAGAAACTGTTTGCTGGATAATTGGGTTTAATTTGTAACAGAGGAGAAAATTTGTATTGTAAACAAGAAGCTCTTTGAAGATAAATCTTGTCAGTAGCTTCAGGAAGGAAGCCTTGTTTTTTATGGCCTGGAGTGGGAGGGTGTTTCTTTTGCTAGACAACAAAGTGAGAGTGGCTAGAAGGTGTTAATTAGTAGTCTTCACCTGATTCCTTTTTGTAAACTGCCTAATTAAAATGCATTATAAAAACTTTCACTCTTTCTTGTAAAAGGGGAAAAAACTCTTGTTTTGTCATCAGTAGAATTTCCAACACTTCTTTCTGGGTTCCCTAATCTAACCTTCCTTAAATACATGTAAAAGAGTTTATCCTACTCTTTGTTGGCCAAAGACCCTTTAAATGTAGAGGGAGAGAGGGAGGAGGGAGGGAGGGAGAGGAAGGAAGGGGAGAGAGAGAGAGAGAGGGAGGGAGAGAGAGAGAGAGAGAGAGAGAGAGAGAGAGAGAGAGAGAGAGAGAGAGAGAGAGAGAGAGAGAGAGAGAGAGAGAGAGAGAGAGAGAGAGAGAGAGAGAGAGAGTGCGAGAGAGAGCGCAGCTTCTTAAAAATCAGTTTCATTCAGTAATATCAAAGCAGATAAGTTATACTAAATCTACCAGTCAGTTCTTTTGGTATTTCTCACAACATAATTTCAGTTATTTGGCTCTCTTTTATTTCTGATGCCCTCAGGTGATAGAGTTAATACTGGGATAAATTGTATGTAATAGATTCCAGAGTTATCTTTTCTCCCCATATATTATAACCTACAGGAGTGTGCAGATATGTTTTAACAACTGGCTCTCCAAAAGAATGGACACACAAAGCATGTAATATTTAATCTGCATTAACATTTATTGCATCACTTATCTTAAGTCTAGACAAATCAACAATACACTAAATCAAACATTAGTTTGTAGTCTTTGATTTGTAGCCTTTGCCAGTGATGGCTCCGGGGAACCCTTGGATTATTTCCTCTTTTCCTACTAGAAGCTTCATGCCCAAAATTAAGTTGTTTCAGGTTTTTCATATATTGAGTCTTCAGTTAATGATGTATTTTAGGTTAAAAAAGCATATTGAAAAAAAGATTTGACATTTTTTAAAAAAGAGAGCTTCTATAGGTATATGTAGATGATTAATGTCTAATGATTAATGTCTAAGCTAGCAAATCACTTTGTTTTTTTTTTTCCTGTTGTTTCCCTTATCTGAAAGTGTAGGTATTTTTCATTTTTACTACTTTCTCTTTGTCTCCTACTCATAAAATATCTGACAAATAATTAGTAATGAATCTATGTGCATTTTTATAATTCTACTTTGTCAATTTTAGGAAATTCTAGCCTTTTCTGTCTAGGTCCCTTTGAAGATAGTCAGTAAATAATTATAAATTAAAATCATTCTTTATACTTTGTATATGGTAATATTGAAGATGGAACTGATTTTGTGGAGTCATTAAAGAATATATTTTGGTTGATTTTGTGGAATTAATATTTAATAAATTAATTCTAGGAGACTATTGCTTTTGCAAGATACAATCCAAATGTCTGGTAAAATGAAAACTTTATGTGATCTTAGATGTGGGGGATCAAGTTCAGGGAACTGACATCATACTTAAATTCCTAGTCTTTTGCTATATTAAAATCTTTTTAATATCTTCAGTTTTACTGAATATACATTCCATAATATGAACAATAGCCAATTCTTTGCAGATTCTTTTCCCTTTCTCAGCCTCAGGGGGAAAAAAGATACAGATCATCAATGGAATAAAACAAAACAGGAACTGATATGCGACCACTTTACTGTTCCACAGCTGATAATGCGGAATGAATGCTGGCAGGAAATTGAAATTTTCAAGAATCTCACATTGAATTTCCTAGAGTAGGGAATTTGTGAATAAATCTGGTAGTAGAGCAATGACATGCTAATATTATTAAGGAGAATTAATGTTTGTCTTTCCCTTACTCATATTTTTTCATATTAGAGTAAGGCCTTGATTAGCTAGAACTTAGGTAATGGTTTATTCTGTTTAATTATGTTTAATTAGATTTAGCCAAGAAACTCCATTGCCTTTCAAAACATTATGGGAGATGTGTGTAAAGTGTATTCATAAACATTTTTGCCCAGAGTAAATGTAATATAGTAGGATAATTACATTTTACTTTGATTTTGCTTCATACAGATTACTTCAGGGTCGTCATCCAGAGGATAGATTTTCATTTTATAGTATGTTAAGTGTAGATGGTATAGATTGAGTTAGACTGAAGGTTTGTTTACACCAGGGTAAGCCATAGGAATTGCTTTCTGTGCTAATAGAATCCTTGAGGCAGACCCTTTCTATTTAACTTTCTCCACAAAAGTTGAACATACAAAAGAATAATTTTTATTTAAACTTGATTGAAGGTTCTGATTAGCTAGGTTCTAATCACTTGCTGCCTTTCTATACTCAGTTTAAAAATTAATTATTCTGAAAATGTCAAAAAGGTGGAGTTGGTTTTTAGGGATTGTACAGAGCTTTTAGAAAATCATTCTTAATTTTTTTCATCATTTAGATTTCTCCTGATTGGCATGCAGTCCCTATGTTGTATTCTGAAATATCTGAAATCATAACATCTTGATAGAGAGTGCTCTATTTTTGAATTATTTTAAATAGTAACTTTAAAATTTGCATTAATTGAAAGATACCTTGTCATAACATTTGCTTTGTGTCATGAAAGGTTATCTATATTTGGAAGTAACATTTTGGTAAAAGGAAGATTATGGAATATTTATGAACTTTCTCTCTCATAGAATCACAGAAATTGAGAGCTGAAAGGCACCTTAGAGATTGTGTAGTCCAACTCCTTGGTTTTACAGATGAGAAGATTATGCTTCACAGAGGTTTGTACCCTGTCCAAGGTCACCTAGGGAGTTAATGATGGTGAACCCAAGTTTTTAAATTCCCAACTCAATACTTTACCCTTTCTCTTAGGCACACTGAATCCTTCCGAAACAAAGTAGGCCAAGGTAAATTCACTCTTTACATATTTGGATGTGTTTTTAAACTTATTTTATTTTTCTTAGAAAGCAATAGGAAAAATTACCTTAAAATATTCTTTTAAAAAAATTTCCTTTAGAGAGATAGTAAATTTTATTGTCTAAAGCAATGTGGTAAATGCATTTTTACTCCTGCAAGTACTTTTTCTTTGATATAATATGTCTTCCCTGCTAAAAATGTAGTCACATCTTGATTATTTAAGGAGATGACTGTGGATTTTCCCAGCAGTTGATACTTAGCCTTTTTGATCTTAGAGCTTTTTTTGAGAAATTTTTCTATTCGGTGGCATCACTTCCATAAAATGGAAGTGGGAACAAAATATGCTATTGGTTTTACTTGATACATTAGTAATTTTTTTGAATGTAGGGTAGGGAAGAATATAAGATTCTATCTCTAATAGCTGAAATTAATACATCTTAAGGTTATTATTATTTCATAGAATCATAGGGAACATGGATTCAGAGCTGGAGGGGGACCTTAGAGGACATTTAGTCCAACTCCCTTATATTATGGGTAAACAAACCAAGGTCCAAAATGGTTTAAGTAATTTCCCAAGTTCATATAGTTATTACCAAGTGACACAATTGGACTTTGGATTAGCTTTTGTCCTCTGACAAGAAGTCTAGCCAAGTTTTCCACTCTACTGAGTGCCATGTTGAAGCTCTGGAGTATTGTTGAAACCATTTGTCCAATCCTCTTAATTTTAAGCCGTGAAAGTCCTACATCCTTGCCGAATTATATTATAGGAGTGACTCTGGGCTCTTGGAGATAATATTTGTGGAGCAAATGCTCTTATAGGCTCTATCAAGCTAGACAGACTGTATGGGTAAAAAGCATATCTGTAGTCCAAGGACCATCTTAGGTAAATTAAGTAAAGATATCACCAGATGGTTGAGAGCTATGTGATAATTATTTTGATTTTGGTACCCCATGAAACAGATTAAAATCATAACTGGCCCTCTGGAATCTCCTTTTGTTTAAAGAGTAGAAGAAGGGGGAAAGAAAGTATTAGGAATCATGTAGTTTTTAGGTTATAAATATTAAGTATAATGTTGGTACTCTGAAGGAGGAAGTGTAATGCTAAAACGGCTAAATTTGCAGTTAAAGGGCCCGAGTTCAACTCATGGTAGGAATCATTTTGCTTGGCTCTTATTGTTTATGCCCCATCAAATTACAGTTATGCAGATAGGTTTTACAGAATCCTGTACACAAATTGTTTCATGTTAGCCTTATTATGACATTTTGAGATGGATACTTTGGCAATAATAATTCTCATCCTTTTTTTTTTTAGCCTTTACCTATGACTGTCAATACAGGGAACTCTTGGTCAAAAAAGTATCATTTCATTTCATTCTTATGCTTCAATTTGGTTAGCCAGTAGCTTGCCAATGGGCATGTTTGGTTTCCAGTGTTTGCTATTTCAAAAAAAAATCTATGAATATTTTGGTGTGTCTGTGGGGAACCTTTTGTTTTTGACTTCCTTGGAGTCTATGACTAGCATTGAGATTTCTGGGTCAAAGGGTATGACCACTGTTCTTCTGTTAGTAAAATTCCAAATTGCTTTCTAGAATGACTGGACAAATGAATCCTTTCACCAATAATGTGTTAATGTGCCTGTTTGCCCATCCTTGACTATTGAGATATTATAACATTAAAAGAGAAGAGAGCCCAGAAGCACCTTGGGGGCGTGCATGACCTGAATATCTAGCAGAGGAGCCTAAGAAGCAATCAGACAGATAGCAGAAACAGGAAAAAGTATGTCAATGAAAACCTAGAGAATAGAGGATGTCAAAGAAGAGCCATGGTGATATAGAAGTGTCAGGATGCAGAGAGGTCCCTAAAGATGAGGATTTAGAACAGGACATTACAGTTGATTAAGAGATTATTGGTAGAAAGGAAATGTAGACTGCTTCCTCAAGTAGTAGAGTTGAAAGGAGGAGGAGATATACAGAAAGATAGCTATGTGAGGGCTTTTGAAAGAATAAATGAGATAGGGTGATGCCTTTAGGCAGCAGGGAAAGGGGCTAGTAAATTGAAGATGAAAGAGTAAGGGGGATGATAGTGAGGACAGTTTGCTGAAGAAGGTAGGAAGAGATGAGATTGATGCAAGGGTACTTGCAGGGACCTTTTTCCAGGATGAGAAAAGGACCATTAATTGCTATGAATATTTTACTATATATGGGATCTTTCTTTTTGCCTTTTACCTTCTTGGCATATATGCCCTAGTAATGTAATATCTGACTCAAATGATATAGAAGTATTTTGATGTTTATATACCTTATTCAATATTTGGAATAATGTTTCATAGGGTTGTTAGAATTCTTTTGAGAAATGGTTGTACATCTCAAATGATCACTTATCCATTGGCATGACTCTTGGTCTTACATATTTGTGTTAATTCTCTCTGTATTTTGAATAACATATTCAATCAGAGATACCTGACATGAATGCTTTCCGCCCTAATTGGAATTTTCTTTAATTTATTCTAGCTATTTTGATTTTGTTATTGCAAAAGCTTGTCAATTTTAATCAAAATTATTTTTCTAAAGAATCTATTCTGTCTCTTACTTGGTTTAAGATAGATACCTTCATTAAGTATCTTTTTAAAAATGATTCCAAGTGGCTTTTGCTACAAAAGTTTCTTTTTAGCACTAATATTCTCTCAGTGATACTTTATGGCTGTGAATTATGGAATGTCGAATCAGTTGTAGTACATTGGAAAGCTCTCTCTCTCTATATGATATTATTGAGGCTTATATTTAAATAATATGATGGAAAGATATGATAGGCCAGGTAAGAAGGTTTCTCTTGCTATGAAAGGGATATGCTGAATAGAAAAAGCTCCAAAGCTCCTTCACTCTGGTGTTCATGAAAAATGCAAATAATAAGAGAAAGTTCTTTAGGATGTTGGGCAAACCCTTTGTGGAGATTTTAAAGGAAATGCCATCAGGAATCATAGTGATGCAAAATAAATAAGCAGCTTTGTATTGAGTTTCTTTATAAAGAAAAAGAAATGAAACTATTTTATTCTATTGGAAAACCCATAAATCCAAGAGGCAGGATATGTAATGGAAAGAATAGTATAGTGGGAATCAGGAGACCTCCATTTAAGTCTTGAATTTATTACTATATAGTTTCACTGCCTTGAGCAAATTATTTGACCTCAGGGCTGCAATTTCTGAATCTGTAACCCAAGGTTAAAATAGAAGATCTCTAAACACCCTTCCATCTCCAAAATTCCATGACCCTAATGGCTTAACATTGCTTTGGAAACCATCTACTATTATCTTTCTGAAACATCAAAATCACTATAGAAGCTATTTGTTGATAATAGTAATTTTATATGCAATCTTGGAATAATTAACTTTTAATGTATGGGGAGGAAAGGGAGGGAGATATTTTTTCTTGCCTTTGTTTTTTTAAAGAGGCTCACAAGTCTTCATTTCACTTTTGAAAATATTTTCAATTATGTTAGGATTTCCTAGGCATTGAGTTTCCCTTTTACTAATAGTTCTCCTAGTCTCCATTTATATTTCTCAAATAAGCACAACTGATATTCTCACTACCTTTCCCTTACCCCTTATAAAACAATAAACTGCAACTCAGAACTCTGATCAATGTGCAAATAAATTTGAATCTAAAAAGTGGAATATGCAGTGCTGTACTTAATTTGCATTAAGAACTTTATCTATGTGCTCAAAATTATTTGCATATTCATTGCTAGAAATATCTATTCTGCATTTGCTCCTTCCTAGAATGCCATTTGTTATTATTGGTGTTATTCAGTTTCATTCATGTCTGACTCTTCCTGACTCCTTTTGGGATTTTCTTGCAAATAAAGTGGAATGTTTTATCATTTCCTTTTCTAGCTCATTTACCGATGAAGAAACTGAGACAGAGTTAAGTGACTTGCCAAGGGTCATAGTGTTAGTAAGTATCTAAGGTTTTCCTGACTGCAGGCCTGGCACTTTATGCAAATTACTGTTGACCTCAGAATTTATTGACCCAATTTTGACAGTAGTGCTTATATGGGTGATATATACACATTAGATTTATTTCATAAATTGGAATTAGTGATATTGTTTGGTAGTGGAGGAATCTTGTCCTTGATGACTCACCACCCAACTTCTCATTAAAAAAGAAGGAAAAAAATTTAATTTGTAGTGATGAATCATTATTACCTTACATTTCTTTAGTCCTTGAATGCTTCAAGTAATTTAGACTCATCCTAGACGGTTCAACTTCAATTCTTCCATTTGATGAAATAGAATTAATAATATATATTGAAATTAAGTTTGTAATAGTCTTCTTGTGATTAGGACAACAATCTTGTTGACAAAATGAGGTTCCTTCTTCCCTTAACTTTTGAAGAGGATCTTTCTCCTGAAAGCAACTGGAATCATGCTATGACTCACTTCTAAGGTGTGTCTTTACTTTCAGGATGAAGCATCAGTGAGCAGAGTTCCTCAGGTCTCTCCAAGACATGGGAAATGTGAGGACTGCTTGCAAGTGTGGGTCTTCTCCACCACATGTCCCATCCACCACCATATGTCTTCTCAGTTATCTCTGAACTTGTAACTGTTGGCTAGTGTTGGTACTTAGGTGAGGAGTTGACGCAGGATGTTGAGGGACAGATGCCAGGACTGGAGTGATTTTTAACTTTTTAACTGGAGTGGAATTCTCCAATTATAAATTCTTTGCCACGGTAAAGCAGTGCTTATCATTGTATAGTTTAAAAGCTTCTTCAGAAGACAATTTGTTCATGGGGGGGGGTGCAAGGGGGAAGATTTCCTATTAACTGCTTGAGGCAGATTGTCATAGGTAGGTTTGTTTGATTGAGGTTATGTATTGTCTGTCTGTCTGTCTGTCTCTGTCTCTGTCTCTGTCTCTGTCTGTCTGTCTCTGTCTCTGTCTGTCTCTCTGTCTCTCTCTCTCTGTCTCTCTCTCTGTCTCTCTGTCTCTCTCTGTCTCTCTCTCTCTGTCTCTCTCTCTCTCTGTCACCTTTTACCTTCCTTTGGTTCTACGGTAAAAGAGCAAGGAATCAAATTTGAACCCATGACTTCCCATCCAGGTCTAAATCACTTAGCTGCTCCAATACAATTCCCTTTTTCTTCTACCCACTAGGAAAATTTAGTCTTCAAATATTGTCCTTTGCTACTTTTCCTAAAAATGACTATTTCTGGCAATATATTTTATCTTAAAATAAACTGCAAAAATGTAATGAATGATTGAGATTGATAAGATGGTTTCCAAAAGTGGTTTTTGATATTATACATATGATTATAATTAAGCTTATTGGTTTTATGAGGAGAAATATACTTTGATAGGCTGCTTAAAATGCACATTCAAGTAAATCACAACTTTGAGAAAGATAAATTAATTTCCATCATACTATAAAACATGAGTATGAAATCGATTTGTAGGCAACGGAGTCATTTGAAACTAAATAAATATCACAGAAAGCAATGGATACACTCAGAGTGGGTTTGTAATAATTGATACATATAACCACTGAAGAATTAAACAAGGAAACTGTAGGATAGGGAGAAAAAGATGGACTAGTCACCCAGTAAGGGTGAAGGGTAACAGATGGACAGTCATATTGCTTCAGTGGCACCCTCAAAATATCAAGAGAAAAATGAGCAAGTCTTTTGGCATATTGGATGGTCTTATGATAAAATTCAGAAAAGATATGAATAAGTTACACAAGATGATTGCAGATTATTTTTCACATCTTTAGAAGGAATATCCAAATCGGTGAAACCAGAGATCCCTTTGGGTATCAAGCCCAACAATGATCATTAAAAAATATTTTTTTAAACCTTTTGTCTTAGTTTCTTACTGTGTATGTTCCAAGGTAGAAGGAGTAGTAAGAGCTAGGCAGAGGGATTTAAATGACTTGTGCAGGGTCACACAGCTAGGAAGGATCTGAGGCCAGATCTGAAGCCAGAACCATCTGCCTCTAGGCTTGGCTCTCCATCCAGGGAGCCACGTAGCTGTCCCTAACAATGATCCTTTTTAAGCACTTACTATGTATCTGGCACTGCTAAGCACTTAGAATACATAAAAACCATTCCTGCCCTCAGAATTCACAATCTAATTGGGGGGGGGGGGGAGATAGCCTGCTAACAGCTATGAATAAACAAGATGTACATGATCAACCCAATCACAGGGGAAAGGCACTATCAGCATCTAGGAGAAAGGCTTTCTGCAGATAAAGGGACTTCAGCAGAAACTTGAAGGAAGCCAGGGAAGCTAGGAGACAGAATCATGGAGGGAGAGCATTCCAGGCACAGAGGACAGCTAATGAAAATGCCCTGCCTCAGGAGAGGGGGTGCTTTTTTGTGTGGAATAGCAAGGAGCCCAGTGTCATGAGATTACAGAGTAGGGGGGAATAAAATGGGAGAAGTTTGGAAAGACAAGAAAGGACCAGGTTTTGATGGTCTTTAAAAGACAACCTGAAGATTTTAAGTTTTTCTTAAGATTTAAGTTTTATTTATATTTCTACATTCTATTTTATTAGCAAAAGGAATGAGGGTAGTGGTGGTGATGTGATCAGATGAAGATAAGTTGATGATCAGATGAAGACAGCTGAGTGCAGGATGGGTGGGAGTGGATAGAGAAACCCATTAATGGAATATAGCTTCAGCCCAAGCTCGAGATGATGTGGGCCAATGTAGCAGAAGGAGGGGAAAGAAAGGGGCATATACAGAAATGATAAAAATAACAGTGTATAAAAAGCAAGATTAGGGATGCTGAGTGAGAGGGAGGAATAGAGGATGAAATTCAGGCTCAGAGAATGGTGGTGCACAGGAAAATGAGGAAGAAGGGAGGGTTTTTTGAAGGGGAAATAATGAATATTGTTTTGGACATGAGAAGTTTCATAGTGTACAGGACATCTCATGTAAGATGCCCAATAGGCAGGTGCAGATGGATGCCTAGAGGTTAGGAGAGGTTTTGGCTGGATAAGTAGATTTAAGGATCATCTGCAAAGAAATGATAATTGAATTCATCAGACTTGATAAAATGACCAATCTAAATAGTATGGAGGATGAAGAGAACAGGGCCTGGGAGGGGGGACATCCAATGTTAGTAGGTGTGACCTGGAGGAAGATACAACAAAGGAGGCAGATAAAAATGGTCAGATGGGTAAGAGCAGTAAATATAAATGAGAAAGGATTAGCAAGCTCTAGAGAAAATGTGAAAGAAATCATATATGTATGGAGATTTGGGGACAGATTAGGGAAGGCTGGAGGGATTGTAGGATTATAGAATTATATGATTGAGGAAAGAACTGCCTATTATGTGATATTAACACTAATTCTAGCCAAAAAATAATGGCATTGCTAGAAGCAAGAGACTGTGCTGTATAATATTCCCCAACTGATTTTGTGGCAATAGGGGGCTTATATCTTTAGGTATATCATTATTAACTACATTTTTTAGTCATAGAATGTAATAATTGGAAGGTATTTTAGAGATCATCTAGTGTGGGCCCTTCATATCTCAGGTGGATGATAATGAAATTTGTAACTATTTACTTGTAGAACCAGGGATAGTCCTCATTCAATTGCCTTTTTAAAGATAAAACAAAGCCCATTTCTTTTTACGGTTATTTAATCATGAATCATATAGCAAGAAATTTCATTTCCTTTTGTAATGAGGGGACTGGCTACTGAGAGCCAAATTCTTAGAGTATGCTCACTCTTTTCTCTGCTTCATATCCATGTGATTTAACTTGTAGATATGTTAGATGGAAAGGCCCCTTTCCTTACCAACTTCATCACCTGGGAACTTACCTCTGTTTCCTGTGGGCTCACTAGGTGGGGAAGAACAGTCTTTTAATTAATTGCTGCTGAGCTAGAATGGAGTTTGAATAAAAGTGTTTAAATGGATGAACTTTCTTACTTTCCCCTGATGACTTTCTAATGAGGGATAAGAAATTCGGTGTGTTTATGACAGGAGAAATAGTACCCGTGGCCAGATCTCCCCACCTGCGCACTATGTGGTGCTGAACCCATGGCATTACTATCCCAATTATGAATGAGTATCAGAGATGGGATGGACCAGGTTACCTTCCTGGGAGCTTTCAAAGATTGGGGGGCTCATCTCACATCCCCAGGAGCTATTAGATATAAATAGCCATGCCCACTGAGGCATTAAGCCTTGAGGGAACAACCTTCTTAACCCAACCCAAGAGTGAATTAAATGGGTTAAAAAAGACCCTATTTCTTTTTCTTTTTCTATTCCTTTTTTTTAAACTCTTAACTTCTGCTGTCTTAGGATCAATACTGTGTATTGGTTCCAAGGCAGAAGAGTGGTAAGGAGTAGTAGGCAATGGGGGATACGTGACTTGCCCAGGGTCACATAGCTAGAAAGTATCTGAGGCCAGATTTGAGCCCAGAATTTCCCATCTCTAGGCCTGACTCTCAGTCCACTAAGCCACCTAAAGCTGCCCCCTTGAAACCCTGTTTCTTGAAATCAAAGGAGCTGTTAGTCCAGAGAGATAAAGTTGGTGGAGAGAGATGTTCTGTAACAACCACTTTAATTTTGAGCTCAGTCTCTCTACAAACAGTGGACTTAAGGAATGTATGCTTCTATGGAGAGGTTACTTTGCTTGTCCTTCCTTCCTTTCTCAATAAAAATCTCTTGGTAACAGCCAGTTGATATTAATGATTAAATGTTTTTGGAGAGGTGTTAATTATGATAGAATTAACTTATTTCCTATTGGGACTCACTGGATAAGAGCTCAAGAGAAGTAAACTGTCATATTCTCAAGGCTATCCTAGAGCTCTGAGTGAAGATGTAGCCAACTTGCCAGTTCAAGTAGAGACTAGGAAAATTAACCCAGAGCCTACTTGTTACACCTCCTAAAAAAGGGAACATTTCACTTTTTCCTGAATGAAATTCCATTCAAAGCAAACACATGATTTTCCCATGATGTGATTATGTGAATATGAAACAAACAAGGCTCTCCTGTAAGTTGTACCTTCCCTACATTGAACCCAAGATCCATTCTCTATTCTCTTCTCTTCTTTTTCTCCTCTTTTACCATTTGTTCCCATCAGCACAATTCTCATGCTCTTACTGCCCCCTTCTTCTATTCTGATTCTTCTTAGTGTTTATGGATGGCCTCTCTTCCCACCCCACCCCATCTCATTTTCTTTTTCTTCTCTGTTTCTATAAAACATTTTTCAAATGGCTTCTCTCCAGTCACCCTTATTTTCACTGACTGCTTTCAGGAGTTTTCATTATGTAAAATAAAAGCCCAATGAAACCCTACAATTGATAACTACTTTGTGAGCATGAATGAACATGAACACAATAATATTGTACAATATCTGTATTTGGATTGTGGTCTGTATTTTAGAAATAATTAGAACCTATCTTGCCAAATTTGATATTTTCAATCTACCAAGCTTTGATGCTTTCCCCAAGTTACTTAAGTACATAGACTTCCTTGTACTTCTCTCTGTTTCTCTCTCTGTCTCTCTTGCTCTCTGTCTCTCCTTCTCTCTCCTAACATCAGCTAAAAGACTATTTTTATATTCCCATTGTGTAACAGGCAGATGATATTCAATGAACGAGTGACTACCAATTACTATTCCTCAGCTACATTTTTTAATATCAAGGAGGAAGGAAATCTACAATCAAAAAATGCTTCACTACTATCTGTGAAATATTTAAAGATGTCTAGGAAGGCCCCTAGCCCATTGGGTGGATTGCTAGTGAAGGATTTACAAAACAAACAAACCAAAAATATGCGTGAGAATCTCAAGCAATGGCGATCACTATTAATTAATGTCCTTGAGATATCATCAAGAAAGAAATGGTTTTTTGTGTGAATTAAATTTAGTTGTCACTATCATATTTTAGAAGTACAAGTTCCTGATAAAATCACAATTATAGGCTTTGTAGGATTTTTCTAATTCATTCTCTCTTCCCATTCCTTGCTTAAAAAGTGGTTTTGATTTCTCCCTTTTTTCCCAAAAATGTTCTTAAATTTAGGAATCCTATGTTTCCAGTTCAGTTTAGTCATTTACTAATGTAGATGAAAGTCAATGGCAGGCTCATAAAAATTAAAGACAGAATTCATAGTATAGTTTATCTTTTGGTCTATCATTCTCCCACCTTGCACTGAACTGGCAAGTTTGGTTCCCAGAGGGAGTTTGACTGCTGTTCCTTTCAGGGCTCTAGGCATAATCTTGAGGATTTGGGCTTCTAATAATACTACTTACAAGCTCTTATCTGGTATGTTCTCTAAGATAGAAGAACCATTTGTCATCAATTAGCTTTTTACAAAAAGCTTTTTACAAAAACACGTTTATTGAGAAATTATAGCAAGGACAGAAGTTAGAAGACACACACCAAATTGGGGGCACATTCTTCCCTTTAAATACACATAGCACCAGTGGGGAATGAGCTCAGATTTAAAGCACAAAGATAATGTGGCTCTAGGAAACCTTTTGTTCCTCTGAAAAGACCCCCACGAGTGTCACCGATGGACTAGTTGTTCCTTGTTATTGCAGGATATGTTGTTTTAGTTGATGAGATAATCCACTGCTAGTCTGAGTCAGATAAGTTGTTTGATTACTCTACTGGCTTCTTATAGTGCTTGACTGCTTCTGCTGCTATTGGGAAGATTATTGCAATCTGGTTTTTTGGTAGGATGTCCTTCTGACTCTGAAGGCACTTAGAAGGCTTTTTGTCACCACATAATACAAAGCTCTGAGTCATCATGCCCCAAACCAGCTTCCACAGGTAGGATTAGCAATGAGAAGAGAATGTCTACACATGGGTCAAGGACTGGGTTCTCATCAAATTACAAAAGGAGCAATCTTTGGGGTCATCTAATCTTGATCTACTTCTTTTATAGATCTGGAAACTGAGGTCTATTGGGTTAAGTGACTTGCCCCAAATCATATAACTGTTAAGTGCTCTAGCTGAGATTTGAACCCAGTGCTCTCAAATCCAATATGCTTTTCTATCGTGGCCCATTTAAAAAAAAAAACATATTTCAGAAAGTTGTCTTCACCATAGTTACAGATGGAGAGGACATTTCAAATCCTTCCATATAACATCCATAGCTCTTTGCTCTTTACCTCAATCAAGCTTGTTTCAGATTTTTAATGTCCCAATGTATAAACAACAGCAGAAACATACTATATAAGAGAATGAATGATATGGATACATTAGCGATAAAGAGGTGGTGTTTGAATTACCTTAAGTCTGGCCAATCCACGTTTTTATTCAAGGATTAATGATGAGTCTACTGAATTACTTGGTCTTAGACTTTCCCTTTTAATGTGTTCTTTTCTCCCTTTAAAGTGTTCCTATTTTTTTTTTAAACCCTTACCTTCCGTCTTGGAATCAATTCTTTGTATCGGTTCCAAGGCAGAAGAGTGGTAAGGGCTAGGCAATGGGGGTTAAGTGACTTGCCTAGGTTCATACAGCTGGGAAGTATCTGAGGTCAAATTTGAACCCAGGACCTCCCATCTCTAGGCCTGAATCTCCATCCACTGAGCTACCTAGCTGCTTCCAATGTGTTCCTTTTTTTTTTTAAAGATAATTTTCATTGTTTCATTGAACTTCCACTACAGTGGGAGAAAAGAATAGTTTACAATGATACTATTAATCATTTTGTATGTCTCAAATGAAAAAATAAACACC
Source organism: Monodelphis domestica (assembly GCF_027887165.1). Taxonomy (NCBI): domain Eukaryota; kingdom Metazoa; phylum Chordata; class Mammalia; order Didelphimorphia; family Didelphidae; genus Monodelphis; species Monodelphis domestica. Next base: position 281,267,908 of record NC_077229.1, on the reverse strand, counting down.
TAAATGAAATTATGAAAAGTAAAATGAGCAGAACCAAGAGATTATATATAGCAACAGAAATGATTTGTGTATGTATATTTTACCTTCCGATAAAAAATTGATCAATAGGTATAAGCAAGATGTAGTTTTTGTATGTGCATATAACTTATTGTCTATGATGAAGGAAGTGAATGAGTTAACTGGGCATTTTAATAGAACAAACAAGCTAATTAATTAAAAAAAATCATGAAAACAATCCTTTAGTGCAGTCAGTCGAGGGCTTAATGGAGACTTTAAATCATGTTTAGGTGTTATTGCAAATTTCACTTATCTGTGTGAATATTGTATGCATCCACCCATAAACACAGTCCAAAAAATTATTTATGAAATTGCTACAAAACCCTTGGAGGGACTTCACAGTTTATATGGAAAAATAGTACTACACCATTCAATGAAGAATTCTTTTCCCTTTATTCAATTATGGATTGCCATTAGTGGGATAGGAAATATGTATCACTTTTTTCTATTTTTTTATTTTGATTTTTTTCTGGTTTATTTTGATAGTTTTTTTTCCTAAAAATAGAATTAAATCATTGGAATTCAAGCATTTATTGTATATTATACTTTATATAAGCTTATATATTCTATTAATAGTGAATAGAACTGAAAACATTGGAGTTTTACTTAAATTTTTTTCTTTATCTTCTTCCCTTCAAATGAGAACTAGTCTGTAATAGGCAATGAATTACAACAGATTTCCAGGGAAAATTATTTCACTGCCTCCTTAGTCTAGGGCCATTTCTAAAAATAGATAGTGGCTGAACCATGAAATCAAGTAAAATTGCACCAAAATATAGTACTCATAGAAGTAAGATAAAAATTGCCCAATCTTGTAGATTAGCATACTCCTACCATATTAGTAGTTGAATGTTCTAAAAAAGGAAACCAGGATTTCTATTTACTTCTAATTGCATTATCCACAAAATGATCCTGCTTAATTGAGTAGCTTGCATGCTGTGCTTGTCACTTTTCTAAAGCATGGCTGCTAAATAAGAGCAAATATTGATTGTTGCTATTTTAATTGTTTGTTTTCAAAATATAACTGCCTGTTCAAAAGTCAAACAAGATCAAAATATATATATCATATCCCCAGCCCAAGAAGTTCAGCAGTACTCACTTGACTTTGGTATTCTTGTCTGGAGAAAGAGTCTAACGTAAGATTTCAGTTAAGTGAAGTAAATGGAGGTTGGAGCATTCCAGTTATGTGAATAGTCAGGTTAAGTGTGAATTTCCTTTTGGCTTCATTGAAATTCTTGTAAAATGCCTGGAATAAAGTAAATTGAATGTAAATAAAACTATCTATAATTTGGAGTCTTGCAGTACCTCAAGGTTATCATTCAGAAATGAATTTTCACATTACAGGACAGTATGTATAGAAGGTATGTGAGATTATATGGAAAATGTTGGCCCTTTCACATTTCCTGATTGTTGACTAGAGTGCTGAACTAGGAGTCGGGAAAGACATGGCTTTGAGTCCTGTCTGGCTCTTAATACCTCTAAGCCCATTTCTTCAGCTGTAAAATGGGCATTTACAGTGCCTAAAATCTTCATCTTGCCAAGTTGTTGCAATGCGAAATGGGATTATTTGGGTACAGTTCTTTATAAACTTTAAATACTATATAAAATGGCAAGTATATCATCTTTACTCGTAACATTTTCTTGAAATTTTGCAAGGTAATTCAGCAAAGAACCAGGAAGGAGTGCCACAACTCCCTATAGTCTGAGCTTGTTATTCTTCAGACAACAAGGAATCCAGGCCAGTGCTATAAGTTTGTAGTACTTTAGGCCAACCAAGTCTAGAAGAGAGCCTCCTTATCTCCTTATTACATAAACAAAACACAAAAAAGCTTAGCCTTTGTGAAACAGATGCTGTTCTACTATACATCAGATAGAACACAAACTCTTTGAAGACAGAGAAAGATCAGTTCTCTTGTTTAAAAATAAGTTTTTGTTGATATGTATTTTTAATATCACTCAAATAAAAATTTTAGAATTTTTAAAATGTTAAAACTGTTTTACATCATTTCTCCCTGTATTCCTTCCCTTTCCAGATAGCTATCCTATATAACAAATGATGTTTTTAAAGAAAAAATGGAAAAAAAATTGGCATAACTGATTACCACATCAAAGAAGTCTGAAAATCTAGATAATATACAACCTTTTTGGATGTACCACTTATAGAAAAGGGTGGGAAAAAAGTATCTTTTTAATAACTTCAACTCTTTCCTTCCCCATTAAATATTAGCACAAACTTTTGCTCATTTCCAGGTTTTGGGAACCACAGCAACTCTTCTATTTTTCATGGTTTTTCTCAAATACTGTAGACAGTGGCCTTGACAGCATGTCTAGAAATTCTTTCAGTACTATTCTGTGGAATTTGGAATCAGAGCCTAGAGACTTGAAGGCATTTAAAGAACTAGATGCCCTCTTACTATAGATCTCATGGACTTTTCCTCTCTCAATTCAATTGAACAACTTTTTAAGTACATACTGTTACCAGGGTTAGGTTATAGATGTGTCTAATATCTTCTTTGATGGACCAAAAATGGTTCAGAGTTAATGAAGTAATTATAATATGGTGCAAAGACTTTGGTTGGTACTCAACTACAAACTGGAGAGAGATTAAAAGAGAGTCAGGGAAGGCTTCATTGAGGAGGTAGTATTTATTTTAACAGGTAGAGATGGGAAGTTGTTCCAGAGGAAAGGATGGGGGTTTGTGTGGTAAGAACAATGAGGTAGAAGAATAGAAGAAGAATTTAGGGAATGAAGACTAGGCCAGATATTTTAAAGATGTGTAGAAAAACCTTTCTCAGTAAGCATAAGCAAAATTTCTAAGATATAAAGGTTAAAAAAAAAAGGCTTAGATTTTCCAAATGCTGTTTAGAAATAATTTAATATTACTACATTTAATAGGTTTCTTTCCAGTAAAAATGATTATATGTGTACACTCTATTAGATAATATATGCACATACACATCTCCTAATTACAAATGGTAGTAGCAAATGGGAAAAGTATCTCAACTTGCTGTAAGTTTATTTTCAGTATTAAAGGAACAAAATTTAACATTTAGGCATCCAAACTTTTTGAACGGAAAGTTAGACTAGAACAACACAGAATGGATAACTCCCAAATTATTTCTCTTTGGCTTTAAAATACAACTAATCATGTATACCAAGTAATTATTTCATTCCTAGCTCTTCATTCCCTAGAAATCTGGCCTTCTTTCTTTAATTTGAAAGCTGGTTGGACAAATTTGTTGAAATGAAGATGTTGGTAACTTTCACTCCTTCACAAAACAAACAATATAATTCTAAAGCCTTGAACTCATTAGGCAAATTTATTTGGTAAAGTCCTGAAAGGATATCAGATATATGAGCAAATTACTAATTAAACTGATCAGTTTATCAATGGCTCCAGACCATATAAATTCTTTGAGGGAAGTGAGTCATGTTTTGTTCTTCTTTGTGACCCATATATTGTCTTGAATCTGGTAAATCCTTTTTTTATTAGAGAAAAAAAAATTGAATTTTGAGAACTCAAAGGGCTATGTTGAACATTTTATTAAATAGTAAATATGGGGGAAGTAATGTGATTAAGTGAATAGAGAGCCAGGCCTGAAGGTAAGAGGTCTTGGATTCCAATGTGGCCATCTTCCATTACCCATTGGTCTAGCCTTTGCCATTCTTCTGTTTTGGAACTGAAAACCTCATATCAATTCCAAGATAGAAAATAATTTTTTTAAAGGAGTGAATACAAAGAATTAGAGAATGCAGAAGTTTAAAGCTGGAAAGGTTCCCCAAAGATCATCCAATCCAACTCATTTCTTTGAGAAATCAGGAAATTTGGGTTCAAAGGATGTAGAATTTGTGAGCATAGACATAAACATCTTTACTAACTATGACCAAGCTAAAAATACAATTTGTAGACTCAGAGTGTGTCATTATCCAAAAGTGATATCTGTGGGGAAGGATGGGACCATCTTCATGGTTGCAAATCCTTTGAATCTATTAGGATACAATATAAAGAGGAAGTACAGTATGTGACACATGTCTTTATTTGTATGACAGTAAACAGAGACATTTGCTAACCAAAAATGCTATAGAACAGGTACAGTAAGAATTTAGGGAAATTAATAGGCAACATTTATGTGAAACTTATTAAGGAATGTCTTGGAGTTATAGCAAACCCCATAACTTTTACAGTTGTTGGGGTGGATTTAGAGACCTCAGACAGTTTGTGATTCTGGAAAAATCACTTGACCCCCATTGATTGCCTAGCCTATACCACTCTTCTGCCTTGGAACCAAAACATATTGATTCCAAGATGGAAGGTAAGGGTCTAAAAAAATTGGAATGTTGACTTGACTATGTAACCTACAAGAAACCTCTGTTTCCATTTTATTTTTAAAAAATGGGGATATACCATATGTAATAGTAGTGAGGTGATATATGCTGAGTTTGATATACTTTAAAGCACTGTATGTATTTCATGATCATTGTCACACTACCACTCTCCGGGCTGGATGTGCTATGGACTTGATGGGTTATATTTCTGTTCTTTTAAGTTTGCCTTTTAAAAGTTTGGAATTTATGAGTTCCTTTCTTGTTGTTTGTTATTCCACAATTCTCTTTCCTAGGAATAGGATATAGCGGCATTTTATTGGATCCATGCACAATTAGGAATTTTTAAGGATCTGAGTTAAACCTTGCATATTATTTGCTTTAGAAGGAGGAGCTCTTCCATCATGATGAAATGTGATAGGGCTTAGATGTTGGTGCTGCTAGTTAGTGTACTGTCTGATAACTGGTCAAGTACTGCACTCATGTTTTAGAAATGTTTAGACTGGTGTTTTTCTGATTTACTTACATTTTAAAAGATAAACAAGGACATATCTGTCTTAATCGGGTCTGACAAATCTGGCTCAAAAGCCAACATAGGGGAATTGGAGAAGGGCAGAGGGCAGAAAGCTTTGAAACTGCAGCTGTTCATTGTATTTTAAATAGTTATGTTTTCCCCAACTTGCCACTTCATTACAGAAGCATGCATGTGTCTGTAGGGAGGTAAAATTTCACGTATTCATTAACTTACCTGGATGGGTTTTGTAGAATCCTGTGGAAATGATCTTGAAGATGATTCTTCTTTTTAGGACTAAGTGGCTGCCTTTTTTGGCCAGACCTTGTATATATAATTTATATGCTTAGTAATTCATTCAGTATTCTGAATTTCAGTATTTTCTGTATTACCTTGGATAAACCACTTGCTCAGAACTACCAGTTAGTCAACTATGAAATCCAAGAGATATGACTAGATCAGGGATTCTTTACCTAGAACACATGAACTTATTTGGGAAATTATTTGGACAATCATTTTAATATAGTTGCTTTCCCTTATAAGCCTATATATCTTTCTTTTATGGGCTTAAACATGAATCTGAGAATGGAACTATAGTCTTTCTTTACCAGACTGTCAAAAGGTTCCATGACACACACAAAGGTTAAGGAATGTGGTAGAGACTTGAAGAGAGAGAGAGGTTTTGAAGGACAAGCCAAGATGCAAGAACCAAGGCTGGGAACCTGTCTGTCAATCAAGAAGAAGGTTCCAAACGGAATGTTCCCAGGAGAGGCAGTTGGGGGAGCCGGACAAGAGGAGAGGAATTGGGACTTTGGGACTCACTCTCTCTCTGGGGGGTTATTGAACTGAGGAGGCTTGGACTTTGTCTCAGGCTCTGGGAGTTGAAACTGACCAGGGGAGAAACTGGAACTTCTGATTCTGTCTCTGGCTCTGGGGGTTGAAGCTGGACAGGGGGAAGAAGCTGAATTGATATTATTTAGTTTCTGTCCCAGGCTGAAGGACCCTTGAGGGGGCTTCTGAAATTGGTTGCTTTGTGAAGAAGAAAGAAGATTTTAACTGCTGTCCTCCATCTCTGACTGTCCCTCTGTCACAGTTGTGACTTCCCAAGCCCTCATAATCTTCATTTCAGATTAGGGACACCCTCATCCCTCTTACCTCAGTTTCCCATCCTGTTTCCCAATAAACCCCCTGACTTGAAAAGGAAAAGAAGAGTATCTTTATAATTCACTCAGGGGGGAGGGAAGAAGCCAAAGGCTTCAAGAAGAACTGGGAGGTGAGGGAGACAGGGAGGAAAGGTGAAGGAGGGAGGGAGAGAAGGTAGGAGGAGATTAGGAGAAATATTGATCCACTAGTCATCAGTAGGGATCAGTAAGCAAACCCCAGATCATTCCCCTGTGTCAGTATCTCTCAGTGTCTCTCAAAGTACATCTATCTCCATTGCAAATAGGCAAGTGTGTCCCCATACTTAGTAGCAGCTCTCTCTAGTCTCAAGTCAGAGTACATCAGTCACTGCAGCAACCAGAAATAGTGTCACACAGATTACCAATTCTATTTCATTTGGCACCTCTAGTTTGACTCGAACCCCATCCTTTTAAGGCAGGAAAGAAAGAAGGTAACTATGAGTCTAGATGTTTTCTAAGGTTCATAATTTCTGGAATTAATTAAGAAATGCTTATAATTGAAAAAAAGGACACTGGATATGTTATTTCATAGCAATCTTTAAATCATGAAATCATTTTTTTATGATTCTCCAAATAATTGTTGATTTTAAAAAGTAGCAACAACATTCTTGGCTTGTGTGACCTTTAATAATATAGATCTCTGGGCAGATTTTGCTTTGGTCAATATTTATTCCTTTTTTATTTCTCTAAATTGTAGGCCCTTTGATATGATGAATACATACAGTTTAATGGCATTGAATTTTTGACTTATAATGATGTTAGGCCAGCTTTAAACATTTTTGTTACTTTTATAAAATCAGTTATTCTTTTTAAGTCACATAAAACATAACATTCATGCATGCACAAATAATTATTAGATTTTCTCTTAGTAGATTCTATTAAAGTTACTTTTAAAAACAAAAAAGATAAGACATACCAACAAATATTTCAGGACTGTTCCATGGCTATTGTTAATTTAGAATTATATTGGTAAATTAGAATGTCTGACTTTTCTAGGGCCTCCTTAGATTTTTGAACATGAAGGAACTTATCTCTTCTGAAACATCAAATTAAGAAAATTAGGCTTTGTCCTACCACTATGAGATCCAATAATTAAATTTTTGTTACTGGAGATTATTATTAATTATTAAATTAGTCCAGCTAATCAGAATAGGAGAAAGATTTGAGATTTTCTTTGGAAACAAAGATTGTTAGTCCCTAAAAAAGCACCCATACATACTGAAAGCAAGCTAAAACTTTACATCTCTATTTGGATAATTGCCTTTCCAAGTGCTTGGCTTTTCAAGAGAATACCTGATTTGTAAGTATTCTTTTGAAGAGATTCTTCTCTTTAATTCACAGAAACCATACCTTAAAAAATTAATCTGTTAAGCTAGCAATCAGAACAAATGGTATAAAATCTCCATCAAGATGTTATTTCAGCTTTTGTCTTGAGCACTTTAGAAGAGGCCCAAAACCTCTTAACCCTTTCCTAGAACTGTTCTAAGAATTGTAAAACCATCACAAAATCAAAAGTTAGTTGAAAACAAAGGTTGTTTTTTTTTTTTTAATGTGTCATGGATCTCTTCAGCAGTCCCCTGAAGCCTCAGAATAATGTTTTGAAATATATAAAATAAAATACATAGGATTACAAAGGAAAGCAATTATAGTGATGTATAGTTATTAAAATATTTTAAAAACAAGTTCCTGGACCTCCAGTCAAGAGTTTTATCTAAAAGTTACTTCAGTTTTTAAAAAAATCTCAATTATATTAAGAGGCAGTTGAAAGAAGTCTGTATTTTTTAATTATATTCTTGGTGGTCAAAATAAACTGAGATATGTCTAGTAGACATTTATTAAGCACCTTTTATGTGCCAGAAATTGTGCTCAGAGATCTCTCTCTCTCTCTCTCTCTCTCTCTCTCTCTCTCTCTCTCTCTCTCTCTCTCTCTCTCTCTCACAAACACACACACACAAACACACACACACACACACACACACACACGGAGATGGGGGTGATTTGGGTTAGAGGAGATAAAGTAAAATGTCATCTTGAGTTGTATAGCATGTAATGTTCCTCTTTTGGCCACTCTATTGGGATTTTCAGAAAGCCTATAATCTGAATGTGTGTATGTATTTTTGCCTTAAATCAACATATATCTAGATTTAGATTTTTTTTTTAATTTTGGCAACTCTGCCAACAAATTTGAGAAAAGCAACCTTTGCAAAAAAAAAAATCAATGCAAACGGCCTGAAGGGCTTAAATGCTGGGTAGTATTTGTAGAGACTAAGGCTTTTTCAGAATCCTCAGGTGATTTCAGCACTGTTGGATATAGAAATTTCAGTCTTAATGTCTACTATCCTGGTATTCTAGTTACAGATAGGTTGAACTTAGAAGTAAATTACTCTTTTGCCAGGAATAAATTTGCTAAATTAAAAAAAAGTGACTGACTATTTGTAAGTTTTGGGAAACTGATTAACTTGAAATGGGAAAGATAATTAAAGGTCATTTAGCTCATCCCATTTTGCAGATACTATACCTAGTACAGTAGAATTCATTCATTCATATATTCCACTTGTATTTGGTAAACAGATATTTTTTTTACCTTTAAAACATTATTTTATTTGGTTATTTACAAACATTATTCATTGGAAACAATGATCATTATCTTTTCCTCCCCCCACCCCCCTCCCACCACTTCTTCCATAGCCAGCGCACAATTCCACTGGGTTTCACATGTGTTCTTGGTTCAAACCCATTTCCATGTTGTTAGTATTTGCACTAGAGTGTCCATTTAAAGTCTCTCCTCAGTCATTTCCTCTCAGCCCTTGTAGTCAAGCAGTTGCTTTTCCTTGGTGTTTTTACTCCCACAGTTTATCCTCTGCTTGTGGATAGTGTTTTTTAGATCCCTGCAGATTGTTCAGGGACATTGCATTGACCTTAATGGAGAAGTCCAATACGTTCGATTGTACCACGGTGTATCAGTCTCTGTGTATAATGTTCTCCTGGTTCTGCTCCTCTCACTCTGCATCACTTCCTGGAGGTCATTCCAGTCTCCATGGAATTCCTCCACTTTATTATTCCTTTTAGCACAATAGTATTCCATCACCAACATATACCACAGTTTGTTCAGCCATTCCCCAATTGAAGGGCATCCCCTCGTTTTCCAATTTTTTTGGCCACCACAAAGAGCGCAGCTATGAATATTCTTGTACAAGTCTTTTTCCCCATTATTTCTTTGGGTTACAAACCCAGCAGTGCTATGGCTGGATCAAAGGGCAGACAGTCTTTTATCGCCCTTTAGGCATAGTTCCAAATTGCCCTCCAGAATGGTTGGATCAATTCACAACTCCACCAGCAATGAATTAGTGTCCCCACTTTGCCACATCCCCTGCAGCATTCATTACTTTCCATAGCTGTCATTAGCCAATCTGCTAGGTGTGAGGTGATACCTCAGAGTTGTTTTGATTTGTATCTCTCTGATTATAAGAGATGTAGAGCACTTTTTCATGTGCTTATTAATAGTTTTGATTTCTTTGGCTGAGAACTGCCTGTTCATGTCCCTTGCCCATTTATCAATTGGAGAATGGCTTGATTTTTTGTATAATTGATTTAGCTCTTTGTAAATTTGAGTAATTAAACCTTTGTCAGAGGTTTTTATGAAGATTGCTTCCCAATTTGTTGCTTTCCTTCTGATTTTAGTTATATTGGTTTTGTTTGTACAAAAGCTTTTTAATTTGATGTAGTTTGAAATTATTGAAATTATTTATTTTACATTTTGTGACTCTTTTTATGTCTTGCTTAGTTTTAAAGTCTTTCCCTTCCCAAAGGTCTGACATGTATACTATTCTGTGTTTACCTAATTTACTTGTAGTTTCCTTCTTTATGTTCATGTCAGTCACCCATTCTGAATTTATCTTGGTGTAGGGTGTGAGGTGTTGATCAATTCCTAATCTCTCCCACATTGTCTTCCAATTTTCCCAGCAGTTTTTATTGAATAGTGGATTTTTGACCCAGAAGCTGGGATGGTAAATAGATATTAAGCACCTACTGTATGCATAGTATTGTCCTAGTTATTCTGGAAGAGACAGTGATTTAAATAAGACAGGCTTACTACTGTCATTTACTTTGATTTTTCTTCTGCTTGGTATGATCTTGGGTTATTGATGTCATCTCTGTTGTGTCAGTTTCCTTATCCATAGAATAAGATGATTGGAATGGGCATATGAACCAGAGTTCAAATTTGGCCTCATCAATTTACTAGCTGTGGACCTCTGGACAAGTCACTTTAACCCTGTTTGCCTCAGTTTCTTCATCTGTAAAATGAACTAGAGAAAGGAATGGCAACCCCCTCCAGTATCTTTACCAATAGGACCTCAAATGAGACCGCGAAGAGAAGACATTACTGGAAATGACTGAAAGCATCAAAATAGGCACATGAGGCCCTTTCTAGCTTTACAAGTTCATGATCCTTTATAGGTGGTTAGTGTTGAAGTGGCATTGAAATCTCCTGACTGGCAAACCAGAGCTGTTCTCACTATATCACGTATACGGGTATTGTGCCATTTCCTCTTGAATAACAACAAAAAGAATTTGCCTTGTGCTCTGTTGTTTTTGTACTTTTATTGAATTCTTTTATGCATGATTGACAGTGGGAAACCATTTCTGTTACAGTATTGTCAAGGATAGTAGAAGGTAGTAATGTAAGGTCTGAGTTTGCTTCTGATTTTTGCATGATTTTTTTAAAATTAAAAAATTTTATTTTTATTTTCAGTTCAAAATTCTTTCCCACCCATTGAGAGGGCAAGATTTTGCTTTTCAAAAAAGAATAGTATATAGGTCAAATTTTCCCAGGACCAATGTAAAACTAAAGTTGTATGTTGTAGAGCATTGTTTTAAACCATTATAGCCATTGAGTTCTATTGTTTACAACTTATCAAAAATGTCTCAAAAAAAGAAAGAAGCCCAGGAAATACTTTAAAATGTATACATAACCCATGTATATAAAATAGTCTTTACACATGCTCTATTTCTTGGGTATATTTACTTTATAATGATTTAGAGTCACCTAGTCATTTATCTACATGTGAATTCTTCTGGCATCCATGAGTCATCATCTCTTTTACAGATGGGAAACTGAGGCTCAGAAAGACTGAATTGTCCAGGGTCCTGAGGGAGATAGTAAATAATGATCTGAGAATAAAACTCATGTTTTCTGTCTCAGTTATGCCTTGAGCTTTATTATTTACTACATTACCTACCTAAATTTACATGTCCTAGTACCTCATGGTAAATTGGGGAACAATCTGCAAAAATCCCTTGGAGAGCTTGATTGAGGCCCCTTGGGTAGACCTGTGGTCTCTTTACCTTTCAATTAGATGTTGAAAAGACAAAACTGGAGTGGGGAGAGGACTTGGGGTGAAGCATGAATCACTCTGAGTGTTCTCTCTTTCCCACTCACGGGAAGAAATTCTAGAGGAGAGAGAGAGAAATGTTTTTCTGAACATATGCTAAAAATCCTCTTCCCCTTTACCATTTCTGCACTGAATTTGGCAAGTTTTGTTCCTGTGGAGGTGATAACTCAGGGATAGTTAAGAAGAGGATATACGTGGAGAGATTACCTGATAAAGGGCTTCTAGAAATCAAAACAACTTGTGTTAAGAACTGATTAATCAGGAGCAGCTAAATGATTCCGTGAATAGTGAGTCAGGCCTGGAGAAGAGATCCAGATGGGTTCAAATCTGGCTTTGGACATTTCCTATCTATGTGACCCATGGCAAGTCACTTAATCTCCATTGCCTAGCCTTTACAACTCTTCTGCCTTGGAACCAATACTTAGTATCAATTCTAAGACCGAAGGTAAGTGTTTGAAATTAAAAAAAAAAACAACAAAAACTGATTAGTTCACATGATTTTGGAGTAAGATCAAAGGTGTTTCTGGGTGTCTGATATCATATGGGTCAGTTGAATTATGAGCCAAGGATAAACAGGATCTGCAGAGTAGCTCACTCAAACATTTGGCAAGTAACTCTAGTGCCTGAGGCATAATCCACTTGACTTCATTCATGATAGTGGCATAATTAAGTGCTCTTGAGTCTTACTTGAGGTTGCCAGAGACATTTGGGATCTAAAAATCAACAAGTCACATCTCAACAAGTATTTATATATAGAGAAGGGAAAAAGTGGTCCTTGCCCTCAAAGAGCTCACATTTAAACATGGGAGACAAGCAATTAGAGCATCCACATATTATATCTTTAAATATAAATCTATTTTAAAATAATTACATCATAATGTATTTTATACAAGTGCATATTGTATTATAATGTAAAAATAAATATATAATTTATATGTAGAGTTTTATGCAATATAAATTTTTATGTATTATATGATGTTTGTAAACAGATATAAAAATAATCATACACAGTAGAATATAAAGGAGGTAATTTCAGAGGTCAGACAATAGTGTGTGCATTGAGGTTTGGGGAATGGATCTGAGAAAGGGTTCTTATAGGATGTAGTATTTGAATATTCAGAGGCTAGAAAGAAGGGGAGGTAGCCCCAAGGTAGGTGAGGAGAGAGAACATTCTAGGCATGAGGGATAGATATTGAAGGCAATGAAATGAGTAACAAGAAGTGTCTGGAAAGTATTAAGTTGTACAAGGATTTTTGAAGGGCTTTAAAAGCCAAAGAAAGGATTTTATATTTGATCTTGGAAATAATAGGGTAGCCATTGTAGTTTATTGAGTAGAGGAGTGATAGGGTCATGCCTGTGCTGTTGGAAGACTGCTTCTTTTAAAGCAGTGGTGGACAATTAGACTTTGTAAGTGAGGCAGCAGATAATTTGCCAAATATATTAAGAACTCTTGGAAGATTTGAGCTATAGTACTTGATATATAATGCATATAGTATTGGGAAAGGAGGCAACCAATAGATTGTTTTCCCATAGCTCTCTAGCTGGACTGGGAGTATCAACCAAGAGAATTGTGATAAATAGCTGAGTATATTTGAAGCCTGATTTTGAACTTGGATATTACTTAGTGCAAGGCCATCATTCAGTCCTCATCTCATCTAGTTACCATGTCCTTAATATGTGATTTGCTTTATAATATTTTCATCTACATGAAAGTTTTTTTTAAACCCTTACCTTCTGTCTTAGAATTGAAACTGAATATTGGTCCCGAGGGAGAAGAGTGTAAAGGGTTAAGTAACTCATCCAGTATCACATAGTTAGGAAATGCATGAGGCCAGATTTGAATCTAAGATATCCCATCTCCAAGTTTTTCAGCAATAAATTAATTTCATGAAATAAGCTGCTCTTGAGTATATAAGATCATAATGTACCCAGCAGTTATGGAAAAATAATACGTGCTTAATAGATGGTTTTGATTAACTGATCATCATGACTGTATCTTTTCTGGCAGCAAGTCCAAAGCCTTTAGTTTGGACAGTTGTTCCATTTGTTCTCATGACTGTTTTATAGGTTGGTCTCTCTGCCTGTTATTGATGTATCATAACAGACACAGTAGGGTGGAAAGAAAACTGTTTGACAAACTGATTTTTATATTTTTTTTTAAAAAATCTTTGAATCCAGGTAAAAGAATAAAGGAAAATGATCAAGGAGGAAGATGACTTTCATGAGCATTTATGGCAACCACATGACTCAGATTTTCTAGGATAACCCCAAAAAGAAAAGAGAAGCTTTTAATTAATAGCCTTAGTTAGACCACGTGTCCTGATTTTTGATTTGGAAGACGTGGTTACTGTAATAATATGCTATGATTTCATTCCAGAGACTCTTCAGCTCCCTGATTGATAGGTTGCTATAATGAGGCAGTAAAAAGAAAGGCTATCCTATGGGGTCACTACTACTCACATATTGTCAGATGGCATTCAAAGAACTGAACCAGGCAGGGCCCCTGTGTGATAGGACCAAAAAAAAAAATGAACAAAGAGAAATTTTGACTGCATAGTCTTACCTTAAGAATCAAATGCCTAAACTAATTTGTTTGATTTTCTCCCTTTAGAGACATGCCCTATGCATATTTAAAGTAATTTAATTCAGCAGGTTTCCTTAGCCTTATTCCTTATCTTTATGGCTGACTCTAGTAATGATTCTACTTGTGAAGATAGCTGCATTTAAACATTTAAATCACTTGCAAACAAAGGTATTGGGGCGATGACAGACATTCTTGGTAGAACTGTAAATTGCTCTAGGCATCCTGGAAAACAATCAGGAACCATACTGTGTATGATATCTTCAGCCCAAGAGATACCACTAAGTGGGCAGGCCTTCATGCCAAAGAGATCAACCAAGAGGAAAAGAATGTGTTTATAAAAAATATTTCTATTGTGTCTCACACCAATTAATCAATCTCTCTCTCTCTCTTTCCCTCTCTCCCCCTCTCTCCGCTTCTCTCTCCCTCTCTCTCCTTCCCTTTCTCCCCTTATCTTCAGCATCTTAGAATCAATACTGTGTATTGGCTCCAAGGCAGAAGAGTGGTAAGGGCTAGGCAATGGGGGTTAAGTGACTTGTCCAGGGTCAGACAACTAGGAAGTGTCTGAGGCCACCAGCTGCCCCCACTAATATCTCTTGTTGTAGTAGCATAGAACTGGAAACTAAGGAGGTACTCCTAAATTAAATAATGGCTAAACATACTCATTTTGAAATATGTCATTCATTTGAATGCTGTGTATCTTAAAAAATGCACAGAAGAGAACAGAAGGAAGTCCAGAAAGAATGACAGATATGCAGGACAGCTTTGAAAAGCTACAGACTGAATTTATTATATGTTTTAAAAGAAAATCAAGCTATACACAATAGATATGCAAAGTTTCATTTTTGGTCTACCTATATATCATTCTAAATGTAAACAAAATACTAGATATGTTCTATTAAATATAGAATAATACGTACATAATTCTACTATACATAAGGAAATGCATATTTCATCTTGTGTTTATATTCAGAACAAAAATAAGTACATTAAAATAACTGTATCAGCTAGTTTTAAATACTTTATAATTGGATTTTCAAAATCAGTTGATTTTTAATATTTTATATTATGGGTATTTATTTTTGTAAAAAATATGTGGAATAATACCTAGTTACCTTTTATCTACCACTTAAGATACTTTATTACTACTAACATAATAATATAATATTAACACAATGTTATATTATACTATACTGTACTATGTATTAGCTCATTTGATTTTTAAATTCTGAAACAAGTGCTTTTGTTATCCCCATTTTTAGAAATTATAAAACTAAAACTCAGAGATGTCAGATGACTTGTCCATAGTCACAAAGCAAGTTAGTTTTGTTAAACAGATTTAAGTAGAGCCTAGAGTATAGTAAGCACTTGATAAGTCTTTTGTTGAATGAACAAGTAACATAGTTCAGTAAGATGTATGCCAGTTTCATGTCCAGTTCTGCCCTTTTATAATGGCTTAGAAAAAAAAAATTAGCGCAGGTATAGAAAAGAAGTAGCTAAGTCAGAAGCAAACTAGATTATAGTTTCTGTCCTTAGAGTTAATGTACTGTTTTCTCCCCAAACCTCTCTAGCCCTCCTCTGACCTACAATTACATTTACTGCCTTCACACTCACTTGACACTTCTAAGTACGGTACCTCTGGTGTGATGGGAAGAGCAGGAGTTTTGAAGGTAGAAAGGCCATTAAATTCTCATCTCTTCCAGTCACTTCCTGTGTGGATTCTTGAAAGACCCTTAATTTCTCAGCACCTCAGTTTCTGCATCTGTAAAATGAAGCTTTTGAACTACAGAACTTTAAAGTCTCCTACAAACGCTTGATCCTATAGTTAATTTTTTTTCAACCTCTTGCTTTTGATTACTTAGGAAAACTCAGACATACAAATGCCAAGTCTTAATCAGACTTCCTTCTAATCACACTGCCTCTATTGTGCTAGAATCCTTTACAAACACACACATAGTGCTATGAACCCCTCAGAGTGATAGCCTGCATCAAGATCCTCACTAGACCCCAGGCTTTATAGAAAGAAAAAGTGAGAAAGTATATGTGTTTGGGGATGGGGATGGAGAGATGGAGGGAGAGTAGAGAGGAGAATGGGGGAGGTTAGGGATCAGGGGTGTTTCGGGATTGTGATCTTTATTAGTGAATTCAAGTGAAATTGTCATATGAAAAACACATGGTAGATTTTAAAGTCTCATATAAATGTTAATTATTAATTTGGATTACTAATAATAATAGTTATTAATATGAGAACCTACCAATTATTATACTACTGTTTCTTAGAGAAAAGTCTTCAAAAATTTCATAGAAAAAAATTCATAAAAAAGTCATAGACTTTTTAATTTTCAAACATGCCATGGATTTTCACTTACATATAAATTGCTTGGGCTAGTAATCCAGGGTGAATTTCTTTATATTCCTAAAGTGCTATCTATCATTTATCAATCTTCTAATATATATCATCTATCTATATTTCTGTCAGTCTTTCTACCTATCATTGCTAGTATCATCCACTTATTATTTATCATCTATTAATCATCTGTCATCTACATCTATCATTTATCAGTCTACTTTATCAATCATTTGTCATCTTTAAATTACTACGTCTCACTTTCTATATCTGGCCACATAGATGTGCATATTATGTAGCTTATATATGAATGTATAGATCTACATTTGTAATATATAATGCCCCTTCACACGAACAAATATTTATTTAGTAGATTGATAATCTTCTTAAATGATTGTTTATTTAGGGCCAGTCTGTAAATGAACCAAATTGTTGCCCTCAACTGTTGGCTTTCCCTTAACTCTGGATTATTTGTAAGCAGAATATTATAAATTAGAAACTTATCGCCAATTAAAAATAATTAGGCAAGGCAGTGTTTTATTTACCCTGATTTACTGTCTGATTTAATATTTTCACCAAGTAGTCAATTTGTTTAACAGTGTCAAGTCATCTTCTCATTTTGACAAACCTGGTACATTTTCTGTGGTTCTTTCTTTCATCTGTAAATTACATAATTTGCCCTCTGATGGGAAAAAAAAACCCAAATGTTTATACTCCAGCTCTTGCCTGTCTTTTTGTCTTGTAGGATCACAACTATCATTTTCTTTCCTAGTATTCTTGCAAGTAGTTTCGTCACTAATTTTTAAAGGAGTTTTTATAGAAAAAAATGGGAATGGGAGAAGAAAGGGGCCTTAAAATTCTTGCTAATTTCAAGTATGTGGCTGTTTTATTGCTTTTAAATAAATGTAATCTCATCTGTTGGCTCATTAGTACTGTGATGATTGCAGTTTTGTTTTGGCCCTGATCAATGAAACATGGGACTATTTGGTTGGGAGTTGGATGGAGTATGTTCTCTCTCTCTCTCTCTCTCTCTCTCTCTCTCTCTCTCTCTCTCTCTCTCTCTCTCTCTCTCTCTCTCTCTCTCTCTCTCTCTCTCTCTCTCTCTCTCTCTCTCTTCCCCTCTCTCCCTCCTCCCCCTTCCTTCCTTCTCTCTCTTTCTCTTTTTGGTTTAAGGGATCCATAGTCTAAAACTAAAACACAATGACATACAGTAAGTAATGCAATTTATGTTGGCATGTATATATTTATAAAGGTCAGTTTAGATATCTATCTGTGATGGGAAAAGCAGGAAGATACTTGCAGTGGATATATTGATTTAATGGTGTTTCAAGTGAGTTGCTATTTCCTGGAGAGCATATGCTCATGTTGAACATTGGCTTTGCTTTCTTAGACTGTCTTGCTGTATTGCTGTATTACATCATTATATTTTTGTCCATCAGCATGGATCACTGGAAGAATTGCTTTATCATGCTTTTCTTTACACAGATGCACATTCCTTTGTGTGCTTTGCTTCTAACTTGTCTTTTGTCTCTTTTGCATTGAAATTGATCTTATGAAGAATGCTATCAAATTTGGGAAGTGGCTAAGAAATCATTTCAAAGGTATATACACTAGTCAGTAAGAAGGATGTGACTAAAGTTAGTGTGCATGTTTTTGCATACTTGTTCAACAAAAATATTAAATCTGGTGGCATGCTGTTAAATCACTTTCTGTATACTATCCTAAGAATTTCACAATGTGGATAACCTTCAGCCCTCTGACTGTATGCAAAGCAGGAGGCCTGAATAAGAGCATTGTGGTACAAAACTTGAGGGGGAGCAGGACTAAAAGCCCAATCTTGCTGGTTATTTTGGACATTCAAATAGTGTCTAAGAGAAAAGAGCTCATTATGACTCAGTTCCGTTAATTAGACGTAAATTACCATCTTTAGTTGCTTGACACAAAAGAAGGTAACGGGAACTCTGCAAGACCAGAGGATACAGAAATTCTAATGAGATGAGGGCATAGGCTGGGAAACTGTAACTGAATACAAGGAACCATTCAACTTGAGGCAAGCCCCAATGAGTGCTGTGTATGTACAAAAATATACATTTGTAATGGGCCAAATTCACATCCTATGTTGCTCTATAGTTAACTTCCCCATAGAGTTACATAGGATTGGAATCTTGACAGGAAGTGACTCCAGCATTGTAAATTCTTTTCTTCTTTTCTTGATTACATCCTGAAGAACACAATCTGTTCTTGATAGGAAACAAAAGACCTTAAAATGATGAAATATTAAATAAAAGGACCTTTTGCTTAAGAACAAGAAAAGAAATGTTAACAGAAGGAAACCAGCAAAATTGAACGAGATCTCATGAAGAATTTTAAAAAGCCAAATAGGAATCCTGGGAGTTAATTTAAAGATATTTACATTTATGCACTTCATAGCTTTAGGCATGTCATACATTTTTCTACCAATCCTGCTCATTTTACAGATGTAAAAACCAAGGCCCAAAGGAATGAAATGGTCACAGATTTCTAGAGCTGGAAAAGGACCATAGATTTCATGAATAGTTTTGTAACAGGAAATCTTAATTTAATAAACTAAAGAAGTAAATGATAACTATTGTCAAGGGTGGATTTATAAGTGTTCCTTGTTTTGTGCTAATCCCTTAAACTTCAAAATATATTGTTTTAGGACAAATATGGTACAATTTTCATTACCTATAATTTTAAACTATATTTTAAATTACATTTTGAACATAGAGGACTTGAAGTAATAATTAGACAAAGATTAAAATCATTTTACAAGCTTTGACTTTTTTCTAGCTATGGAATTTCATTAATTTCCAACAAGTTTATGAGACAGAGGTTAATTTGTCTATATATGGATAATTCTTGAAAAGACGAGTTCAGGAGAGGTAGTTTTAGGATTTAAACTATTTGCTATTATGTTATAGTAGGGAGGTTCTTAATCTGTGTGTGTGTGTGTGTGTGTGTGTGTGTGTGTGTGTGTGTGTGTGTGTGTGTGTGTGAGAGAGAGCGAGAGAGAGCGAGAGAGAGAGAGAGAGAGCGAGAGAGAGAGAGAGAGAGCGAGAGAGAGAGAGAGAGAGCGAGAGAGAGAGAGAGAGAGCAGAGACTATGAGAGTTGAATTCCTTTGGCATTCTGTGGATGATTCCCCAAAATTATGATTTAAAACATATATACAGGATTATAAACAATACCAATTATATATATATATATATTTTAATAGGCATTTTAGAATTCAAAGCTCTAAGGGACCACAGAGGCCATTATATTCATTCCCTTGATCCCTTCATTTCTTATATATATTTCTTACATAAAGAGCTTAGGCCAGGAGAGATACCATATCTAATGCTGTTTCTATTATATTGGCCATGGTTTTGTATAAATATAACTAGGACATTAATATAAAGTACGAGTCAATACCCTTGCCTAAATCTTCATGTATTCACCCACATCTCAAGATGGAAAAACCAATGAAGGCTCTTCACCAGCATGTGCCAAATGGTGGTTCTTTCCCCAAAGCCTGAGCCAATATTATCTAAACTGTAATATTCTTCTAGAATTCAGAATCATGGGTTGGTTTACACATGTACAATAGCTAGCTTTCCCCCTTAATTACTTGATGTAGTTTATAAGCCATATAAGTGCTGGGAATTTTTTCTGACATTTGTGAATTAACCCAGAATCTAATAAGCCCTCCAGGGAAATAATGAATAGGGTTAAAGTTTTGCTAGTGAGATGGCACGAACAGTGCTGATAGAACAGATCACTGGATCATAGAGTTAGAGCTGGAAGGGACCTTAGAGGCCAACTACTGTATAATATTAGTTTCTATTTAATAATTTGAATTTTGCAATGAGGAGTCTTCATGGCTGATTTGCCTAGAGGCTACCTAGGGCAGACTCAGATTATTTGTGCAACTAAGCCTGGCAGTTTTCTGAGAAAGGTAGTACTGCTGATTGCTAAACCCAACCAAATAATAGTAGCCCTATACTCCAAAATAGAAGACATGATGATAGAGTAGAAAGAACATTGGCTCTGGAGTTGAAGAAGCTGAGATCAAATTCCTACTCTGGCAACTTTGGGATATTCAATAAATAAGCTATCCTCATTGAGCCTCAATTTCCTCACCTGTAAAAACTGGATTTAGATGGCATTGAAGTTCTCTTCTCACCCCCAGTTGAAGATCCTATGGCATTCCTACTTTGAAATGGAACTTATGCAAATATAATTTCCAAGTATTCCATTGGGATGTTGCTTGTGTGAAAAAAAATGAATGGTGAAGTAGGGGATGAGTAAGTTTCTATGTGTGGTATTTTTTCAAAATGCCATTTATATAGGATGTTGTCAGGCACAGCCAATTTCCAACCCAAACTTTGGGAAATCTCAAGATGTCCCTATTTATCACAAAGGGTAGCTACCTACTTGTTTTAATTTAGCTTGACTAAATAATTTTATATAGGTGCATGCCAACATAACTTGAATGGACTTAAGTAAGAAATTTTAATTTAGCTTGATTATGTATTTTTATATATGTGTATCCCTAATTTGAATTAATTTATGCCAATTATCTGCAGTTACTCCCTTTTCTCCTATTTTGGGTTTCAATTCTCTCATGTGTGTTCTTTTTGATATAGGTGCACTTTATAGGATTTAGACCTAGAAGGGAATGCAAGTTGGAACTAAGTCCAACTCCCTTATTTTAGAAATGAAGGAACTTTGTCCCAGAGAGGTTAAGTAACTTGCTCAGTCACATAAGTCGAGTTAATTTTAAGTCCAGAATTCTTTTAAAAGTTTTATTTTTCCCATTTGCATATAAAAAATTTTTTAGCATTTGTTTTCTGATATTTTGTGATCAAAATTCTTTACTTTCATCTCTTTCCTACTCCCTTCTTGAGGCATGGATATATGATAATTTTATATGTGCTAGTGTATAATATGTATTTCCATATTCATCGTGTTATTAAAGAAAATGTATTTTGCACACTCAAAAAATCTCATGGAGGAAATAAAGTAAAAAATGGTACACTTCAGTCTGCATCCAAGATTCCATCAGTTTCTTTCCATAGGTGTGAATAACATTTTTCATCATGAATCTCTTGGAGTTGCCTTGAATCTTTGCATTGTTAATAATAATTAAGTAATTTAGTTGATTATCTTACAACATTGATCCAGCATTCTTTTGACCAGACTACACTGCCTCTTGAAAAGTCCAGCTTTTTAGTTACATTAGGAGGTAGTTGTGTGGATTTAGAACAGTGGAGACAAGTTTAAATTCAGCCCTACATACTTGCTTTCTGTTAACTTGGGCAAGTTCTGTTTATCTCAATTTCATCATCATCAAAGGAGATTAATAGCACCTACTTCAAGGGATTGTTGTGAAAATTAAAAGGAATAACACATGTGAAGCAGTTTGCAAATCTTTAAAGCCCTTTATTAAATGCTGACCATTATGCTAGTCTTTCTTTTGCTTACAATTATAAGAACAAGTGTGTATGATCTTATTCTTCTATACCAAATTTTGGAAGAGTGAGGAATTAATAGTAAGAATTGTGAAATCACTGAGCAAGAGCTAGGAGGATTCCTGAAATCCTTCTGGTGCTTTCTCTTTCTTTTACAGATGAGGAAACTGAGGCGGAGGGGAGTCACTTGCCTAGTTACACAGATATTAAATGTCAGAAACATGACCATGACATCAAATGACATTCATACAGTGACTTAAAGTCTCTAAAACACTTTACAAAAGTGATGGTTTCATCTGATCATCATAGTAGTCCTATGAAACAGATGCTTGTCATTCTCATTCTGCATATAAGATAACTGAGGTTGAAACACGTTAAGAGATGCCCCAGGACTGTTAAACCCCACCTTCCATATGAAGCCTTTTCCCCTTTCTCCCTTGATTCCTGCTCTTCTGTATAAAGCTTGTTTTTACAGTTGTTTGTATGTTAATTTTCTCCTTGAGACTTTGAGCTCCTGGAGAGGAGAGGCTATTTTTCCTCCTTTCTTTGTGTCCCCCAATACCTTGCATAGTTTTTGGCACATAGTAGGTGCTTAATAAATGTTTATTGACTGACTTTCCATTAGATTCCAGACCTTGTCTAACTTCCAATTCCATAATGACTCCATTATATTTTTTTTCCTCATTTTTGTGTTATGCAGTAGTCTACAGATTCACTTTTTCCCATGGTGTGGTATCCTATTTTAGTTTTTTTTTTTTGTGTGTGAAGCAAACAGTAGTGTGAACAGTATATATGAATATATAAAGTATATTTTAAAGCTTTAAGTTAAGGAGATGAAGTTACACATTCATTTTTCTGGTTGTGGTGGATTCTAATCTTTTGCTGTTCTTTAGGGTCTCATTTAACCACTTTCTTTTAGAGCTTTCTCCTCTCTCATCCTTTTTTAATGGTCCCACCAGTTGAGGGAGTGTGTGTGGGAAGTCAAAGATGAGGAAATAAAAATGAACCAATTGGCAATTTCTTAGTTTTTAGGTGAAAAATACTTTGGGGAGGTCAGGAGGGAAGGGGGGGAGACAGACATTACTTTATAATATATAAAGGTACTATCCATTCCTGTGATAGCTAACTTTGCAAACCAGATGGAAGGCACTAGACTTTTTTTTTTTAAACCAGAATTCTTTTCCCTAGGAGCTATATTAGCCTTCCTGACTTATTTAATTCAGTGAAGATGAATATTTTCCTTTAGTTTCTTGCAATGTATCTTTAGATCTCTTTGGTCGAGATTATTTGGGCAGGACCTATGGCCATAGAATAATGGAGGGGCATAAAATGATCGTAGAATTAGAAAAGGGACAATAGAGGTTATCTTGTTCAACCTCTGGCTCTCACAAGAATTCCCTTTAAACCAGAGATTCTTAGCCTTTTGTATGTCATGGATCCCACTACCAGTCTGATAAAATCCCATGTGTACTTTCTCTGAATAATGTCAAGTTCATAAAATGAGGCACGTAGGATTACAAAGGAAATCAAAAGTTAGTGAAAATAAAGTACATTTTTTTCCTCCCCAAGTTGACAGATTTAATGGGAATATTAATAACACTTAATAACATGTGAAATCCCCACAATTCTCTCTAAATTCATTGCACAGACTTCTTGTGGATTCTGGGATCTCCATTTAAGGCATCCCCACTTCACAGTGTAAATTGCTTAGTTTTGTATATGTAAAAATAAGCATGACTTTATTTTCTTCATAAAACTTTTAAAACTTTGAAACTTCAGTGAAGCTTATTTCTTTATCTATCATTAAAAGTTCTTTACAATATATTTACTTTTCAGCTCTTCCTCCATCTACTTCCCTAAATTCCATGTTGCAATCAAACTTGCCCATATTGTTTTTCCCTGAATTACCTCCATCCCTCCCCTGCTTCCCTAGGACTTGAAAGCTTTTACTGTTACAATTCTTTCCATCTACTGTTTCCTTCACCACTAATTTTATTGCACGTTTTCCAATTCTTACTTATTCTTTGAAATCCAGTGGCGACCCAGATCCCCATGTTCCACATGGCCTTCCCTGACCCTGATCTTCTTTGACCCTTTCCCCATGAAAATCTTCCTTGGCCAAGATTGCAAAGC
Source organism: Monodelphis domestica (assembly GCF_027887165.1). Taxonomy (NCBI): domain Eukaryota; kingdom Metazoa; phylum Chordata; class Mammalia; order Didelphimorphia; family Didelphidae; genus Monodelphis; species Monodelphis domestica. Next base: position 281,243,910 of record NC_077229.1, on the reverse strand, counting down.
TGGTTGCCTTCTATAGAATAGGTGAAAGATTGAATCATTAGGACTATGTCTGTCATAATAAAGAAACTATCGTTGAATAAGATAAAGAGGGGCAAATGCAAAGTGATTCTGCATGTGACTTAAAATAAAATATATGGTATAATGTTTTATAATTAAGTCTTTTTTAGAAGGTCTAGTAAGGATTGAAAAATTTACAGGAAGGGTGCTCTATATGTATTTATGGCATAATTAAATTGGACATAAGTGACAAAAAACACTGACTAAATTAATGTATTTCATTTTAGTTCTGCTAGTGAAGACTTCTAATGTGCCCATGTCAGAAAGTATTGTCCTTTTTGGTGGGGGCGGGGAGGGTTCAATGGAAGTGACAGGATTACTATCTCAGCCATTTCTTTTTTTTTTACCAAAAAATGTCACATAGAGGGCAGAGACTTTATAATGCTAGCAATAAATATTTCTAATCTAGGCCAATTAGTTAATGTAAGGTGTTTTTTTTTTCCCCCAGCAGATCCTAGTGAGACTTCATTAGGACGTTAACTTTATGTAGTGAGACATGTTTTTGTGCTAATTGAGAAGTGGATAGTTAAATAGGAAAATTAGGTAATGAAGTCTCCTTTTCTTTTATTCCTGTGATCTGGCAACTGAAATACATCATTTAAAGTGTTTTACTTGGTAAACAAAGAACTTATTCAGATTATAGCTCTTATGTCTTAAATTTGTGCTTGACACAGTTAGTTTTCTATAATATTGTTCCATTATGCATGTGTTAATAGCTCCTCTCCAAAATCATCTCGTATTTATTTGTAGATTTTTATACTTTTATGTGTACCTGTAGCCTCCTCTTAGAGGATGTGAGCTCCTTCAATAATAGTTAACAATTATATGGAATGTTAAGGTTTACAGAGCACTTGTTGTGTATTATTTCTTTCAATTTTTTTCTTCAATTTCTTTTTCAATTATTTCTTTAAATTTTGTCTTTGTATCTTAAGGCCAATTCAAAGCCTGGCACATAATGGGTCCTTTATATAAGTGTGTGAGTGGTGGATACAAAGCAAATTACTCATAAGAACCCTATGAAGGAGGTAATAAAATGTTAATTCCATTTTTTTAGTTGTTACTCAGTCATGCCTAACTCTTTTTTTTTTTTTTAATAACCCTTACCTTCTGTCTCAGGGCCAATACTGTGTATTGGCTCCAAGGCAGAAGAGTGGTAAGGGCTAGGCAGTGGGGGTCAAGTGACTTGCCCAGGGTCACACAGCTGGGAAGTGTCTGAGGCCACATTTGAACCTAGGACCTCCCGTCTCTAGGGCATGCCTAACTCTTCATGACCCCATTTGGGATTTTCTTGACAAAGATACTTGAGGGGATTGATATTTCTTTTTCCAGTTTATTTTCCAAATGAAGAAATGGAAGCAAGCAAGGTTAACTGACTTGTCTAAAGGTCATGTAGCTGGTAAATGTCTGAGGCTGGATTTGAACTTAAGAAGATGAGTCTCTCTAACACCAGGCCTGATACTCTGTCTACTTCACTACCTAGCTACCCCATCTCCCATTTTAAGTGGAGATACTGAAGGTCAGAGAAAGAAAGTAATTTACCTAAAGTCATGCATTTTATTTATGTATATTTTAAAAACAGTCTGAGGAGATATTTAGGCTTCCCCAGACTTCCACAAAAAAGGATAAGAATTTCAGGATTAAAATGACCTCTTGCTTCCTTCTTATAATTTTTTAAATATAATTTTTGATGTTTGATATTATGTTAAATTTGTATTAACCTTAAATTAATAAATTAATTATTAAATGCTATTTAACTCAAATATCAATATAGCAATGAATAAAATAAAATTAATATTTAATATTAAATTATATTATAGTTGATATCTGATATCTTTGATATTCTATTATTGTACACTAGGAAGAAGCAAATTTGTAAAAAATAGTGGAAATATTATTTTTAAGTAACAGAGGGGTTCATAGGTATGGAGGAAACTTTAGAAGTTATCCAGGTGGCTCAAAGAATAGAACATTAGGCCTAGAGAAAGGAAGACCTGAGTTTAAATGTGACTGAAGATCCATAGTTGCTTTGTGACCTTGACCAAGTCACTTAACTTCTTTTTGCCTTGGTTTCCTCATCTGCAAAATGGGGATTATAGCTCCTAGCTAGCAGGGTTACTCTAAGTATTAGATGAAATAATAATAATACACACTTTTCCACAATGCCTGGCACAGATTATGTACTAGATAAATATTGACTATTGTTACATCTAGTTTAATGTTTTAATTTTATGGATGAGGAACAAAGTTACGAAGCTGGGAGTGAGTTTAGGTCCTCTGGTTTTCATACTTTATAGTTTAGGTTTTACGAAACACTTTATAAACAATTTCTCATTTTGTCCTTTTCATGACATCCCTCTGAGATTGTTATGTCTATTTCTCAGGGAACTGAAGCTTAGTTGGTGAATTGCCTTTCCTAAGGTCACACCACTCATAATTGCCAGAGGCAGGATTTAATCCAGCTCTTTCTGACCTTCAAGACCACCATTGTACCCACAATTCAGTACTACACCTAAATTCTTTCTGTATTCACCCTCTTGCTTCATTGTGGTATGTGGGGAAAAAAGACAATTCTTAAGAGATTCACATGGAAACTGCACGAAGGTGACAGTGTGGATAGAGCAGTGCAGTTGGAATCAGGAAGGTTCATTTCCTGAGTTCAAATCTGGCCTCAGACACTTCACTGTGTTCCTTTTGGGCCAAGTCACTCAGCCCTGTTTACCTCAGTTTTTTTCATCTCTAAAATGAGCTTTAGAAGGAAATGCTAAAATTCTTTGCCAAGAAAACCAATGGGGTGACAGACATAACTGAAATGATTGAACATCAAATTTCAGAATTCAAAAATTGAGCTAGTCAAAGGTACCAAATACTAAAGTTTCTCAATTTCAATGGCCAAGCTACTAACAAGTTATAATTTCAGAATTTTTAATTTACATTTTTCTTTTTAATGTTTACATACATAATTCCTGCTGCTCTAGTAAGTTGGTAGGAAAAGTGGATTTAAAATTCCCATTTCCCCTATTTAGTAGAAGATAGCTGCTGCTAATTGATAATTTTCAGAACTGCTGGGCTTTAATTAAATTTGTATTTGCCCTCAGTTTTCTGTCTCCTTTTCCCCTTGCCCTCATGACCTATAATAAGGATTTTAGTTTTTTCATGTCTGTGAGTTTGTCCCTTTAGTTCTTTTCTACCTCATCTTTCAATACTGTATTCATCCTCATATGAATATGATCCCCAAACCCAAACATCTCCCTCTTCCTAGCCACATCTCTTGTTCTCAGAGGAATACTTTATAAGGATAAGACTCCTGGAGTCCTTGGACTGAGAAATGTCATTTATTATGGTTGTGTGACACCCTTTTTCCCCCCCTTCTGGAAAAGATTTACTTTCTTTAGAAGGGAAAAAAAGGAAAGATCTTATCAGCTGCTTCATCTTTTTTTGTGCTAGAATTATGCTTTGAGTTCACCTCATCAGGCCTCTCTCATGGAACATTGCCTCAGGAATATGCTTTTTATGCCGTTCTAAGGTCAGTGTCACAGTTGACATACTTCTCTCTGTAATAGTCCCTTCCTACCTTTGACATTGCACCAGGACTGCTGAGTTTTGTACCATTTGATACCTTTGGTTCAAAGTTACTGTTTTGAAAATAGTTTGCTTCTTCTAGGTGGGGAAAAAATTAGTGCTTTTGTCAAATTAAATGATTTCCTTGAAAAAATTTAAGAGAGGGAGAAGGGAAAGAGAGAGAAGGGGTGGGTGAGTAGGTGAGTAGAGGACAAGTGCCTATGAATAACTTATAGAAGGGCTAATGATTTTAGTTCCCAAGTACATATAGCAGGAGAGCTTCATTGAATATCTGGCTTCAATGCGTACTCCTACCAAAAAAGTGAGTGATTTGGTAGGAGTAAGACATGTAAGGATAGGAAAACAAAGAAAACATTTGACTATGTTTGATGTAGATCTGGCCAGTATGATAGCTTTGCTTCTTAAGTTGTGTGCCTTCCTATTTTGAGAAGGAACCATACAAGTTTGTTTGCTCAGAGAAGATGAAAAAACTATTTAAAGGTGGAGAAAGATTCTAGGAGGAAAACTTTTAATAAATTTCAGTAATTTATTCAGGAGATAAAAGGACTAATACATATCCTTAGCTAGGTGAAGACAGAATTGTATGTATTATTTTAAATCTGCACCAAAGATCAGAATGAAGAAATAAGCTTAAGCTGAGTTGAGAAAAATTTAGGTTGTTAAGGAAGAAAATTTTGACAATATAGCCATTTAAACACTGTAAGATTTTATGTAGTTTATGAAATCTCCATCCCTAGAGGTCTTTAGACTAGACAACCATTTATCTTGTACAGCTTAGATGTGGCTTTTTTCTTAAGGCATGAAGCTTAGCTACATGATCTGTTGAGGGCCCTCTCAGCAATGTGATTCTGTATGTATCCTTGCATGGATAGATGGCTTAGAAAACTGATTTCAAGAATTTAGCTTTGAAATATGTTGGCATGCCAAATAAATGGATCGAGAGAGCAGAAAGTTTTCCTCTACCTATGTGAGCTCAAAAGAAACAGAATGGGTCATATTATATAATACTTGGTTGAACAGATTTCAGAAGCAGACAGCCTTCAAATTTTATTTGCTATCTCTGTGTTGAATCAATCACAAATGTGATAGTTTTAAATCATTAAAAACTTTTTTTTCATCAACTAATATTTAGGTAGTACAATGGATAGAGTGCTGGATCTGGAATCGCACATTATTTAGCAGTATGACCTTAGAAAATCAATTAACCCCCCTCAGCATCGGTTATTCCATCCATAAAATGAGGATAATGATAGCACCTACCTGTCTGGGTTACTGTGAGGAAGAAATGCATTTTATCAGTGCTATTCATATCATTGTTGTTATAATATAGATTTAGAGATCATTTAGTTGCAACTATTTCTTTTTTGCAGATGACAAAACCGAGTCACAGAGGGGTAGAGTGATTTGCACAGGATAAAACGAGCTTTTAAAGCCAATGTGCATCCCTAAACTATGAAATTAATTTTAGTTACTTAAATGTGTATGTACATGTATTCATGCATATATGTATATGTATGTACATTTACCCAGGGTTTACATGTTGTTGGAATTTTATCCTGATCCATGAAAGCAGAATCTCTAAATTTTTCTTTTGTCACCAAGTGAAGTGCCTAATACAGTGCTGGCACATAGTAAACAGTAACTATATATTGATTGATTGAGATTGTATCATGCTTCCTGTTTTAATGACTTATGTAAACCTTATAGTTACAATACAGAAGAGATATATCAGAAAGTGAACTCCTTTATTTTGAATTGTTTCATCCCTTTTCCTTTGTTTCTTCCAAGTTCAGTGTGCTAGATTTGACATAATCCATTTTTTCCTTCTTTTCCCTCTTCTATAGGATGAGATGAGATAATATTTGTTAAGTACTTAGCACAATTTCTTGCTCATAATAGGTAGGCACTTAATAAATTTGTTCCCTTTCTTCCTTTCTAGAACCTCAAAGCAAGTACTTGTCTTTATTTTCCCTTTTCAAGTACCTATTTGAAATCCACTGTTTTGCTTAAACTTAATCCCTCCTTAATAGCCATCTTTCTTTTTCCCTTTCCCCTTTCCATTTTGTTAAGTGAACTCTTCCATACCTATGTATCTCCTTTGACAATATCAGTGGAGAGTAAAGTTTAAATGTCATTCATTCAGTGCCCCCCTCCCTTCTCTTGTTTGAATAGATTTCTACTTGAGCACCTCAACTATAAGTGATAGTTTCCCCCTGGTTCCTTTTCTCTCATACCTCTGACATATTCCTCTTCATCTATCTTTCTATTCTTTTAAGGTCTCAGAGAAGCCTTCTATGTCCAACTCCCTTTATGACCCCTGATGATGATAGAGTTCTAAGGAGATTACATTAAGTTTAATCTCCTCATATTGGAATGTAAACAATTTATCCTAATTCAGTTTCTTATGGTTGTACTCTTCTTTATTTCTCTTTAATGCTTCTCTTCTTTGCCATGTTTTAAATTTCAAAATCATACACAGTTCTGGTCTTTTTGTCAGAAATTTTGTCAGAGGAAGCCCTCTTTCTATATCCACATACTTCCCCACCCTGGTAGAATTATACTCAGTTTTGCTGGGCAAGATACTCTGGGTTGTAAGCTTATATCTTTTACTTTCCTGAACTTTGTATTCCAAGTTCTCAATTCCTTTTTAGTGGTGGCTACTATATTAGATGTGAATTCGACAGTGACAACTGATTCTTGATTTCCTTTTTTTCTAGGTGCTTGAATACATCTATTTTTACCTTAAAGACCTTTTTTGACTACTGTTCTTTTATGTTTTTATTCTGTGACTTCTTTCAGGAAGTCCCTCATGGATTTTTTAATGTTTATTTTGCTTTTTGCTTCTAAGAGATCAGAATGATTTTCTTAAAATATAACTAGGCTCTTTTTTGTCTGCTTCATGGATTTCAGGTAGTTAAATCATTCTTAAATCACCTCTTAAAAGTGTGTTTTCAAAAACAATTGTTTTTGTTATGAGATACTTTTATATTTTCTCCATTTTTCAGTCTTTTGACTTTGTTTTAATATTTCTTATTATTTTATGGAGGAAAGTATCTTCTATTTGAATCCATTCTGCTTTTCAGCAATTTTTTCATTGGTAAGGTTTTGTGTCTGTTGTTCTAAGGTATTAATTCTCTTTACAGTTCTTTCTTCTATACTTCTTATTTATTTTCTCTTTTTTTCCCTCTAACACTCTCATATTATGTTTTATGTTAGGGCTATACTCTGCACATTTCTCAAGTGAATGTTTGGGATGAGCTTGGATCCTCTGTTCTTTTTGCTACTTTCTTTGGGTATTGTTTTTCCTAGATCTCAGGGACAACTCTGGCTTCATATCTGTAAATTTTCATTGTTCCCTAAAATATTCTGATCCAGAGAAAAGCCAAATCACTGCCCTACTTGTCTGAGCTCTGCAAGTTTTTGACCTGAGTTTGAATCTGAGATACTTCTGGCCTTGTTCAGTATCAGCTGGAAAGCTCTGCAGGTTCAGTGCCATTACTGCATGCTTCCCTTTGGTCTGAGATCCCTCCCCTGGTTGTTCTCCTGGAGGCTTTAGCTTTGTCTAGAGGATGGAACTTGTTACCAAACAGAGCTGCCAGTTTTTATTTCTCCCCCCAAAAGATGGAATTTAAGCATGCCCTTAGTGTTCTTGGGCTTTCTATTCTTGACTTTAATTTTTCAAAGAAAGGCAACCAAGGATATGGGACTAAATTTTTATTGATTTATTTATTTTTGCCCAAGAGGGAAAACTAAAAAATAGGATATTAGATAGATCTTGTGTGACAAACTTTTAAGTGGTTTCAATGTACATGGACTCTTCTGGTTGTGAGTTTCTTAAAAAAATGAAATATGTGATATGTGAATTATAGTGTTTTTAATTTTTTAAAAAAATTCTTGGTCTGCAAAACTTTTAGCTAGCTTATGAAGGCAATGGCTATTTGGAAGATTTGTTTATCCTACAAGTCTCAAGTAAATGCAATCAAAATTCCAGGCATAATGAATCTTATTGACAAACTTATAATATCTCCAATTGAAAATGTAATTATTCATATAATATGTTGAAACCACTAATATCTGACAAGTGATGACCTTGGTGTCAGTTTCCTCTTGGTAAAAAGTTGTCAGTTTTCATTAGCCTCTCAGGTCTCTTCTAGTTTCAGATCAAGAATATTCTCTCATTAGTTCTTTTGAATCTAAGTTACTTTGTTGTCATATAATCAATACTGGTTTTAAAAAAATTTTAAAGTATTCTGCCTGCAGGGAAAATAATAAACCATTTCATTGAGTAATTTTGTTTGTTTTTAATAACACAGCAAATGGGTAGCTGGATGAGTAAAAAACCAAATAAAATAAATAAATTTTAAATTATTAATTATTTATAAGTGTTAAATAAATACAATAAAAGAGATATTATAAAGGCCAAGAAAATCTTTCTCATCCCATATTTGACCGTCATGGAATATTATTTGTCCAGTGTGTAATTCAGTTGGTGGGTGGGGGTGGAAGGGAAAGAGATGTTCTGCCACATGACTCTTCATGGAGTCATTATGGAATTGAGTTCTAAGAAATTTTGCTAATATTTGTTCATAATATCAAGACACCAAGATTCTGAGCCACAACTTTTTATACTTCACATTTAGTGTAAAATGAAAGACTTTTTTAAAAATGATGAAGAATATGTAGTTCTTTGTAGGAGATGGATAAAAGATGCTAATCTCTGGTTTATGCCATGTAATTTGTTGAATACAGTGAGTACACTGGATGCAAAGGAAATGAAACTATCAATAATTTATAACCTAGTTCCGACTTCCATTATACTATTTACTTATTACACACTGTTATTTCTTTTCTTTTCTTTCTGTTTTTTAAAACCCTTACCTTCCATCTTTGAGTGAATACTATGTTTTGGGGCTCCAAGGCAGAAGAGTGGTAAGGGCTAGGCAATGAGGGTCAAGTGACTTGCCCAGGGTCACACAGCTGGGAAGTGGCTAAGGCCATATTTGAACCCAGGATCTCCTGTCTCTAGGCCTGGCTCTCAATCTAGTTGCCCCCCACACTGTTATTTCTTGAAAGAAATGCAGGTGAGATATTTCTAACTGTTCTTCAGTTAGTGCTATGTGTATATAGGCATTCTAGTAATAAAGGGGAATGGACTGTATATATGGGGCAAAAGTCATAAACCTTTTTCCATTACCCTCTTCCCCACTCCTTTTGAACTTATAACATACTTATCAGACAAATAGCTTAGACATTTGAGTTCATTTAAACAAATAATAAGTTAGTCAGAGAGTAAAAAAGCATTAAGGCCACATTGATATCCTTTGGGGTATGGAGAGAGTTGAAGGAACTCAATGATATGTCTGCTGATGAATGTTTCAGTTTTTTCCATAAGAAACTTATAGTCAACACCATCCGAATTTTTGATTTGGAACATGCTAGTTTTTCAAGTGGTTTTTGTTTTTAATTTGGAATTTTTTAGGAATAAAATAGGTTTATAGCTTTTCCTTGCTATTTTTAGGAGAATGTAATTGATAGGAAAAGAAAGGGAAAGCTAATAATTGTTTCATAAAGATAGCTATAGTTCAAGGAAATCTGTAGGTGTGGTTCCATTAATTCTTTGTTGCAAAGAAAAGAAAGGTAAATTGTGTTGTTCCTTGCTATTCCTTGTATTCTCTTGTTGTCTTCGCATTCTACTTTGCCCCAAAAGAAAGAGAATGATTTTTGGGCAGGTATTTGCTATATTCTTGCCTTCTATTTTTTTGTGTATCCCTCACAAATCCCTGAGAGACAAACTTTCTCCATTTCTCTTATAAAACAGAGAGAAAGAGAAGTAAGGAGACCATATGGCAAAGAAACCTGTAAGAAAATGACCTTTGACAGATTTGTACTATTCTAAGATTTTTTGCCTTCCTGTTTCTTAAATCTCTATAAAAAGGAATGGTCTCAGCCTCCATATGAACAAAAAATCCCTAGGGCTATAATCTGGAAAGACACAAAGACTCATAATTTCTCTAAAATATAAAGCAGAAATCCATCTGAGACAGACTTAAGATATCTAAACTTAAGGATCACTGCTGAGTCTGAGGCGGGTAGGGCAACATACCCACTTTTTCTTCACACAGGGGTCCCTGTGCTTTGGACTCAGATTCAGTTCTGGGGGAACCTGATTAAGTAGAAAAGAGAGTCAGGTAACCTGATGTAATTGTACTGAGTTGAATCCTCCTGTTCCTCTAACATCTGTAGGGTGAGGGAGAAAGAATTTTGCCAAACCACCAACCCGTCATAAGAAAGAATTACTTTACCACTGGAGGAGTTGAAAGAAGAATTTGATCCAGATGCTGTCTTATTTTTAGCTGATATAATACTCCCCAGTCATCCTTTACCCTGTCACAGAATGGAGTAATGTGACTGCACTTAGTAGTAGGACTGAATCCTACCAGGCATTTTGGGTTTTGTAGCCCAATGATTTGGGAACCACAGAAGAGTAAGAGTGGAGACATAAGAAGAAAGAGTGAGGGAAGATGGAATTTGGAAGCAGTATCCTCAGGAATCTAGGGCAGTGCCATGGAAATATGTTCTTGCATTACGCAGCCCTGATCTAAAGACTGAGGACCACACTATTTTCTTCCTTTGTAATATTTAAATTTGTTTCCAATTCATTGGGACATTTATTTAACACTTATTTTGTTCATGCCAGTTTTCTATGGGCACTGGGAATAGGAAGACAAAAATGGAACATTCCCTGTCTTCAGGGAGCTACTTTGTGATTGCAAAATGTAAATTTATGTATACTGAGATTAGGTGGTTTAAGAAAGATGGTAAGAATTAACAAGGGCTACAGAGTTCTAAGTAGCAGTCAGCTTCGGCTATTTCTACACCATCCTATCATCTTTTCCAATTGACTTATGCTTAGGAAAAGACCAAACCTCCAAATAATTATTTGATTATGGTAAAAAATGTAAAATAGAGATTCAGTCTTTAGGTAGTAAACATCTATTCTGGAGATTGGTTTTTCTTGTTATATTTGATTGTTGCTTCAATTTTCATCTGATTGATGTAATGAAATATTACACAGCGGTACACAGCGGGGTTGTTTATTAGGTAGAGTACTAGATCCAAAGTCAGGGAAGATCTGAGTTCAAATCTACCTTATGACCCTTACCAGCTCTGTGGCCTTGGGCAAGCCTCTATTAACATCAGTTCCTTCGACTGTAAAATGGTAATAACAGTAGCACTTACACCCCAGGATTATTGTGAGAATTAACTTAGATATAGTCATTGTAAAGCTTTTGGCACAGTTTCGGGTACAAATTGAATCATGTATAAATGTTGCTGTTATCACTAGCAGAATGAATTGCTTTGGATAGTAGTCAGGACCAAGGGAGAAAGTTTCCCTGTGTGGTTTGGACACAGACATTATTTTGGGAAGTGAGATCTTTCCCCCTTTCAGTTATGAAGAAGATTAAGGAGAAAGTATGGGAGAAAGGAGGGAGGAGAGAGGGCATCTCTTCATTCCATAGCACCATCTAGAGATTACACATGCACATCTCCCTACACTAGATTGATGGACTGAAGAATGTTTGCACTGAGGAGAGATGACATTATTCTGTGTACCTTTGTCAGGTATAAAGGGAAATCTTATTTTGGTTGTAATTGCAGCCAGAAACCCATTTAAGACTGTTACAATTGCGCTGTGTTCATTTTTTTTTATGTGAATAGTATTTGAGATAAAGACTGAAATTTTTCATAGTACTATTTTCTGACACATTATATCCCACAGATGCACCTGCTGTTTTCAGTCAGATTTGTCTGACAGAGGCAAGTACCTTGCTGCTGTCAGAACCACAGAGAACCATCCCCTCCAGTGCTTTACATGCGGTGATTGTCAATTTCACCAACAGGTATAACCCCTCAGTTTCTTACAGGTAGGGAGCACTCGGACAGTTCTCTGTTCAACTGGATGTAATGCGCTGTTAAAAACCACTTGCCAACATCCTAACTCACTAGAAATGAAGAACTAGTGCTTAGATGCTCAGAGAACTCTAGAACCCCCTCCCCCCAGTTCTAGGACCCTTTCTATAGCATTTTGGAATAAGGTGACATTTAATTTTTAACTCTTCCAATGATGGGCAACTCATGACCAACACCTTAAAGGTAGCCCATTCTGTTTTTATCATCCCATATAATTTAAAAAGTTTCTTGAACCAAAATGCCTCTCACTGGTTAATTTCAACTCATAGACCCTAGTTCTACCTTTAGGATCAATATGATATCCGTTTTGGGGGGCAGCTGGGTGGCTGAGTGGATTGAGAGCCAGGACTAGAGATGGGAGGTCCTAGGTTCAAATCTGGCCTCAGACACTTCCCAGCTGTGTGACCCTGGGCAAGTCACTTGACCCCCATTGCCTAGCCCTTACCACTCTTCTGCCTTGGAGCCAATACACAGTATTGACTCCAAGACAGAAGGTAAGGGTTTAAAAAATGATACCATTTTGACAGTGCTAGGAAGCACAGCACAGTGGATAGAACACCAGGTCTGAAGTCATGATGACAAATTTGATCTCAGACATTTGCTAGCTGGGCATCACTTAATCCTATTTTCCTTAGTTTCCTCGCCTGTCAGATGAACTGGAGAAGGAAATGGCAAACCAACCCAGGATCTTTGCCTGGAAAATCTTAAATGGGATCAAAAATAGTTAAAAACAACTGAAATGACAAAAATATCAGTCTAGGCTAATTTTTTAGTTATATCCCTCATGTACCTTTCTCTCCCCAGACACTAAATATCTAGCCTTTTCCCATCCTGATTGCCTGATGGCACTTCTTTTTGCCAAGTCCCCTCTTAGAATATAGTACCAAGAACTGAACATAATAAACATAAACTCTTAGCGTAGTCTTATTTTCCTTTTTATTTAATCTAAACTTCATGAATTCTCAGAAACATTAGATATTTTTCAAGTATCCACACCCCACTCTCATGGTGGTCAGCAAACCCCCCTAAAGTTAGGCCGTTATCTTGTATTTGTGTAATTGATTTTATATTTAATCCTATTAACTTTAGTCTTCTTTACTTGCTTCCTCAATAGAACCACTCAAAATCATTTTAAAACATGATTTTGTCATTGATTGTATTAGTTGTTCCCTCACATTTATATATTCTATAAATTTTCATTCAAGTTTATTATCTAACTTCTTAGTAGGGGAAAAAACCCTCTACCATCTGTGTTAATATCAATCAAGTTTTTGTATAAATCTGTTGAACCTTGTTATGAGTTAACCCATATTTCTTGTTCACAAGTCCCTGTACCATAGGGCATTTTTGAGCTTGATCAAGTTGACTCAGTGTACCCATTTTGTACACATAAAGAAATGAGTAAAATTGTCCCTGCCCTCGTGGAGTTTATTCTCTAATAGTGGAATTTAATGTCTAGCACAGTCTAGGTTATGACAGTGCTATTTTTATGAAGAATAGCAATATATACTAGAGCTTAAATCTTAAAATCAGGTACCCCATGCCACATGAAGCCATTTTTAAAAAAATTTTTTTACTCATTCTTCTTTTTACCTTATACTGTGAATGTAAGACCCGTTTGTGTTTCTTGACTCAATACTTGGCCAGGGACTTGCCATGTGTGTTTTTTCTCTGCTAGTGTGATTGCAGGTTTGTAGGGATCTATAGCAATTCAGCTTGTTTTTTCAGGTCTTTAACTTACACACTGCCTATTTAGGGATTGGTAGAGTGTCTAGAGCATTCTTTATATTTGTGAATAGGGTGGTTTGTCTCATGGTCGTGCATGCTAATAAATGTTGAGACTGAAAAGCAATAATCCGATGCCACTTGGTGGCCTGCTCATGTCTGTGCCCATTTGCAGACTGCTAGAGCCTTCTATTTGACAAGACTGAGCTTGACTGACTAGACTTAATAGACTCGAAGTCTACATAACAGCCGCTATTTGTGTCTCCATGCTGATTTGTTGTTTTTATGTGTTTCCTTTTATTTGTGGTTGTTTTTTTCCTCCTTCTCAATACAGAATAAACACATAGAGGCACTTTTACAACTATTATGACGTTTTGGGAAGAGTTTTCATTTATTTTTTACCAATAACTTTGAGTAATAACTATTATTAAATTTTAAAGTAATAACTTGTTTTCTAGAAACATGTAAATTAGTAAAATTCTGACAAATAGTAATAATATGTATATTACAAGGAATTCACAATACTTAACTTTTAAGATTTTTAATTTTTTGTTCCACAAACTTAGGTTGAAGCTTTCTCACAAAATCATATCATTATTTTATTTTTAAAAAAAATTCAAGATTTAGAACTGAAATAAAGGGTCATGAATTGCATAACATATTATACATAAACATATCACTTTAATAATTCAAGAATGCATTCATTCATATGCATATTCCCTCTACCAATTCATAGCTCACCCCTCCATGCTTTCATAGATGATTTATTGAATTTCTCTGTCTTAAAAAGAACCATCTTCCGTTGCACTCTTGGGTTGTGAGCATTCCTCACTTTAGTTAGGCTAATCCTAGAACAACAGCTTAAGTCCTTCTCCAGGCCCATATAAACATCAAAGACTTTGTTAAATGAGGTTATCTGTTGGGTCATTCTTATTCTCAGCTGTCAGTTTTAACTCATTTATGAAATGTCAAGAAACCAATTATGAGTATCCATGAATTACTGTTAACTATACTAGACCTTGTGGAGCTTAAAGAGGATAGATGGGACATGATGTCGCTGCCTAAGAAACATTTGCTTGATATAAGCGAAAAGAGTTTATCTTGGATTTTTTTTAAAAGGAACTCTTTTTTTCAAAAGAAATAGAGGTCAAGTGACTTTCTATGGTAGCAGGACTAACAAAGACCAACAGTAGTTTTGAATTCAGATCCTTTTGACTCCCTGCCCCCATACTCTATTCACTGTACCACCAGCTGCCATCTTTGAATTCCAAAGGTCACTTAATATTTGCGACCTCAAACACTTAAGAAATTATGATGTCATTTCAAAAAAAATCGAGGACTATAGCAAGCTCTTTCTGGCATTTTTATCTTAAATTTGAAAAAAAATCTATCTCCCTTTTAATTTTCATTGCATCGAACCTGGCATTTAATATCTTTGGGCCATAAGGTGCAACCTTTATTGATTTATTGAGTTCATCACTCGGAGAATGTTCCAGTGGCTTCCAAGGAGTTGAGAATGATGTTCTCAACATTTAATATCAAGGATCATCATTCTCATGAAAAGTAGGATAACTAAAAATTATGATTAGGCACTTAGTATGCAGGTTGGCATGTTTGGGAATTTACCAAGGGATAAGCCCAATTAAGAACTCAAAGGGTATCATTTTACCACAGATCTTTGGTATTTAATGTGGTAATGTTTAGATTCTTTCTGTCTTTCTGTCTCTGTCTCTCTCTCTTTAATTTTCTCATCTCCCCCCATGATGCCCTCTCCTTCAATCTCTCATTTTACATTATTCTCCCTTTCCCTCTCTTTTTTATATTCAATAAGACAAGTGTTAAATTGTTTGTAAATATTTATCAGTATTGTGAATATTTCTGCAAATTAACTGATTACTGTCTTCAGAATTTGTAATCTAAATGTTAATACATAAGTAGTAATAGTTTGCTTTTTGTTGTTTCATTTTTAATGAAAAGAGTAAGATGTAAAGGGGTTTAACAATTTCTCTCCTCTGGTTATTATAATTGTCACATTTGAGAGGTTTTGTTTAATTTTATGTGAAATTCATTTTTGCTATCTTACCAGTAGGTGGGATTCAATAATTCCTTTATAATGGAGGCATACATTGTATTGAGTACTTCTAGAAATTGAGCATGCCTCTGAATGCCCAATGTGGCAGCATTAAAAGATTTCAAACAGAAATGAAAATTATTTATAAAATTATATTTTTTATAACCTGAAGATCATTTCCTTCAATAGGTAAATTTCTTTTGAAAGCTTGAATTCAACTTAAATGTAATGAAAATCATTATGTAGACAGTGGAGTAGTACCAACTCCTCCATGACACTTCAACAAAAAACAGAATTAGTAAAATTGTTTTAATTATATGCTTTTCTCTGTGATAAGGTAGTAGAAAAAGAGGATTTTCTTGTTGAAAAGTGGAAAAGTGTTTGATGAAGGGGTCAATACAATTCCATACATTGCTGAAAATTTTCTTTTGAACAGTTGAACTATATTGATGTAATAGATGTAAATTATACAGCAAAAAAGCTTTGTTTGTTTCATATCTCAAAAGAAGAAAACCTAATACGAGAAGTATAAATTAGGAAAATGTGACAGTTTTATTTTAATGGTGTGTGATTTTTTTTATCTACCTTTTCATTCTTGATACCTACTGCTTTTTGAACTAGATGATTACTTTTCTCAGTCAAAATTCTTGGCCATGCCTTACTATATATAGATAGATAGTGTTTTTCATACCCACCTAACTAATGTCATCTGATAAATATGAATAATAGCATATTTCTTTAAGTTTAGATAGCAAGGTCATAGAGTCTTAGGATTTAGAGTTGATCAGTACTTCAGATCACCTAGACTAGGGCTTACATTTTTTTTTTAACCCTTACCTTCCATCTTGGAGTCAATACTGTATATTGGTTCCAAAGCAGAAGAGTGGTAAGGGCTAGGCAATGGGGGTCAAGTGACTTGCCCAGGGTCACACAGCTGGGAAGTGGCTGAGGCCATATTTGAACCTAAGACCTCCTGTCTCTAGGCCTGGCTCTCCATCCACTGAGCTACCCAGCTGCCCCCTAGGGCTTACATTTTAGATATCAGAAAACCGAGGTCCATAGATGTGACTAACTCACTAGCACACAAGAAGTACAAATCCAAGATATGAACTCTGTTCTTTTGATTCCAAACCAAAAGAATGTTTTAAGAATTTTGTACTTCATAGTTTTGATTGATGATTAATATTCATCCATTATAATAAGGTTTATGTATCATGATATGGCATATGACAAAGTCTTCAGAAATTCATGTGGTGGTAGGGCAGCTGGGTAGCTCAGTGGGTTGAGAGCCAGGCCTAGTGACAGGAGGTCCTAGGTTCAAATCTGGCCTCAGACACTTCCTAGCTGTGTGACCCTGGGCAAGTCACTTAACCCCTATTGCCTATCCTTTACCACTCTTCTACCTTGGAACCAATACGGTTCCAAGATGGAAGATAAGGGTTTTAAAAAAAAAGCAATTCATTCAGGGATGGGATAATTGAACTAATTAATAAAAATATTGATAATAGTTATATTATTTTGAGCAACCCTCTGAATATATCTATGTAGTGTCTTCTATATGCCAGATACTCTGCTAAATATAATTATCTCATCTCATCCTCAGAACAATACTGGAAGTTAGATACTATTATTATCATCCCCATTTCACAGATGAGAAAATTGAGTCAAAAAGAGGTTAAATGACTTTCTGAGGGTCACATAGCTATTGTTGTTTAGTCATTTTCAGTCATGATTGACTCTTCTTGACCCCATTTGGGGTTGTTGTGGCAGTTGTTGGTTGTTGTAGAGTGGTTTACCATTTCCTTCTCTTTTTCAGTTGAGGAAACTGAGGCAATCGGGGTGAAGTGACTTGCCCAAAACACACAGCCAGGTCAGTGCCTGAGCCTGTATTTGAACTTGGTACTTCCCAATTCCAGGCCTGGCATTCTATGCAGTATATCACCTTCCCCCGCCAAAAGAAGCATTCTATGGAGACATCTCCTTGCGGTTTGATGACATCGGTATATCTGGCTGTCTCCTGTTAAATTCTTAGTCTCTTTGGACCTAAACTTCCTTGGCAGCTTGCCACTTAGCAACAAAGTTCCTAGAAACTGCTCTGCTTAAAATTAAAGAATTACCTGACTCTAGGTAGGATAGATAGTCTTTCCCCCCTTATGTTTTGTCTTGTCTTAGCAGTGTTTTAAGAACAACCACAGTTCATCTGAAAGAGACTTCCTGTTCATGAACTACAAACCTGATCCTTTAAGCTTAATCTGAGGAAGTGCCTAAGCAGCCATGCTCACTTAATAACTCTGCTCTTGTCTTCTCCTGATTCACTCTTGTCTCTCGAAATTTATTTACCCACCTGTCTGCAATTTTCAGTATCTATCCTTCTATCTGTCCATCCATCTCTCTATAGTTGTATGTACGTATCTATCCATCTCAGCCACTTGATCTATCAACGAAGAAAGCTAACATTACCTAGTGCACGATTAGGAGGGTCGCAGTGGCCAGATATAAAGAGGACAAAGCTTCTCATCCCCTCTGCTGGTCAGAACACCTCTGGAGTATCATGTTTATTTCTAGGTGCCACATTTTAGGATTGACATGAATAAACTGGTGAAAACGTCATTGAGCTGGTGAAAGGGGGTTGATTTTATGCCAGGAACCAGAGATGTTTAGTCTGGGAAAGAGAAGATTTAGGGAGCATATGATTGCTATCTTCAGATATTTGAAAGGCATTAACACGGAAGACTCGTTCCATTTAGTTTCATAAGTCACAGCTAGAAACAGTGGGTAGATTTTTCAGGATCATCCTTTTAGACTCAATAGTAAAAATTTACCAACAATTAAAAAGGTATCTAAAAATGTAATGGACTCCCTTGAGAGGGAAGCGAATTTTCTGTCACTTGATGTCTTCAAGCAAACTTCACTACTCATGTTATAAAGAGTATTCTTTTCTCTGATGTTGGTACAGAGAAGCTACTGTGCTGAGTGATTCTGAGAAGCAAGTTTCTGTTTTTTTTTTTAAGTTTTGGAAAATTTGATTCAATTAATTAATTTAGAATATTTTTCCATGGTTACAAAACTCATGTTCTTTCCTTGTCCTCTCTCAAGCCCCCTCCCATAGCCAACGTGCAATTCCTCTGACTTTTACATGTGTCAACGATCAAGACCTATTTCCATATTATTGATATTTGCACTCGGGTGATCATTGAGAGTTTACATCCTCAATCTTATCCCCATCAATCCATGTGATCAAGCAGTTGGTTTTCTTCGGTGTTTCCACTCCCACAGTTCTTCCTCTGGATGTGGATAGTGCTCTTTCTAATAAGTCCCTCAGAATTGCCCTGGATCATTGCATTGCTGCTAGTAGAGAAGTCCATTACATTCAACTGTGCCTCAGTGTATCAGTCTCTGTGTGCAATGTTTTCCTGGTTCTGCTCCTTTCGCTCTTCATCACTTCCTGGAGGTTGTTTCAGTTCACATGGGATTCCTCTGGTTCATTATTCCTTTGAGCACAATAGTATTCCATCACCAACATATACCACAATTTGTTCAGCCATTCCCCAATTGAAGGGCATCCCCTCATTTTCCAATTTTTTGCCACTACAAAGAGCGCAGCTATGAATATTTTGGTACAAGTCTCCTTATGATCTCTTTGAGGTACAAACTCAGCCTTTGAGAAGCAAGTTTTTTAATGGTTAAGGAGAGGTCACCACAGCCTCTTCCTCTTCTTCCCTATGTCTTTGAGGGATACTTAAAATCATATGCTTTTCTATCTTAATAACTAGTTCCATTCTTTTTTAGCCCCTGTGTTCTGTCTTTTTTCTTTTTTTCTTTTGGTCCTATTTTCTTTCTTTTTTTTCTCCTTATATCTTTTGTATTTAATCATTTACATGTACAGATGTGTGTATATTTTGTGATGTATACACATATGTATATATCAATACACTATATGTGTTGTATTACCTTGGGAAAGTCACTTAATCTATCAGCCTCAGTTTCCTCAAGCGTAAAATGACAGTAATCAGGGTACCTACACTAAAGGTTTGTCATGAAGATGAAATGAGATGATAATAGTTATAATTTATCATATACATTTATGTCAAAATAATATAATTTATAGTTTATAAGCATTCAGCACTTATATAATTTATAATATATACTTATATTATATAATAAAATTTATAATTTATAAGCACTTAGCACAGTACCTGGTGCTTGGTAGACACTTAATAAATGTTTATCCTCTTCCCTTCCTCTTTTCTTGTTGATTGATTGATAATCCAGTTATGCTTTGTCTGCTAAGTCAGGACTATTAGTCATATTAAACATAGCTTATTGTATGTTGCGTGTTTGGTTGTTACAACTTTGTTTTTAGGATGTCTTGGATGAATAATTATTGATAACAGTGTGAAACTTTACTGAGAACCAAATTGAAAGCCTGTTAGACTTTTTGTTCCATGTCTGCTCTCCTCCAGCCTGTAAAACCCAATGGCAGACTGCCTGATGGTGTGAAATTTTGCATACGCATTTACTCTTTCAGATCTACTCTAGCTAACTAAATTTGTCTCTCTAGACACCCTGCTGCAGACCATTAATAGGTTCAGGCTTCACTCTCCAGCTTCCTGAAGCTCTAGGGCTCCTGCTGACAGTGGATTTTGCATGTAGATGAAAGAACCAGCACTAGTGAAAAGTTTTATTAGGATGTGTTAATGAAGCTTTTAGTGCTCTGTACAATGGGTGAGAACAATCAGTGATATTTGTGGGTGTATGCTTCAATAAATAAAGTGCCAGAAGTCTTCCATTCTTTGTTCCTGAAGAGAAAGACTAACTCTAAAGGCTATTGCCTTTCCTTTTCCTTATCCCAAATACCCATATAGGATTCTATTCATTCTGTCCTGAATATGTTTTTCTACTGTTCTTTGGGTGACAGATATTTTTTCCCTTTTTTTTGAATTTTGGATCTTTTTTGCCCCTTCCCACTCCCACCAACCAGTCATATTGTCTCAATTCAGATATGTATGAGCACGGTATTTAAAATTAAATCTCTCTGAAATGTAGCATTTAGCTCCAGCTTGCTATTTCTGTGGTACTCTTCTTACATAAGATTTATTTTTTAAAAAAATTTAGCAAACATTTTAAAAAACTGTCATTCTGAGGAAAGAATGAACGGTAAAAGGAAAACACCAGAGATATGGTATAAGAGCAATGTTCCATTATTGAAATCGAAGACATTACCCTTATTTTTCTTTTGGAGGAGATGAGTTTTGTTTTAACCATTTATTTTCTTTTCTGTAGATTTAAAAAATTCAATTGGATTTGATTTTGTTACATTCTATAATTTTTGTGCTTATTAATTAAATATTCCAAAAAGAATGAGCCAAGAATTATTCCCTATTTTCTACTATGTAATTTCATCATAATGGAGTAACTGTTCTACATCATACATTTAGTTGCACATTAAATCTTTTATTTCATGTGTATGTCCTGTTTCACAAAATCAACAGTCCTACCATACAGTTCTACAATTATACAGACCTTGAGACTATAATTAGCATTCAGCTGCTGTCTACTATCAAAATAATAAAAACAGACAAAAAGAAAAGCTCCATAAAGCTCTTGTTGATTTGAATTTAATATCATAGCAGATTGAAAATTGTGATTAATTTTTTTGCTTAATATTAACCCAATATCTTGTGATGGAAAGGTTGATTGTGCTTTTCTCTTTGTACACAAGTATATTGTTATTTTCCAAAATCACTTTTTTTGTCTTTAAAATTTTTTACTGCACTGTATTTTTTTCATTTAAAAATTTTTTAATGGTTTTCCTAATAAATAACTAGTGGTTTTGTTTTGTGAAGGGAAAGATAAATGACACATAAAGGTTATGACAAATTTTATATGCTATTATGTAGTATTTCGAAATGTCACTGTACATCTACAGTGTCTATATACGGTTCATTCCAGACCTTTCAATCTTCCCCATCAGATTGCCTTCATAATCATAACCTTACTTTATCATCTTTAATCTTTCCATCTATATTGTCTACCAGTTCAGGAATGCCTCCCTCATTTAAGAAAATGGTAATTCATACCTTCTGGCTTAGTATTTGTTTTAAGATAGAATCTGACAAGGGATAGGCAATCCTGGGTAAGTAACTTGCCTAAGTTGATGGAGCTAGGAAGTGTCTGAGGCAAGATTTGAATTCCTGACTCTAGATCTGAAATTCTATTCACTGTGTTATCTAGCTGCCCCTGCTTCCCTGATCCTTTAAAAAGCTTCCCTAGACCCCTAAGCTTTTATCCTCTGTCTTTTTTGCCTTTTCTAAACAAACTTTAATAAAAATGTTATCTATACTTGTAGCTGCCTCCTTCCCCCTCTTTTACTCTTCAACTCTTTGCAAGCTGCTTCTGACCTTATCACTCAGCTGAAACTGCTCTTTCAAAGTTACCAATTTACAAATTTGATGGCCTTTTCTTTAACCTCATCCATAGAAGTTGACACTTTTGATCATCATCTGCACCTAGACATGCTCGGCTCTAGATTTTCATGACATGGAAGAACATGAGAAATATGCCAGAAAGAGCAAGTAGATTTATTCTCTTTTAGCTTCCAGTACATGGAAGGAAGATATCAGTGACTCAAGATAGAAAGTCATGTTGCAGAGTCTTATGATTGTCCTTGAATGCTATTATGATGAGATTGAACTTTAACATACCTGTTTTGAAGCATTTGTGGACACTGACTAGGCTCAAAGAAGCTAGAGATGGAGAAGTAGACAGTGCTTCTCAGGATGTGTACATTGTAAAGAGAGAAAATGTTACAAAAGTAACTGTAGGGGGTAGCTGGGTGGCTCAGTGGATTGAGAGTCCAGATGGGAGGTCCTGGGTTCAAATATGGCCTCAGACACTTCTCAGCTGTGTGACCCTGGGAAAGTCACTTGAACCCCTCCATGCCTAGCCCTTGCCATTCTTTTGCCTTAGAACCAATACCCAGTATTGATTCCAAAATGGAAGGTGAGGGTTTAAAAAAAAAGTAACTCTAATATGCTAGTATATAAAGTGCAAAGGAGAAAATATTTGGAAAAGGCATTAGAAAAGAAAGCATTTCTTTCAAGTCAAGTCAATGACCGTAATTCCCTGCTATGTGGCAATTATTGTACTAGGTGCTGGAGTTATAAAAAAGGCTAAACTAGCCTCTACCCTAAAGTTGTTTATAATCAGGATAGGGAGAGAACATTCAAAGAAATATATATATATATAATCAAGACATATACAGGATAAATTGAAGAGAATCAACAAGCTCTAGGCTACTGAACTTTACTTCTGGATCTATTTCTCTTCAGCCTCCTATAGAGCTCCAGAGAAAATAATATTTTTATACCCTTCCTAATAGGGTATCCCTTCAAGAATCTATGATTTAGTGAATTTCTATACTCCTTTCACTCATGCCTTAGAGGTTAGTTGCATGAAAAGTTCCTTCACCTCCCTATTTATTACCTTCTGGTAGTGATTTCCCTTGGAACTCACCAATGTGGGACACAGTATGTTGGCATGCTTCCATTTGACACTTTTCTAGCTTGGTGGATCCTGTAGATCACCAGAAGAGGCTTTGTTTGATTGCCAGAACCTTGAAGAATCCAGAATACCTTCCATGTCTGCCAGAACACCCTTCTTTTTTACCATCCCTTCAATTCCTTCCAAACCCAAGGAAGAGGGATTGTTGGGGAAGGAAGAACAAAAATAACCACTCGTTCTTCTTGGGTGAGCTGGGAATCACCTGTTGCAATCCTTTTGGTGCAATAGAAGGCCATGAAACCTTGAAATCTGCTTTCCTGTTGTGTCCTAAGCTCTTCCAGGTCTTACCACCAACTCTAGAGATTTCTACTCTCTCCAGATTACCAGGCATCACTGCCTTTTGACTTGCTGAAGAATCTTTTAAACCCCTTTTGGTTCTCTCAGGAAAAGTGTAACTAGTAACTCTGCTGCTCTCTAGTCATGGAGTCACAGTGCTGGTGAATTTCTCAGCTCCATTGTCACCCAATCCATAATTAGAAACCCACTTTCAGTTTGAGGAATTTTCATAAACCCCGAATGACGTAAATCTCCCTAAGGCTCTATTTTTCACCATCCTAAGAGAGTTTAAGAGGCACTCTGTCAAAGAAACTGCCCAAACCTCATCCTAGTAGCCCCATTCTGCACTATGCAGAATATTAGTGGTGGTGCTAGTTGAAGAATTGAGGGATCCTGTGACCTATGCCCTGTATTTTCCCTTACCTCTCTCTGATTTCTCTACATGTACGTTTTATTTATGTTAGAAAAATAACCATTTGGGATTAAGGTTAATCTTATTTTTTTTCTGTGTAGGAGGGCATCCAAGGTCATTGACTTTGCTCTCCAGAGAATAAAAGATCTTCCCTCCTCTCACACAACCACCCCCTCCCATCCTGATAAAAGTAGATAGAAGGATCAGTCATTTCCCCAGGAACTAGATCTGCAAGTATTGAACCAGTTTCACATTTTAGGAAGTCCTCAGGAAATGGAGAAGACTATTAATGGGAAGCTTGGAGAAAGGTGGAACTGCCATCCACTGGGTCTTTTTGCTCATCTCACATTTCCTTTTCTGGTTCACCAGCATTTGATTTTTCTCCCTAGAAAAGAACCTTTCATACACCAGCCAATTTCATTATTCTCACAATTAGTAATCTCTCCTGAGGCTCCCTATCACTTGGTACAGCAAAAGCAAGCTCTCTATTTCCTGTGTTAAAGTAATCAGGGTTAGAATTTTGAACAGAAATCTCATATCCTCTCCCCTTATTCTGCTTACATTTTTTTTCTTTCAAAGTTAGAGTCCTTTGACTAATTCATTCTATGATCCTTCATTTCTCTTAGGTTCAAAATATAGATTAATATTTTAAAGTCTTTGGTTTTTCCCTTTCTTATTTCTTTTATGTCTAAAGTTCATGTTACAACAGCTGTGCCTGGGGAAATTGAAGAAACTAGCTCACCTTTATGGGAACAGAGTATATATACAAAACCCTGAAGACTTGAATTTTCCTTAAAAGCATTAAACTGACAGAGGCCTCATGTACGCAAATAGTCTTTTCATTCAATGCTTCCCACCAATCTTCCTTCTAACTGAAATTCTATATGGCCTTTGGGCAATAAGTAGAAGAGGCACTAGACTACAACTAGAATATGGGTGAAATTTCATATACAATTAATTTATTACTTGATATTTTTTACTTTGTACCTATTTATCTAGTTTATAGACATAATTTATAAGATCGTAAAACTATTTAAAAACTCTTTTCTTTGAGTTAAATTATATCATTAACTGCCTTGAATGGCATTTCACATAGTGCTTGCAATTTAACATGACTCAAAGAAAATAGTTTATAAGCTAGATAATCCTTGAAATTTATTTCATGTTTGTGAACCTGTTTCCTTATCTGTTGGTTAGAAGAATCACCTTGAAGACTTTAAAGAGCAATATAAATTTATCATCATTTTTGTGTTTAATCATGAAATAGTCTAATTTGTTTCCTTTCAGTATTTGTAATCTGTCATATCATAAGAATGAAAACTCATGTTGGAAAATTGTCATACATTTTCTCCAGTATTGAGAATAATCAATTAAGAATGGTTTTATTACCTATATTTAATCAATCTGTTCTCCAGGGCTTAATGCTCCCTTGTGGCTCACATTGTGTATATTTGTGCTGTTCATTTCATCTCTATGTGAGAAGTTTTATTCCCTACAGATCACAGAACTTTTGAGAAGTTGTTTGCTGTAAGGAGAGAATTGGAAATTACTATGTAGCCAATGTTGACTCTTGCTCTTTTGCAGATAGTATTACAGGCCTCTAACACATTTCTGTTCTACCATTGCAGAGCTGGCTTTCAGATTTTATTTATTCACCTCAGTTCAGATTTGCCACTCACCCATTTTAAGTGCTTATTTTCCCAACTTTCCCTTTTATCTCAGTGTGACCCTAAACAAATCAATCAGAAATCCTTTCACTGGAAATTTCTCCTGTTGATGATAGGACACCAACTGAATATATATGCCTTTTAAAAAAAAGTTTAAATTACTTTGTCTTTTTCTGAATGTCCAATAGCTGGGAGGATCTGATAGGTTCAGGGAGTGAAAGACCCTAAATAGCCCTTTGTGGTTGCTTTGAATATAGTGCTGGTATGTAGCATGTGGATTGACATGGTTTATCTTCATGTTTGCATGCAGATGGCTTGTAGATTTTCTCAGACAGAAGTGGGAGGGGAGGGCAGTTTCATTGCTATTGAGGAAAACCAAACTCTCAATGTCTGTTGACTGGCTGCCATTTCATGCTCTGCCATCTTTGTTTCAATAGAAATTCGGTGCATTGTTTCTCTGAGAACCTTTGTCTTTTTAAAAGTATTGAGATTTGCATTTAGCTAGAACTTTAAGTAAGGTTTGCAAATATTCAAATTCTTGCCATGGTTTATAGTTCCTCAGACCTTCTTACTGTACATAGCTTCGTGTCATGGAGAAAATTCATCTAGAATGAATATATACCCTTAAAGAACCCAGGTGTGTCATCACCAACATACGTGTTCATGTATGTCGTCTTATTAATTAAACTTTTTTTCCTTATTAATAAAAGTATTCCAAAAGTTCTACCAAAGTTTTTATCATACTGGTGAAATGTATTTGACAAGGAAACTCCCCAGCTCATATAAATTTTAACAAGGTTTCTGTCCATAAATTCCTGTTCAAAGCAAACTGCCTTATTGAAGTAATTAGAAGCAAAAGAAAAGCTTCATCTATATGTTTACCCCAAGTTTTAACCTCTACATAAATTTAGATTACCAAAAAGACTAGCACAATTCACATATTTTAACAATTTATAATTATGAAACATTAGATGCTGATCTAAAACCAGAAGTCCAGTAGATAAAATCTGAATAACAAAGTGAGCATGTTCTATGTGTGTATGTTCCCCACTCTACCAGAACTTTAGCATGACTTAACATGGAAAATTAGTTTCTATGACCTCTTATAGAAGAGGCATAGGATTGTAATGTTTACTGGCAATGTGTAAAGCAGGCAGTCTACCCTCCAGTCACAGAATGTCTTCAGATATAAACTGAAAAGTAGTTTACGTTTTCTTATAAGCAGTGAATAGAGTGGCAAGGTTTCCAGTGATATCTATCTAACTTTAGTCCACATCTCAGTTCTGTTTTGTTGCTAGGGATTTGAATTTTTTAGTGCTTACTGCTAACTTGCATTTCCCACAGTTAACAAAAAATCCACAGAGGGTGATGACATTGCTTCCTTGTAGAAGTGATGATAATCTTTTTGCAAAGTGACTGGAGCACCACAGGTCACAAGGCTACAACAGATGTGTAACTGTTAAAAAATTCCTCTGGGAATCACATCAAATATAGTTCTCTGACTTCCAGCATATCTACTCTAATACATGAATCTCTAGACCTGTGTGTTTTTTATGTTCTCATACCAGATTTCACAAAGGTAATATTGTGTTTCTTGCTTAAGACTCTTCTAAAAGGAGAAATTTAGCTGAACTGTAATCAATCATATTTCTTGACATTTTCATCTATTACCCATAATCCAACACAAGTAAAATTGGTGTATTGTAGTTGGTAAGGTGCCGTCACCGCCACAAAAAAAAAAAATTCACTTACTACCAACAGAGGAGATAACACATCTTAAAAAAGCCATCAGAATTTCTGTTCATTTTCCTTTATATTTTTGGTGTCTGGACTGAATCTTGATTGATAAATTAAACAATGTTCACTCATTTTTATGATGATCAGCTTTATAAGAGATCTGTTACCTTGAATACATTTTGCAAATTTGTAGTGCATTTTCTTTGCACTGAATTTTATATTATACTCTAATTTGTCTCAGTTGTGTTAGACATTCTTTTTAAGTCTTTAACACATCAATTGTTTCTTGCCTTAGCCTGTCCAAATTTTAATTTTCCTGTTGCCTGCTTTCATATTCCTTACATGTCTTCTTTTTTTAAATATTTCATGTTTAAATAAAGAAATAATCTTATAAGCATTTGAATAATTAGATCCTCCTACTGAATTAATTATTCACTAAGCCAGTGTCATTAAGATATACTGAATCTTTAAGGTCAGTCGGTCTATAAGCAGCTTAAAAGTTTTGTAATAAGAATGCAGAAAACTATTTGTAAAGTGAAGGAAATCTAACTTCAGCTTAATATATGTCACAATGTCCATAGTGCTTAAAACATTTTTTTATGCTTTGTCTTTTCTACTTGATACTCTTTTAAAAAATTAATTTGATGTCACTGTATCATGCAATAATCTCAACATTTTGGCTTAACGGGACACATTTCTTCCCACCCCAAATACAGCTCCTTAGATTGTCAAGAGGTCTCCCTTAACGTTTTACATGGCATTTGTTTCTTACATCTATTAATGATAATATTCATAATTATTATTAACATGGTTCTCTGACTTAATATGAATCATACTTTAATCTTAATCATGCTATATAAGGATTAATTGAAGGAACTGAGATTATTCAGCCTAGAGGGGAAAAAAATGTCTTAGTTGGGGAAAAGATATATGTCATTTAAAGGGATGTCTTACTAAAAAGGAATCAAATCAGTTTTGTTTGGTCCCAGATGGAAAAATGCCTATTAGTGTATGGAAGGTGCTGAGCCAGATTTCAGGTTCAGATAAGGACAGGCTTCCTTATATTAAGTTTATATAAAATCAGAACTGAGTGTAATGGATTACCATAGAAAGTTTAGTGAATTTCCCTAACATGAAGATTTCTAGTGAAAGCCAGAAACCACTTGTCAGAAAATCATATAAGGGATTTTTGCTTTGTTGTGGGATAGACTTCATTCATCTCCCCTAAAGCTCTTCTTTTAAGTCTTATTGTTTCAAGAGGGTGCATCTGGGGTCTCAAAAGTTATGCCAATAAAACATAAATTGCAATAGCCCTACCAAGGTAGAAAGACTTGAATGTATTCTCACTATCAGTCTCTTTTGATTGTGTAAATATCATTTTAACTATATTCAGAGAAATCCAATAATCTGATTTTCAGAATGGCTAAATTTTTTTTTTCCTAAAGAATATCTTCATGGTCTTCCCTCTAAATCAGGGTTCACCAAACCATGGTCCATAGACCAGAGCCCACCTTATACTTGTTTTTGTATGAAGTAAAAATGTTTTTTACATTTTAGTATTTAAAATAATCCCATCTTTGAAATAGCAAATAGTGATCTGATGTAATGAAATATTGAAATATGGGTCTGAGTAGAAATTGCTTCATTGACTGTTTCCAAGTCAAAGATTCTTTGATATTATGATCCTTAATTTTAGGGTATAAGTGATGATTCAAGTTCATTAGTTTTATGCTACATTGTGCCAATTCTATCCTGAACCCAGTATGATTTGTGGGTTTTTACTTTCTTGAATAAAATCCTAATATTGTCTTGTTTTCCTGTCAAATGCCTTTCATAAAATGGAGGTCATATGGCTGCATCATTTCCTGGGATTAAATGATGGAATTTGTGAAATAGATGATTAAGTCAACAGTTTCTACAAATTAAAAAAATGTTAAATAGCATCATAACCTCTTATCTTTATCACCATTATTTCCAATATCTTTTGAGTTTATAAGTATTACAAATATAATTATTTCAAAATCCTTATTAGCTTACATTTGTGGTGGTTGATGTTAACTGGTTTGTTTCAAAAGAAGATCGTAACATCTTTCCTGGAAATGATTTTGCTAAAAGGAAAATTTCAAAGCAAGCGTATTATTATTATTATTATTATTATTTTTCAACTGTAGTCAAAAATGTAAGTTGGTATCTTTGATTCTACTTCATGTCTTTTAGGAGGCAAAACAGCATATTAAAGTGGAACCCACTATAGATTAGGATTCAGGGGTATCTTGTGTTTTAGTCTGGATTGTCTCACAAACTAACAGTATAACCCTGGAAAGCCCCATGGAGTTTATTTTCTTTATCACAGTGAAGAAATTTGTATTATAGATTATTTTTGAGATCCTCTCCTCCTGTTAAAGGCTACTTGTTTCTCTGCTAATTTCTGAATATCAGTGAGTAGTTGATACTACAGATGCTAGATAATCAATTTTTTCCTGATAGTATCATTCAAATTTTATCTCTTCTGTAAAATCATTTGAGTGACCACTACCCATAATACATTCTCCAATTTTCATTGATCTACTACTACACTGTGAGTATTGGACATTTTTCTTGACCTTAATGACATTAGTTAATTGGAACAAAACTCAATTATGTAGATACATACATTTATCTGCACACATGTATACGTGCACATATTATATATTCCTCCATACTGTTAAAATAAATGTTTTGGATAGTAGACGACATAGGAGTTCAGAAGGAAAAGTCATTTCAGACAATCAAAATGATTAGATAAATTCGTAAAACATTTGTGGGATGCAGATATCTTCTAAGACACTATGGTAAAATAAAGCAAGTTAAAAAAAAAAGGCAGAAGACCTGCATTCAAATCCCAATTCAGCTTCTTCCTTGCGACTTTGTACAAATCAGTTAACCTGTTTGGTCTCCTAGCTTTGTCTGATAAGAGGATAGTGTTGTAATGTGCTTAGTACAATCTTTTATTTAGTAGAAATTTATTCAATATTGATTGAATTACATCTATGAGCTCAAAGATCCCTTCCATCTCAGAGTCCTATGAAATTCCAAATGGAATTTTTCCAAATTCCAAATTCCAAATGCAGAAGCCAATGTTTGGAGGTGAGATTGTGCCAGACAGTTTTAGTGGGACAGATGACCTGGAATTGAAACCTCACTAAAGGAAGCACTAAGAGATAAAATTGGAATCAAAGTAGAACCTTCAAGGACTTTTCATTGTAGGAGATGTAATAGTAAAATACTTTACTGAAAGACAACAGGATTAACCTTACCAAAATTCTGTTTTGCTACCTTCTGTTCTCAAATCATTTATTTTTTATACTGCCGGTAGGATAAACTATGGAAACAATTTTAGGGAAGTTGATTTTACTGCCTTCATTCAAGTCCTACTCTATTTTCTCACCATGGAATAGAAGTCATGTTGGGTTTCATAAGACTATGCCAGCAGAACCCAAACTCTGGCAGGGTCTATCAAGATAAAAAGACTTGATTATAGGTTCACTGATGGATTATGTGTCTATTGTCTGAAACCTGGATTTTTGGAAGAATATAGCTAGATTGAGTGCTGAGCAATTAATTTTCTGGCCCTAAAAGCTCTTTACATCAGCAAACTATTAAGTCAGAAAATTTGGCCTCTGCAGCAGTGGAGGGAAAGTAGATGCATTAATTGGAATCAGATTGTTGAGATATTAAGTGATATGGCTGTAATAGGAATAGAACCAAGAGCATATAGTTCAATCCTTTTATCTTAGAGATGAGGAAACTGAGGCCTATCTAGGGAATGTAAAAATTAAAATTAGATCTTAATAACAAAAATAATATATTTTAGGAGATTTATTAAGGATCATTAGAAATAAAGGAATAAAGAGGATACAAAATAAAGACCATGTGCCCATGGCTGATCAGCCAGTTCAGATGCCCGCCTTACCACCGTGCTCACTGTCATCAAGCCAAAGAGGCCCAAGAGGACTGCCCACTCTCTAATATCCTCTGTCTACAGGAAGTACATAGCCACAGGAAGTCAGTGGGCTCCTCGGAAATGTAGTTCTTTTTTAGGGTAACGGATTTTTAATTATACAGGAAGTTCTGATTTGCCCAAGACTATGCAAGTGGTAGGCATTAAAGGTTGTATTTAAATCTGCATCTTTTGACTCCTCTGTTTGCATGCTTTCCTTTAACTTAACTTTTAGGACTAGAGACACAGAAACCAGATAGGAAGCTGATAATCAAGAGGATGAATTATGTAGTTAAAGGAAAGCCAAGGGAAGTCAGTCAATACATATACACTTAATGTTAAAGGCAATTAACTTGATATACATTGCATTCATGTAAGCAGACCTATCACATACCTCTTTACCTCCAATCCCAATAGAGTTTTGAATAATAAACAAGATGTTCTAGCCTGATAGATTTAGAAACAGGAGGCTCAAGCATTTTCTTTCTTTTCTTCTTCCTTAGAAAATGAGATAGTTGAACTAGATGTTTTCTAAGGTCCTTTTCAGAGTATGATTCTCAAGTGAATAATGTATTGTAAAGTCTCTCATGTTACTCCAATATAACCTAGAAAATTGGGGGTAGACAATGAAAAGCTTCTAACTTTCTCTCCGAAGCATATAAGTTCAGTGAACCTATTAGATTGTTTTATCATCATCTTAGAAATCAGGGAGAAACTGAGGACCTAAGAGGTATTGTGTCAGTAAGGAGTGATGATTAAAAAGTGAAGAGAATTATGGCTTGATGGATTGGAGCAATAATTAAGAAAAGGAGACCCACTTGGAATGCACTTTGGGCATTGGGAAGGATGAGCCATGTAGGACTCTCTACCATGCTTAGTAGACCATTGTACTTAAAAGTGTATGCGTGGTAATGAGATTAGTCAGCATAGAAATATGGGTTCGTTCCTTTGTGAAAGAATTACATTATGAATTTAAAGAACCCCATGGGCAAGCTGTGAGTTTCTTGGACTAGATGACCTTAAAGGTCCCTAAAATTCTGATTCTATAATAACATTACTTGCATGGTCCCAATGTGACACTAAGCCGTTAGACTTTATCCACTCTGCAGAATTCAGAGATTCATATCTTTTGAAATTTATTGTTTAATAAGGTAGTGTTTGTACATTCTATCTAGGGACATTGTGTGATGAAGGTATTAACAAAAATTAATTTTATAATATATCTCAATCAGAAGGTTGCAGGATGGATTGTTCTGGTTAAATGAATCTTCTGGCCCTTTGAGAGACTTTGTAGAATGTATTAGACACTTTTCTACTTAATAAGGAGATTATAATGAGCACAATTTAATCTTTGATAATTGAAGATTTTGTAGTGCCGCAGGGTCATTATTACTGAACTTTGTAGACATCACTTAAAGCTCTAGATTCGTTAAATCCTGCTTAAATAAAAATTCTTTGTTATTTTAAATTTTTATATATGCTGTCTGATCCATACGCAATTCCAGGTAAATAGGATAAGTAGTACCCCCATTTTACAGAGAAGGAAATTGAGGTTGTGATGGTTAATCCATAGACTTAAGGATTTTAAGACTTTAGAGTTGGAAGGGATCTTGCAGATCAATGTATCTCCTATCCTTCCCACGCCACACTTAATTTATGAGCACTAGCAAGAATAAGTAATTCGTCCAAGGTCATCTAGCTAATTAATGGCAGAAAGTATCCTTTGACTCAAGCCCAATTTTTCAACTCTTACACTATGCATGATACTCCATTACCCTGACCAGAAACTGATACCAGGACACACTGGCAAGAATTACAAATCCTGAACAATAGAATATCACTTCTCTATTGGCACATAGCTAGTAAATGACAGGTTTGGGACTCAAAAAATGTTCACGGCTATTCCTACTGCACCATTCTTGATTTTTATTAGCTTTTTCTGCAGTTAAGGAGAGAGCATTTTAATTCTTTGAAATGGTCCATTTGATAGTTTCAGAATTGGGAGGCTCATCTTTATTGAAATTAAAGCTATAGTGCAGTATTTCCCATGTTGGACTGGCTTTTAAAAATTATTTAATTTTTTAAAAATCTGTATTCATAGCTATTTAAAAAAAACTTCAATTCATATGCCTGCTTTTATTATATGTATTTTTTCATAAGCAAAACTCCCATCGCTAGCCTTTGTGCTTTTGTGTACTGGCTGTCCCCTACTCCTGGGAAAAGTATTTTCTTCATTGTTGCTTCTTGTGTTTCTTCTCCTTCACCCCAATTCCTGATCCATTTTCTCC
Organism: Monodelphis domestica; assembly: GCF_027887165.1. Taxonomy (NCBI): domain Eukaryota; kingdom Metazoa; phylum Chordata; class Mammalia; order Didelphimorphia; family Didelphidae; genus Monodelphis; species Monodelphis domestica. Next base: position 281,210,585 of record NC_077229.1, on the reverse strand, counting down.
ACAAAGTTACCTTTGATCTGTTTTGTATATATTTCTTACATATCTATATATGTACCTGTTGTCTCTCTGATTGTTCTGAATGTTCAGGCTCTAGCACAGTTTTCGGCACATGGCAAAACCTTAATAAACACTTATAGATTTATAGAATTTATCACAGTACATTTGAGTTTAGTTATCTACTGTATTTAATAATCATGCATATCATCCTAATTCTAAATGATAAAAATATTTTTATAAATAATGTGATCCATTTAATTGAAGTTAGTACCTTTTTCTTCTATAATTGCTTCTTCTGTAGTTGCAAAGTAAAAAGAAATATTTTCATTTAAAAGTGTAGACCTGAAATGGTATGCATTTTTGTTGTTATTTATGAGTTGTTGCACAGAAACTCTGAAATTGCACCAAAATCTGAAGTTGCACTGAAACAAAAGAATTTTTGTAGGAAAATAGTCTTCTTGGGGATGAATTTCCTTTTTTCTTAAATTTAATTGACTGACTTGCCCTGTGGACTTCTGGTGTTGACTGCTGGCATTCTTAGTAGGCTCAAGTTTTAAGACAATAGGAATAAAGTTTTTTAAAGTTATCTTCTAAACCTCATCTCAATTTTGTATATTGTTGGCTTGATTTTTCCAAATTCAGCATTTTAAAAATTCTAGTTTCCTAGAAGATATCTTTATATTTTACTTTTCCTAACTAAGGCTTATTTCATTTTCATTTTGATATTAAGAATGCTTGAACATTTCATCTAAAATGGAAGAAAACACTTAAATTATAGCAGTTAAAAGGGTACCAGATGGTCAGTGCCTAAGAAGAGAAGTCTTTCATTGATTCATTGAACAGGTACAACGGTGACATTATTGAGGTCCCTCTACGCTTCTTGCAATGATGCTTAACCCTGTTAAGAAAGAATTATCAGCAAGATAGAGAGGAGTTAGATTGATCACTAGGCTCATTCCATGCTTAATCTCCTTGAGCCTGCCAACAGCATTGCCCACAACTGTGATGGCATTTTTTTGTTGTTGTCATGGACACATCCACTGGAAGTACAATGAGGACTGCTGACTGACCATCTTTTCACATTGCCTTCCAGTCACAACGCAGACCTGACTGAGTCAAGACTTTGAAGTTAAAAAAATTGTAGAAACCTAAATCTCTTCTCTTTCTCTCTCAAATGAGAATTATATTCAAATTGAAGTTTTATTTTGAAAATTTCCATGTTTGAGTCTCAAATCCCTGTGATATTACATTTTTAAGGAAAAGTACAAATGTTGGCTCTAAATAACTAACTTTATGCATATACACTGAACTAAAAGAATTGTTTCCAGAATTTATCAAATGATAAAGATTAAATTTTCTTGCAACATTGATAATACATTTATTTCAATGCTAACCAAAAGGAGACAGTTATCAATTTATAGTTAAATTTTTGTCTTTGGATTCATATTACTTTGGGCCCTTTTTTCAGTAGCATTGAATAAATGGATTGTGTAAGTTTTTTTTTTTTAACCAGTCTAATATATTAATTGTTTAACATGAAAACAGTATTCAACCCCGTGTCAAAAGATTACCATAGAAGTTACATTGGAATTCCAGTGACGCCTTCTTTTCATTGTTTTCATGTTTCCATTCTGTGATATTCTTCAAACAGTTGAACAATATCCTTTATTAGTGCATTTTCCTTACTGACTTCTAAGTTTATCTTAGAAGAAAAAACAAAACAAAACTCGTATCACTTAATGTTGAATACAATTTATGTTATAGAGCTGAATAGGAATGATAATTTGGGGGATCCCTTACATCCTTTGTGCGTGAAGAAAGATTGCAAATTTTTAAGTTGGTTAAACTGCTAACTTAATGGGGATCACCCCAGACGTATGACATTCTGAAGGCATAACCCTAACCCTGACTGGTTCCTTATCTTGCCTTTTTAGTCTTGCTATCTTGATTACTTTGCTTGCATTTAAAATTAGTCAAAGCTCATGCCTTGCATCCTTATAGCAGAAATCAGGCGTATAGCTGGGGTATCTTGTTTGCTTTGGTCAAGGGGTCTTTTATCATTTGCTTTTTAAGTCAATTCAGTCCCCAAGCAATGATGAAATACTGGACATAGGTTAAATTCCATGACCTAGTTTTATTCATTTTATATCAAGCTAGTCACCCATGGCTTCCATTTGCCCTTGAGCTTATACACAATTATTTAACCAACATACAACACAAAACCATTTTGAATGATCATAGGTTTTCTGTGAAACAAAATCAGGAAATAGAAATAGCTTAGAAAAATAGAGAAGATCATATAGACAATACCTGCTGGCAGTAAGCACTAGAGAAGGAAGTTGAGTCTTTAATATTCTTACTTTCATTCCAGTGAAAGGTCACCATGAGCACTGTCAGTCTATTCTAACTACCCCATCTAAATTCTTTGTTCTCTAGAGTAGAGGTTTGGCTGCTGGAGCCAGCTTGCACTGCTCAGCTGTTAAAAGTGTTTTTGCAAAGGCTTCCCTCTTGTTGACTTCCATTGTGTTATTGCTGCTGCTGCTGCTGCTGCAGCTGCCTTTTTATTAGAGTTACAATCCACTAAGTTGTAGACCTTGACAGGGGGGGAAAAAACATAGCAGTCTAGAAATTATTAAGGCTCTGTATGCCTCTCCTGCAATTGTAGAGTTGCTAATGTTCTCAAAAATCTTATTACATTTTTATATACACACATATATATATATATATATATGTGTATATATATATATATATAAATGGTCACAAATATATGTGTATATGTGTATTTATGTACACACACATATATATGTCTATCCATACATGTAGAGATCTATTTCTTTAAATACAAAAACATATAAATTTATATTTACAGAGATATAGTGTTTGGAATACAATGTTTTAATAAAATAAAGTATTTCACTTAATCTTCATAGTAACTCATTTAGAGAGCCCATGAAAAGTATTATCATCACCAGTCTATGGCTGAAGAAATTTAGGCACAGTGAGATTCAATAATGATTTTTCTAAGGTAATTTGCTATTTTTCACTCATTTCAGTTGCATCTGACTTTTTGTAACCCCATTTGGAATTTTCTTGACAAAGATCCTGGAGTGATTTGCCACTTCCTTTTCCAGGTCATTTAAAGGTGAGGAAACTCAGTCCAACAGGGTTAAATGACTTGGCCAGAGTCACACAACTAGTAAAATGTCTGAGAACAGATTTATACTCAGGAAGATTAGTCTTCCTGACTCCAAGCCCAACAATCTATCCACTGGCCCTCCTAAAGTTAATATAGTTGGTAAATTGCAGAAATTGGACAGAACCTTAAGTTTCTCAGATCTTCTAGTTCCTAAGTAAACTTGATCATTATTTATGTACAAGCTATGACTGTAAAGAAATGAGATTGGTTGCATATGTTGTTTATAGAAAGCCTTCTCATTACTTTATAAGACTTCACATGCCACTAAGTTGAGTACATTTGCTTTTCTTTCTAGAGTGATGTAGACATAAAAATACCACATCAATTTAAAGATGAGTTTAACTAGAAATAAGTTCCAGTTAGCATACTTGCAGAATTTAAAAAAAAATGGGAAAGACTGGGCAGACCTAAAGTAGAAGAGAAAACAATTCAATTAAAATGAATGATAAGCTCACTATTAGTAAGAAATATCATATAATTTTGACAATTTCTTCCCTGAGGATGTGCTTGTTATCCATTCCTTCTAGAAGGAAACAACATAGATCTGAGATAGGTGTGGATATATATGGAATAAGAAAAGCCCATTGCAACCCATTGTATTATGTAATGATTATGCTGCTGATATTATATTTCCTTTCCACACTGATGATGATGTGACTTTTGTTCTAGTCCTTTAAAGTCTACAAATTGTTTTATACATATTATTCCAAATTCAGCCTTGCAACAACCCATGAGATAGGGGTGTTATAAACATTATTATCTCCATTTGCTGATAAGCTAATTCAGGCACTGAATGAGATTATGTAAGATTTTGACCCAAGTCTTGCTGACTTTAAATTCAAGGTCCTATAAATTATATGTGCTCTTCCTCCATATATATATATATATATATATATATATATAATGTGCCCCAGATTGCTTCAGTGTCCCACAGAACAGACATTTGTGGAAACTAACCTCTAGGGAAAGTGGCTCAAGGACAAGGTTAATGACTCTTTCCAAGAAACCTAAATTTTATCAACTTTTCTCCTCAGAAACTTTCCATTTGTGCTGCTGTTATCTTAATCAGACTATCATTCTGCCAATTACATATTTAATGCCCACTCCACAATTTCATTGTCTAGTTACAGTCTAGTGGCAGATTTTGTTTTTTGGGGTTTATGCATTTACATAACATTTTATGTTATTGAATAGGGTTCATTTTTATGGGTAGGGGAGCAGAGAGAGATTGAGAATGTTTCTATGAATGAGAGAAATACTAAGTACATGATCATTCAATGTTACGTATACTCTTGAGTTTACAACCTAGATTTTTTCATGTTCTTTCACTATACTTTGTGTGAAAACTACCAACTCTGAACAAGTAATCAGCATGTTATAAGCATATTGTATACCACTGAGTACACCATGTGCACTGATTATGAGTTTTTAGCCAACTCATCACAGTAAGAAAAACTCTAGCAGAGCTCTTTTTGCAGGACAGTCCTGACTTACCAACTGTATATTAAAAATATAAACTGATAGATAAGAACTTATCATAGACATTTATATATTTCTATTATGAGTTGAACTGAGTTGCCTGTTTAGTCCTTTTTGTTGTTAAGAATTTAGTCTCATATGTCGTGTTTTGTTTTACAAAGGGAACAAAAGGAATGCTGGCACTCAGAAAGATTTTGTATTACCCAGTAGTAGGGGCAAGACTTTGAAAGGGATCAGTGAATCAGATGTAATATGGGCTCTATTTGAGCCTCCAAATCTGTGTTTTGCTGACGGCCAGGATTCCAGTTTTGAAAAGCTGCATAGGCATTTCCGGCAACCAGAAAGAACTTTATCCCTATTTTCATTTGAGCATACCTATTATGACTTTGTTCAATAAACAAGGAGGCTTATGGGAACTGGAAACAGGGCGACATGTTTTATTGAAAAACTTTGCATGTCTTGCACTGAGAATTTAAAACGAACAGTATTGTACTTTTCCCCTCTGATACAGGTAACCAAAATTGCCTCATTTATTTGCTCCCCTACTGATTTATTCAACATGGAAAGCAAACAGAACAGCCTCAAATGGGGAGTTTTACTTACAAAGCACATTTTAGCTCAGCATTTAAAAATTTTTTTCAGCTAGAAATGTTAGTCTAAATGAAATTTTACACTTGAAAAATGGAACTCAAACAACTTCACAGAAAACTTACAAGTAGGGTCCTAAAAGATTTGAATATTAGAATGCTTTATTCCTCTTTTGCCTTCTTTCTTCAGTCAAGCTTCTTAAGTGATATAAAACATCTAGAAAGCATTTCATGCCTGCATTTCAAAGCCGTATATGTGCTCTAATGCCTCTGTTTGGATACTTGATAACACATTATAAGTATCATTTCTTTATGCATTTTCATGTTTTTCAAGTTATCTTTAAGCTAAAGTTTTGTAGGGTCAGTCACAGTATATTTTCTAGTGTATTTTGTATATTCTCCTATTTCAGTGATGTTATGTTTTCAGTTATGACTGATCCGTAGATAGCATTGGTTCCTAAATTTTTTTTAAGTTTCTCAGCTTTTATCCTTCATCTAATTTGTAGTGAAAAATGAATAAACCATGTAAAGACACGTTAGGAATACCTATATTAAAATATATTTTTGAAAATAATTACTCTATATTATTTCCCAAGTTCATATTTTAATACATTTTTTTCTCAGTAGAAGTAAGATGTAAGAGATGTAAGAATAGATTAATTTCCTTTTTCTAAACCTTTCATGAGGATCTTAATTTAACTGGATGTTTAAGTAATCTCTTTAATTAATTGCATGTGTTTTGACTTGGACAAACTTTGTTATTATTCTCTTAAACTGTGCCCTCTTTGCTTGAACTCAGGCCTCTACTAAATTAAATTTTATCTTCAAATTAAGTGACTATGTAAACTTGTAGATTGAAAAATGAAAGTTAAACTCATTAAATGCCTTTTATAGAATCCAATTGACACCTATGAAAATAAGATTTTCCCCCACCATCTAGCATTTGTCATTTTTATCAGATGTTCATTAATGCTGTGTGTTTATAATGGCAGATTTCTATACTGGGAAGAGTTCTCAGAAGTAGTGGGCATCAGTAAGAAATGTTTTTTAAAGAATTGTGGAAAATGAGGGAAAAAAAGAATTTTGATTACTGGGAACCAAAGGGAAGAATGTTTTATTTAATCCAAAATGGAATGAAATAAGGATGTTTTCAAATTATGGATTTACTCATTTAGGGAATAAGACTGCATCCAGGAAAAATTACTTCTTTGACTTTTTGAGACTTCAATTTCAACAGAAATTGAGTCAAGCTTTTATTTTCCTTGCCTAAAGATTCCTTAGTTTATTCATCATTCTTTCTCAGCTTTCATTCATGAAACTGACCACTGGAGAGAGATTATTAATAATGTATTTGATAGTCTGTGGTATATAATTTTATTTCCCACAGTTGGATCAGTGCTTATCAAGCCCATGTTTTTTCTCTTACCAATTTCATTTTTATTTGACTCACAGAAAACTTTTATTTACATAGGAATATGGAGTAGAAACATTTGAAACTTGTAAATTTCTATTGAGGATTCATTTGATCTTTGAAGTTTTAGTTCTTTTATAGCATTTTAGGGCTAAAACTGTTTCCATTCTCAGTGTAGAAAAGTTTACTACTCTATATCAATTTTAAAATAAATAAATAGCTTATTTGTTTAGCTTTTATTATGACAGGTTCTTTTGATATTTTTAAACAAACCATTAAGATATTTGCACATATTAATTCTTTCTTTAATCCCTTTTAAAGAAAATACCTTTTAAAAGAGAATGTGATAATTGAATAACTCTATTGCCTTTATAAATTTCATTGCAAGTATATACCTCTCACTATTGTTTCTTTTCATCTAGAACTATAGAGAGATATTATTTGTTACATAAGTTTTGTGTTTGGGGCTTATATCTTATAACTTTGAAAGAAAATAGTCCAAGATAGATCTTTTTAAAGCAAGATTTTCCTTTGTTCAACAGTATACTGCAATGTATTTCTAAGATCTAGAAATGTAATTTTTTGTGTTCCTAAAGTATATTGAAAAGAGTTACAACACAAATCTAAAGATATTCAAATATATCTATGATCTGGCCTATTTGTATGTTCCCTCTTGTGCTGCAAATTTCAATCCATCAATGCCTAACCATCTTGTGTAACCACAGGGCTTGTTCTCTCATATGTTTACCACCAAAGACCAACCCAAAGTGCTGGAGGTCTTTCTTGCTTTTTCCTCACATTATTAGTCTGTCCACCTGTTATCCTGCTTTTTCTTCATACAATTGACTTCCTTTTTTATTCATATATTTCCCTCATGACATCCTTTTCTCTAGTTTGCTCACACTTACCAGCTCTATGTTGTCCTCTCGATGGCAGTCATTTTTGCTTCTTTAACTCTGTGTATTTGAAATTATTATAGTTTCTGTCCATTCCCGTTTTTAAAATTTGTAATAGTTTCTTGAGTTTCAATTATGTGCTCTTGTTTTCTCTATTTTCAAGAAATATACTAATTTTGACCTTGCTTTTAACAACTTATTATTCTTACTATATATGTAAACATCTGATCCAGTAATAAATGACTCTCAAATCAATAGAATGGGTTTTTTTTTAAACCCTTACCTTCCATCTTGGAATCAATGCTGTGTATTGCTTCCAAGGCAGAAGAGCAGTAAGGGCTAGGCAATGGGGGTTAAGTGACTTGCCCAGGGTCACACAGCTGGGAAGTGGCTGACACCAGATTTGAACCTAGGACCTCCCGTCTCTAGGCCTGGCTCTCAATCCACCGAGCCATCCAGCTTCCCCCCTGTTTTTTTTTTTTTTTGGTTTATTTGTTTGTTTCTGTTAAAACATAGCCAATTATATATTTTTGGTGATAATACCTGTCAATGTCAAATATATGTCAGTTCTTTTTTTTTTCCAGAAAAAGAATTCATGTTTGGTTATCTATATGTCTACAAATCTTGGCCTTGTTTTATTCCTTATTCTGCCGACATGTATTTCTTATAACTTTATTTATTGCTAACCTTACTTGCAGTCACCATCATGAATCATAGTTTATTTTGATATAATTTGCAGAATCCTATTGATTTCTTTGTAGACTTTCTTTATCTCTTCATCCTCAGCAAAGGCCAGTGAGATATAAACTGCTGCCATTCTCATAGTGACTTTTTTTGTAAAACTTGATCATGAGAACTGTGGTTGAAGATGAGAATATATCCTATGAAATAATGGTTCTGCCTTTAGAATATGGTGGAAAGGAACAAGAATTTATTAAGTATCCATTATGTGCCAGGGACTATGCTAAGTTCTTGGTCCTTAAAACAACCCTGGGAAATAAGCATTATTATTATGCCTACTTTATGATTGAGGACACATTTAATTGACTTGTCCCCAGGATCATGCAGCTAATGAGTGTTTGCGGCCAAATTTGATTGGGATTCTTAACTCCTGGCCTAGTGTACCATCCACTGCACCATCTAGCTGCCTCCATTTATCTAAAACTTCCTTATTTATTGTACTTACCTTGATAGAGAGAATTTCAAAATTCAGACCATTCAGTTCCTCTCCTAAAAGTATATCCATTCATTTGGGTCCTTGGAGAAGGATATCTCATAAAAAAATACCAGTAGTCAAATTCATGCCAGTGAGACTGTTGGATAGCATCACAAAATCTCTGTCTCTCTGTCTGTCTGTCTGTCTGTCTGTCTCCCATCTCCCATCCCTCTCTGCCTCTGTTTCTCACATATACCTTAAAGATGGTTACTTCCCAGACCTAGAGACATTTAATGACTCACTTGCTGAGTCAGTTTGTAATGAGAACTAGAACTAGAAAGAGCTCTTGAATCCTCATTCAGTATTTCCCCTCCTCTACTGTGCTGCCAAACACAAATGAAATGACAGTATTTTTTATCAATATAATTGAACCAGGTCAGTAATTCAAAGTACTATTTCATCGTGTAGATGGAATAGCAGAAAGTATAGGGTAATTACAATATTAAGACCATATTGACTTACTGACAACTACTTGTAAAATACATGAGGTTAAAACTGGCCTTCTTTGAGTTTCTTTGTATCATTCATCTTTTTATGAAAAATGCACCTCATTCAATAGCAGGCTAATTCTGCACTCAATATAAAAGTGTACATTTAGTGCCTGTTTGTTGCACTACATATCATACGAGGTGTGACTATAACATAATGAGATTGATTTTCATGTGTGACTTTTGGAATCAATCTCATTATAGAAATGCCTTATGTCATACTGTATGTGCTTTGAATAGTTCTTATTTTTTTAAAAAGGCACACTAAAAATCCTCACGGTAGTCATTATTTTTAATCTGAAAAATATGAAGATGGGGAATGTTCAAATTCTTGGTAAACTAATTTTTACATCTGATGTAAATCTTGAGGATTCAAGATGTGGAGAACCACCAATGAATGTGTCCAGTGCCAGGAGATATGAAGGAAACCAATGAAAATAGGTAAAAAACTGGGGGTTTGGGAATGAGTGAGTTAAAGTATGAGAAAACTGGAAAAATAGGAAGAGGACATGTTGTAAAGGCAAATAGAAGATTCTATACTCAGTACTGGAACTTTAGAGAACAAGTAGAGGTGTTTCAATAGATTTTAGAGCTGGGAAGAATCTAAAGGCCATTGATTCCAACTGAATGTTGGAATGTTATTTTACTGATGAGGAAACTGAGGACTAGAGAGATTAAGCTGTTAATACAAGGTCACAAATCTGATCAGAAACTGAGCCTGGATTCAGAATCTATTTCTGACTTCTAGGTGGTCAATCTGTGATAGGCTTCCACCATAATATGACATCAATTACTACTATCAGTGATCACCAAGAGGACCTATAATGGTCTGATCATTCTAAGCTTTCTATATCTTATCACTTTGTTATCCCTTAAATCTAATCTCTTTAATATTATACCCATATTACATCTGAATTGTGAGTTATATCCCATCACCCCAGTGATATGTTTGAAGTCAGATCGACATCCTTATGTTAAGATCTCTAGTTTACCCAGTTTGTTTATAAAAATAAAGAAATATATGAAAACATGACTCTTATTATGTTTCAAGCCCTTAAAATAGTGGTTGGCAAATTGCAGGTACCTAATGTTTGATGACTGATTGGCACTTTTCCTGTACATTAACTCCTGCATTGATGGCCATCATCTCTACTATTCTTTCTGGTTTCTATTTGATGCAGTATCTTATTTGAATGTTAGTATACAAATTTAGTTTTCTCTTTTTCCATTCATTTTTCAGTTTTAAATCTTCATGACTAGATTCAAAGGCCGTGAGAAAATATTTTCTTTATCCATAACCCTGTCAATATGATGCCAAGAGCTTGTAATTTCTGGCCCAGAAATTTAAAACACTGTTCAATGATAACATTTTCTTAACCAGATGTTCACATCCTATACCCATGTCTCTTTTCTGATATTCATACTTTAAATTAGTGGTAGTGACAAAAATATAAATCCAGCTCTTATTTCTTCACTTTTTCCTTTGGGACTCAAAAGATGCTTTCTAGATTCATTCTGTCATTTTCTCCCACATGAATCATCAGAAATGGGCAATCATCAGATATGATAAGACTTGGAAAGATTTTGAACAGATTCTAGATACACATCTCAGGAACATTGAAGATTGCTTAACAGATCTATGTATGTTGGTCCATACCAGGGAGCCACCAATCACCAGGACTTTTGTTTGTTTCTGTAGGCATTTTTTATTTTTTGTTTCTGTAGCTGTAGACAGTTATTATTAATGTATTTCCCCTTAGTGGCCAGTTGTCAAAGTGCATCATTATTCCATGGATCACCATGGTGGCAGGAGGAAAGATACTTCTTAAGAAGTTTTAGCTTAGCTCCTCTGGAAAGAGCTTTAGGTTTATTGTATACGGGTTCCTTTTGTTATTACCTTCTTCTATATGTCATATCCTTCTTCCACCACTCTCTTGACACACAATTTGTTTTATTCTGCTGCCTCTTCATATGGAGCCATAATTTGAAGACTTGGCTAGGACTACCCTGAGTTCAAAGTAAAATTTGTGCCTGCATCTGCTGAAGACTTATGATGTGTAGTCATCCAGAGTACACAATTAGTTCAAAGCAAAGGCACTTAATGAAAAAGCATAATAAAATAGTACTAGTAAAGCAATTTCTCCATAAACCTGTGGCACACTCTCACATATACATATGCTTTCAGTGGGGAAAATGTTTGCAAATGGTGATCATGTGTGGAGAGATATGTAAGTAGAAAATAGATATGGGAGGGAATGTGTGTGCCAAGGGAGCACCTAGAGATGCATATACACAGAAAAAGAATGTGTGTGGCCAGGAAACATTCAGACTAGCTTTATTTTTTATATTCAATATGTCCTTCTGTTATCTCTCCCTTCGGATTGGAACATGGTGGAATAGATTAAACTCCTCCCAAAGCTATAGAAGCCATAGAACTTTCCAGATAGCCCTCGTTTTCCATCAGTGGTTCTGCTTGGTTACTGCTCTACTCCCTAGAACACCATGCCCTTTGGTTACTGCACCTCCTCCAACACTTACCAGCTTTTCAGCTTCCTTTTGAGCATTGTCTTTCTTCATTAGATTGTAACCTCACTGAGGGCAGGCAACCTCTTTCTTATTTGTACCTCTAGCACTTGGCACCCTGCCTAGGCTTCATAAATAAATTTTTTGAATTGAATTGAAAATTGATTATTCAGGAAGAAGCAATTTACACTTTTAAAGCTACAGTATCTCTGATGTTCCTGACAGGCTTGTTGCTGGTTTTCACCAGGAATATATTCTCTGCTGGAAACTGCTCTGCTGGATATATAGTCTCCACCAGGAATAACTTTATATAACTTGGGCTCTTGGGCTGCTATTGTTTGGCACAGCCTTTCCCGGAATGGTTAGGGCATTTTTGATTGCTTCTGTGTTCTGATTTCAACTGCTATTACTGTCTATTGTTGTATCTTCCTCCTTAAAAGAATAGGATTAGACAGGATTGCTTAGTTTAAAATTTTTTGAGTTTTAGAAAGGCAGTCCTATTTTGTTCTACCATGGACCATGGTCTTCCTGGATTAGGGTAGGGAATGGAGGACAGGATTTTATCTACCTTTTCCTTTAAGCTCTTATCTGCCTTACTCATTTCAGAGATTTGGCTAGAAGACATCTTTTCAGGCTCAACTCTTTAAAATCCATAGCAGGCTCACTCCTAGCTAAATAGTTAGTACCTTCAGTTTCAGGTCTCTGTTCTCTCTGTAGGATTGAACTTCATTGATTTCTGTATTGATTCCTCTCTATGTCCAGCCTCAACTAGCTCAGGTTAGGAAATTCAGTTTTCCTCCAGGTTTTTATTGCTGAAAGTTAGACTATATCTGGTCATCATCCACTATATGCTCAGTAACTGCCAAGAGCTCAGGAATTTGGGGTTCTGCAGTCATAAAAACTCATTCTACTCTCCTCCATAGTTTAGTAATGGGTAGAAAAGGTGGGATACAGAAACCAAAGCCTAATGGGCAAGGTCATTGTTTCCCTTGCCCATCTAGCCATGTCCCTTCATCTTGTATAGCTATGTAGCCAGCAAAGTGATTTTAGGCTTTGAGCACCCTTAGAGACATCTTGAAATATTTCTTCCATTTTTTTCAAAGAATTCTTCTTTCTCCCTGAGAAACTGAAGTACAAAGATATGTTATTTCAATCCTTTTACCTTCTCCTCCAGCAGGGCCATCAACGTGCACTTTGCCCACATGTAATACTTAATTGGTTTTTGGAAAATGCTAACATTGCACAATCACAGCAGGTCACTGGAACATCTCAGTCACCTTCCATATTGGCTAAAAGTAAGATTCTCAGTTCTCTGTCTCTTGTTGCTAACTTTCCTTACTAAGTATGGCAGCAAGCTGCTTGGCTAGCTATGTTAGAGTTTGTTATGTGAGACTTCTTTGTAGTAGGCTTTTCTGCCTTTTTTCTTGGTATTTCTTGCCTTTTCTCTTATTATCTGGTGGTACTTGCCCAGGGACATATGCTCTAGAATCAGCAGATTCCTTCCAAGTTCCTAATACAAATAGCAACTGTACACAAGTTTTATCTGCCAAGAATGGCTTTTGAAGAAATCTAACTTCTAGTCACTAATTGTATCATCTTTTTCCTTCAGTCATTTGTCAAACAATACTTTTTTTGAATCATGCCCATTTGCAGTGTTGCCAATCCATTAGATAAAATTAAAAATCATTAAAGGCTCATATGAAATCACAGGATTTTAGTGTTGGAAGTACTTTAGAGGCCATCTACTCCAGATTTTCTTAACCTAGGGTCTGCAAAATTTTATTTTCATATAGTTTGGTGAGTATGTTTCAAAATACTTGGTTTCTTTTGTCATTCTTTATATTTTATTTTATATATTTAGAAAGATTCTCAGAAAGGGTCCATAGACTTCTACAATTGCTTTAAGGTTTCCATAGCACAAAATAAAGATGAAGAAATCTTAATCTTATCTAACTTCTTTATTTTACATATATGAAAATTAAGGACTTTCATTGTCTTAATGATTTGATGTGGATGAAAAATCCAATTAATGGATTTTTGCCAATTATTTATAGACATAACGAATGGACATAAATTATAAATATCAGAATTACCAATATGGTATAGTTCGAAAGAACACTGTTCTCGATTCCATTTCTAATGCTTACTGGCTTTGTAACTTTGAGTAAATTGCCCAGGCTTCCATTTCTCATTTGCAAGTTGAAGTGGTTGGTTAGTGAGATGATCTCTGAGGTCCCTTCTAGCTTTAATTCTCTGATCTTATGAGCCTAAAGGTCACTAACATGCCATTCAGTCAGCAAACATTTATTAAATGCCTCATTTCCAGGCAGTGTACTAGAGGCCCGAGATACAAAGTTAAGTTGAAACAACAATCTGTTCTCAAGGAGCTTATACTCTAATGGAAGAAACAATACTTATCTGCAGTTATAATAGTTAAAATAAGGTAAACTCAGACAAAATCAATTTATTAGTAAATTGCAAATTTATCAGGAAATAGGATCTTGGCTTCCTGAACAAAGCTATAACTGTAAATAAAAGAACAACTCTTTTTTATGGTTTTGAGGAGTAAAGAAAGAATGAGATTTTGTGGGTGGGAGAACATGTTATGATTGGTTAAAAGAGCTCATTGGATAAAATATGAATGGCAAAATCAGTATGATTGACTACAGAACTGAGGCATGTGGTTGGCAATCTGATTGGTAGGAAACTGAGAATGAGGGGCTAGCAACAACCCCTTCCTTCTGTCCTGTGACTAGGAAATGTCTGTTGTGTTATTATTATTGTTAAGAAAAATATTCTCTGTTCTGTTTCTTTTTGTTTCTATGAATGTCTAGTATATTCCTTGGGGTTGAGTCAGTGTGGTTTGTGGGACAGATGGGTGATAAGTTGTCCCCAAAGAGCCCTGGAGAGGCAACAGTATTCCCTAATTCACTATGTTCCTTTCTCCTTGGGTAGCCAGAATGGCTTCTCAACTGGAGACAGACACATACCCAGAGTTTGTCTTTTCCTAACACTGTGGGGCCAGTAGCAACTACAGCTGTGACAGAGGGCATAAGTGTTCCCTGAGCTATACACCACAGAACATGTTTTCCCTTGGAAGTGATGTCATATATTATATTTAGGATTTCAGATAACAAACACCTATTTTAATTCATAATAGAGTGTAAAAATCTTTAGGCAAAGGGAAAGAGAATAAATAGGAGGACCCCATTGGGCAGTGTTGGTAGTTGGGTCACATGAAAAGGGAGGAGTAAATGAGTATCAACAGAATCATGAATTAATTAGGCTTCTTTGGCCCAATGGGAACCCCATCACCATTTTTAGCAATCGTTCCATAGGAAAATGTGCTCTACGTTCCAAACAACTGACTTAGAAATGAACTTGTTTGTGGCTGGGAACTGATTTTATTTTAATAGTACTTCAGTGGATATTTAGGCTTTGTTATTTGAATCTGGATAGTGCTAGGAAGGGCAATCATTCTGACAAATGTAGCTTTTGAACTGTTTGCATGCTCTTAACTTCTTTGCATCCTGTTCAATTTCAACAATCTCAGAGGGTGTTCTGGTCTTGTTGCTTGCCTATCCATAGAGTCATCCCTTCCCCAGCCAAGTTTTCCTACTCTTTTGGGGAGGGATTAATTAATTTAGGAGAATTCCACAAAGTTAAACTTTTATTTTCCTTCATAGATCATGTTTGATATTCTAGTTACATTTCTGTTGTATATTGCTGGAAAGAGAATGAAATATATTGCTAACTGATCGTTTGGCCACAACAGACCATCTTCCTTTATTTCCTGGTTGAATTAGAAATAAACATGGTTACTATTACCATTTAACAATGAGTAGCAACATTTTGCCTAACCAATATATGTGTTAATGGCAATATCTTCAGCCAGATAGAAGTGGTTTGTAAGGAGTAATTTAAGTCAACTTCATCTGCCGCTATGCTTTCAAAATGTCTTAAAAGTGTCACTTAACATGCATGTATGACTTTACTTTTTATTTGGGGTTATTATTTCTTCATAATCTCCAAGGATTTCCCATTTTCTCTACAGCATAGACTATAATAGATTTTGTAAAACTTCAATTTTCTTTCTTTCACTGTTCCTTGAATTTTTAAAAATGCATATCCAGTCTGATGTCCTTAATAGCTTAATATTTTTTATTAATAATTGTTTGCTATTCTATCACCCAAATTTCCTTCTGAATCACCCCCAAGCGATCTCTTTTAGCAAAGAAGTAAAGAAAAAGAGAAAAAAAAAACATTGAGCAAATCTCATCCATACCTTGAAAAGACCGGATAGAAAAAATTATCTTATAGAAAAGAGTTGACAACCAAGGACCTCCATTACCTTCACATGAGTAGGGAGTGGTGTTTTCTCATATCTTTTCTTTGAGAGTAATTTTATTCAGTCAGTCAGTCAAGAAACATTTATTAAATACTTGGTCAAGTACTTTGGTAATAAGCCTGTGGGATAAAAGAAAGGCTAAAACAAGACAGTTCCAGTTAGTGTGCCCACATCCTAATGTAGGAGACAACATGAAAACAACTTGCATATTTAAGACATTTACTTATAAAATGGAAAGGCATTAGCATTATAAGGGCCTGGCAAAAGCTTCTTGAAAAAACTGGGATTTTATTTTTATTTATTTATTTTTTCCATTTTAAAAAAATTGGTCAATTTCAAACATTCGTTGGTTACAAAAATCATATTCTATTCCTCCCTCCCTCCCCCCCCGCAATTCCTGTAGCCGATGCACAATTCCACTGGGTATTACATGTGACCTTGATTAGAACCTATTTCCATGCTGTTGATGTTTGCACTAGGATGTTCCTTTAGGGTCTATATCCCCAACCATATCCACCTCGACCAATGTAGTCGAGCAGTTGTTTTTCTTCTGTTTCTACTCCCACAGTTTTTCCTCTGAATGTTGATAGTGTTCCTTCTGATAGATCCCTCCAGGTTGTTCAGGATCACTGCATTGCCACTAATGGAGAAGTCCATTACCTTCGATTGTACCACGGTGTATCAGTTTCTGTGTACAATGTTCTCCTGGTTCTGCTCTTCTCACTCTGTATCAGTTCCTGGAGGTTGTTCCAGTCCCCATGGAACTCCTCCACTTTATTATTCCTTTTAGCACAATAGTATTCCATCACTAACATATACCACAATTTGTTCAGCCATTCCCCAATTGAAGGGCATCCCCTCATTTTCCAATTTTTGGCTACCACAAAGAGTGCAACTATGAATATTCTTGTACAAGTCTTTTTCCTTATTATCTCTTTGGGGTACAAACCCAGCAGTGCTATGGCTGGATCAAAGGGAAGACAGTCTTTTAGTGCCCTTTGGGGCATAGTTCCAAATTGCCCTCCAGAATGGTTGGATCAATTTACAACTCCACCAACAATGCATTAATGTCTTAATTTTTGCCCCATCCCCTCCAGCATTCATTACTTTCCTTTGCTTTCATGTTAGCCAATCTGCTAGGCGTGAGGTGATACCTCAGAGTTCTTTTGATTTGCATCTCTCTAATTATAAGAGATTTAGAACACTTTTTCCACGTGCTTATTAATAGTTTTGATTTCTTTGACTGAAAATTGCCT
This sequence comes from Monodelphis domestica, assembly GCF_027887165.1. Taxonomy (NCBI): domain Eukaryota; kingdom Metazoa; phylum Chordata; class Mammalia; order Didelphimorphia; family Didelphidae; genus Monodelphis; species Monodelphis domestica. The sequence goes on along the minus strand of NC_077229.1, from coordinate 281,193,188 downwards.
ATTCATGTCCCTTGCCCATTTATCAATTGGAGAATGGCTTGATTTTTTTTTTGTACAATTGATTTAGCTCTTTGTAAATTTGAGTAATTAGATCTTTGTCAGAGGTTTTTAATGAACATTGTTTCCCATTTTGTTACTTCCCTTCTAATTTTGGTTACATTGGTTTTGTTTGTACAAAAGCTTTTAAATTTGATTTAAATTTGTTTGTATCAAATTGTTTTGATTGTAAAATTATTTATTTTACATTTTATGATTTTTTTCCTAAGTCTTGGTTTTAAAATCTTTCCTCTCCCAAAGGTCTGACATGTATATACTATTCTGTATTCATCGAATTTACTTCTAGTTTCCTTCTTAAAGTTCAAGTCATTAACCCATACTGAGTTTATCTTAGTGTAGGGTGTGAGATGTTGATCCAAACTTAATCTCTCTCACACTCTTCCAATTTTCCTAGCAGTTTTTATCAAATAGTGGATTTTGGTCCCAAAAGTTGGGATCTTTGGGCATATCATAGAAAGCTGGGATTTTTGCTGAAACTGCAGGAACCCAAGTAATCCAGGAGATGGAGGTGAGGAGTAAGAGCATTCGGGACCTTTGATAGCTAATATAAAAGTGTCGAGTTGAGAGATGGAGTGCTTTATTCTTAACAATTTTACACTGTTCATTTATACAGGTTTGTTGGTTATTAGTTTAATGTATAATGTTGTAGTCATATTTATAAAATATGTATATTTTTTGGACTTGCTTATTATATTATTTTGTTTGTTCCTTTCCTTCATTTAAGTTTTTCCATGCTCCTCTGTATTTATCTGATACATCATTTCTCATAGAACAGTAGAATATAGAATCAGTATTCTATGCAATTTGTGTACCATAATTTGTTCAACCATTTCTTAATTAAGAGGCATCTATTTTGCTTCCATTTACTTACTATTACCAAAAATGACCGCTGTGAATATTCTGGTGCCTCAGTAGCCTTTTTGTCGGTGACCTAGTAGTTGAATCTCTGGATAAGGACATTTTAGCCATTTTATTTTTATAATTCCTATTCTGTTTTCTCTACAATTTTTATACTCTTGTGGCAAATCATTGCTCTATCAAGTGTGCTAATAGTTCATAATTAATGAATGTTCACTTCTTTACCATCACTAGTGTCTCATTTGAAGAGCAGGTTTATCTCTCAATCAACAGCAAACATTTTAAGACCAAAAAGAAAGGACAGGTATGAATCCTGTCCTTAAGACTTGAGAAGGCAAAATGGAAAAATATGAACAATATTGTTGCTTGCTTAGTAGTAATCAAAGAATCTTTTTATTATTTGTCAAGACCAAGTAGAAATGATTTCTTATATACTGTAAAATTGCGTGCAAAGCCTTAAGGCTATAACAGAGGCACTTATCAAATAAAATGGTTCTCTTAGAAACTCTCAAATCTTAGAAAACAATTCTGTTTCTATTAAAAGAAATCCCCAGGTGTTGGAGATACTTGGAAGATTAGTTAGCATGGACTTTAAAATCTGCAATCATGTGTGGTGGAAATGATAAAATACCAAGTGTATTCACTTTTCTACATACATAAATTTTCTTTCATTCTGGTGACAGTTGATAATCTACACAAGTATTGGCAAACCACAAGATTTGTCTCAGGAGTAATTCTATTTTTTGTCTCTGTTTCAGAGGTCTTTTTTTTGAAGTAGATATATTGCATACTTCTGTTTTATTTTGTTCAGTTGTTTTCAGTTGTGACTTCCTGACAATATTTAGGATTTTCTTGGAAAAAAATACTGGAGTGGTTTTGCCATTTCTTTTTCTAGATCATTTGGCAGATGAGGAAACTGAGGCAGACTCAGTTATGTGACTTGTACAGAGCACACAGTTATGATTTTAACTCAGGAAGATGTGTCTTTCTGACTCCAGACATGGCACTCTTACTGTGTTATTTAACTGCATGGACTCTCTATTTCCCTAAAACCAACCAATAAGTTTATTTTATTATTATTATTTTTTTTGTTGAAACGAATTATTGAGAAGTAAGATTTCATTAATAAGAGGTTTGTTTATCATTTTATCTATTTGTGGTTCTTATCAAGTTATAGGGCATCAGTAAGTTAGTCTAAAATGGAGAGGGCTTTCTTAATTGCATCATATATTATTGGAATTTAGTTAGACTAAAGTTTAATTATAGTTAAATATTTAAACTGAATTACATTTTAAATATAGTTAGGTTACAGTTAATAAAAAAGGCAGATAATTTGGTGGTTTAGAATAATCACTACAGATGATTTGACATTCTATTTCTGGACATGGATAATTATTGAGGTTAATTTGCTATGTTTACAGAGGCCATATGACCTTGGGTAGGTCACTTAACATCTGTGGAGGTCAATTACACTTGCTGGGAAAGACCAGCCCTATGCCACCATAGATGGTCTATTTTGAGATTTAAAGAGATATAAAATAAAGAAAATTTATGTAAAAGCATTTTAAAACTATAAAATAGTACTTTGCAAATACAATGATATACTATGTTTAGTCTTATATTTGAATCTGAAGCTTTGATGTGTTTAAGCCTATTCCTGGCTTTTCAAGCAAAACAGAACCCCACACTGCTTCTTCTACATAATAACCTTTAGCATATTTCAAGATAGCAGTCATACCTATCCCCTAATTCCCTCCTTTATGTATCCTCAATGGCATCAACTATTCCATATCTTTATTTTATATTTCTTTAAACCTCAAAATAGGCAGTCAGTATTTTGTGATCAGAATACCAAATGTGCATACAATCCAGTGGTATATAATTATGTAAAGGGGATGAAAGAACCAAAATAAGGCCTCTATCACACTGGTAAATACTCCATGGAAAATTTATGGGGAAATATGGAAAGCACTAATGAATTCACAGGTCCACAAAAGTACTTTAACTCCTCTGCCACCATATGAGACAAATTAATCATGTGGGAGCCAATCTGCTCTTCTATTATATTAGAGCAAAGCTACCCCACATATAGACTAAAACAATGGAAAAAGCTTTGGATTTTGGGGGGAGGGTAATCAAGTAATCTTTATCATATGCATAATGATCCTCTCTTTGAAAAGCTGACTCCTGCCAGACCCAAGATGTTTCCAGATACTCGTTTGCATAGAAGACATCAGAGAAACCCATAATTGCACAATATTTGTCAATTAATTTCATTCAATCCAGCATAGTTAATGAGAACTGTAAAGTACAAGTTTCAGATTTAGTCCTTGCTGTAAGGCAAAACATCAGCCAAAATAAGAAGACAAGGCTTATTATATTTTCTTGAACAAATACAAGCATTTGTAAAACATCTGTCAGTGACTGTATATTAACAGATGTTTACCAACCATAACATTCTGATTGTAGGGAGAACTCTTTTTTAAAAATGCCTTTTAATAAGAGTCTTTCAGGGACTGTCTAGAAGCCACTGCATTTCTGAACATAAAACTAAGTTCTTGGTGAACACAAAATGGTAGATAAAGATAAACAGTTGTCACTCTGATTGGTACTACTGAAATGTCCTTGCAGTGTTTGTGTAAAATGAAATATCCCAAGAGAAACAATATTTTGTTATTTTTTCTTGTACAAAACAGCACCACAAATTCATGTTTTGTATATTTTCTAGTGGCCCCTCATTGCAATAGGGCAAAACATCCCAAATTGTTTCTGATGCTGCCCCCAGTGGCTGTTTTCAACCTTCCCCCAATCTTCTGATTTCTCTTTCCTTGCCTTTTTCAGGTCTACTTTCTCAGCTAAGGACCTTCATCTTCTTCCCTCCCCCCTCCCAGTCCCTTTAGATCACACAAATTAAGGAGAACTCAGAGTTTTAGTTCTTCCCTTTTCTTTCTCATCTCACTTTTTCAGACATTTGCTATATACTTTTTTACTCATCTCATATATGATCTGTTCCTTGCCCAGGTCAGCTATTTGCATGTATCCTTGATCTTTTCTTCATCCATCTTCTCAAGCAGACTGCCCCCTCCAGAACCTTAATTCTTACCATCATCAGTATGTCCATATCTTTTGGCTCTTTTTACTGTTCCATACAAGCCTCAGGCTTGAAATAGCCTTCTCTTGGTCCTACCATCCTAGCCACCAATTGTCTTATTTCTTCTTCTTGGTTAAACTTGAGAAATCTATTTATGTTAGATGTTTATACTTTCTCTCTTTACTTCTGAATCCCCTTAAATCTAGCTTCAGGACTCATCATTCAAATGAAAATAATCTCTCCAGAGTTAACAGTAACATTTTGTCAAATCTAATGACCTTTTCTCTGTCCTTATTCTTCTCCACTCTCTGAAGTCTTTGGTCCTATTGATCAACCTCTTTTAGATACTTTCTCTTCTCTAGGTTTTTGTAACAATGCTCTCTAATGATTCTTTTCCTGACTGTCTCTTTACCCTTATAGGTTGGTCTTTTACAACTTAGAATATTTGAGACTTCTAAATTTAAAGGGGTCACTAATCCAGTCATATGTATCTCTATATTGACTTGGTTTTAAAATGTAATGTCATCAGTGTTTTATTGTTTAATTTAAAAGATTTCAAAAAAGATTTCCCAATTACTTGTAATCTTCTTAATCTATTGGGCATTGTTGAAATTCTCAATGTGTTTAACACTTCTGACCTAGAGCATTATGAAACTGTGACATTCAGAATCACATAGCAAGAAGTATCAGAAGCAAAGATTAAAGACAAAAATTGAGATAATTGTTATGCATTGTGACTGTCTTCAAAAAGAATTCAGTACACTCTACTTTTTGTCTAGAATAAATCCTACTTTTTTTTTCCTCTCAGTAAATTGGTCAACACTGAAACTTTTGAGGGGCCATACTAAGAATATTGCCATGGTGTTTGTATTGTTATCTTATTTTCCTGGTCACCAAAGCAATTAATGAAATGTTTTATTAAGTGAATGTATGTTAATTTGAACTGATGAGATTTCCTTGATAATGGTGCTAAGCTTATTTCATTTAGTTGTTTATGATTAAAGAGATATGCCCGAAAGTTCTATAAAAATAGCTCTATAATAACTGTACTTCAATACAATTTCAGGATTAATGTTGTAGAAAGATCGAGGTTAATTTTTAGATAATTTGATCAAATTTAGTAAAATTTTCCAAATGCCTTCTCACCCCCACCTCCCCATCCCTACTCTTCTCTTCTGATATGTCATATAATAAGTTGATCACTTGAGGAGACATTAACTATTGCAAGTCATAATGGAACTGCTTAGGACCTGAGTGCTGGACTTGAATTGGGCCCTGGACTCTAATTTTCTTTTTTGCAGTGATGTCTGTGAAGATGAGAAAGAACTCCTTCCAAATGATCCTTTCCCCATTTCATAAGAATCTCAACTAATACTCTAAGAGGAACTTTGAAAATCAGGATTCCCTCCATTGACATCAAAGTAGACTGAAAAATGGAGCAAGCACAGCTGAATCAAATTTCAAAGACTAATAGCCATGCAGTTGGGGAAAAGCAGCTATGCAACAACCTGTGCTCTGTCAAAGAAATTTAATTATGGAAAGTGATACTTCAGTGTAATTTGTTAATGGGTGCTCTTTGTGCAAAGAGAATAGTTCTTCCTGGGCACTGACAATTTTATATATTTTTAGCTTAGTTCTGTCAAAGGGGACGGGGGTGTTTCTTTGAATTTCATAACATACAGATGCCTGCAGGAAGAATATCAATGAAGTGGATAGCAGCTTTAAAATTTTGAGTTATTAGAATGCATATCAGGGAAAGTGGCAATAACCCTTCTGTTTCCCCAACAGTTTAATATAAGAAATTTGATGCATCACATTACTGTGTTGTTGAATATGTGAACTTCATATTATTTTGGTGGCATAATCATTCTTTTATGTCATCCCTGCTACTACTTTGATTTGTGTGTGTGTGTGTGTGTGTGTGTGTAGCTTACCTTGAGAAAGAAAAACATAGTTAATTTTTTTCCTTTTATATTCTAGTTGGCACTGTATCTTGTATAAATGATATTCTTATATTCTATTACTTTTCTCCAGAAAGATTCTTTCTCTCTCTTTCTCTATGTCTGTCTGTCTGTCTCTTTCTCTCATACACACATTTGTTTGAAAGTTGATTGTAATACTTGTTTCTCTAGAAAGTTAAGAAACTTTCAAAAATGATTTCTTATTTTGCTGTTTGGCTATTTTAATTTATAAATTTGACAGTCTTATTTTTATGTGAATTTTTTACATATTTAAGTTAGATGTTAATCATTTTTTGAGACTTCCCCCCACATCCCAGTTAGACACTATTACTAGTTTCCTGTTTCTGTAAGATTTTTGGCATCTAGCCCCTCTTTCCCTGTACTCCCTCATACAGATACAGATCGAAGGGGGAAAAAAATTATCATCCCAAGCAACCAAAGGAGCCTTCCTATAGAGGAAGTGCTATTTGAGCCAGGCATGAAAACTTTAAATGTTCTCATTAACATCTCCCTGGGATATTTCAGTATCATTTTAACTGAGGTTCAATCCTTCCTATTGCTGCCAGAGTAATCTTCCTTATTTATAAATCAGATTATGCCACTCCTCTGCCCCATATCCTCCCAACTGCCTATCTAATTAATAAAATGAACATAGTAGCCTGACTTTCAAGGGCTACCACAATCTGATGACAGTCCCCATTTTTTAACCTTATCCCTTGCTATTTTTGCGTTGCATTTCATCATGACTGTATACTTCCCATCTGCTCTTAAGTATCTCTTAAGAAAGGTAGACTTAAAATCAGGAAAACCTGAGTTCAATTACTACCTGTGCTACTTAATAGCTTTAGAATGTCTCTTATTTTTGTTTTCTTCAATTGTAAAATATGGTTATTGAGGGTATACAATTAGAAAAAAAATATATACGGAAAATTTCAGAGCTTGAAAACGCCATACAAATATTAGTTATTTGGTTTCCTGTGTCAGAAATTCTTTCTGTCAAAAAAAAACCAAACAAACAAACCCCCCAAAACTAGTCATCCTTTAAAAATCGTGTCTCCCCCCAGCATTTACCTACACAAAGTACTTTATTCTCCTATATACATCTTGAATTATCTAACATTTTTTTATTTCTGTTTCTACTAAACTGTAAACTCCTTGAGAGTAGATATTATGTCTTGTCTGAACTTTGCATAATCCCACCACCTAGTTTAGCCCCAGATGCTCTGCACATAAATGTTTAATAACTTCTTATTGAGATGGAGAACTATTAGAGAGGATATTAGGCAACACAGTTGAGGTCTAATATTTTTTTCACATTAAATTAGAACTTGATTTAGAAATTATAATACTGTGGGGGTAGTACTTCTCAAACTGAATTTTCTAGTACCTGTGGTCTAGTACACTTTTGGAGGCCAGAAAAGGCCAGAATGATCAAGTACACTTTTGGCCATAGGCCATTCTGGCCTTTTCTCACTGAAATTTTGTTCCCTTGCTTTTTATTCCTATGATCTGAGGAAACTGAAGAAATTATTTTGACCGATTCTTTATGGAGTAAAAACTCTGCTAAAGTGGTTAATTAACATGTAGAATGGGAGATTTGGAACAAGATAAAATGGAGGAATCTTCAAAGTATTAATGAGAAAGAAAATTAAAAAATACTTTTTACTGTAAAGAAATTGAGGACACCTAGGTGAAACATTTGATTTTTTTCCCCCTGGAGTTGGATGATTTAGGCTTTGTAACATGGTATTGATCATAGAGACTAACCTCATTCATTTTTCAGATGAGAAAGCTGATGTCCACAGGTTAAATAATTTTCCAAAGGTCACAAAAGTAGTAACAGAATAAGAAAATTTGAACTCAGGTCCTCTGATGCCAATTTCAGGGCTCACTCTACTTTTTCATATTGCTTTCTATACTTTACCTATCCTAAACATTTTTTAACTAAGCTGTAATTTTCTATTAGATTTCATTCACGAAATATTATAAAGCACTCAATTTAGTGAGACAAATATTCCCAGGAAAAAGGAAAATGAAAATAATTTCTTTAAAAATTGTCTGATTTACTAGCATGCATTAAAAAAATGTAGTAATTATTTCAGTCATTGCAAAGAAAAGCAACTGTGCTATTTAAAATAACCTGTGTAGGTGTTGGTCATTTATTAACATGTTCAGAAATATTTTAAAAAAATTCTGGAAAACATTTCTGAATAGGCTTCTGGAAAAAAAGAAAGAAACCACAGACAAAAAATGTAAATCATACTTTGTAAATGTACAGTTCTAAGGAAATCTTTTATGTATTTTATCTAATGGTATTTTTAGTTGCTAATCTATTTCAAATAGGCAGCATTACATAATTAATATGAAGCTATTTTTTAGAATCAGGAAGACTTGGGTTCAATTTTTGCATCTTACTTCTTGTTCATTTGTAGTTGCCTCTTCATAACCCAACTTGAAGTTTTCTTGGCAAAGATACTGGAGTGGTTGGCCATTTTCTTTTCCACCTCATTTTTACAGATGAGGAACTGAGGCAAGGGACTTGGCCCAGGGTCACAGAGCTAGTATGTGAGGCCAGATTTGAATTCATGTAGTTTAGTCTTCTTGATTCCAGGTCAAGCATTCTATCCACCTAGATTCCGTTTTATTCATTCTAAATATCCAAATTCTTGGGCAGTCACTTAACTCCTTAGTGGCCAAGGGAGTAGCTGAGACAGAATTACAGATGATTTAATTATATCTTCACCATCACCTGTAAAAGCACTAGTCCATACCAATTTCCCCTAACCTCTCTCTTACCCTATAAAGAATCTACAGACTCTTGTTAATTTGGTTAAATGACTATGGTTAAAATTAATTATTAGATAATTTTATAAATCATAACTAATGTTTAATTTTGTTAGCCTTCTTAGCAAAATTTAACAATGTTGTATAAGCTAGCTATTTGGGGCATCGAGACTAATAGAGAATGTAGTGTGAATAGATTATTTAATTGAAGTTTTCTCTATGTAAGTAATTAAACAGATTTTAATTCAAATTTTATTATTCTAATATTTTAAGCACTGAAATCTGTTTTATTTAAGAATTATGTAACATTTCCCCTGTTTTTTTATTTTTGCTCTACCTTCTTTAAAGATGCAACTCAGACTTCTTTCTATATAAAACTTTTCCTGATCCTGCCCTCAGTTCTACATCCCCTTCCCCTCTGATATTATAGTTATTTTTGTATTTATTCTATTTCATTTTTAATTGTATATATTTTGTCTCCTCTCAAGAGAATATTAATTCCTTGAGAGAAGAGAAAATCTGTGTATCTCGAGCACCCAAAACAGTACCTGGTGCTTAATAGGCACACAATAAATCTTGAGCGATATTTTTTTCCATTGACCCTTCACATTTGGAAAAATTATCTTCTTGTATTGAGTTTCTAAGCTTAGTTAACTGTAACAAATTGAAAGGTGGCAAAATTAAAAAAAAAACTTCCTTAGAAATTCTTATCTTTGGTGAGAGTAATTTGTAGCCATTGTCCTTTAAAAATTGTAAACATTATTTTATTCAACAATGTCTAATAAAACTGTTTAGGAAAATTTAAATTCTTGCATAGGTGAATTCATTTGCAAATGATTGAAGAGAAAAAGATGTGGTCAAAGCTTGACTATGAGAATTTCTAGTATGGTATAGTAGCACAGATATATGAAAAACATATAGAGCAAATTAGGAAAACTCATAAATTCTATATTCTTTTTGGGGGAGCAAGTTTAAGAGTGCTGGGTTTATTGTTCATATGAGAGTGGAAAGAAATGAAAAATAACAACCAACATTCATATAGTAGCTATGTGCCAGGTACTCTGCTAAGTTTACAATTATGATCTCATTTAATCCTCACAGTAACCCTAGAAGATGGGTGGTGTTATCCCCTTCTGGTAGATAAGGAAACCGAGGCAAACAAATTAAGTAACTTCCCTGGGTCACATAGCTAGTTAAGGGCTGTGACTAGATTTGAAATCAGATCAGCCTGATTTTAGCCCTGATGCTCTCTCCACTGCTGCCTAAAGAATAGAAAAGATTTGTTAGAAGTTACAAGCTTGCTAAATTCATTTCTGAATCACTCTCTTTATGTGATCAATAAAAGAGAATTATTAGAAATTATATAAAAATCTAGACCGATAATTTAGTATTAATTTATCTTTAAAGTTAAACTGACTTAGGACTAGCTCAAGTGAAATACCCACATAATAACATTAAAGAATACTTAAATTATTCTCCATTGATTATAGTTTGGAGTTGGTGGCCATGGAAAACCTAATTTACTTTCAAATGACTTGGCATGACACAGTTTTCCCCAAGTGTTTTCCCAATGTCTGACTCACAGAGGTGAAATATTTAGCATTCAGACAACTTGTGGGAGGAGCTCACCCAGCATCGACCCCTGTGTAGAGAAAAAAGGGACCATTTTCTCTCCTTATTTGCAAATGAGTTTGTTTCAAAGAGTTGCCTCCTTCCCACCCTGCATCACTATGACATTTGTATCTAAACCAGACAGTGCAAATTCCATAGAGCTGTCTTTTGCTGATTAGCACTGGAACCATGGGAGTTCATCTCTTCTGTTCTGTCAGCCTTTCCTGCCCCTTCCCACTCCTCAATATATTTTCAATTTACTAAATTAAATTTAGAATTTTATAGTACATTTGATTAACACGTGATTAACCATTAGCAAATCTTCTTTACCGATTTTTGTTTGAGAAAACAATGAGTTAAATATGCAAATAATGAATTTAAAGGGTTGCATTATTCTGTGTGCTATATAATATACAGTTGTGTCTTTTATCTAATAGTGAAGTGACATTCTTAAAATTGTAGCAGTGTCCACATTGGGGAAGTAAGCTCGTGTGAAAAGGTCTGACTTAGTTTCTATATTCTGTAGACAACATTTATGAAGTTTTTAATTTCTTGACTTATGGTGTCTTTAAGATTAAAATGTAATTTGCTCTGTTTATATCAATAACTCAGATTGTGAGTTCATTCAGACTCTAGAAAATGAATACATTTTTAGTAGCCACTAGACTAAGAGAACTTTTCTGAGGGAGGGAAAGGAAGTCATCCGTCATCTGTCTATCTGTAGCCTTTGATGATAACATGTAGATATTAAATTAGTTCCTTGATACCTTGCTTCTTAAGGTTTAACCAGCTGCATGGTGGAAATCAGTTGAGCCTTGAAATCATTAGCTTAAATGTATTTGGGTTTTGGTGTGGTCATTCTGAGCAGCGGGGCAACGAAAAATAAGGGAGTGAGCATTGTATAAAGGACAAAGAGAGGGCCAGCCTGACTGCAAATGACCGTTTTTTCTTGGAAACAAAAATAAGTACAAACAGGGAAGGATTAGGCCATAATATGAACAGCCCTCCAAGCCAGTCTGAGGAGTTTAGGTTTGATTGGACAAGCAGTTAGGATTCATTATAGGTCTGTCAGCAGTGTGACAAGACGAAAGTGGTGTTATTGGAAAATTAATTTGTTGTTAGTATAACATACATAGCAAAGTTGAAAAAGTCTAGAAGAAAACCAGTTAGGAGCCAGCTCAAACTACATAGAAATGAAGTCATAAAAACGTCTCAACTAGCTGTTAATGAAAATTTATAGAGGCATGTATGCTTTGGATTGAATCTTATCATTTAGGTATTATTCTCAGGTGTGCTTGTGGTAAACATAAAACCTTTTTGGTTTATACAAATAGAAGGTAAAAATACTAGTTTACAAGAGAAGGGAGTTGGAAGAACATTTACACACACACACAAAACACCTAATATGTGCTAGACACTGTGTGCCACATATTCTTTGAGATATTATTTCATTTGATCCTCACAACAACCCAGGGAAATACTATTCCTATTTTATAGTTAAGGGAACTGTGGGAGACAGAGATGATTGACCCTTGATCACACAGCTAATAAGCATCTGAGGCTGAAGTTGAACTCTGCTTTGCAGATTCCAGGTTTAGTGCTCTCTCCACTGCCCCTTTTGCCTCTAGAAAATAGATGAAAAGGATTTGGGACATAAAAGAATTGGGTTGCATTTTTTTTCTCCAAAACCCTTAATGGTTATGTGTATATGTTTTAGCCATACTGCCTACAGTATCATTGTTTTTCTGTTTTTTTTTGTTTGCATTATAGTGAACTTTAGCAACTGCAATGGAAAAAGGAAAGTACAGTATGAAAGCAGCGAACCAGGAGATTTTAAGGTGGATGAAGATGGAGTGGTCTATGCAGCAAGGAGTTTTCCACTTGCTATGGAGCATGCTAAATTCCTGATATATGCCCAGGACAAAGAAACTCAGGAAAAGTGGCAAATGGCAGTGAAACTTAGCCTTAATCCGACAATCACGGACAACCTGATGAAGGTTTGCAAATCTTGAAGGATTCTGTCTTTAAAAAATCCGATTTAAAAAGTATAACTTGGACTTCTTCCACTTATATCCTAGTAATGGAGTGCAAGTACTTAAATAAATTTCATACTAGTCACTTCAACAAAATCTCATACCACTTTAATTTAGTCTTCCAAGACATTTAGACTAATTTTAAGCATATAAAAGTTGTATTCGAAATATTTGTTTGCATTTTTGAGATTTATAGCTATGTTTAAATTACAAGTAGTTGTTTCTTTATTTTTAAATTTCTTGAAAGCATTACAGTATTTATTCAAGCAGTTAAATATAACCACAAAATAAACAATTCTTTGCAAGGTATCATCCATCAAGTTTATTAGATGGGAATTGCAGATTTACAGCAGAAGCAGGAAAGCATTCCTGGCAAGGAGTATTGGTTTTGTCTTGTTCCTTAATAATCAAATTGGAGAGTGTGAATTATTTATAATACCATCCAGACTTTTAGAAAAGATATACTCCCTCTGGTGGAAACTGTTATGAACCAAGATAAAATAACTTAATTGTAGCCCATCAGAGTACAGTTAAATAAATAAACTAAACTGTTGTAATAATGTTTTACTGAATACTCTGTTTCTTTTAGTTTTATTTAGAAAAAATGAGAAGGGGAGTCTCCCTCAGCCCCAAACATTTTGGTTTCCAAGATTTCTAAGGAGGGCAATAAAACTATTTGTGTGTGGAGAGATGATTCATATATTATGCATTTATGTGGGCATTATACTTATACCAGTAGGTAGGAAATAGCCTTTGGGATCACAGATTATAATGATGACATTTCTTCCATTGACTCTAATTATATTAAATATTTGTTAAAAGACATTGTTTTATTGGAGGAAAAAGAGACTACTGATTCCTTTCTCGAAATGATACATTTTTGTGTTGAGTAGGTTTGTGCTAGCCAACTAATGTACATGCTTTCACAGAAGCTGCAAGTGATAATGGCTAAAATGACTGCAGATACACAGAAGGAAACAGAAAGAAAATGTTGGCATCCAGCAGAGATTAATGCTCAGTGTGAAAAGTGGGTCATCTATAGCATCCATCATGGCTGACATAGGTTTAGAATAATTACAGCATTAATTCTGTGGGATTTAATAGGCTCATAAATATTTGAGACATTTCTTACCAGTATGTATTAAACTTCTCTGAGAACTCAAATTATATTTTAGCACACCAAAACTTAAATTTAATGTACAATAGCACATTACCTGAATTGTGGTTCCAACTAATGAGAAATATTTAAGGGGTACAATTATATATTGCTCAATATTAAGTACTATCTAGTTGGTTTATGGAAGCAAAAACAAGTTTACACTTGTGGCACATAATAAATTACTTATGATGCAACTTTTGAAACAAAGCACGGTTCTACTGTTTCATTGTTGTTGATTTCATTTTTTAACTTTGCTATTTTTTTAGGAGTGTTTTCTAGATAAAAAGATTTTCCTTTTTTTTAACTCAGTAAAATTGTACACCTCTTTTCATCTAGCCATTATATTTTATTATAAAGTCACAGTTATGTAATACTGAAATATCTGCTGATATCTTTTGCACTATATGATGATACTTAACTTCAATCCTTTTTAATCCAAAGGAACCTCAAGAAATTGAAGAAATTGTATTTCCAAGGCAGTCATCAAATCACAATGGCTACCTACAAAGACAAAAGAGAGACTGGGTCATTCCTCCGATTAACTTGCCAGAAAACTCAAGAGGACCTTTCCCTCAGGAGCTAGTTAGGGTAAGTTAGCAAAATTTTAGAACTTGAGTCAGTTTTGTTGGCAAGAACAAATGAGCTTCTGTTTTATTTTGGTTCTTTGTTTTGGATGAGGTCATGGTAATATATGCTTCCTTGCTCCATTTTTAAAATATTTGCCTTTTGGCTAATGAGTCATTTCTCCTCCAAAATAGAAATTGAAGCATTTCCCATTCTTTTTATTGATAAAATATATATGTTTGCTTAGTATTTAGAGCTTATTAGTATCTAGCCAGCTTAACTTTCCAGAGGAATCTTACTTTATTGCCCTCTGTGTTCCAGCCACATTAAACTAGTAGGTCATCTCTTGCACTTGACTTTCTACGTTTTACCTCTGTATCTTTGCACAGGCTACACTATATTCTTAATTTGGCTTTACAAAACTGTAGCTTCCTACAATTTTTAGCTCCACTTCTGTTTCCTACAGGAAGCGTTTCCTGATTTTTCTAATTATTTGTACTCTTTCTTTCTCCAGAATATTTTGTGTATATGTACATTTTATCCTTGTCTTAGTCATTTCTGCCAAAGTCAAAATGATTCACACTAGGATCCCTGCCCTTTCCACTTAAGAAAAGGCAATTGCTTTAAAGGCATAGGGTGCTATGGATGAGTATATGTCAAAGGAAGCTTTGTATACTACTTGAATTCTACTTTTTTCCTTATTCTGCATGAATTACAGCGACTGTAAAAAAATTGAAAAGATTTTCATCTTTGCTGAAAAAGTCCTGACCCAGTTATTCAAAGAAAGTACATAGTTCAGAAGTACATAGTATTGTTGTTCATTCAAGTACAGACACTCCTTTTTTGGATATTTAAAACCCTTCTCAATCTGGCTCCATGCTGACTTACCAGATTTATTTCACATCGCTTTTCCTCACTCATTCTATATTGTTGGTCTCAATACATGACATTCTTTCTATCTCTTGCTTTTGAACATTTGCACAAGCTATATGCCATATCTGCAATGCTCTGTTTTTCACTTCTATCTAATTCCATTCATTCAAGACTCAGCTCAAATAACTCCTCTTGAGGAGGTTTTTCCAGAACCCCAAAATTGTTAAACCTCTGAATTACTTTAAATCATTTTATATTTTGTATTTATATCTAAGAGGGTGCTGATAATTAAGCACAAGTTTATTTTTGTATTTTCTTACCATTCTTATTTATTATAAAATATCACACATACAAATATACAATATTGCAAAAATAATATTACAATATTATTTATTGGTATTTTCTCTACCACTTTCTTATCTAGACAGTTGATCAAAAATTTATCACTCTTTTTAAGTATCTTGTATGCATTAGTATTTATTTATATTCTATGTATGCTCTACATGCACACAAGTGCACTCACATACATACATCTGTTTTTCCATTTAGAAAGTAAGATGCTTGAGAGATTTTTTTTTTCATTCTTCATGCTTGTATCCTGGAAATATTTGGTACCCCATTAGATTGTGAACTCCTTGTGGGCTAGGACATTCTTCCCACTTTTTTTTTTAATATCTCCAGGACTTAATACAATAATTGACACATAGTAGGTACTTTATAAATGTTTATTGACAGACTTAATAAATACTTGTTAATTGATCATTGGTTTGGTAAAGGCCAGCGACATAGATGTGCATAGAAGCTTTGCTTCTGGCTTTAATCCACACATCAGTGAACTAACAAATGAAAATACTTGAAATATTATGAAAAATAACTTTCCAAATTATTTAAAATCTTATAGTGAAGAAATGTAACAGATTTTTTTTTAGTTTAAAACATTACATCTAAGAGTCCTCTTGGAAGAGAAGTAAGATTTTGAAAAACTGTAAAACTTCCAAAGTTATACTATTATTTGATTGCTTCTAGGTAGAATTCTCCTAGAAGTTAATGCTGACCTAGTCTTCCTTGTGAAATTGGCATATTCTTTCGAATCCTAACAACAGGGTGCAGAGAAGGAGAACAAACATGAATAGTTTCAATGCTGTGGCTTGTTTTCTGTAGTTGAATTTTCTGTAAAGATGTGGTGTGAAAGTAAAAGAAAGATAAGGAATAAGCAATAGAGAGAAAGGAAAGAAGGAAGGAAGAAGAAAGAAGGAAAAAAAATCCATAGAAAGAAACTTTATACCTGAAAAAAGACATTAGAGCTCACATTGTATACTTTAGCTAATAGATTCATTTAGTCTCTTCTTGATTTAATGTTATTGTCTTTTTGGTCCCTAGATTAGATCTGATAGAGATAAAAATCTTTCACTGCGATACAGTGTGACTGGCCCAGGAGCTGACCAGCCTCCAACTGGTATCTTCATAATCAACCCCATCTCCGGTCAGCTGTCAGTGACAAAGCCTTTGGATCGGGAACAAATAGCACGTTTTCATGTAAGATATTTGGTGACTGGTAATTATAGATAGCCTGCTTCACTTTTGTGTTGAATGATACATTCTTATTTTCACTTTTTTTTCTGCCACAATTTGATTTTCAAAGTTGTAATACTCGGTTATAGTTGTAACTATTAAATTTCACACTGGAGGCAATGTTTTAGAGTGAGGAGATTCTGGGCTTGGATTTAGGAAGACCTGGGATTAAATGTCACTTCTGATATGAGAACCTCTGATATCTCTCTCTCTTGAATTTATTTCAGCTTTGAGGCAGGGGCTAGAACAAGTTCTATTGCTCATTTCTTGGATGACCTTAGACGACTCATTGAATATCTCTTGGATCTCTCCCATTTCCAGATTTATGAATTTATCTATTAAATTGTTGACATATTGTAATTTGCCTTAGTGGAAAAAATTACAGTAATAAGTCTTCCTCTCCTAACGAAATCCTAAATGTTTGGTGTTTTTGTATATTGAACTGAACATGTACTAGATTTAAATGGCAAAATACATATATGTTTTTGAGCAAAAGAAACATTGGAGACATTATTTCTGTGGCCCATAGAAACATTTTCTCTCTAAATTCTCATTTCTTGTTTTCCTTGTATAAAATATTTGATAACCTTTTAAAAAATGTAGAACTCTAAGCTTAGTTTTATCATTACTAAATTTATTATATTTATATGATGAAAAGTTTATGGGAAAAAGTTTTTTCTTTCATTTTTTGCAATAGATTCAGAATATTTTCATAGCAGAGTATAGGAATTCTGATCTGTTTACTAAGGTAGTTTTTGTTTGTTTTATGTTTGGTGAAATTGTTTTGTTTTCTATTGTTCTTGCAGTTGAGGGCACATGCAGTGGATATAAATGGAAATCAAGTAGAGAATCCCATAGACATTGTCATCAATGTCATTGATATGAATGATAATAGACCAGAGTTTTTACACCAGGTTTGGAATGGAACAGTTCCTGAAGGATCAAAACCAGGTATCTGAAAATTTTTAGTTTTAGGTTTCATTAAGAAATGCTGCTTAATTAAGAGGTAGCTATAAGCATTTTAAGGATCAAAGGTGTCTAATTTTATTTTCTTCTATTCTTAATTTTTTGGGCACAAATAAACGTAATGGGCAGGATGTATTATATGTATTAGAAAATAAATGAGAAAAAGATGATTATATTAGCCTACAATGATTTTTCCCTTCTCTGAATTCTGATAGAATCATTCATCATTCCTTTAATATGATTCCTATAGCATCAACAAATTACAAGAAACCTTAGAGGTTTATAATAACCCGCTCAAGGGTGAACTTCCACCCATAACTTTAAAAAATTTTCCATACCATAAAGATTCCTTGATCATGGGTTATGCATTTGCTTTCTTGCTTATATGGTTGTTTATTTAACAAGAGGCTGTTATTAAGTTCTTACATAACTTAATAAAAAATCTATAGAAAGAACTTATTAGAGTTCTTTCAGTGACCTCTTCAGGTAGCATTTTTGAACCTCCAGAATATTTGTTAATAAACTACTCATTAGCCACTAATACATTGATAAGCTTCTTTGTCCAACATTTGAGTAAGATTTCAGATGTCTTGTGTTTGTTATTCAATAGTCCTTCCTTGATCAACTGGATCTTTGACTATTCTAGCTTAGTGGGTACCAGAATGATGATAACATATATTTTAAAATGCTTTAAGATTTAGAAAGGAATGGTACAATAAATGGAATGTTGGGACTGGAATCAGGAAAACTTGAGTTCAAATCCAGCCTAAGATACTTCCCAGTGAGATGACCCTGTTTTGCAAGCTCAACATTTGCTCCAGTTTCATAAGTACAAAATGGGGATAAAACCTACCTCACAGGGTTATGAAGATCAAATTAGATAATATTTGAAAAGTACCTGACTTACACATAGTAGATGCTTAATATATGCTAATTCCTTTCCCACTCAACATGTGTATCAAAAGTTGAAATTAACTGGTCTCTCTTAATGTACTCCTTTTAAAACAATTCCATTTCTAACTGGTTATGACTGACTTGAAACTGCTAACAAGAAAAAATATAGGTACATGAATGAGCTACCAATACTTATAGAGTAATAGCGAACATTTTTATCCATTCTTTCTTTCAACAGTATTTATCCTTTTAGCCTTACTTTAAAAGAACTGACTCTTGATTCTTAAATTGAACTCTATTCTATGCATTTCTGCCTGTGTAATCTGGTTCTGAGTATTGACAATGATTTACTTTTTACTAATTAGAATATAATACACTGGCAAAAGACTTTAAATTACATGGTTTAACTACTAAAAAATAGAAAAATTCAAAAGAAATAACTGGAATTTGAATAAAACTATTCTTTTCCTTTTCAAATGAACTAATTTAATGAGATTTTTAAAAAATCTAGCTTTAAATTAAACCCTTCTAAAACTTTGTTATAAGTGAGAAAAAATTACTTACAATTCACTTATATATGTTCATATTTCAGGATGTTGAGTATTGTTTTAAAAAATCTAAATTACTCTTTAAAAAATCTGTATTGTTTTTCATATTTGTATTGTTTGTATTGTTTGTTATTTTGTATTGTCTCTTGTTTTATATTTGTTTTGTTATTTTATTTTGGTAGATATAGATTATCCTGCTAGATCTTGCACATTTATTGTTTATATTGTAGATTTTTAAATTAGCTTTCTGACCATGGGCTATTCATTGACCTCTCAGAATTTTTTTCCTTATCATTAAAATGCATATAAATTTATACAAGAGAATTATAAGAAAACCTTTGATAAACTTCATAAATGTGAGTTGTTATTGGTAGCAGCCATAATAAAATATTTTACAAATTTGAGAATGTATATTGGGTTCCTTTATCCCTTTAATTTTGGGGAGAAAGAATGAATATGCTTCTCTCCAATAGCTAAATCATTAATTTATTTCATCCGTTATATAACCAAAACAAACTGAATGTGCTCCCTTATGGGCCAGACAGTGTCTGTGAATGACTGAAACACTTGGGAAGGTAAAGCCCGATGTGTCTCTCCCAAAAACTAAAAAATATTGCCAAAAAAAAAATTCAAGTAATGTCTATCAGTTTATTTTCATAGACATTTAAAGGGACATTGATATTTTTTGGTATATATATATATATATATGCTTTGAACAGATTTCCTTTTGATAATAGAACATCTATCAAATGTCATACTGAATTGAATAAAAGGATTCTTTGTCCATAACCACACATTAATCACCTAAACTCCCTTAGACTCAATTTCCTCAAAAAAGAAAGTGAAATTAAATGGTTGGTCTAAATCAGTGGTATTAAATTCAGGTAGAAATGGAGTCCTCTAAGCCCTATGTGGATCATTATCTAACACAATGGATAGTGTTAGATCCATTTGAAGAATAATCATCTCCCTGAGTTCAAATCTGGTCTCAGATACTTCCTAAATGTGTGACCTCAGGCAAGTCACTTTACCCTGTTTGCCTCTGTTTCCTCATTTGTAAAATGACCAGGAGAGGAAATGGCAAAACACTCTAGTATCTTTGCCAAGAAAATCTCAAATGGAGTCATGAAGGGTCAGATGTAACTAAAAACAACTAAACAAAACTAACAAACCTTACAGAGGGACCACTTTGGTCTCATATTGACTTAGAAGCCCATATTGACAATTATCTATGTTCTCTTGTTTTCTTATTTATTTTGTTAAATACTTCCCAATTTTATTTGAATCTGGTTTGGAGATGTACTTAGTTTGACACCTCTGGTCTAGATCATTCCTAAAGACGCCTCCAATTCCAAATCTCTTAAGAATATATAATAAATTTGACCTATTTTTAAAAATTGCTTAAGGAGAAGTAAGTATTTTATAAAAGCTTTTAAGAATGTTGCTCTCATATAAAGCATCTCTTCAAGAACATAAATACAATCATATTTTTAAAATAGATTCAAAATTTTCCACTTCTGCCCCTAGAAGAGAGTTTAAAAAATTTATTAAGTAAGAGTAAAAATTCAAGATTTATCAGATTAATAAATTGGGGTCCATAATGGAATGACCATAAATTTTTCTGCAATCCTGGTTAACTGGCATCAACTATTTCTGTGACATTTGTTCTGCCTTTAGGAACTTACGTGATGACAGTGACTGCAATTGATGCTGATGATCCAAATGCCCTAAATGGAATGCTGAGGTACAGAATTCTGTCCCAGGCCCCAGTGTCCCCTTCATCCAACATGTTTACAATCAACAATGAAACTGGAGATATTATCACAGTGGCAGCTGGACTGGACAGAGAAGTAAGCTGATGCAAACCCATTTTATTCTAAAAGGTTTCTTCTGTTCATTTCATCTCCCTTTTTTCCCACAGGATCTAAAATGCCATTTTATATAATATTTCGTCTTTTGTGGAAGGCATTCTTTTTATTCCTTTCCAAGGTTAAAACATTTAAATGAATAAAAACTGTGTCAATCTATAATTTTATATTTACAATGTATATATTATGACAATATCTGTTAATCTTTCTCTGCATCACATTTAAGTGTGATATATTTGACTTTCTTGGTAGGAAGTACTTTGGTGAATTAAAAGTAAAAATGATAGTAAAATTAAAATAGTAGCAAAAAATGAAGGGCCATTTTTAGCATTTTAATTTTTAAGATTAATTTTAAAGTCATTTCTTGATTTTGTGACAGTACTCAGTACTAAAGTGCTTAACATCTGATTGATTTTAGAGAATAATAACTAGAGTATTAAAATTGGCTTAATGACTCTTATAATAGATTGGGGAAACTACCCTTTTTGATCATTTCACTTTAGTATCTTCTCCGTTCCCATAATATAAGTTGTAGACGGATATATATTGTCACAGTTAGCAAAGCTGAGGCACATTTTTCAGGTTGATTAGATGTTTTCATCTAGTCCTAGAACATTTTTGCAACTTCCTACAATAGCTTCAAGTTGAAAGTATTAAGCTCTTATAGCTAAAATTCCCTTGCATCAAACTATATGTATTTTTGTTAATTAAAATGTTATATATATACATATACACATACATATACTTGTATATATAAAAATACATATGTCTATCTACTTATCTATCTGTCTGTCTGTCTGTCTGTCTATCTATCTATAAGCAGTTTATGGATAAGCATATGTGAACCCTTAATTCTAGCCAGTAAAATCTCATTACCCTGCCAAAAAAAAAAAAGCATACAAACAAAACCCCAGCTCTTTTCTATCTCTGATTGTTGGTTTGTACTGTTCTTTCTATATAAAATGGTCTTCTGCTTTTTCACTTTCCCATCTTTCCACCTTTTTTCAAGGTCCAATTGTAGTCAAAGTATCTCTATCCTTCTTTTCTTCTGACATTAAAGTCCCCAAATGGATCTCTTGTTTTTATGGATTTTAATGTGTATTATCTGTATTAAATACTTTTTTATTTAAGGAAATTATATAAATTGAACAAAATTAGCTTTCTTGTCTTTTTTACCCAACTACTCCCTCCCTTGAGGATAAGAGGCCATGTTTCATTCTTATTTTGTAATTCTCCTCTCACCTCTTAAAAGATATTGTACTATGTTAAGGTTGTAGTAGATACTTAGTAGCTATTTGTCAAAATAAATGACTAGCATTTCAACCAGTAAAATACAAATAAATATAATAAAATCTATACTAAGTATAATTTAACATAATTGATGATTCAGAAAATACTTTTGGATTTCAGAGATTTCTGAATATACTAATCAGTATCCTTAAATTATCAAAATGCTAATAAATAAAAGTCATTATAGAAAAATCAGCTTTTCGGATAGAATGTATGGCATGAAGTGTCCTTAAAGGAGACATTGAAAGATGGTAATAAATATAATTGGTAAGAATATCAAGAATTTGGATTTCCTGGATTTTTTTCTGATTGGCATAATAGCTTTGATTTGAACTGGATTAGATAAAGTTTTACTACTGCTATTAATAATATATATTCTAAAATGAGTGCTGTAGACCTTAATATAGTAATAGGAACCCATGAGAATTATAGTGTTTGCTGCTAAACTAAGAGGCACATTTAGGGTAAGATATATGCCTATTAAATTGTACCTATTAACATCAAAGTGCTGAAGATTCCTATTTGAAAAATGTCTTTGTGTTAGAAATTGTTGAAATGCATTTAGATTTTGTAATACTCCTTGCAGCTCTCTTATTTCAGATCAATATGATATTTCACCTCTCCTTTTATGAGAAATACAATGTTTAAATGTTTATAAACACAGGCTAAATGACAGTTTTAAAATCAGATTCTTAGGTATTTTCTCTCCAGTGCTAGCTTAATAGGGTTAGCTCGTCGTACAAATCTTAATGTATTTCTGTTCTTTATAGATAATCTTTGATGCTGATATGCAGATATAGGACTCTAGCTTCCTCTAATCACCAGATAATCCTATGATGAAACAGAATTTTAATGGTGTAAGGGACCCTTGGGAGTCATGCGATCTAATGATATCAATTTACAGATGAGGGAACTGAGTCCCAGAGAATTCCATTAATATAATCAAGGCCAAACAGCTAATTGTGCAGCCAGAATTGATATCAAATTTCTTCTAAATACAAGTTCAGTGATCTTTATTTTATGTCTTATTGTCTCATCACTGGTCAGTTCTTAAACATAGAGCATGTTGGAAAGTAGGAGGAAGGATTAAAGGGAGTCAAATTACTTAGTAGGAAGAACAGAAGACTGTAGAGAGATTTTTATCACAGGGTATTTGGTAACAAGTCTCCCAAAAACAGAAGGGAGGTGAAATTGAAAAACTAAGGTTCTGTAACTTGGGAAGGTATGTGAAAAATTTCTTGAAAGGAATGTTATGCTAAGGAACATCATGAATTCTTCTCTAATATTTTGATAAAGAACAAAATTCTCATCCACATTTAGTCATTTATGCTAATCCTTATTAAAGACAAGTAGACAGATAAGTTGGTTGACTTAGGACTCTTTTCAAATCTAATGGAGATTCTTTGATTTTTTCTTTAAAGTAGAAATTAATTTTCTAAAGTAGAAATTAATTAAATTTCCCCTCCTATTCAAAAGTAATTTCAGTGTCATGTTTCCAGGTCAGATAATTCTAACATATCTACGTCTGGAGTATTTTCAACAACTTTCTCCCTTATTCTATAAGAGAAAAGTGTATGCTTTTGCTTCTCTAAACAGACTAGATTTGATGTTAGGGAAGAACTTTTCTTATGTCTCTGAGTGCTCTATAGATGTCTTCTAGAACTAAATTTCTGAACAGCCATATGGCTTTATTTTTACTCTTGGTGATAAAAAGATACCAGCCAAGCATTTATTTTTGTTATACTTAGAGGAATTATAACTTTTCAAAACCTATTGCTGTCTCCCTAAACCATATAATTCACTCTGAATTGTTAGTCTAGAATATACCATTCAAAGAACAGGGGACAGAACTCTTGAATTAGAGCACATTGTGTAAAACATCTAGAAAAATAGGAGATTGTTTTATGGATAAAATGTTAATAAAGCAAATTAAGCTTAAAGGTATATTGTGCAAATAATTTTTTATATCCATTTATTAAACATTTAGTAACACATCCCTGCAGCAAACTATAATAAAGTTTGAGGTTGTATTCTTTTGTAGAGTGTCCTTTTATAGCTTACTAAAACTGAAGTGTCTGGATTTGAAACAATGTAAAATTCCAAGTGGTTACTACTGTTGACACTGTCCCTCATTCTGAATTAAAAAAAAAAAAGGTAATATTTTCTGATTTTTTTAGAAAAAATCCATTCCCTTTAAAGATTCTTTATGCAATGAATATCAGCACACTATGTCAACATCTAGCAAGAAGTTTCAATTTTTTAATGTTCTTTTTTTTAAACACTTCATATATTTTCATTTTTTTCTGAGAATTCTCTTCTGTTGCTGCAAATAACAGCTAACAAAAGTGACATTTCAAAGTCATAACAAATGCTTATCTTCATGGTTTTCAGCTGGGAGGCTGAACTGAATTCCCTGCAATAATCTTTCACTAACCATGAGAGCACTAAGCTGAAACGGCACTCTGGATTGGAAAAGGAAGCCGTTGAGAAATGTTTTAACCTACGTAAGCATTATAGTGAGATGTTATGGGTTAAGAAAAATGAAAGTGGCTCAGCCAGATGTATTCCTGTCTAACTTTCATTAACAAAATGGGTATTTCCTTTCCTTAAAAAAATTGAAATAACACAGACTGATATTTGGGTGGGCAGATGATTTACAGATCTAGTCTTTGAGTTTTGAATTATCCTCTTCTTTTTTCCTTGTCCCCAATGACATCTAAAACCAGTCTTCATTTGGGTCTCTTCTGACAAAGTTATAAGTATGCCATGAGAATGGGACTCAGTTTGGTAAATGCATGAAGAAATAGGGTGCTGAAATTTGCAGTTTGGTTTTATAGTTAATGTAAAGGGGAGTTATTGTTTGAAATGCTTGGATATTATGAAAATGATGAAATTTATTGTAGTTTTCCCTTTGCCAATTTCACTCCAAGGAATTCAGATGTTTCAGCTATATTTTCAGAAATACACTTATGAGAATTTTATAACTGGATGCGTAAAGTTATGGATCTTTGAGGCCAGCCCCCTTCTTTTTACAGAGGCCAAAGACGTGAAATATTTTGGCCAAATTCCTATGACTACTAAGAGATTGAGCTGAAACTAGGTCCCATATTGAGACTTGAAATCTGCTCTATTTTATATCATAGTATCCATAGTATTTCCCTCTTCCTAAGTGGAAGCTATGGCATATATACCAGTGGCCTAAAGAGGTCTTCCGGTTTTCCCCTGATATCTTGAGGTTCAGTCATTTCTGATTTTAAAATTTATTCTAAGTTCTGAAAACTTCAGACTCCCTTTAAAAATCATGATTATTTGTGTGAAAAATCATCCTATGCCAAATAAACTCTACTTATTTACTAGCAACTAAGAATAATTTCTCTGGTGGCACAGATTATATTGAGAAAGAGGAGCCACTAATTTGATACTGAAAGTTTATGTGATGTACTTGAGGCTTTAAAAATTATATACTAATTAAGCCTGGAAAGAACAATTGTCCATTTTAGATTCATCTATATACTATCTATACTTCTTTCTCTTCTTTACTTTATGCCTTTGGGGTTATCTTCATTAGTGCTGTCATCTACATCTGAGCCTGGAAACTGGTAGCTTAGGACGTGAAATAAAAATAAAATGATTTTGTTGATCGCTGCTGGTTTTGGTAAATTGCAGGTAGAGGGAAACCTCGGGAAAGCAAAGATAAAGTGATGTTCAGGATTACCTATAGCCTTCACACAGGTACATCCTCATATGTGCTATGCATCGAGGAATGGAGAGATATTTATAATAATACAAACACCACTTGAGGCATTTCAAATGTTGTTAACAAGAATAAATAAACTCACTGTGTAAGAACATACATTCACTGTATAGAACACCTATTATTATCTTGGGGAATTGGTTTGTCTAACTTGTTTTGGCATCCTCATGTGTTTTTAGAAAGTACAACAGTATACGTTAATAATCCAAGCTACCGATATGGAAGGAAATCCTACATATGGTCTTTCAAACACAGCTACAGCTGTCATCACAGTCACAGATGTCAATGACAACCCTCCAGAGTTCACTGCTATGACTGTAAGTACAGTTTCACATTAAAAATGTTTATGATTGGGAAATTATTAGTATGACTCTTTTTTTAAATTGTTGTTATTGTAAATGGATCCACTCTATTTGGAACTCTCTTATTCTCCAGAAAAGCAAAGTTTATGTTTCAGGTGAAATTAACTCTCTGACTTTCATCAGACCCTATAGTTTTTTCAAGTCATAATTGAGAATTATTTCTCCTTTGTCCACATTTTAATATCATTATCAACAACAGTGAAGTCAAAAGCCAGGCTGCCTCCCTTACCAGTCAAGCTCCTCAGTATTTAACACTCTACTGGACCATTCTCTCTGAAGTTAAATAGTTATATATTCATAAGACCATCACTGATTTTTAATGTAAGCTTAAATAAAAATCAATTAGGAAAGTAAATCGACCAATTAAAATGTCATCTTGTCTTTGGAAGTCAAGTATGAATTATTTATTTTTATTATCTGCACTATGGATTCCCCCTCCATTTAGTGTAGGTTATCAGAAATTGATTGTCTTGCAAAATTTTGGTGATATTATACATGTTGCCCTTCATTTATCTAGGTCATTAATTTGTGCCTGGAAATTGTTTCTTTTTGTAGTTCTACGGTGAAGTCCCTGAAAACAGGGTAGATGTTATAGTTGCAAATCTAACTGTGACAGATAAAGATCAACCGCATACATCTGCTTGGAATGCGGTATATAAAATCACTGGAGGAGATTCTACAGGACACTTTACAATTCAGACTGATCCAAACAGTAATGATGGTTTAGTAACAGTTGCAAAAGTGAGTACTAGTCCACTTATTATTTTATTATTATTTATCATTATTAAGTAGTATTAATAGTTGTATGTGTGTATATTCAGGCCAGAGAGTAAAATGATTTAATTTTGTGAATGGGCCCTAAAGAATTTGTCACATATCTTGAATCTCAAAGGAAAAAATATATATATATATACACATATCTATATATGTGTGTTTACACATATAACAAGTTTATCATACGATAGTCACTTCCTGCTTACATTTAGCTTTTGCAAATTCAACTTTATGAGAGATAGAGAAATAACAATTGAAGTTCTGATCCCAGTTATTCTAAGTCCTCATCTGCCATTTTTCAAATCCAGTTCATGTCTCATTCACTGATTGTTCCCTTATTTCTACTCATTCCATTCCCACCCTCAACCTCCCATTCTCAAGCCTCCAAACATTTCGCTGTATTTTCTGAAATGCCTACTTCATAGGACACAATATAGGTCACAAATTAAACCTTTAATTTTATTACTCCTACCTTCCATCCTCTTGTACCTGGTGCCCTCCTGATGACAGCTTTCTCCTCTTCCCCTTCCAGGATTGTCTACACTTTGACTTATGCCTCCAGCTAACTGGTCATGATGAGGGATTTTGAATGCTCCTTGCTCTCAGGTTCTCCACCTGTCACCATGATTCAGTAACCTCTATTCCTTTAAGGCTCTTTGATCCATATTTATCACTCAATCAGGATTCTTGTAGCTGCTATCTATAAAATTCTAAGACTTTTTCTCTTTCCTTCTCAGTAGGTCTGTGCTTGGCTCACTGCTTTTCTCCCATATCCAATTTCAGCCCTCATTTTAGTAGATTTCAGATACATATTGATACTTCCTCAAACATTCTAACTTCTCTATTCCTCAAGCTTTTCATTTCCCATGACCTACTTTTCCACCGCAATACAACTACACATACTCTTTATTTTGGCATCACCCCAAGAATGTTCCATGTTCATGTTCCTGAACTCTGAAATTCATTTGCCCCATCTGAATCTATTATAATTCCACCTCTTCCTACCTTACAGCTCCACTCTTGTTCTTCATTTTCACTGATCATCAATCCTTCCATATTTTAGTTGTTTCTCAATTTGTCTCCCCAGCTTTGACTACATTCTCTTCTCATCCTCATCTTGACCCCTTGTTCACCCAAATTCAACTCTACACTGCTCCCTTCACCCCAATCCTTTGCTCCTTTTTCCTATTGAAGATCTTATCCTGTCAAACATCAGCATTGAATTGCTCCCATAAACCACTGCTTTCCTTCCTTATTCTATGGAATGAAGCTTAGAAAAAAACCTCAAAATAATGCTGAACAGGTCATCTACAAATTATGTTACATAATCTTACCTGAGCCCACATTGCAGCAAAGCATTATTTTCACACCTCCAAAATTGATTCACTTTCCCAATCTCCACATTGGTTTTTCTAAGCCTTTATACCCCATTTTAAACCTCCTACAGCCCTTACCACCATCATCACAAAGAACATTGTTTCATATTCACTGAAAAAATTGAGAGAATTGGCAAAAAACACTTTCTCTCTCTTTTCATCTCACATCACTCATATGTTTTCTGCCACTCCTCCTTCATCATTTTTCCCTTCTTTATTCACCAGTGATTCTGTGACATTTCTTGCTGCTTAACCCTTTTATTACTCTTACTTCTACTCAGTTCTGCTCATTACGTCTTGGATGCTTCCCTAGTGCCTACAAACGTGGTCATGTCTCCTCTGTCCCTCAGTCCTGCTAGCTGTCATCCAATATCAGTGAGGTCCTCGGGTGCATGTGGGGAGGGGGAGGGGTGAAGAGGGGAGCAGAGCAGCCTGGTCCTGTGTCTCTGGCTTTTTAGTAACAAACTCTGGTGAACTCTGTGCTGGGGTGATGGTGCATGTGCCCACAGGTAGGGCACACATGCCGTAGGTTTGCCACTACATTCCTATATCACTTCTCTTATGTGGCTAAACTCTTGGACAGATCTATGTACAAGAGGTGCTTTGACTATTTTAACCCTTTTTAACTCTTTCTTAGTCTGACTCAATTTTATGGCTCTAGTGATATTCTTTCCTCTAAAGTTTCTTATAATCTCTCAATTCTGGTAGCTTATTCCTGAGTCCTCCTCCTCCTTGACCTTCCCATGCTGTCAGTCATTCTCTTCCTGATACACTCTTCTCTAGGCTTTCATGACACTGTGCCCTTCTGGTTCTCTTCCTACTTGTCTGACCACTTTTTTACTTATCTCCTTTGCTAGATTTTCATTTATGTCATGCCCATTAATTATGGATATCCCTCAAGGCTGTGTCCTGGGGAACCTCTTTTCTTTTCCCACTCTACTTTTCCACTTGGTGATCTCATCAACTTCCATAGATCAATTATTATCATTATACTAATGACTGATCTAATTGTCTACTTCTAATAGTGACCTTCCGAATCCTATCTCCCAGTTGCCTTTCTGAAACTGCACAACCCATAGACATCTTAAACCTGTCTATAGGTTGTTTAACGTTGGATATCACCATTTCCAAAATTAAACACATTCTCTTAACCCAACCATGCTGCCAAGGGTACTGCATCTTCCCAGTAACCCAGGCTTACCCCATAGCTGTCATCATTGGCTCCTCACTAATTTTTCTATTAATCAACAAAGCCTGTTGATTTTCCTTTATAATGTCCCTTCACATTAGTTCTTCTCTCCCTCCCCCTGACACTGCCATCTCTCTGTTGCAGGCCATCACCATGTCACTATTTCAGTAACCTTCTGGTTTATTTCTCTGCTTCAATTGTCTCTTCATTCTAATCTATCTCCTGCCCCATCCCAGCTGTGAAATTGGTCTTACTGTGTCACCCATCTCATTCAAGAAACCCCGTAGTCTTTCCCTCAAACCTTGTGAATCAAATATGAAATCCTCTGGCTTTTAAAGTTCTTCAAAACTCAGCCCCTTCCTGGTCTTTACACCTGACTCCTTCATGCACTTCATAGATTATTGACATTTGCCTCCTTGCTGTCCCTCATTCAAGACATTTCATCTTCCATTTATTAGCAATTTTACTGACTGTTCCCTATATCTAGAATACTACCCTTCCTCACTCCACCTCCTGACTTTCCCAACTTCAGTTGGGTCTCAGCTAAAGTCCCATCTTATGCAAAAATGCTTTCTTGGTCTTCCTTAATCTTTACTGCCTTCTCTCTGAGATTATTCCTATTTCATCATCTGTCTATGTGTCTGTCCATCCATCCTATCTGTCTCATCTATCTGTCTGTCTGGCCGTCCATCCGTCCATCTATCCGTCTATCTGTCTGTCTGTCTGTCTGTCTGTCTGTCTGTCTGTCTGTCTCTCTCTCTCTCTCTCTCTCTCTCTCTCTCTCTCTATATATATATATATATATATATATATATATATATATATAGTCTATCATGTGCATGGTAGTTTTCATGTTGTCTCCCCTTTTAGACTGTTAGCGTCTTGAGAACTGGGCATGTCCTTTTTTTTTCATTGTATTTAGTGTTTAGTTTGGTTTCAAGCATGTACTTGAAATTTAATAAATGGTATTTGACTTAACTAGTTGACTAGTGTCGGTGGTGTTCAATTCAACTTAATGAGTATTTGCCCTCATAAGACCATTTCCCTCTACTCATTAGTTTCCCTACAGATTAGTTTTGCCCCATTTTGTGTTCATCCATCAGATCCTACCTATCTGTGTAGTTAAAAGTAAAATTTATATTCAGTTGTTTTCAAATCTACCAGTCTAGCTCCATCATCTTTCTAATATAGACTGCCTTTATTTAAAGAGGACCTTACCCTCTCTTACCTAGAACGGCTTGTAGATCTTTGTTTTTTGTGAGTGATTTAAAGAATTTTTGAAAGATATTTTGAGCATATGATTTACCTTTGGTAACCTAATCTTCCTATATAATGGGATTAGGTTTATTATTTGATGCCAATTATAATTGTTATAGTCTAACATTTCATGATTCTAAATAAATATATTATTTTTAATAAAATTGGACTTTTTTATGGTTTTATGAAAACATATTAGATAAATCATGTTATTACCTTTTGTTCTGGTTTAAAATTTTTAGATTTTACTTTTCATAAATATTTTAAAATTCTTTGGAATGGTGACTCAAACCCATATCAAAATGAGTGTTGAGCAGACTTTTGGCATGTGATGAAAAAGCCTGAAGATATTGTAGAAGTGAATTGGATTGTTTAGGGACAGCTAGGTGTCTTAGTGGATGGAGAGCCGGTCCTGCATGTGAGAGGTCCTCAGTTCAAATATGGTCTCAGACCCTTCCTAACTATGTGACCTTGATAAGACACTTAAGCCCATTTGCCTAACTTTTACCACTCTTCTGCCTCAGACCCAATACTTAGTCTCAATTGTAAGACAGAAAATAAGAGTTTCAAAAAAAAGTTAAATATGTAATAAAGAAATGGATTGGGTTGGGTGGTAGGTAGCCACCATTTGGAGAAAGATTTGGATATAATTTTTCAGTTTTAAATTTTTCTTTTAAAGCCTTCGAAAGAATAATTACTAGAGTCCTTAATTGCTGACCAATTTAGTACTAAAGAGAAGGGGGTGGGGTGCAGCTCTTTAACTGATGATAAATACATAGATCTATAATTTAGAAGACTTTTAAAGGTCAGTTCCTTCTCTCCTGCCTTCATATTGAGAATATACTCTTCTCTCCCCAGTACCTTTATTCAGTGTGCCCAGATAGTGACTATATTCAAAAGCATGTACTGTATTATAAAGTGCCAAAGATCTATTTTTTTCCTATAAAAATCTTATTTCTCCACTCAGAAGTGAAAAAAATTCTTTAACACTGAAAACATGAAATATTCATGATCTTACTTTTTGCCTTTTTTTCTGTTGGGTGAAATAATTAACTGTTAGATGTTGCCTGTGGGCCATATGATTGTGTAGTTAGAGGAGGGTCATTTGCCCTTAGTTCACTAACTCATGTTGCAATAGTTGGCCATTTGGTTCTGTGTATTGTTCCTTGATTATTTTTAGACTGCAAATTATCTAGGTTAGGTTATCAGGCTTCTTTTCATTATTCTATCTCATTGCTCATTTGCACCTTCAATAGAAGATAGTCAAGGGAAATAAAAAGAGGTGAATCTTGAATCATTCCTTTTGACTACTTGTTATCAACTTGTTTAATAGCCAACTTCACAAATTTGATTGAAAGGCTAAAATTAGGGTTTTAAGATTATCTGTGGATTTGATTTCTCTAGACTCTCATTTTCTTCCATGACTACAGATTAAACTGAATAGCTTTCATGCTACAAAACTCTTTTCCTTATTTTCTTCTTTAGAGAAGTCGCATGACGAAAGGTTATTAGACTTAAAGTCAAAGGTCAACTTGACCTTTGACTTCACTGTCAAAATTATGGCCATAAGAACTTGACTACTCTATATCTGAAAAATCTGCCCTTTGTAGTCTCAACCTCACAGAGCTCTTGTGAGGATCAAATTAGATATATAAAGGGAAAGTGAATGTTTTAAACACTGCACTAAGTACCTTTTATAATTATTATCTCATTAGATCCTCACAATAACTCTGTGAGGTAGGGTTTTTTACAGTTGAGGAAACTGAGGCAAAAGGGTATTTGACATAATTACGCAGGATTAGAGTTTTATTA
Organism: Monodelphis domestica; assembly: GCF_027887165.1. NCBI lineage: Eukaryota > Metazoa > Chordata > Mammalia > Didelphimorphia > Didelphidae > Monodelphis > Monodelphis domestica. The sequence goes on along the minus strand of NC_077229.1, from coordinate 281,160,535 downwards.
AGTGTCTAGATTTGAACCCAGATCTTCTAAACCCAGTGCTCTAACCACTACATCAACTAGGGATCTCATTAAAAGTATTCTACTTATATAACATTCTTTGTACCTCGAAGATGGTGATAAATGTATATGCACATTGCTTTTAAAATTTATCATTGTTTTGTTAATCATATTTGTAAATTTGTATCCACTTGGAACATCTAGGAGTTATAAATGAGGCAGAGGTGGAGGATTTTTTTTCCCCAAAGAGAAAACTACCTCAGAAATTGATCTTTGTATCTTTCATTGTTTTGAGGTATCATCAGTAAATACTATATAGAAGATAAAATAATTACACCCTCATGTTTTATTGATGAGTGTGATACAGAAATGAATTGCTGAATTAAAATATTTGTCCTCCATGCATATGCTTACTAATGGTGCTTTCCTTTCTCTTTTGCCAGCCAATTGACTTTGAGACAAATAGGATGTTTTTACTTACTGTAGCTGCAGAAAACCAAGTGCCGTTAGCCAAGGGCATTCAGCACCCTCCACAGTCAACAGCCACCGTGTCTGTTACAGTGATCGATGTAAATGAGAATCCTCATTTTAACCCAAACCCCAAGCTTGTGCGCCATGAGGAAGGACTCCGTGCTGGTACCATGTTAACAACCTTCACTGCTCAGGATCCAGATCGATACATGCAACAAAATATTAGGTACAGGTTTTAGCTTAGAGCCTGTTTTGTTTTTAATTACCCCATATTTATTTTATTTGAGTTTTCTTTCAATCCTTATATTGAAAAATTTACCACATAAAGGTATTTTAAATAGTAACACATTTTTAGTAGGAAAGACATGAAATAAGAGCTGGGTGTTCTCATTGGTGCTGACTCCGGGGTTGGGGCTACTAGGGATGTGTGGGAAGCACCAATTTTCTTGTAGCGCCAAAGCTCTCAGCGATTTGGGATTGTTCATAACAGCCAATTCAGTCTCTGCTACACAATTGTATATTATCATCATTTCCTCCTTCCTTCCTTCCCTCCCTCCCTCCCTTCCTCCCTCCCCCTTCCTTCCTTCCTTCCTTCCTTCCTTCCTTCCTTCCTTCCTTCCTTCCTTCCTTCCTTCCTTCCTTCCTTCCTTCCTTCCTTCCTTCCTTCCTTCCTTCCTTCCTTCCTTCCTTCCTTCCTTCCTTCCTTCCTTCCTTCCTTCCTTCCTTCCTTCCTTCCTTCCTTCCTTCCTTCCTTCCTTCCTTCCTTCCTTCCTTCCCTCCTTCCTTCCTTCCCTCCTTCCTTCCTTCCCTCCTTCCTTCCTTCCCTCCTTCCTTCCTTCCTTCCTTCCCTCCTTCCCTCCCTCCCTCCCTCCCTTCCTCCCTCCCCCTTCCTTCCTTCCTTCCTTCCTTCCTTCCTTCCTTCCTTCCTTCCTTCCCTCCCTCCCTCCCTTCCTCCCTCCCCCTTCCTTCCTTCCTTCCTTCCTCCCTCCCTCCCTCCCTCCCTCTTATTCTGGACTTTAATACTAAATAATAGTAATAGGGAAGGTTTTGGCAGGACCTTGGATCTGAGGAGCAATGGAAACTGAGGAAGCTTCATACCAGTGAGAAGTTCAAAACAAAACAAAACAAAACAGCCCATTCTGTCAAAACCAGGACATGAGAACTAATTCTTTTTGAAGTGTTTGGGGAAATGGTTATTGAACTCAGACTGCTTATCACAAAAGAGGTCCAGCTGCAACAGATTCCTAATTATCCATCCTAATGAGAAGACACTGAGGTTGGTTAAGATAGGAGTAGCCTTGTTGAATAAGATTCATAGACAGTCAAAAAAAATGTTTTTGGAAATCTCACAACCACCATTTAGCAAATAGCCATAGATGTCAATTTCTTCCCAGATTTAATCTTCACCAGATATCACTATCCAGTGGTGGCAGCTGGCTAATTCATTTTCTCCTTTTCTTCTGCTCCTCTAAGTTTAAGTGACAGTAGTAATTAATAGCTAGTTATAGCTATAAATAGTCATAGATATATAGCTAAATAAATATACATATGTTTAGTCCATGTTATATGTAGTCTTTTTTATAAAAAAAACATTACTTTCTGTTTTAGAATTAATACTATGTATTATTTACAAGGCAGAAGCACTGTGAGGGCTAGGCAGTTGGCAATAACGAGGTTGGATTTGAATTTAGGACCTCCCATCTCTAGGCCTGGCTGTCTACTGAGCCACCTTGCCCTCTGAAATCTTTTTTAATTCTTCCTCTCTCTTCCACAATTGTCATTGTAATCCCTCTCCAAATTGTCTGGTATTTATTTATTGCCTCTCCCGAGAGAGTATAAGTATAAGCTCATCAATGCTAGAAATTGTTTCCCTTTGGTCTTTCTACCTCTGGCACCTAGCCTAGTGCCTGGCACACAGTAAACAATTAATGTGTTTATTAATTGATTTTGACTTGACCCTAATAGTGTGAAGGATTCTAAGATATTTATTGCCTATTGTAGGAGAAATGACTTATGAGAATAGAATTAAGAGTGAAAGTACATAAAATGAAGTGATGCAATCCTAATAATTAAAAAAGGTGGTGAGTGACATGGACTTTAGGACTTTGTTATAGAGTGGAGTTCAATTGTTTTTTGATAATTTTCTTCTTATAGGTGTTTGAACTTATGGTAATTTCTATGACTTTTTCTAGGATTTTGCCTCTACGGTCTGCTAAAAAATGAGCAAAGGTCATAAAATTTGGTCTGTCCAATTTCCTATAAAGCATCTCTGTAATGATTGCAGAAGAGAAACTTAATTATACCACTCTTACTGATCCTGTACCATTTAAACTGAATTTAGCAGGGGCAGCTAGGTAGCAGAGTAGATAGAATATCAGACCTGGGTTGGGAAGACTTGGGTTTAAATGTGGCCTCACATACTTCCTAGCTGTGTGATCCTGGACAAGTTAACTTAACCTTGATTGCTAAGAACTGATTCTTCTTAGAACTGATGCTAAGACAGAAGATAAGGATTTGCAAAAAAATAAAATGAATTTGGCAAACTAAACTTACTCTCATCTCTCATCTTTTGCTATTACTCTGGAAGATCTTTTTCTATCAAATCTGCACTCATGTTCATGAGCCATAGAAATAGAAATTAATTCGTTTGGTGTTTTGAAATAACTTTTTTTGCTTTCAAAAGTAATGAAACAACTGAATTTATTATATTTTCACTTTGCAGATATACGAAATTATCAGATCCTGCCAATTGGCTAAAAATCGATCCTGTTAATGGGCAGATTACCACAATAGCTGTTTTGGATAGAGAATCACCAAATGTGAAAAACAACATGTACAATGCTACTTTTCTAGCTTCTGACAATGGTAAATATTTTAATTTGTCTGCCAAAATTTCTTTTTTCTTTTTCATAAGTAATGAAATGCCACATTTTTTTTCAGTGTCATCAGGATATGACATGATCAAGAGGTATGAATACCTGAGGCTATTGAAATGGTTTTCTAGGTGTTAGAATGATTTATCTTAATGGAAATTCTCCTAAAATATATTTCAGAATTTTGTGCCTTTTGAAATAGAGTATATGAAATACAATGCAATCTTCTCAGTTTTTCAGTGTTACCTTACAAACACACACATATCTGCATATATTTGTACATACATTTATTTATATACACATAAATGTATACACATGGGGGTCTCTGTCTTTCTCCCCCTTTTCCCCCCATCTATAAGACTCTGCTATCAAACAGATCTTGTTCACATTTCTTAGAGTATTTGACTCCAAATTAAATTATTTCATACTTTTATTTTTTAATTATTGTGTCTGTTTATAATGTTTCACCCTCTTCCTTGGCTGTCACAAAATTGTGAGCTTGCTGCTATCAGTGTGTTATCTCTCTTCTCTTCTAATTTTCTACCTCTAATTTGACATAAGTTTGAAAACCAGATTAACAAGTTGTTATAATTACATATAAAATAAGAGTAAATGGGCTTTGAGTAGAGCTATACCAAGAACCTGAGAAACAAGCTAATGTTATGGTAGCAGCATTTGTTAGAATTTGTCAAAATACTGCATTAGAGAAGTGATACACTTTTAAGGAACAGATGTTTGTTGTTGATCCTGTTGTTGTTAAATTATGTCCAATTCTTTGTGATACCATGGACCAAAGTTTTCTATGGAATTTTCTTGGCAATGATACTTTGGTATTTCTTTCTCCCATGGATCCTTTTATCAGGCAGAGTCACGTAGCTAAGATTGGATATGAACTCAGACTTTTCTGACTCCAAAGTGCAACACTACATCCAATGAGGCACCTAGCTGTCCCCAAAGGAGGGGCAGGGAGGTGAGGTGACTTGCCCAAGGTCACACAGCGAGAAAATGTCTGAGACTGGATTTGAAACTGTTTTTTTATTATTATTATTAACTCTTCCAAAGAAATATATTGTAGATGAGGAGCAGTAATAAAATTAGGAAGACTGAGTTAATTGCTTCTATAGTAAATGATCTCAAACATGATGTTTTTTTTAATTCGTGTTAAAGCTTTTTTGTAATTTCTTTTTTTTTTGTGGGCTTTGGTATCAACTGTCATTTTATGCTACTGTATCAATATCTTTCAGCCCCAGATTTCTGTTTGACTGTTTCTGTTCTCACTAGATGACCAAATATCATCTATACAATAATATGTTAAGTACCTACTTTGATATAAATTACTCTCTTAGCTATTGAGTAGTGAGCAGGGAAGGGAAGGAAGGAGAAGAATATAAAAAGAAATAAGATATTTCAGTCTTCCAGGTGTTTTCAAGCTTGTAAAAACATATTAATACCTCCAGGGCTTGTGGTTTCTTTGATCTGGGAACTCTTCCATCTTAATTAGATAAAAATCTTTCTACAATTTTTACTCTCCAGGAATGACCTGAGTGGTAACAATTGGTATTACAGTCTAACATGGTTTCATATAAGATTGCCGAAATCATGGATAAAACTAACAATAAGAAACCCTTTCTGAGACCTTATAGTGTCCCTCTTTTGTTCGGGCATATGGACTTTGGGCTAGCAACGTAGCTAGTCTTGGTGTCAGAAGGACATCTTTCTGGATTCCAATCCAGCCTCATATATTTCCTGGCTGTGTCATTTAATCATGTGTGCCTAGTTTCTTCATATATAAAATGAACTGGAGAAGGAAATGGAAAACTACTTCATGATCTTTGCCAAGAAAACTCCGAATGGAGTCATGAGGAATTGGCCAAAACTGAGCAACAACAACAAAATGTGGACTTTTTTGATATACCTGATTGATGATTCACTGTTTGTTTGTTTTTTGTGTTTGGGCATCAAGGCCACATTCAAAATAGTTAAAGTTGCAGAGTAAGTGCATTTAGAATTTAATAATATATTTGTTAGTGATACTTTAACCATTGTAGGATTGAATTCTGTAGAGCTAGTTAGAAACAACAATGATATCAAACCTCAAGTTTTAAGAACTGTAAAGGATGGAGCTCCATGATTTTTTAAAAAAATCAACAAACAAACCAACCTATTTCTCTTAGACTGTCAGGATACACACAGTTTATAAGAGTTGATAAGTTTATAAGAACTGATCCCACCATAACTTTCAGGAAGAGTAGTATCCAAGAATGCTGAAGGAATGTTTAATATATATAATATATTACTTTTTATAGCAAATCTCCATGATGACAGATGCAGTGTAACTGATGTTTCTTCACCAACTTATATGGAGTTAGCTCCATATAAGTTGGTGTTCAAAAACAAAGTGCCTTTGATAGCATTGATTGGAACATTTTTTTGCCATGGCCTGTCAAGAGAAAATTCTTGTGCCAGTTAGTAAAGGAAACATCTACCTTTGTTTTATACTGTCTATAAGCAACAGACAGCTTTCTCTCTTTGGAATTAAAAACTATAGCTCTTATGATATATGTGTGTAGAGGGAATTATTGGGAGGTGATTGGTTCAAACATGTATTCCTTAATTTGATAGCTTGAGTCGTTTAAATTTTTTTCTTTCTGTGCTCATGGTTAATATGTATTTAATTTAATTATTAATCATCAGAGACAAGTAGGTGAGAGAGAGCCAGATCTATAGACAGGAGTTCTTGGGGTCTAACGTCTGATACTTCCTAGTTGTGTGACCTTGGGCAAGTCATTTCACCCAAATGGCTTAGTTTTTCTCTCTTGTTAACGATACTTAATATATTGAGTCTAAGATAGAAGACTAGAGTTTTTCAAAAAAGAAAAAAAAAGAAATATGATGATCATATACAAGTATGTGAGTAATTTTTTCTTTTAAGGCCCTTATATATTTTTTTCTCACTCTTTCTTTATGTATACACACCCCGTTACACATATAGTGTGTTTGTGTATGTATTTACACAGTGACACATGTGTTTTGTACATACAAGCACACCGTTCTTTCTATGGATTTGTGGAAATATGCTTATATATTATTATAAAGGCTGGGGTTGTGGTTTTGAAAATCATATGACCCAGGGACAGTTAGGTAACAGAATGGATTAAGGGCCAAGTCCAGAGTCAGGAAGACCTCAGACGCTTCTTCACTATGTATATAAACTTGGCATGTCAATTAACTTCTATTGCTTTGCCCTTACTGCTCGTCTGCCTTGGAACTAGTACTTAGTAACTCTTGTGATATAGAAGATAAAGGTTTAAATTGAATGAATAAATAAATAAGTAAAAATCATGAAAACCCCCTAAGATACCTCCCCCAGTCCACCAGCAACCACATTATCCATGTATTAGAATTATAAACTATCTATCTACAGCTCCATATAGATCTATATATACTAGAATTCGATTCATTGAAAAAAGGATACCTCAAAGCCTCACTTCGTTCCTATATGTTTGTTGTTGTGGGTGTATGTTATGTATGCACTTGCATGCATACAAGCGCAAACATGGGATCCCCAAAGCCTTAGTGCATTTTTATGTTCCTGAAGCTTAGAAGGTCACGAAGACTTTTAGGATACCACATGTGTGTATTTATGTATGTGTGTATGTATGTATATAGGTATGCCTGAGTTTTAATTTCATATCATTATTATTGATATTAATGTATATATGTATCTCCCTGTGTGTGTAAGATTTAAGGCACTTCAAATTTTTGCATGGGGACATTTTGATTTTTTTTTTCAAATTTCCTTATGGAATTATCCATCCATCAAAGTCTCAGTTCTAACCAATAGTATTTGTGGTATCGGGAAGATAGAATATCTTAAAAATTTTCAGCCTAGAAATATATAGAGAAGCACATCAGGAGGTGACAGGTCCCATCATACAGTGCCATCATCAGCCTTCTTCTTGACCTCAGTTCTGGGTTTAAGAACGACCCTGATGAAGTGAATGCCAGAGGATGGCAATCAGGACAGGATGGCAAAATGCCTTGGGTCTGTGAAGGAACTAGAGATACATAAGCCTGGAGAAGACTCTGGAGGCATGTAACGGCCTCTTCACTCACGTATTTGAAGGACTGCTTTGTGGAAGAAAGGTTAGATTGATTGATTTTCCCTCACTCTGTGGGCCCTGAGATCAGAACAAGAAGCAGCAGGAGGTAGATGTAGGAGAGACAAATTTAGGTCTGAGGTCAATAAAATCTTCCTCCTGCTCACGGTTGGAGCTGCACCCAGTGGAATGAGCTCCCCTTGGAGTGAGGGTGTCCTTCACCGTGGAGTTCTTACTAAGGACACCTTTCCTATTTGGTCTCGATCAGATGGCAGCTGAGGTACCTTCTAACTTCCGATTCATCCTGTTCAGTTGGCTTCCTCTCTTTCTTTCACTCTTATCAGCGCATATCTGCTTCATGGGCAACTCCCTGAAACATATTACCCTCAGGAGAGATGATTTTCCTTTTTATTCAGACCAGTTGTGGTCATACGTAGTGACTGGCTTCTAGCACTCTGCTCCCATTCTTTGTTTCTCAGGGCAGTTCTTCCTCTCCATGGAAGTATTCTCAAGTTAACCCTGCCCAGCAATAGTCTTCTCATTCATTTGACTTGATGTGTGGCTTCATTTTAAATTCCCTTAGCCTCTTACCAACTCTACAGGCATGGCTCAGTCATATATTCTGCCTGCGGACAGGACACGGGACCACATAAGTCTTGTGAGGTTCCTTCTATATTGATTTATGATTATTTAATCTGTTCTAAAGTAGGTACTCATTCAGCCCTTCCTTAAGCAAAACCCTCCTGCATTCTTGATTGTAAGGATACTAAGCTGAAAAGATGGCCAAATATAAAAAGTCTATCTTTAAAAAAGTTTCAGGCTGCAGGGCAATTAAGTGGCTCAGTGGATAGAGAACCCAGCCTTGATGGGAGGTCCTGGGTTCAAACAGGTCCTCAGATTCTTCCCAACTGTGTGATCTGGGCTAGCTATTTAAATCTCATTGTCTAGCCCATGCCACTCTCCTGTCTTAGAACCAATACATGGAGACGTTATCTAAGATGGGAAATAAGAGTTAAAAAAAAAAAGATGGGGAGAAGATGCACAAATGAAGTCAAGTACATGATAAAGTATGATTGGAGCAAAAGAGTGTTCTTCAAAAATCTAATGAAGGAAAAAAATACCCTCAGTTGAGAAGGGGAAGGGTTTATATTTTGTTTTTATAAATAACCCCATAGTGGTTTTATGCAACTGTATCTTGCCTTGGTAGGGGTCATTTATCCAGCTCCTTTTCTGTTCCTCACTACTTAACAGAATGCCAGAAACATGCCAGCTATTGCATAGAAATACTGGGGTGCAGTGGTTGCATGAAGTTACTGTGCATGATTCATTGTAATGGCCACATTACCATTCCAGAAAAGCAGCAAGAGATCAAGTGCCCAACAGCATTTGCCTAGGTACCTGAGCAAGGGAATTTTCCCAAGCCTGCATAGTTATGAGGACAAGAAAATAGATGTTTTAAGTGCTTAACAGTAGTTGCAAAATTTATCAGCAGTTTGGTTTTTATCATTATTATTATTATCACCATTAAATTGTTTTATCTTTATTTCCCTTGCAAGGAATTCCTCCTATGAGTGGAACTGGCACATTGCAAATTTATTTACTTGACATTAATGACAATGCTCCCCAAGTGCTACCTCAAGAGGCAGAGACCTGTGAAACTCCAGACCCCAATTCAATTAACATCACAGCACTTGATTATGACATTGATCCAAATGCTGGACCATTTGCTTTTGATCTTCCTTTGTCTCCAGCAAGTATCAAGAGGAATTGGACCATCACTCGGCTTAATGGTAAAAGCTAGCTAATTGCTTGAATGTGTATGTGGATAAGGGGTTTTGAGAACAGAAAATCTTTATATCATTCATAAATCTTCTGTGATTAAAAATATCTTAACCAATATATCAAATTTAAAATAAAATAAAGATAATTTTTCTTTAAGACTGTTTTCAGAGACCATGATATCAATAAAACCATGGAATGTAATGTCTTCTAGATGTTATCAAGATGAAAATGCTTTCATAAAAGTTTGGGGCATATTGATATTGGAGGGCTATGCCAACTAAATAAGGAAAACTAAAAGTTAGAAGTCAGGGCACCAGGTAATAGGTTTTTGCCAATGATGACCTTTGAAATAAGATATTGTTTGAAAATACCTCCAAAGAAAATACTATTCGTATATTTTTTAGGAAACCTAAAATGGTTTTTTTTTTTAATAAATTTAGCTTTACTTAACATAGATCATGGATTTTTTACACATATAATACATTAAATTCACATCTTTTTTTTTCTTCATAATATAGGTGATTTTGCTCAGCTTAATTTAAAAATAAAATTTCTTGAGGCTGGTATCTATGAAGTTCCAATAATAATCACTGATTCAGGAAATCCTCCTAAATCCAACACTTCTGTTCTTCGAGTGAAAGTTTGCCAGTGTGACTCCAATGGAGATTGTACTGATGTTGATAGAATTGTGGGTGCTGGGCTTGGAACAGGTGCTATTATTGCCATTCTACTCTGTATCATCATCTTACTCAGTAAGTATATAAGTCTATATCAACAGTAAGTTTTTAATAACAAAGATGAATATGATTTTAAAATTTATCTTGCAATTTCATTTAAAGATATCTATTTCAGTTCCCTAAACATTTTCTCTACCATAACATCTGAGAGAGTCCATTCTGAATTTGAAAAAGAATGTGGATGCTTGGGGGACTATCTAAAATGTTTGCACCAAAGCTAGGAAGAATAATATTTATGTGCCCCATATATAGAAATATATGCATATATATGGTAATGTATTGAACATTCTTAACTTTTAGTACTTATTTTATTGATTGAATATTTTAGCATTTATTTTCTAATTTAAGAAAAATAGGTATATTACTTTCATTCACTTTCTTTTGCATAAAATCAATAAGAGCCTGTACAAATTATTAAGAATCAAAGTGCATGGTTCTGAAGTGCTTTATAAAATAGAGATCTTTTATGTCTCTCCATATTTTATATTTATATACATATATACATCCATGTTGAAATTGAAAATATTACATAGATCAATTAAGTTCCTGTCTTTATAATAAAATTAGATGTTTAAAAATGCCATTTTTAAGAGTCACTTTCAAATCCTCAGTTCAGTGGAATGCAGGAAATTAGCTATTGAAAGGTACTTTTGGCACCACCTTTAACTATGGAGGTTTAAAAAAATAAATTGCATAGGCTCTGTTTTATTGTAGAGTTGTAGTGGGACTTAGTTTATTGTGAGAACATGTTATGCACCAATCACTTTTTGAAAATGTCAGCTATTTCCTTTATGTTTTTTCCATTTACAAGTGGTCTGGTAATTTTATATTTCTCCCCTTTCTTCTAAGCAATTGCTATATAAGGGAGGGCTGGGGGTGGGGGGGAGGGAGACGTGTGTGTCCTACATGGAGAAAGCTGTTTATAATTTGAAACCTCTGTGCTATACTCATAATCCATTCACATTAGATTTACCAACAGAACAATGCCAAATGAAATCATGTATCTGGCTCTAAAAGAAAGATATTTATTTTTATGACCAATAGTAAAAATGTGCTAAAATGGTGGTCATTAAATTTTTTTTCCTACAGGATGTAAAGTGATCTCCTTAGAATTATTTTTAAAGACTTGTTCCTAGATGTAGATTAGGAGATAGATTTCTCTTCTAACTGAAATGTGAACTCATAGGTTTTCGCCTGAAAAGAAAGCCTAGACAGGATAGATTGTGACAAAGGTGTAAGATTAATTTAGGTGAGAATTTTAATCAATGGTTTTTAGTGAACCAAAATGAAAAGTACACTGGAGTCGATTTTATGTAACATCAAACCCTTTGGAGAATTATAGGTCCTTGGCCTGTCATAAAATAATGTGAAGTATGAATTGTGAAGGTCCTCAAGGTATTCCAACATATGAACTAATTATTTTCGAGTCAACTAATCTTAAATTCGTAAATTGGATTTGAAAAGGAAAGGCAGTATGTAGAAAGGAAAGATCTAAATTCTTTTAGCTGCTCTAGCCATGTGGCCATGGGCAACTCACTTAATTTAATTGAATTGTTGTTTCCTCATCTCTATAACAAGGAATGCTTGACCTGCCTGACTCACAAGTTGGCTGTGAAGATTAAATTAATGTATCTGGGTATTAAAAAAAAACAACAACAATCCACTTTGTCTTAAAAACATGGCAAAAGTTTTTAGAATCTAAAAATAATACTAGTTATATATTTCTCCTTTCATTTTCCTTACTAGTTCTGGTATTAATGTTTGTTGTATGGATGAAACGTCGTGATAAGGAACGTCAAGCCAAACAGCTTTTGATTGACCCAGAAGATGATGTAAGAGATAATATTTTGAAATATGATGAGGAAGGTGGTGGAGAAGAAGACCAGGTGAGAAGCATATTATAATTTAAAATATAATCACGTCATGTAGTTGTCAAACATGTATCTTTAAAGATATGGAAAATTATTACAATATTTAAGAACATTTTAAAATTTCCTTTCTATTAAATCTTTGAACTGACTTTATTCATATAAAAATAGATTATCTTCATTTGGTCATTATTCTTTGTTTCATTTAAATTGTTGCCATCTCAGAGAACCACATTAATATTCTTATCTTTATACAAGCATCAACAATTCCCAAGTGCACAGGGAATCATGAAACATTAGGCTTAGTCCAATTTGAGTAATTACATTCTAACCATACTTCAATTCACTTTAATTTAATAAACTTAAAAAAAAAAGCCTACTGCTATGTATAAGACTCTGTGCTAAGAATTAGGGAAATAAAGACAGTTGCAAGGGCTTTGTCCATACGCCCCTCTCCCCCCAGGATTAACATAGCACCTGACCCATGGTATGCATTCAAGAAATACTTGTTGACTTAACAAAGCAGTTCCTGCCCTGTAGAGCTTTCCATTCTTCTTGAGAGATACAACATGTACAAAGTCACCCTGTAAACATTTCTTAAGTGCCTTCTATGTCCCAGGCACTGTACTTAGTGTTGGAGAATAAAAAGAAAGTTAAAAGAACCTCCCTGCCTTTAAGAAGCTCACAATCTAGCATGAGACAATGGGCACACAACTAAGCTATATACAAGGTAATTTGGAAATAAATAGTGGGTGAAAAATGCATTCAGTGGTACAAAATAATTTTGGGAAGGAAAATGATCACCGGTTTCCCTGGAATATTAGAATGGTCTTCTAATTGGTTTTTCCTGCCTTTGGGTGTCTCCTCTCTCATCCATCCTCCATATAGTTATTCTTTAGGAATATTTGTTCATCAGCTGTGCAAAAGATGAGTTGGAGGAGGGAAAATACCAGAGGCAGCAAAAGAAATTAAGAGAGTTTTTTAATGTTCCATTTGAGAGATGTTGAGGGCCTGAACTGAAGAGGTGACAGATGCCCAAGAGATTGTGAAGGATTGACAACAATTGGCAACTGATTATATATGGGGATTGTTACAGGGAAAATCTCAAGGTTAACTCTAGGAGGTTACAAACTGAGCTGATTAAAAGGATGGTGATGTCATCAACAGATGTGGGAAATGTTTAAGGATAGATGAGTTTGAGGGAAAATGCAATAAATTTTATTTCAGATGACTTATTAAACATTCAAGAGGAGATTTCTGGTAGGCAGTTGATTTTATTATTCTCTATATATTATATA